>NC_134676.1:56538789-57159736 GCF_030463565.1 Pelecanus crispus
TACTATGTGACTTCTGCAGAGGTCTGCGGAAGTGGCACAGGCTGGAAGGATCTGGTCAGATAATCCTGCAGGGATGTATTGTCTTGAGGTTTATCAAGCTGAGAGAACCACATAGTATGCACATGGGGTCTGGTGTTTTCATATCCTGCTCTGAGATCATAAGTGTGTGTGGAAACCAAGGGGGCTAAGAAATCCATTCCTATTCTAAGTCCATTTTTATTTCACTCTGGTCCCACATGCCTTTGCTCCCTCATGTACTTTTTGTGATCTTTATCTCTGTGGGTACATTGTCACAGGCCAGACTTGAAAAGGGGCCTCTAAATGGAAATCACTAAACAGGAATTGCATGCAAAGGACCAAGTGGTGAAGACATGATTGCTCATCACCATGCATTGAGTATGTTCCATAACGAAAGAGTTTGAGTGCTTTATCTTGTCCTCTGGGACATCTCTGTGAGGAACAGGTGAAGTCTAATGGTCAACAAGTGTTCAAATGCTATTGAGAAGTCCAGGAAAAAGAGATCAGATGACTTGGTCCCTGCCAAAAGGAGATTATTCAAAAGTTCTCTGAAATGGTTTAATTTCTACATGGCAACATGAACGCAGGTTGTGCACGGCTGAAGATTAGTTTCACTTCACTGAGCTGATGGTGGCCTTTGGCTATGCCCGGTTGCATCAGGTAGGGCAGGTTTGTCTTTGAAAGGTATCTGTCTGAAATTAATGTACTATATTTTTGAAGGAGAAAGGGCAAGATGGATCGCTTCTCTGAATGACACACTGGCTATTTCAGTAAGGACCAATGCTGCCTGCTTTTGACCCTTGCAAGCCAGGAAGGGCAAGAGTTGAATTTACATCTTTCTGAGTCTGCTATGTGAGTGTAATGGGCACAGGGAAGGCCACTAGCCTACCAGTCAGAGAGCAAAAATGGTGTAGGAGGCATGCTGTTTGAGACTCCTGTGTCAGTCACCATCCCCACTGCTAGTGAGTATCATTGTTCCCTGCCACAGGCAAATAGTTTTGATGAGGTTTTCCTGCCTTCAGAAGTTTTTTGGTGCAGGATTTGATAGCTCCCACGAAGGTAAATAGGACTTTGCATTCTTAGTCTACATATTGTCTTCCGAAGCCCAGCCACATAGACCTTGGCGACAACCACAGTTTTCATAAAGTAGGGACTGATAATAGCTGTGATCATGAAGAAGAATGTGAAAATTGGATTAATCAAGTACTCGAAACCAAATTCCACCTCTATTTTTTTTTCTATCTGATATTTGCAGGCCTGTCCCACGATTTTTCAGGACCCAGAACTGATGGTGCAGACATTGTCAATGCTAAGCTAAAGAGTTTAGTGCTTTTAGTACTGCTGCCAGGCTGGTGGTGTGTGTCACCACAGCTGCAGCCCTGAGTGTAGCTGCCCCTTGACTACACAGCCCCTTGGACATGCTCTCCAATGGGCTGGTTGAATCTCCCCACTGAATGAAGAAGCCAGTTTAGCAGCTGTGACTTTGATTTCAAACACAGCCCTCAGTGCTGGCAATAGTCAAAGGTGCCTTTTGAAAAGCTAATACAAAGTTCCCCATGCTTCAGAAATGGCTTCAGGGATTTTCCTTTCAAAGGAGCAACACCTACAATGCAGCCAACTGCAAAACCCCACCATCCTAGCTGAGAGTCCCACTTTGCTTTCCATAGGATGCTGCTGCTGTGGCTAACCAAGAGTAAAAGGTATGAATTTATTTGCAGTGTATGGAGCAATTTCTTTTTTTTTTGCAACATCTGCGAATGATCAGCATCAGGATTCTGTCTGATTGCCGGATAGCTAGCAAATCCAAGTTGAAACATCTGTGTGTCAGATATGCATCACTGCTGATCCATCTGCAAAACACATCAGATGTTAGTTGATTGACTTGCACTTGATCAGGCTGGGTAACCAACCAGTAGGAAAAGAGAAACTACATAGCACTGTAAGAGTTGTTCCCCCTCACCCCACCTTCTTTTTAGCTCTACATTTTCGTTCCCGTGTTCACATTTTTGCAGTTGTTTTTCTTACATGGTGCAGTTATGGTGTTGAATATGGATAGGAGAGTGAAAGCCCACATTTCAAGAAGGCGGGAACACAGCTGTCCCTGGCAAACATAACTGTATCTGTGATTACCATCACCAAAAGCATAAATGAAACATGTCATGAAATCTTCCAGAAACTGCTTTGGGATCTCAGCAGGAATACTGGGTGGGGTTTTGGGTGTGTTTCTGTAACAGAGATTTGAACACTTTGGAGTGTCTTCTCCTTTGGTTTTTAAATCACGTTGAATCAAACACAGTTGTGATACTAGAGTTTGTTGTTTGAAGCTGAAGTCGTATTTTCTGTCTTGCTAATCCCTTATTGCATTTATGCTGGTCACCCCCACTCCTCATTGCTTCCTACTGCGCACTTCCCACGGTCATGTGCAGTTGCAGTCTTCATCAGAAATACTCTTGCTCTTCTGGCTGCTTCTTTAGTCACCTCTGGAAGTGCAGACATGCATGATGATGATCAATAAGACTGTGTTTCTTATTTTTTTAATGTCATGTGCAAGGCAACGAGGCCTGGCTTAATGACTTTATATATCTGTCATAGCAACCACCGTATCACTCAGTACTGTAAAGACAGCCTGGACCTGGGGCTTATCTCTGCCCTTCCAGCACTTAGAGAAGGATTCAGCCATTCTCACTTCAGTAGCAGCTCTTGTAACAGTGCCTGAGAGGACAAAATAAAAATCTGTCTCACTCACTTGCCTCTACATTGCTTCTGCATCACCATGGGAAGTGATAGCAGCATGTTGCTGTGAGGTCTTCAGGCAGATGCAATCACCCAGACATGACACAGGCAGCAGGTAGTAAGTTAGAAGGTGACAGCTTTATACAGACATTTTTCTGACTCTAACTGCTGTTGATATGCCACATCTGGAAAACCAGCAACCAAATCCTCTCGTGAGATCATGTCATGCTCTAGTTCCTTCTGCTGCTTTGAAAGCAATGGGAATGGAGTCTTTCTGCACGGGCAGTATTGATAAAACTCCAACATTTCTGAGACAGAGAGAGATGAAGGCTTGCTTTAACAGCCTTGTGGGACTTTGTGGCTATTATAGCTGACAGAGGGGATCTGCCACACAGTTTAAAATCAGAGCCATCACCCCTTTAATGATCTTCCCTCTGCAACTCAAGGATAGCTTGTTAGCACAGTAGTTCAAACTTCCCAGTATGACTGCGATGTCTGGGTAAGTGCTTTGCAGACTGCCTTTTAATCCTGGTTGGAGTAGAGCAGTCATTCAGCAGCTGGCTGGTCTAGCAGATGAATCCTCTCTTCTGTAGGCATCCCCTGCCTGAGATCACAGATGAATGGAATACATGGGAAAGGAAATCTTCTCATCAAAGACTGTGGCTCAGGTAAGTGTGCATGAGCTGTTTTATTTGTATCATGCCAGCTGGAGGAAGAAATCTCCTTTGTTGGAAAGGTCTTTCTGCATTAAAAAAAACCCCAAAACCAAACCTAACAGAAAAACATAAATGGGGAGGAAAGCATGGATCTCATCAATGTATATGAATACCTGCTGGGAGGGTGCAAGTAAGTCAGAGCTAGTCTCTTTTCAGTGGCGCCCAGTGACAGGACCAGAGGCAGTGGGCACAGACTGAAACACAGGAGTCTCCCTCTGAACATCAGGAAACACTTTTTCACTGTGAGGGTGACCAAACACTGGCTCTGGTTGCCCAGAGGGGTGGTGGATCTCCATCCTTGGAGATATTCAAAAGCCATCTGGACACGGTCCAGGGCAACTGGCTCTAAATGGCTCTGCTGGACCAGGGGATTGGACCAGGTGACCTCCAGAAGTCCTTCCAACCTCAGCCAACCTGTCACTCTGTGACAGTGAGTGAGGGGATCTCTTCAGACCAGTCTGATGTGAGCCTATGCTCTCTACCCAGGTTGTGGGAGCAGAGTCCACCAGATCAGTGGCATGTGGCAGTGAAATGCCTTAGCCATGATACTGTGTTAGTAGCATCGCTTACTCTTGTGCAGCTCCTCTCTGTTAGAGACATAGAAGCACTTTAACAACTATCCATATTTAACAACCATGGAAAAATGAGGCACTGGAAAGTTGATACGGGGTCATCTAGATCTAAGACAGCTTCACAGGCCAATGCACTAGGCAATACCACTTAGAGCATGAGACGGTTTTGCAATGCTGTCCTTGGGAACAAAGCAACAATGCATTCTAGCATTTTCTCCCAGGAAAACTCTGAGACATCTTCCTTTTGCTTCTGCCCTTTATGCCTGGGGACAGTTTGACTGGTACCTGACAAAAAGTGAGACTGCTGAAAGCATGTCCAGCTCAGATCCAAATCACATAAAAATAGAAGAGGAACAGAAATGGAAATGTCCCCAAATAATCAGCAGTAGTAACAACTTGTTACAATCTATTAAACTTGAAACACAAGCAAAGATTTGGTCAATTTTGTTTCAGAACCAGGTAATTCTGCAGTATAAACAAAATGAAAAGCCAGCAAGAAGTTTCCCTTCCACTACATGGGGGAAATGTGCTCCAGATGCTTGCAGTTTGTTGGTAACAAATAGCAGTGCGATGGACCAGATGGATTTTGAAATGATGCCTCTAAAGAATGTGATGATAAAATGTCCAGCAACTGGCTAGGTGGAAATAATAAATGGAAGATTGTAGTCCAGGCCTCAGAGATGGCTCTCACTGTGCTTCATTTGGGGGGAATTTTTGGAGGCCGAGCACAAAAACAGCCCCTAATGTTGAATGATTCATTCTCCAGATGTACTGATAGACATAGGGGCAATTTTCCAGTGCCTGTCTGGTCTAAATCTTGCTCACTGTTTTGAGCATGCTGCACTGGAAATGAAGAAGAGCAACATTATTGCTGAGACAGTTTGCTGCTTGTGGAAGTGAACCTTGGCTCTGTGAGAGCTTTGGAGATCTTCTCCAGCAACAACAGTTTATTCTTGAGGAAGAACACAGGCACTGAGGAGAACAGTGTAAAGCGTATAAAGACATGGAGTTTCCAAAGCTGATCCAAAAGTGAATTTGGCCTCAGAGCACATGTTACATGACATACCAATGCCATTTCGGAGAGGTATTCTCCCTTCTGCTGCCACAGCAGAGCTAGTTTGGGATTCTGGTGCCAGGGTCAGCCTAGCCTGTGCATAACCAGTTGCATAGCAAGACCCTACCTGAGGTCCTATGTTCTCACTGTTCGTATTTAAAGACTACCTTTGAGATAACCATGCTCCAGAGTCAGCAGAGGTTTTATGGCTAGAAGACATGCAAATGTGCACATGGAGCAGTGTGGTGACTTGGCTGAAGAAAAGTCCTCTTGCTGCTGAGCTGACCACTGCAGCATGGATGTCCCATGTCTCCAGTGTTTTCTGTGGTGACTGACCTTTACTGCTCTCTCCTGTGTTATTCATGGATGTGGAGGTGCAGCCATAGTTTTTAGTGAGGTGGGAAAATTTTGGTACTATAGTTATCACCTAGTAATTTTGATGTTAAAAAATGTCAGTTGCTCTGGGGAATGCTGGGAAGATACTGGAATACTTAGCAACATAAGGCAGAGAGTTTGTCTTGCCTAGCTTTTACCAACTGAGAGTCAATCTTCTCATGTGAGCTACTGTGAGCCTCTGGGCTTCTTTGCACACATACAGACAGAGATAGTGCCAGAAGATGATTCTTCTTAGCCAAAGTTTTATTCCTGAAATCAGACAGAATTCTTCTTAGTCCTTGCTCCAGTGAAAACTATGCGAGCTCCAACAGGCCTGCCACCTCCTCTTCCTAACTAGGTTTGCTTGAATAACTGCTTAGATTAGGCCAGAAAGTTTTCTCATGTAAGTGGGAAGGAAGCTTCAGGCTGTCTCTAGGGAGAAAAAAATAATGATCTAACTTTGCTGTAAGTGTATGGTCTCTGAATTGGACCAGGGATGGTAAAAGGCTTTCTGCTCCATAATGAAATATGGTTTCAGATAAAGTAAACATGCAAGCTGCAAGCAGCTCTGCACAATATCTCACCTGAATGAAAAAGCATCCAGAAATCTACAATCCTTGTTTTGAAGTAGTTATCACAGAAAGGGAAGTGGTAGGCAAAGAGGAGCAGCCTTCTGTCCTCAAGGTCTTTGAAAGCAGCAGTTCTCTTCAGTTCCTTTGGGAACTTGGGAAAACTGGAGACATGTAGGGATCCACCTGCTTTTCACTGCTCCAGTGCACAACATGCCATGAACAGCTGAGAAAGTGCAATTGCCATTAGATTTCCAATAGCATTGGCCCATCTGCCATTGCAGATGACACCAAGTTGTGTGGGAGTGTTGATCTGCTGGAGGGTAGGATGGCCCTGCAGAAGGATCTGGACAGGCTGGATCGATGGACTGAGGCCAGCTGGATGAAGTTCAACAATGCCAAGTGCTGTGTCCTGCATTTGGGTCACAACAACCCCATGCAATGCTACAGGCTTGGGGAAGAGTGGCTGGAAAGCTGCCTGGCTGAAAAGGACCTGGGGGTGTTGGTCGACAACCAGCTGAACATGAGGCAGCAGTGTGCCCAGGTGGCCAAGAAGGCCAACAGTACAAGAAGGACATTGAGTTGCTGGAGCATGTCCAGAGAAGGGCAATGAAGCTGGTGAAAGGTCTAGAGCACAAGGGCTATGAGGAGCAGCTGAGGGAACTGGGATTGTTTAGCCTAGAGAAGAGGAGGCAGAGGGGAGATCTTATCACTCTCTACAACTACCTAATAGGAGGTTGTTGGTCTCTTCTCTCAAGTAACTAGTGATAGGACGAGAGGAAATGGGCTCAAGCTGCACCAGGGGAGGATTAGATTGGATATTAGGAAAAATTTCTTCATGGAAAGAGTGGTCAAGCATTGGAACAGGCTGCCCAGAGAGGCGGTGGAGTAGCCGTCCCTGGAGGTGTTCAAAAAACGTGTAGATGTGGCACTTTGGGACATGGTTTAGTGGGCATGGTGGTGTTGGGTTGATGGTTGGACTGATCATTTTGGAGGTCCTTTCCAACCTCAATGATTCCTAGTTTTACTTCCATTAAAAAATAATCCAGCCACCAAGCCAGGAAACACAAAATTGCTACTCTACCCTTAATCGGTTTAGAGTTGGACTTGGTAGTGTTAGATTAATGGTTGGACTGGATGATCTTAAAGGTCTTTTCCAACCTAAACAATTCTATGATTCTATGATCTTCTTGCAGGGCAGAAAAGTGATGTGCCTTTAGAGGCAGGAACTAATTCACCTGGCAAACTAGGCATAACACAGCTGGAACAGCGAATGTAGCAGTGGCAATTTCTGTATGAAGGAACAGAAGCATGTTCAAATCAGACTAAATGGATTTACTTTCCTGGATTTACTCTTGTTTTAAGCCAAGCAAACGCAGCTTTCTAGGACTGAGTTGCCCTCCTGTCTTTGTGTAATCAGTTTAAGAGGACATTTTAATGTAAGCTGAAGCTAGTCTGTTTGTGAGAAAGTCCTCAATATAGATTTGGATCAGGCGGTAATTCAGCAATGTTGGTTTCAATTGCAACATTTGCAGGAGGAGGTGATCTCTTCTATCGCATCTGGTGATGCAGCTAGGGTAAAAGGCAAATGTTTAGGTGCACAGGATTTTGAGCTAGTTAGCTGAATAAACATGGCTTGTTTACCGGAACATAAGAGGAAACTAGTACAGAGAGTTTCTGCATATTTCTTACTGCTGGCTGTGACCAGAACATTCTCTCTCTTGCTAATATTTTAGTGAATTTACTATAGAAACAGTAAGTTATCATATAAACAGAGATAGGTCTTGGATCTAATCCTAAAGCTCCAAGGAAATATTCCTGTCCTTTCTGTCAGGCTCCCCGGTTTTGAGGGCAGCTTGTCTCAGTTAGGTCTGTAAGGCATCTAGAGTAAGAAAGTCTTAGTCCTAAACTCTTGGTTCTGGTTTTGCCAACACTGAATAATAACGTTTGGGACAGTGGTGGCTGCCATAGAGATATCACCATGCTTGATTACAATGCTTTACCTTGAGGGCACTTTTCATCGTCACTCACCATGGCTCCATGACCCTGGCCACCAAAGCAGAGCATGGATCACAGAGACAGGTTCAGAAGTAGCATAGCTGTTTAAGCACAGTGCCACATGGACAGCATATGCTGCAGTACTGAGCTTTGCAGCCCTACCAGCGTTTGAACTATTATCTCAGCACAGCGCTACATGTAATAGCACATTCATCCCACTGTGTATCAAGGACCCTAAACCCCTGTAGCTTTCAAGAAAACTTGAACACCAGCGTGTTGAGCTGCATCCCTCAACTTTTCTGAAAACATGAACTGTAAAAATATTCACAAGGTGTGTTCTGTTGACCAGTTCCAAAAGACGATTAGGCTGTTGTGACACATCAGGCAGTTTGCAAATACTCGTTGCCTCAGCTTTTCACTATCTGCAACAAGGCCTGACTTCAGAAGCCAGAACAGGTGTGTGAGGATAGATGGGTGGGCTAAGTTATTGTGAAAAAGCTTCTGGAGACCAAAGACTGCTCTGGGGTGTGCAGGCACTGCCTTACTATTAGCAGACAAAGGGCAAACCTACACTAAGTCTCCATCCCTACATTGCAAATGTTCTTGAAGGGGATCAGAGAGAGAGCAGGCCCATGGAAATCTGCTGGAGTCCGGCAAGAAACTGACTTCTGGCTAAGTGTTGGGGAGCAAGAAGTGTGCATTAAAGCCAGGAGAAGGACTTGGCCCCTGGGTAGGAAGTGACAAGGTATAATTGTGTCCCCAGGAATGATGGGGAGAATCCCAGGAAGCAGGGTGTAAATTATCCCATTTCCTCTGCTGGGGCTTAGCCAAGGATTAACACCCTTGTTTGCTTAGGAGAGGTCCTGCAGTGCTTTTAATATCTGCAAGTGCCCATGCACTGCCGCTGTCTCATGCAAATGTGCCGAAAGAGCGCTTCTAAGCAAGTGTCATGAATCAACACCAGCCCAGGCTCCACAGGAAAAACAAATAGCCAGCCCTCAAGCCTTTACTGAGGGTCTCCCTGTAATTTATGGGGGCCCAGGGGCATGCTTCATGAGGAGGTGTGATCTCCTCCCTGCGTTTAGGGTTACAGCCTGCAGGCCATTTTTAGAACTGGCTGGGAGCTTGTCCTGTGCCAGCACAGGAAGAACATGTCCTGGCAAAACTGAGCCTTGTCATGGTCTCCACTACAGGTGTATTAGCTGCTCCTGATGAGTGAGTGAAGGGAGTTGCCTTGCAGGATGATTTTTAGCACAACCCTGGAATTGTTACTGCTGAGTTAGCCGTTGCGCTTCTAAGATCACCACCTTGCAGATGAATTCATCATGGAGGATGCAGGGGGACATAGTCATCTTTTGCCATTCTGACACACCTAGGATTCACCAACAAAATGAGAGCAGTGGCATCTTCCCTGCCCCCCTCCCAAGGCACTGGCCTCACTCTCTGTGCCCTACCTGCCACCCGCCATCAGAGGTCTATCCTTTAACTGATGATGCTTTTTAAAAGTGATTATCTTAGATGGAAGGGTTGACTTGATGTAAACATATGGTAAGAAAAGCCCCTTCCATACATAACTGATGCTCCAGTATCCACTGCGGTTTAGTCAGTCTGCGGCTAAACCCTACCAGTGAGTAGTCACTTCAGGGGGCCCCACACTGCCAGCTGGGGACTAGAAGTGATTTTGGTGCATGTGCAAGGCACCGAGCCCAAATTCACAAGCCCTGCCAGGCCTATGTTGGCATTCTGGCAGTGTTGCCAGGCAGGATGAAGGAGCAAGAGGTTGGGAGAAAGAAGTCCTTATTAGCAGAGTGTCTTGGGGGTGTGCTAAGTGCAAACAGGCAGAAAACTTCTCCTCTGCCAGCTAGTTCCAGGAAAGCAATCATGTGGGTGATGCAAAAGATAACAAGGCAATGCAAAGACTGGAGGCACTGCAGATGCAGCAAGGCTGCCGAACCAATGTGCACAGTGGTCAGGGAGTAAAAGAGATGGTGAAAAAGCCGCATTCTGGCACCACAGGTTTTGTGACATGCAGAAAAATTCTTGCACCCTAGTCCCAAAATGCAGCATGGGTATGTTGGGCTCTTTCCCTTTTTCTCATCATGAACTTAAATTCTGGTAGGGTGCATTTGCCTGGGTTCTCATTCAGGGCCTCACAAAGCAGCCCGGCTTTGCAGGATAGGTAATGAAAATGTTACTCAGTTTTAATGTTATGCACAGTCAAACATTTTCAGAAATGATGCAACCTCTTCCTGACCTCACTTCCCCATCTATCTGATCTTCTGACTTCAGAATGACCAGGATATATCCTGCAAGACTTGGTGTTCAGCTGAAAATATTTTATTACATTTTTAGACAGTTAGGAAATGTTATTGTCTTTGATGCCATTTCTTCCAAAAATTTTGCTATCTTTAGAACACAGTCTCTGTATTGTTGATATCAAGACATTTTCTGTCCACTTCAGTTGCATGAATGTCACTCCATCTCATTGCTGTACCTGCCCAGAGACAGCCTGACACATCTAGATACTGATCATTCTTTCTTTGTTGTCATATTGCTTGACAATGGAAAGAGCCACAATCAAGAAGAGAGCAGAGGAAAGAAACATTCTCTAAAAGGATTTAAAATGCTACCTGTAACTTTTCTTAATGCTCTATACTGAACTGTCTGGCATTTATAAATCAGTCATACAAGACCAGGAAGTTAAGAGTCCGGAAAAACCTAATACCTCCCTTATTCCTTCTAGTAGAAATGGGCAAGATTGATTCCTGTGATAAACCCAGCTGGTTTTATTTGAGTGTATGGTCCTCCTGCCTTCTGTGCAGAGCCATGAGAGCTGGCTCACCGTGGCACTGAATGCTTGGTACCAGTCTGCATGCTTTGTGTGGAGTCTATATGTTGCCCTGCTATTGGCCTGTGACGTTGGCAGCTATTGAGCAGGAGACCCAGGGGCAGATGGTTCACAATGTCTAACAGATATTGGGGCACCTAGTGAGGCCTGAAGCCTGCTAAAGTGGCCTGAATCTCATGAAGATGGGTGAGGGGGAAAAGACCAGCCTAGGAAAAGTATGGTTCTATACTTTAGGATGCACCCACAGAAATCAGGATGCCATCTTCTCGTCAGATTGTCTTTATGGATCAGAAAAGGAGGAGGGGCAAAGAACAGCACAGCCCAAATCCCTTTATCTGCAGAGAAAGAAGACCGGAGTCAATGTTGAATGCTCTTTAAAATCTCCCTCAGTATCTTGTGCAGATCTTGCCTTTGCATGGGTATGCACTTGGGCTGCAATCCTATGCAGTCTGAGTTAGGAAAGTAGCTCTGACACTTTGTGTGCAGTTTCAAGAAAGCAAATGAGATAAGCCTGTGGGTGGGCTTCTGTCACTGATAAAAGCCAACCCTGTGGCCTGGGGAGAATAAGGGAGTAGCAGCTAGCTCAACTACTCAGCTGTGGAGATGAAGAGGCATGGGAGATTCATGGAAGTCCTGCTTTGGACCTTCTTGCATTTTCCAGCTATGGGGTAAGTGTCTCTGTCTGGCTGAAGGGAGGCTAGATGAGGTCCACAGGCCCTTCTGCTTAATGTGTTAGAATTAGGCTTTTCTATTCAGAATCTCACCATGAAGCATGAAAGTTCATGGCTCATCCTAGCAACTGCCTCTGAGATTTAAAGAATGAAAAAATAGTTGTAGATAGTCACGGCAAGTAGGTAGGACTCCTGTCCACCATTGCAAGGCAAAGGAACAGGGTGGAGTAGCTTTAGTGCATGGGGCTGGGGTCCAGGGGAGGATGGGCTGGCTTGCTAACGGTTTGGTACCAGGTTCTGGCTTGCTAACGGTTTGGTACCAGGTCCTGGCTTGCTAACAGCGTGGTACAGATGAATCGGTACTAGGTCTTTCACCTTCACATGATGAGGAGATATCCTTGGGGAAGAACTATCTCCCCAGAAATTCCCTCCTAAATGGTTTTACATGTATTCACTATTAACCACATAGAGCAATGGAGGGTTCAGCTTCCCTTGATTGTTCTGGTTTGGGTTTATTTTCTGCACAACAGGGTGTTTGACCAGATCTCAGCCTCAAAGTGGAGATCTGGTTCAGCTGTGGTACTGCCCGTCTGCTTCAAGTTAAGCATGCATCCAAGAACCCTCCTGGTCTGCAGCTTGAACATGCTCCTGCTGCTTTCATGTCCCTGGCAACTCATTTACTTGAAAGACACCACAATGATGAAAAAAATTGGGTTATGTCATAGCAGGCGCAGAGGAGGTCACTGGACCTCTCTTTGTAGCACATCTTTAACACAGGATTTCAGGAGTAATCCTGTGGTCACTGAAGTCCTGGACAGAGCCCTCAGTGGAGACAGTGCAAATGAGATCCAGACTGGCTAGGAAAGTTACATAGCTTTCCCAGCAGAAATGGTCACCCTAGCTGACAAGGGTTGGACATTCTTCCAGCTCCTCGAGGTTACCTGTTCTGCAAAGCTAGGTGCAATAGCCATGACTAAAGGGAAGCTATTAGCCCCCCTCCCCACCCCAAAATGCTGTTTCAGCAAATAAATTCAGCGTTAAAAATTGCAAGCACTGTATGTCAAGCTAGAGTTGTGCCATTTCTTGGAACAAGTAGAAAGTACATTTATTGGCTTTTTTTTTTTTTTTTTTTTTTTTTTTAAACCTGATGAGAAACTGAAGGGTAATTTTCCTCAATATTTAGTGGGGAGAAAGAAAATTTCCAGTTGACTGAAAGCAAAGCAAGTGCTGACTAAAAGAAAATTACCAATGAAAACAGAGCTAGAATAGAAACTTAATTTCAGCTCTGCTGCACCAATGGGCTGACAAGAAAGAAGAATCTCTACAGTCAAGTAAAGGATAATCACAGACAGGCTCATATGCAGCTATGTGGTCTCCTGAGAGAGCTCAAGGCTAATCCAAAAATGTATGAAACATTTGCAGTATGCTGTTTCTTTAATTTTCCTGGGGCATTTTGCAGTTGTGTGAAGCAAACTATGTAAATCTTCACAGGATCTGAGCCTTGAGGCAGGGACGGTCATTTGCTGTGCACGTCTTATAGCAAAGAACCTACCAGGATCGCCAGTGGCTTACTGCCATGCAAGGACACATTCAAGTGCTTCTCAGAAGTCAGGTTGGAATGGGTTGGCTCATGCATGGCAATTCTGTGGTGCCACAAATGCCTGACCTGAGCTCTACCACCCCAAGGAAAAATCCTGCCCCACTGAAGCCAGTATCAAAACTATGCCGTTTCCCTTGTGCTGGAGCTTCGCTTCCATGCTGCACTCTGTGGGCCCGTTTCTGCCTTAGTAACTGCAGGGAGATGTTCACCACGTATTTATCTGGTTTTACAAAAAAAGGCATCTTACACACTGCTAAGACAACATTTTGTAACAAGTTAGAGTGTTGCCTATACTGTGTCTTCAACCCTGACAGCTTTGCTAGTATTTTTTTAGAGCCAGTTAGAAAAACAGGACAAAGTAAGCCTTTTCTCTTGAAAAATTCCTCCCCTCTTTGCGTAAATCTTTAATTACAGTGCTAAAAAATCAGGATAGCTCTTCTCCCCTGAAGATGTCCTGAAAAAAATCATGCTAATTTAATGGATAAGCTGAATTCAATGCAATTCTACCCATTCAATAGTTTCTTCAGCTGTTCCACAGTGAAATTGTCCTCTTTTTTCCTGGAAGACATCAGAAATCTACCTATGTAAACTGAAGATTTTAGAGATTGTGGATCCTTCAGACTTTGAGGCTGCTTCCCAGATGGACGCCTATGTGCACAAGACCAGGATCCACCTGCGTTTCCACGACTGATTGCTTCTGCATCTTTCCTTCAACACAGTGAAGGGCTTGAGAAGGAAGGGGGAAGAGAAGAGGGACTGTTGCACCCTTCCTTTCCAATGCCTAAGCAGCCACTTAGCTACAGTTCCCTGAGAGAGAAATGGACTAGCCTTCAGGGACCTACATTTTCCTTCCAGCCCTGCAGAGCAGGTTTGTGGCCAGTATGTGATTTCATGACACAGCCATGCTCAATGCAGAGGAGCACCAAAGCATGGGCTGATTGGGATGGAACATTGCTTTTGGTTGAGAAAATCAGTTAATTTTACGCAGACTACTTGAGCTTCACCATGGAGCTGTGGTCTGTTTCTGCTTCTCCAGTTGCAGGATGATGACAATGCAACTCAGCCACCCCTGTAAAACACTTCAAGACATACAGTACTTTCTACCTGCATGAGATATGGGGTCCCTATTTGCTGAGTTTAATAAAATAATGCATTACTTGTATTTATTTTGACAACCCTTTGGGCTTTTTCTCCTAACATTATGGCTTAATAGCTGAATAATTCACACTATCTTCCCTATTTTGTTAGCACTTTATTCTTACCATTTAAACAGTTTGGGTTTTGATTGCACTCATAAAGAATACTTTCAGAATGGGGAAAGGGGTTTGCAAGCCAGCCTTTAACTCTTTCCAGCCTGGCTTCAAATGATCCTCTCCTTTATTTCTGAAGTGCTAGGGCCTAGCGCAATTCAGAGCTCCCTGTTCTGGTCATGTACTTTCTCTTCACCACCTTTCAATGCCCAAGAGATTTATTTTTGTTTAGCTTTCTCTCTCCATTCAAATTCAGATTACTATTATTAAGATGTGTTTAGAGAACAGAATTCCACTCTTTACTCTTTATTTTTGGCTTCTGGATGACTATGCTTGATAATTACATGTAACTACTTCACTTTGTAATATATTCCCCATATTTCCCTTCCAGCTGACCTAACACTTTCATACAGTAACATACTACAAAGTTCACTAACCCTTTTTATCTAGAGGCATAATTGGGGCTCTGTGTTGTTGAATCTCTGAAGTCCACATCAATCCTTCTAAGCAAACTTCCTTTCAAATGCAGATAGAGTACTTTCTCTCAACTTGATGAAGAAAGCTCCTTTACCTCCTTTATTATGTGCTTTATGATATCCGTTTCATAATTTTAAATGGTGAGAAATCCTCATGCTTAATTTTGATGGTGTTTAAAATCTGTGTTGAATTCAAAACCAGCCAAATCATGTTTGATAGTGGGTGAATCACAACTGACCTGCCTGTTAACGGAGCATGAACGTATTCTGTCCCAAAGTCTGTGCAAATCTCTTTTGTGGCAGCTTCTTTCACTCAAGGCTCACTGTGTTTGCCCATATGAGGTGGCTTTCTTTCCCATTGTGGGTTAATGTTAGGTAGCAAAGGCACATGAAACAAGCTGGAGAGGTCTGTCAGGAGCGTGTGTGCTGTATGCGTGCTGTGCCGCATGTGCACACGGACACATGCCATCTAAATTAGCATGTGCAGGAGTTTTGGACTGTAATGCTCTGCAGATCGGTCAGCAGTAACACCCACTTGAGGAGACTTATGCCTCTGACAGCCTCTCAGCCATTTCCATGTAACTGCTCCTATGGGCTGGGAAACTGACAGCAGTTAAACATCAGCTGACAAAAAAAAAAAGTAGTTATTTTTTACAAAGAGCCCAGGTCACTACTTGGCCCCACCTTTAAGCACACCTAAAAGCATGAGATGTGAATGTGAGCAACTGCTTGTGCATGACAGCTGCTTAACTAGCTGCTTAAACTCTGCTGTTGTAGGAGACACAGTTGTGGAGACTGCCCCTTCAGTTACCTTGAATTAACTACCAACCAGACAACTGAGGTCACAGACTCTCTGTGGTCCAAGGCCCTGATCCAGAAAAGCATTGAAGCGCGTGCTTCAGTTTACCCTTTTTGTACAATGTGCATAAGCACATGCTTAGCCTTAAGCACATGCTGAAGTCCTGCTGAAATAATTTTGCAAGGGACTGGGACAACAAATCCCAGCCACTCTACAGACAGATCTTTATTAAATAAAAATGTTGGGTTTATCTCTTAGGTTACTTTTAATAGGTCTAGGATGTGGCTTTCTACTGAAATGTTGCAGTGAAGGTATAAATGACTTTGAAAACCTCTATGAAACATTCCCTATGTCCTTCCTTGTTCCCTATTTTCCATCAGCAATTCACCACAAAGAATGTATTTTCCACCAATTCAAAAATAAAGCCAAGCAGCATCTTAATCTGCATTGCTTGTATGCCCACAAGCTGCATGTTTCAGAAAGCGTTGTTTTGTATTTTATTACTTTAGAACCAAAGGCAACCAAAAATTGTCACACAGAAGGTACCTAATCAGTCTGGCACCACATCTCTGTGCCATGAAAGATTTATTCTTACTCTCTATAGCTCGATCTAGGTATTGTACGAATGCTATCTGGCTTTCATGCCCAGAAATACTTAGAAATGTGGGTCTGGCTTACTGCATTCCAGGGCAGAACAATGTTGTTGCTATGTTTTACACCTGGCTGCTAAGATTGATGTTTGCTTGGAAAAGCTGCTTAACTGTCTCTGGTGGGCAAACTCACTCTTTGAACCTGTGGTGTCAAATCAGGGATTTTTTCTTTTTTTGAGAGGATGATGAAGAAATACGTTCCATCCGCAGCTCTTGATTTGATAGGTATAGGAGTATCTAGAGTACTGGCAAATTGCAGGTAGTCTTTTCCCCTGCTGTAAAAAAGGAATAATAATTAAAATAGTTAGGGATTATAACTACTATATATTGCATAAATGCCGTGTTCTTTGTCAGATAATGCTTTTTTATTCTAAATGGTTGGCATGACCTAACAAAAGAAGATGCATTTCATATATTACCAGTACCATTCTCCTCATCAAAATCCATAGTATTTAGAAATATAGTAATGCACTTAACAGAAGGCAAGACAAGGAAGGGTTTTGGCTCTGGCTACCTTCTTCTGGAGGCAGTTACTTTGCACCACAAAACTAGGCTTTCCTAGCAAAAGTAAAGAATGGCACCTTTGCTTTCTTTGAATTGGTGGGAAGTTTGCCTTTAACTCTGAACCAGAATCTAGCCTTAGGCCCAGAGATTTGGTTCTCTGGGATTGAAAAAGATGAGTTTAAAAGTAAGAATAGGGTAAAGCTAAAGAAACGACAACTATCTGAGTCTGCAAAGAGCAATTGGTCTGCAGCTTGCCTGTTGCTTTGTGCATAGTATTTTCACACACACAGCTTCAGAAGGAATGGTCACCATTATAAAGAAATTACAGTAGTCTCTTAAGACCACCTTTGTGCATACAGTGTACCCAGCACAGGTGCAGGTCAGGTCCACTAGCTATTAAAAAAAAAAAAGGCAGAAATATCCCCATTCATCCCCACAGGACAGTGAGAAAAACAGTGGCTAACAAAGTAGAAACGGTAAAAATACTATTAGTGGACACTGAGAAAAGATGGAGAAATGCATTGTGGAGAAAGGTCTGTATTAAGAGAAACACCTTATTCTGCTATTTAAACAAGCAGACGCTGGTTCACAGTGGCATAACTTTTCCCCCTTCACTTGACCTCTGTTGCCTTTTTGCTTACGGCTTCAACAGATTTTGGCTTCTTCTGTGTTTCAAAGTCTTTAATTAAAACAACTGGAGATGGTGCAGTAGGGAAGGTACCATATGATAGCACCATACACCATGGTGGGCAATGGAGAGTTAGTATTCTAAATTTAAAGGTTTTCTTAACTTAAGCCCTAGAAGTGCTAACACTTTTGCTGTATATGAATTACATATGCCATATTAAAATTTTCAGGAAGATCCTATTATGAATATTTTGAGAGCTATGAAGGTTCACTCTTTTAATTCACACCAGACTAAAAACTGGCGTATTTCTGGCTTTGCTCAATATTTTAAAGACTGTGATTAATAGCAATACGTACTTTTGTGAGGTTTTAAATACCAGTCTCCGCAGAAAACATGACTGAATTTTACAATCAAAGATGGTGATATGTTCTTCAGTGCATTTTTGGTCTTAAATAGATCACACTGCTTGCGCAAAGCACACTGGACAGACGATTTTGGCACAGGCGCCCTGAAACAAGAAAACAAGGAGGAGTCAAAAGTAATAGCTCCTCAACCTGAAGTTGATGGACAAAGAGACTTGGGAAGACTCGCAGTATTCAATCTTACATGCACTTCGGGAGAGCTGCAGGCTGGGCAGAGAGCGGCAGGCTGGGCAGGGGGCAGGCAGGAGCAGGGAAGCAGAGGGAAGCAGAGGGAAGCAGAGGGAAGCAGAGGGAAGCAGAGGGAAGCAGAGGCAGGCAGGGCAGGGCCCGGCAAGGCAGGGGCAGGCGGGGCAGGGCAGGGGACGGGCAGGGCCGGAGGCGCTGCGCTGCCTGCGGGCCCCGGGCGCGGCGGGGCGCACCGGCGGCTGCCGGGGCGGGGGGCGCAGGCGCCCCAGCCCCCCGGGGCCAGGCCGGGATCTCGCCGCTATGCGCAGCGCCTGCCGGCGCCGCCGCCGACGGCGGCGGGGCCCGGGGGACCCCCCCGCTGCTGCCCCATCGCCCGCCCCCGGTGCGACGGGCCCCGCGCCCTCCCCTTCCTCCCCCCCCGCCCCCCCCGCCCGGCACGGGACCCTTTAAGAGGAGGGGGCAGCGGCTGGAGAACTTGGCTGGGGGACGGGGCCGCTCCTGCGAGGGCTCTATGATTGGGTCGATCGGCCAAAAAAAAAAAAAAAAAAAAGGGAGGGGAAAAAAAAAAGCGGGGGGGGTAAAAAAAAAAAAAAAGCGAGAGGTGTGGAAGCAGGAGAAGGGGGGGGGGGGGGAAAGAAAAGGGAAACCATCCCCAAATTGTGCCAAGCCTGGGAGCGAGCAGGGATGGTGCACCCCGGCTGGCTCTGCCTGCTGCAGGGCTCCCTCCTCCTGCTGGCCAGAGCGCGGCAGAGCCGCGGCCCCGCCGGCGCCTGCCCGCTCCGCGGAAAGGTAAGCGCCGGTGCGGGGGGTGCTCTGCCGCCGCCGCGCCGCGCCGGGGCCACCAGCGCGGGGGCTGCCGCGGCCCCGCGGGAGTTGCGCGGAGCGGGGGGGCGCGGCGCGGCGGTCTCCGTCCCTCGGGGGCGGTGGCGAGAGGGGCGCGGGGCCGCCCCGGCGGCGGCTCAGCCCGGTCTGCGGCGGGCGCGGGGTGCGGAGCTCGGGCGAGCGGTCGCCCGGGCGCGGGTGGCGGCGGGAGCGGGGCGGGGAGGGGAGGGTGGCTCCTCGGGGCTGTGCGCCAGGTGGGACGGCGGCCGCTGGGTGCTGGCGGAGGAGCGTAACGGAGGAGGAAGACCCCGGGATGAGCCCCGGCAGGATTTTTGCCTGCGCTGTGCGGGGCGAGCGACGCCGCTCGCAACCGGACAGGCTCGCTTGGGGTGACCTGCTGCCAGCATCGCTCGATGGGGGTAGCCTCTTGCCTTACTGGTGAAGGCGGAGCATGGTGGAGCAGGTTTGGACCAGCAAATGGCCGCCCCCCTGAAGTTGAAACAGGGTTGTAAGTTGTGTTAGATTTTGCTCGTCCTCTAGCCTCATCTGCCTGACTGTAGTAACCAGGAGCAGCTTGGGCTGACCTGGTTCTGGTGGGTAGTAAGCGCCGGTGAGGGTCCCCGCTGCATGTTGGGGTTGATGTTCTGGCCAGTGTGACACTTACGAACAGAGTGTCATTGCCATTAAAAATCAGACACAGAAAAAGCAGTTCTCGCTGAAGTTTCCAAGATGAAAGTACCAAAAATCATGTAGGAAAAGCCTTCCTGAACTTAATTCGTGTTAATGTGCCTGTTAGTGTTAGCAGACCATCCATGCTGTCTGTTGGCATCTGCCTGGACCTGGAAGCAGCCTGACCGGAGGTGCTGTGCACCTGAGACACTCCGGGGGGGCACATGTGTCTTGCCATTTGTGTTCATCTCCTGTCCCAGGCAGGGTTACCTCCTCCAGCACAGCTGTTAAGGGAACTGGAAGCCCTGAGAAGTACCTGCTGCCCTGGGGAGGTGCTAATGCCACAGAGGGCTCACTGCAGGGTAGGTGTGAGAAAGCTTTGCAACTGTGAAGAAGGTCTGCTCCTCTCTCACCTGCATGTGCGCCTGCATGTAGCCCCTGGTCTAGGGGTCTTGCTGCTTCCAGCTGAGCATGCCGGCCCCCCTGCAGCCATAGAGGCTGAGACGTCTGGTCCTGGGATTTAGGGCACTGCTGATTCAACCATGTGCCAAGCTACACGTGCCTCACTGGAGCTGTCTGCCTGAGCACTGGGTTAGACAGAGCTTAACCCTACCTTGGGGGAGGGTGCCTTACCAATTTGCTTGTGCCTGGAACCAGTTTGTCAGCTGGATTTATAGGTGGCCAGCAGTGATGCTGCCATAAAGCCAGGTCAAGCCTCTGAAGCGGGTCCCCCCTTCCTCTTGAGGGCATGAAGTGCAAAAGCTGCGGGCTGGTGTGAATCTACTGCAAGGAGCTAGTGAGAGCAAGGAGAAGGAAAGGGACAGCCCCTGAGAGCCTGAGCAGCAGAAGCCGTACTTGTGGAAATGGGTTAATTCACTGGTTTGGTGAGACAGGCAGGGAGTTTTCCTCAGGAGCCATTGACTGGACTTCTGCCAGTTACCAGAAAAACTGGAGGTGAAATGTGTTAATGATATCTCATTATCTGCTGATTACTCTGTCATTAAAGTGTGAGACCACCTGTAGTTCTGGTATTGGCAGGCTGTTTCCTAGGGTCCTTAGGACAGTGGTGGTAGCCACACTGTCTAGGAATGGCAGTGTCTGCCTTATTTGCAAAGCTGTTGAATGTATCCTTATGAATATTTACACCACACCCTTGGGAAAAAATATTGCTCCTTGTCCCTGCATCATCCGGGAAGGCATTTTTGTTTGCTTTTATCTTAATTCTTTATGGGCACTCTTTGCTTACCTCTCTAGATTACAGGTATACCTTGCTTCTTTTTGTAAGGTTGCCTAAAGCTTCTGTCATTAAAGAAATATGTGTATCAGTGCCTGGAAGAGAGAAGCTGCTATTTTAAGGAACGCACATACAATACTTCAGAGGGCTTTCTCATCATCACTCCAAATTATAGTTAAAGCTGCAACTAATAATGTGCCCCATCATTCTTTTTTTTAATAGGGAAAAAGAAAGGCTTTGAAAACAGTTAATCTAAAATAACGTATGCTAGAATCCTTTGGGTTATATTCCAGTCGCTAAGTAATGTGGTCTGGTGGTGCTTTCTTTTTGCTTAACATTGGAGCGTATTGGTAAATTTAAAACCAGAATCCAGGGATTAACAGCAGAATGCTTGTGACTGTAGCTGGTTAGTATTTTATGATGCGTTGTTCCTGACAGGGGACCAATTTATTTAAATGGCTACCTTTCCCCATATATGCACTTCAGCAGAGCAAGTAATCTGCTCTCAACCCTTAGAATTTTAGTTAAAAAAATCCTTTTTTTAAATTTTTTTTTTTTTTTTCATTTCTGGCAAACAGAGACCAAATGTATGTTCTTTTAATAGTTGTAGCCAGTGCAGTGTTTATCCCAGGCAAGTTCTGCTTACAGTCTGAAGCTGAGTTTGAGAGTGTCAGTAATGCAGGTGGGCAAAAGCTCAAGAGAATGACTGTTAAAAATATGCCTAGCATTTCTGTGTGCATTACTGTAGATATATGGGGCACTTTATATGGTGAGTAAAGGCACAGTCTTTGCCTCAGTTAGGTATAAATGAACATGACAAGATACGACACGAGGATAGATAAGAGGGAGGGAGAAGCTATATAAGGGAGGGTTATAGGGCTGCCTGCCTGGGTGAAATACTGCATGCCACATACTCTGCCTTCTGTAGCAAGCAAAAAAATTTAAGAGAATATTGTGCATCAAGAAAACAGTGCAATCCTGGGCTGAAGTTTGGAAGATGTGGCTGTGGGGCCAAATGATGAGTGTGAGGGTTAGGGGTCCTGAAAGACACTGAAGCCACAGAGGGCACCTAACGTGCACAGCAAGTTACACACTTTGTGCTGGAAAATGTGTAGTCTACAGAGATGAGACAGACAGAAGATGGAAGGAAGCAGAAGTGATGTAGAAGGAAGGAGACCGGGTGTAGGTTTCCATGTCTGGAGTTCGCATCCAGTTCCTCAGTCTTTGGACACCAGTTTTCCTTCCCCTCTGAGCCTCTGTTCCCCATATCACCACAACCTTCCCTCTTGAATTTTTTGTTTTTTAAACTCCCATGCTCTTGCAGACGTTCAGAGTTCTGCCCCTAGATGCATTCTTTGTTTCCTCCATTTTTTGCTGCATTATTTTCTGGATGTTTACCATAATTTTTATTCTTGACAGTCAGTACATCATTTAGCCCAATTTGAGCTAGTTTCTCAGAAGAAGATGACACTTTCTCGATCCTCTTTGGCACCACTCTTCCAGCAGAATGATTGCTGCCTCACCTGAAATGATGTGTGATGTCTGACAAATGCAGTAGTGTTTGTGTATTTGAAGACTACAGGTTGCATCCTATGGTAGACCTATAAATACTGCTGGAAAAGCAAGCTGCTGAGGGTGGTTAAAATGGACAGAATCTGACGCTTGGGTTTTTTAAATCTTAAGAAAAGAAACCTGTTGGAAAGATAATGAAAATACCTATCAGTCAGAGCCTGTGTTCTGCTGAAGCAGACAGAAGGCAGGAGGTCATGGGATTTTCCAGTGCCACCTGTGGACAACCAGCTATGTGATTAGAAGGCAGATGTTGGGATATAGGACTAGCATGCTCTGGTTTCAGCTACTGATCTGCAATACATCACTTTACTCTCCCTTTCTTCAGGGCTTTTTGTTCCTGCCTAGAACTTCCCTCAGCTCCTGGGGAAAACCCCTTGACATGCACCATGCTTTTCCAGGATTTCTGCAATGCTTGACACTGTTGCATGCTCATTTTGGGGAAGCATTATCTGGCCTTATGTGCCCCCATTGCATCTCACAGCGGGCGGTGGAGTTTGTCCCCTGTGCAGCCCTTGTTGGGAAGGGAGGCTTTCCCAGTCTCATGGCAGGGAGCGGATCCCATAGGTCCCAGCTTGAGCAGCTCTTTCTCCCTCGTTCCGCTGCTGGCTGGGGAAAAGCCTTTCTCCGTTTTTGTTCCAAGGAATTTTTTGGCTGGGCTGATACCCTCAATCAGTTCACAGCCAGCTGTTGTTCACCTGGGGAGGTAAGGTAGGGAAGAAGGCACTGTGCCACAGTGCTGAGCATTCAGAAATACCATGATCTGGGTCTACGTGGTGGGAGGTTACACTTGAGGCACAGAGGAGGTGTGGTATGGCTGCTGTGACACTGCCTCAGATCTTGGTGCGGCAGCAAGTTGGGAGACCTGTGTTCTCATGTGGGACTGTTGCTCTCTTCCTTAGGCTGTCCCTCCATTTTTTCCCCTTGCTCCTAGTTTTTCCCATCATGAGTAATGCACTGAGTACCACCCGTAACTTGGAGAGTGGAGACAGAAATATGCATCTTGATCTATACGTGAACCTGACTTCTTGTTGTTACGCTGCTGAAAGTGAAATTCCTGGAATTATGCAACCCAGCTCTCTTAAGTCTCCAGGACACCTCCGTGGCTAATTTATGCTGGTTTTAAAGCACCCTTTTCTGGTATAACAGCTGTGTAGCAGGATCCTACTGCAAAGGAAAATTGGCTTGTAGCACCTTTATCTACTGCATGCTCTCAGGGAATTGAGGTGAGAGAGAGGCACTGCCAGTGATGGCGTGTACTGCAATGCTGAACAAGCCTCGGCACCGCTCCTGTGCTATCTCACAGTCACCTAGCGCATTGTTTAATGGCTCCGCTTTTACAGTCTTGGGGAGAGATTATACCCTTGCTTTTCCCTCTCTGAAGCCGCAGTGAAACATGTGTGAGCTCCAGGAGGTGCACAGGGACGTGAGAGTGCCAGAAGATAAGCAGGGGAAGCACAGACCTGCTCAGGCACACCAAGGACTTTGACCCATCCCCTCTCACACAAAGCAGTGCTGGGCTGTTTGCAGGGGTCTGGCATGGAGGCAGAGCAGTGCTGGGACAGCAGTCTCCACCTCCTGAAGGAAAAGGAGATGCCAAAGGAGTGTGAGGCACTAGCATGTCCCGAGCAGCTGTAATGGCGCCTTTTGGAAGGGAAGTGAGCTTTGTGAGCGTCTGTTGTTGCATCACCTGGTGATGATAACCAACTGCTGGTGCCTGGAAACTGGCTCTGCAGGGTCTGGGGAAGTTTCCCATCAATGGTGGGAAACTGGGGCCTGTTCTTTGGCCCCTCACACAGGTTCCAAGCAATTCTGAGAAGGGAGGTCTGAATGGCGCTTGGGGTGGGTTGCCAAGTTCATGACTGCTCCTTTTGGCATGGAAGTGCCAGCAAGAGCGCCCAGCCACTCTGCTTTGTAAGGTCTCAGTCTCTAGGACTGAGTGAGAAGTTTTGCTAGGTCTTAGCCTTCTTCCTTCTGCCTGTGCTGCAGGCTCTTTAAAGGAAGACTTTATTTACTCTGTGCCTGATGGCCCATGTGATTTCCTCAGCGGTACCACTAATAGCTGGCAGTATTACTTTGCTTTCAGTATCCAGTGGTGAAAGCTGGGTGATTTGCAGAGCAAAGAAAGTGAGAGTGCAATGCCAGACACCTTTCTAGCTGGGCTGTGTGCAGTAGTCCGGAGCAGCGCTGATGATCTGTGTTAAAGCCTGGTACTATCAGTCTGGGGTTGAGCCTTCTGGCTGGGTTTATTCAGGGGCTGAATTGAAGTTTTAAGCTGGCTGGTGACCGCTTGTTCCTTACAGTTGCTTGCAGTTGTGGCTGTTCTTGTGCACTGCCATGTACATGATCAGACTTGTGCGAAGTGGAGGAGTGTTGACCTCCCGACCTCATGCCTGTCCCAGGTGCCTCTTCTTTTTGCTTGCTTGTAGATACAAAGCAGCACTTCTGGTTCTTTCTCCTTGCTGGCTGACGACTACTTTCCGTTCATTTCTCACCACAGTGGTATGTCCTTCCATTTTTCCTCCTGACTAATGACAGGAGGAAATCCTGTCTCGTTTTCCCTCTCATTTTACTTTGCGTATTCATTTTCCTATGTTCTTCCTGGGTGTATTTCAGATTCATACTCATCTGTTGCCCTGTATCTTCATTACCTCTTGGTGCTGCATCACATTTGTTCTCCCTTCTTCCTGTGGTCTTCAGGAGACCTTTTACGGTCTGTAATTCAGGAGTGCATTCCAGGACTGTCCTATAGGATCAGGAGTTGTAGCATGGTGTTACCAAGGTCTGAGGTATCCTTCAGACTCTTGACATGCTGCAGAAGCGTCTGAATTGCTCTTTGGAGTATATACTTGGTTTGTTAGTCCATGCTGGTAAGGTGGACTGGAGGTAGCACTTTGCTGAAGTGCTGCCTGATCTGTGGCCTGGGTTTGACATAGAGAGCTGCTGGAGAAGGTTGTCTGGGATGAGCCATTGCAGACCAGTCTTTAAGATTAACCTTTCTGACCCTGCGTCTTTAGTATCAGAAATTTATTGGCAATGTGCTTCCAATAAATTCCTCCAAGAAGCCTGTTTTGCATTTGACAGTCAGGGAGCCTTCTTATATGAGCACACATGCATGCTTAGCCTCAGAGCTGAGGTTATAGTTGTCTGCTGGCTAAAGGCTGACCAGATGTTTGAGTGCATCTGGAAGCCCATACTCTTACTTGGACATGCAAAGGCTACCCCTTTGTGTCTGCACAGACAGATAGAAACTGTTTGTGTCCATCACTCCAGTAAGGACCACTGCACCAGCGGCGTATGTGGTGTAGGTGACGGAGGTCATGCCTGCTGCTGGTGTAAAGTGACTTGGCAGAATCCAAGCAGGATCTGTTTTGCCCCATCTGCTTTCTTGTCCTGTGGGATTGCTTAGGGCTTGAGCACAGCCCTGCACTCCGGTATTCCTAGGGATGCTGTGAGGCACATTTTGCAGCAGAACAAAGTTAGTCGGGTTCTGATTTCCTGATGGCTGTGGTTTTTGAGAGATCTTGAAAAGTAATCTAAGAAAGAAGCTTTTTCCTTCTCTGTGTTTAAAAGAGTATTCCCTGGAACCACAGGCTGAGTTTGGCCTGCAGAATTTCTTCCTTTATTTTCCGAAGTATTGCATGTGCTTCTCTGCTTCTTGAGAAAGAGAACTGGGCTGTGAGGGCTCTTGACTGTGTGTCTGTCTGCCATGTGCTACATCCCCAGCAGATCAATCCCTATCCTGTATTTTGACCTGCTCCAGCAAGTCTGCCTGCCAGCTGTGTTTTGTGGTATTCTGTTTGGTGTCTTGCTCAGAGCAGAAAGTTCTTCTGAGATGTTGCAGCACCCTCTAAGTGTCACAGCAGTTTCTTTGATGAAAGTTGCCGTGCTGTGCTGAAGTGAGAGGCGTCAAGGTGAAGGTGATTGAAACCCTGCTGTCCGGCTCTGCTTCAGCAAAGCGATGCCAGCTTTTGACTCGATAAAAGGTGGAAGCTCAGTAAGCGTCTTGCCTGGAGCATGGCCCACTTGGGCTGTGCTCTGCTGCTGGTTTTGGCATATATCTGGGTGACAAGCTGGGGTGGTGTTACTGCTGAGAAGACCCAGTGTTGCCTTTCAGGAGGAGAAAGCCAGGGCCAATCTTCTTGTGTTTTTAATTAATGAAAATTGAATTTTGACCTCAAAACCTGAGAAAAAGGATGGTCAAAGAGGACTCTGTGTGAGGAAAAACTGCTTGAGGAAAAGTCCCTGCTGGCAAGCTGCTGAGCCAGGTTACCTGCTGGCTTGGCATCATGTTTTCCTTAAGTCCTGTACTGCAGTGGCCCAGCATGAATGTGTGTATTTACTCAGCTGTGTTTCCCTCTCCCCCAGCAAAGCGAGCTGAACTCCTTCCTGTGGACCATCAAGAGAGATCCCCCGTCTTACTTCTTTGGCACCATCCATGTCCCATACACGCGTGTCTGGGATTTCATCCCAGAGAACTCCAAGAAGGCCTTCCAGCAGAGCCACATCGTGTACTTCGAGCTGGACCTCACTGACCCCTACACCATCTCAGCTCTTACCAGCTGCCAGCTCCTGCCGCAGGGGAAGAACCTCCAGGATGTGCTGCCCCGTGACATCTACCGCCGACTCAAGCGGCACCTGGAGTATGTCAAGCTCATGATGCCGTCCTGGATGACCCCAGACCAGCGGGGCAAAGGGCTGTATGCAGACTACCTCTTCAACGCCATTGCTGGCAACTGGGAGCGGAAGAGGCCAGTGTGGGTGATGCTGATGGTGAACTCTCTGACAGAAGTAGACATCAAGTCACGAGGTGTGCCCGTCCTGGATCTGTACCTGGCCCAGGAAGCAGAGCGGCTGAGGAAGCAAACAGGTGCTGTGGAGAAAGTGGAGGAGCAGTGCCACCCGCTCAATGGGCTGAACTTTTCCCAGGTGAGACAGAGTGGTGTGCAGGGTGCCAGGATGTCTGCTTGGGTAGATATCCCAGCAGCAAGAGGACAGGCTGGAGCATGGGTTAAGTGCTCTCTACCCAGAGACTCGCATCTTCTCCTTGCAGCCCATGCCTCTGCCTGTGCCCTCAGGAGAGTTTGCTAGCTGAGTTCAGGCCATGTCCCAAATTCATTTAGACCTGGCCTGGGGAGACCTCTCTCCTCTTCCCTGGGCAGCATTGGACAGGCTCCACCCTAAGAGACACTGGATCTTTGGATGTCTGCTCTTTGACCCTGAGTGGGCTACCCTGCCTAAACTGCCAGGGCAGGCTGGGGCTCGCTGTCTAAACTTGCTCTTCTAATAGCTAGTTAAGAAGAAAGGTGTGATCACTTCAGGGAAGCAGGGATGCTGTGAGTAAAGCTGAGAAGTAACCACCGGTTGGAAAAGTATCCCAGTGGACCTCTCAGTGCTCTGAGATATAGTGGCCCATCCTCTGCATTGGGGAAGAAGTGTTTTTTGGTTTTGTGGGTTTTGTTTGTTTGTTTGTTTTTGGGGTTTTTTTTTTTGTTTCCTTTGAGACCAGGTGAGCGTCAGCACAGCACAGCTTCCTGCAGGGAACTCCACAGACTAGTGCAGGCCCTTGTGTAAGTGTCTTTGTGTTTGCAAGCCAGCTGGAGTTTAGCACCGTTGTTCATGCAGTGTCACACCAGGCAAGCAGAACAACCTCTGTGTTGTCCTTGTGTTGGATGGGGCGGTCATGGGCTCTCCTCTCTGAACTAAATACACCAGGGACAGTGTCTGCTGTCTCTGCCTACCTGGTGGGATCACAAGCAGGCATGAGGTTGCTCTCTGGCCTGGGGCACCTCTGCTGCAGGGAGATGCTAGTTTGGGGAGAGGAAGTAACATTTGCTTAGGAATAGGTGAGACCTGCTGTTGCAGCATGCCTAGTAATCCAAGGTGGGAGGACCTTTGGTCATGGGGCTGGGGAGTTTCGACTGGTGCTTGACCCTCCCCTGCATCCTGTCACATCACTTGTGCAGTTTCCCATGCTGGAAGGGAAGGAGCAGAAGGGGAGGTGCAGCCCAGCAAGGGCAGGGACAGCACTTTGGGTCAGGTGTCAGAAGTGCTTGCTACCCTGGCCAATCTTGGCAGGGGGCCATGGTGCAGTGAATAGCACAGCAGCCCGGGGTGCATTGCTTGTGCAGTCCTTAACTGCAGGCAGGGCATCTGCACTCCTCTCTTTCCTTGTGGAAAGGAATGAGGAGCTGGCCAACCTCATTTGCATCTCCAATCGTTTGCTTAACTGTGCTTTGAATCCTCGTGCTGTTGCTGTTTGCTCACAGCTGCAGTAGGAATGGGCTGGGAAGTCACATCTCCTCTGCCTCTTGCCTGGTTGAGGCTTTATTAACATTATTGCCTTTGTTCTTCTTTTTCTGACACTGCCCCTCTGGTTTAGCATGAAGCAGGGGTGGGATGTGCTTTCTCCACTGCCTTGTAAGACAGTGGTAGGGAGGCTGAAAAATAAGGTTGCACATCATGTCCCCATTAAGCTCATGCAACTGTTAACACTTACTTTAGGCCTTCACACAGCTTTCTTCAAAGAACTGCTGTTGCTATGCTGTTTTGCAGGTGGAATAAATACCATGTGAGCCAGGAAGCTGCATGGGGTGGGGACACAGAGCTGCAACATCCAGAGTTGCCCAACCTGGTGACATTTATTGTGAAAGCCCAGCTGAGGGGGTCAGGGTAACCAGAACTGCAGAAGAAACTTAGCTCTAGTCAGGAAAATCGCAGCCTGTGATTACCCCACAGTGGGTGGAGATGTGCATGTGCATCACAGGAACTGTTGCTCCTCCTACACCTGCTTTCCCTTGTGGGAGCAGGTCTTGAGCAGCTACTGCACTGCAAATTCACACCCTCAGTTTTGCCCAGTACAAGATTTCCAGTACAGGCGGCTTAAGGAAAAAGAGAACCAGAGGCAGATGGTTTTTATGTTTCTAAGCCAATTTCATGGTTGTTTCAGAACCTGACTTTGTGAACTCTCGTGGTTGGCAATTCTGTAAATCTTTGATTTCAGAGCCTTCTTCTCAGTTTGTTCAGGCAGTTGAGTTAATTATGTGTCTAATATAAACCAAACAAAGACTTTGAAATAGGCTCTTTGAAAATTATTTCCTTTGGTATTGTGCTGCTGTCTGGGAACCCCCAGCATCAGACCACTTCTGTGTCTGCCTTTCAAGTGAGTGAACACACAAGGATGACTTACAAACTTCTGCTGGGGAAAATAGGTACACAAAACCATGAGGAATGGTCTAATTCTGTGCAAGAAATGATTTTTTGTTGCAGCAGAGTTGCAGAGAGATGATTTACCTGGCAGAGACGCAAGTTCAGTGCTCTCAGTTTATGTTTCTGCAAAGGATTTGCTCTTTCTTTCACTTACAGGTTGTACTACCTGGTGAGGAGGACTCCCAGGCCAGTTACAAGCAACACATTGTTATTAGCCAGGTCTCTCTTTTGATTCATGCTATCGGACAGAGCCTGGCTGGTGTGGGTATGCTATTGCAGGTGAAGGTCTGGAATATGATTGATTGTCTCCATGGGGTTGCAGTTGCTCAGTAACTGCAAAGTGCAGACAAACCCAAGCTAGAGACTTCCTTCTCCTCCTTGTGACGAGAGAGAGGAAAAAAATAAAATAAACAAAAAACCCCACACATACAACAGCTAACACTGCCTGTCATGGGGCACTTTTTCTTTAGCTATATTTGTTCCAGTTTCTTCTTTATCTTTTGTTTTATGACTTTCTTATTTTACCTGCCAAATCTATCTGTTCTTGCTCAACTCAGGCTGGCTGCTCGCATAGCCAGGCCATAAACGTATCATTTCTATATGGTACACAATGATGCGTACACATTCTGTGAAATACTTTACTGCCTCCTCAATCCCTCTCTCTTGTTCCAAGATCTATGCGGCTTTAAGGAGTATGGAGAGATTAGTCTGTCTCCATGCCAGGGCCATGGTGTTTATTTTCCTGTATCACGCTGTTTCTGTCCTAGTTTGTGTTAAAGACTCTTTTCTCCCACCCCACCCTCTTTCATGGGCAGTGCCTCTCTTGTTGCAATACCCTATAAGGATGCAGGTCTCATTCCTAGCAGCATCTGGGCTTCTAGAAGATAACAGGCTTTGTAGCTATACACAATCTGCCACTGCTGACTCCCAGCACTGGAGTCAGTCCCTCAGACCTCCCAACTGTTCTTTTCAAGTTATGCATGTGCTTACGTGTTTGCTGGATTGGAGGCATTAGTGCTCCAGCCTAAAGCCCATGCCACTTTGCTGTTGGCTCCAGCTATAGTGTCATGAACATGAGTTTGGTATTGCCTCAGAAAATGAGCTGGCCTTGGCCTGTCCCATGCCATGCACTTGTAAACAGGCTCTGCTTTGACACACTTGGGTGGTGTCCAGGCTGTGTTTCTCACGGACCCCTTTGAGCTTAAACACAAGAAGTTTGGACTTGTGTCTACCCTCTGTGTGGGACTGAGGCTTAAGCAGGTAAACACTGGCCAGCTGTCACTGCTTCCTAGCCAAGACACTGGCTGGTTTGGCTTCTCCAAGCTTGGGACACTTCATGGAAGACCCCACCTGTTAGCTGTTCTTGATTTGATAATTGTTTTCCCCATGCAGCTTTCCTGTGTCCAGACCTTGCCACAGCACTCTGTTCCTACTTGAGCATCTGAATACATGGCTACATCTTCAAAAGTAGTCTTCAGAGCTGCTTGAGTGGCAGTAGAAAGCAGGGAGCCACTAAGGACTTACTGCTCCTGAAATCCTGGCTCCAGATCTGGGACTGAGCACTTGAAAGTCTTGTCTTTTGCATCTTTCACCCACTTCCTCATACAGTTAGTTGCAGATAGAAAATGAAGCGAAAGCTTCTAGGATTGATCATTTTGCATTAATTAGGACATTAATTGTTCATATCTCTACTCAGAGAACAAGCAAGCAACAAGGTGCTGAGAGATTCCTGCTTTTCTCTAAAGGGTTCCCAGCTCTTCCATGTTCTGGACCCCTAACACGACTCTGTGAGAGCTGTAGACTCCTGCTTAGCAAATACAAGCCTCCTGACATAATACCAACATCATTTTTCTTGCTTAATCTATGTACCCACTTGGATGAAAGGGCCGCCATTGTTAGCCCCTGGTATAAAACTATCATGTAGTCTACATGTGGGGAAAGTAGGAAGCCAAGACACCTGTGCCTTGTTTTGTGTTGGAAGGGGGAGTTGGTTGGTTTGTTTTTTTCCTCCTTTTAAGGAAGTTAGAGAAGCAGCAGTGATGGTGTGAAATTAGGCCCAAAAGATATGATATGAAATTGGAGAGAATTGTGCTGGTCTCCTTATTTCAAAGAAAGGGCTTTTTTGCTACATTGAGTTGATCAGTTATAATGTTGCCTTGAATTTCTGGGGAGATGAGGTCAGATCTGGCAGTGTTTCCATCCACGAGACCCCGATTCAGGTTCACCTTTGACACACAGCAGTAACAGAGAACCTCAGAGAAAGGAAGAGCAAGGAGAGGCACACGGTGGGAGCTCTGCAAAGAATAAGTCAGATCCAGACTCAGAGCAAAGCAAAGAGCAGTTGCTTGATGAAAGAGCTGACAGAGGAGCAGAGCACTCACTGCTGAACAAGTTGGACGGGACACTACTTGCGGTAACCTGATTGCATCTTCTGCCCTGAGGGTGTAACTTCAAGATGTATGTGTGAGGAACAGCCCTCCCTCCTCAGGTGATGGGAACATCAGCATTTTCTGCACATGAACTAGAGTTGAAACAACTGAATTGATCCTATTTGCATCTTTGGCTGCTGGAGTCTGTGACCTAGATTTGTTTTTGTTTTCAGTTTGTGTGTAGACACACCTGCAGCCTCCAGGTCTAGACATCAGGTATGGGGAATGGGCTGGCTGGTGAGAACCAAAATAGCTAAGGCTTCGCATTTCTATTGTCATAATTACAGTTTAATTAAGATCTTATTAACTACCCCGGGAGTTCAGGGTTCTTCTCTAGGTGAGAGTAAAAGGGGAATTCAGTTGCTGATCTGCTGTCTCTGCATTCAGAAGGGTGGAGACTTTCAGACAGCCTGGACTCTGTGGTAGGGCTTTGAGATCCCAACCTGTGGATTTTGCCATGGCACCGGTTTGCACTGGTCACATGTGCCATTATAAGCTCCTTGCATTTGCACTCTGTGTGCGTATCAACTAGCTGGATTTTCCCACTAAAAAATGCCCTTTGCTCAGCATATTACATGGCAGAAACAGAAGATGGCCAGGCAGTAAATGTGGCTTTGTCGCTCCTTGCAGCTCCTATGGATGACTCCTTGCCTGTGGCTGGCTCCCAGTGTTACAATGTAAGCATGGCAATACACTTTACTCTTTTCCCAGTTAGCGAGGGCTCGTCGATGAGTTGCATACACCGCTCTGAGAGCGCTCGTGACTGGGTTATCCTGCTCTCCTCTGACAAGTCAGCACAAGGCTGGTGGGCTGGTTGGCAGACACACTCTGTGACACTTGAGATCCTGTAGTTTTGGGTGAAAGTACTATTGCTGCAGAGGAGCATAACCCTGTCAGGAGGCTGAGGAGGGGTCCTGGGCATTGGAGGCCACTTGAGGGAGCACACAGAAGGTCTGGGCTGGATGCTTTTTGGAGTAACTTGATGAACAGTGAGGAGTGTGGAGCAGGGAGGGTATGTGGGCTTGGCTCATTCAGCTGGTCAGGCAGTCAAGTGCCTCTGTGCTAAGCTTTGGTCTGCACATTTTCAGGTCTTGGTGCAGTCTTACAGTGATAGGTCACGGTGGCCTGATGCTGTGGCTACATCTGACGCCTCATCCTGAAGGCCCACTACTTATTGCCCATTACAACAGTGTGGGACCGTAGCTGTCAGCTTTTCCCTTGGACAGCAAGGTTGCAACCAGTCTGGACAACCTAAAGGCACATGCTTGCAGAGCTGTAGAAGACAGCTTCCTTTCTGATCTAAGAACTGGACTGCACTGCTGTCACCCTCCTGTCCAGCAGCTGTAGGATGGTTCCTTTTTGGCCCAGACTGGATTGCTAGGTCCATGGGGATTCCACTTGGCTCCTGCATCCCAGTGACAGGGTTTCTATCCCATGGCAGTGGTTCCAAAGACTAATTTTTGGTTTTCTTCAACAAACCCAGACATGTTCAGACTGAGAATACAGCCCAGCTTCAGCTTTCAACTGTTTGATTTTGTGAGGTTTTGTATTCCACCAGTCTCTGCTATCAACTTTCTTTACCTTGTACTGGTACTGTAACTGTAATCAGTTTGTCATCTAATGTTCTTTTTGTTAAATGAAGCAAAGGGAGCCTGTTGAGCCTTTCCCAGCGGGGCACATTCTATACATGTTAACTGTTCCCTCAGCTCTTCTTAAGCCTAGCAGCATCTGTCTTGCGCTATGGCAGTCACGCATGTGTGTACCCAGTGGTATCATCACTATCCTCATCTTCCCTTGTTTATGCATCTGAGTTTGTGGCTCATTCAGGCACAGTGGTTTTCCAAGAGCTCATGCTTGGGAGATTCAGAGTCTTTTTTACTCTCACTGCTTCCCAGGAAAGAAAGTTACCCTTCTTGTTGTGATCCAGTCCCTGTCTGCTTTGTGGCCAAGATGAACTGCAAGCCAGCAGGCAATCTTTGTTTTAAAAAGAGATCCAGATTACACAGCACCTCTGTTCTCTTCCCCTAATTAGTTTGCTCCCCTGACCTTTGTTTTATCTGCAAAATCCATTAATGATAGAGTTGGGGTTTATTGGGGTTTTTTTACCCTCTGGGTTGTTGATGTGTGTTGAATCCTGTACAGCAAGAACTTCCCCTGCAGAGGTCTTGAGTAGCTTACACGGTTGTTTCTCATCTGCATTTACATTTTCAGGTCTGCTGGCTACCATTTTTATTTTCCCTGTCTTCACTAGGTGATGTGTTGGTTTTGTATTTCTCTGAATTCCTACTGCTGTACACTCCATTCAGAATTCTGTTCACTGATGCTATTGCCTTTACCAAGTAGACTTGAAAGCTCACAAAAAGCTGTCATGATTTTTGGAAAGGGTATGGTTTCCATTATCCTTGTTGTCTTGCAATTTTCTATAATCCTATAATTATTTCCTATAATCTTCATGAAGGCTTTTATTAGCTAGTTAGAAAGGTTGTTTGCAAGTAGGAAGAGGAGTCTGAAACACAATTTTAAGATGTCTATTGCTTTATCTGGCCTAATGCAGAAAGGGAGCAGCAGGAACAATTCTTACCGGTTTTGATAACAGAGGAAAGATTGGGTCCCTCACTAAAATTATTATCAGGCAGCAGGCTTAGCAGGTAGATGCACATCCATGCAAGACATCATTCATTTCCAGTATGCCTGGATGAAGGATGCTTGGACACCAAGATGTGTGAACAGTTCCAAAGGGATTAGACAGATTGATGAAGGATAGTCACACCAGAAAGTCTCATACATGTCCCAAGTGCCATCTCTGGCTCAGGACGTCTCTCAGCCCCTGACAGCTTGAATTGAGGGCAGGTGCCAGGGGAAGAACTGCTCTGTAGGTGCTCTGCTGTCACTGGAGATGGCATACTGGGCTTCTGCCCCACTGGACAGGTGTGGGAAGGTTGTTCCCAAAAACTAACTGAGGCTGCATTTCCCAGAGTGGTGGCCAAAGTGAAATAAAGGACATGACTTCTCTCTGGAGATGCTGAGCTATGCCAGCATTGCTGGTGCGGACAGAACGTGTACATCCACCTGGGCCTGGCTAGGTGTGCTGTATGAGACTCACCTAGTGCCAGGCTCTGCTGGGAGCACTGGTAGCTGGCTGCTCGCTCTCCTTCCTCCTGGTCGTCCTGCTCTCTTTTGGAAGAGAGATGCCAGGGCAGGCTGGGCTTCTGGGTTAGTGTTGCTATCACTCCTGTGTGTGCTGTGCCCTCGGAAAGCAGCAGCTCTTCCGGCTGGGTTGCCAGGTGAGATGGTGCTCCTGGGGATGCAACAACCCTTTTCCTTCCAAGGCCTGACCCTGGCATGTGTAATGGTCCTGCATGCAGCGCCTGCAGTCTGGGTTACACTCTGGGTCACAGTGCATCTATCCAGTCTCCTGGAGCATGCAGTTTGTGCAGGCAGATGCTTGGAGATGTGACCTGAGGCAAGTGACACTAAAAGTTGGTGCTCAGACACATCAGCTTTCAAGCTCCATTGGCTTGCTGGGAACAGAAGGTGGGCTTGGAAGTTGATACGGAACAGGTCAGCCAACCTAAGCTTGGTAGTGTCCCTGCCGGAGCACTCAGACATCCACATTTCCTTCCCTTTCATGAGGCTTATCTTTTTTGAGCATGCAGAGGTCAAATGTGAACAGACAAGCATGTGGGGAGCAGTTGGCTGTGCAGTCTGAAACTAGGGAGAGGTTTATGAAGGGATCCATCCATGCAACTTAAGAACAGTCCTGTCAATTAAAACCAAATGCATAACAGTGTTTAGTCTGCAATTTACTGTGATCACAATCCTGTCATATAACTGTGTAAGGGAAGATTTAGGTAGCTGGCCTTGTGCATTTTTCAGTCTCTAACAAGATTAGCAGGATTGCTAGCTTTGGCCAGAACTCAAATTAGAAAGATACCCTGTTTCAGAATTGACTTACATGAAGTGTCTGGTAAATGCATTACAGGAATGTTCTAGCAAATATTTTTTTTTTTTTTAAATGGCAGATTTTATGTGTTTTCGTGTTCACCTATTTTGCTTTCTGAGCATAGTTCTTTTCGCACAGAGGCTGCATAGTCAGTGGACTCAGTACTAGAGTCTGATTTTCATCTTATTTACTCAAACCCTTAATTTCTGTGTGGATTACTTGTGATTTGTCAGTGTATCCCACTCCCCTCGTGTCCCCCAAACAGTACCATGTGAGAAAAATATTTATACACCTTTATGGACCATTAGGCTGTCAAAGCTCAAATCAGCTGGGTTTGCAATTGTACCTGGCTGATTTTGCTGCAAATAAATCGTTGCTGACAGGTACTACTTGATCCAGACAGCAAACGTCATCCCATGGACATTCCTCTCCCAAAGGTAAAAGCTGAGGTGCTGGCTGCCTTTGCTGGGCATGGCTGGTGTTGAGATATCCTCATACTGGCCACTTCCAATAGCTGTAGTGAGAGACCCCACTGAGACGTGTGGGTCATGGGGAGAGCATCATGCCTTGTTGCTTGCCTTGAGAGTGCCCCAAATATGGTTAGTCCCCTCCACCTTTCAGAATTGGCACTTGTTGGCACACTGCAATGTCACACAGGATGAGCCATCCTACCCCCACCAAAGGAGATGGGTTTCATGGTGTGCTCTACTTGGCTGAGCAAGGAGCCTGCTCCAAGCATAGCTCAAGCCTATTTTCACTCACACTTGAGGCAAGGCAGCATGGGACTGCATCACTACAGCTCCCTGGCTTTGCTTTTCTGGGACCCTGTGGCATTTTGAAGAGCTTCCTGCAAGCTCAGGGGAAGTGTTTGGACTTCTTGTGGGAACCAGTTATAGAAATAACACCAGAAGCTCTGAACTAGCAGGAGAGCTGCAGTCCTACAGTGATGTGCTTCTGGATTTGTCCCAGTGCAGGGTGTTGTTGAGGACCCTGCTACTGATGCTACAGCCCTGGATTCCTGATTCAGTGTAGGCCAAATTTTCAGTTGTTTCAAGTAAAAGCTTTGTCTTTGCTGGGGGTCCTGGATTAGCTGCTTAAAGACTTTAGCTGCTGAGAAAATTTGAACTTTGATCTGGAAATTGTCCTATGCATCTCCCTGCCTCTCCACCTGCAAACATTTAATCAGACCATTGAGTCCTGGCTCCCTAGTACGCCTGAAGAAACAGGGTGAAAAGCAGGTTTTGTTACTGCTTTGGGCTTCTCTTCTACTTGTTTTGCAGGGTGGAGCTGGCTAAATCACTCAGATGATCAAAATCCACTGGTCTCTTCCCACAGTTTTACCCCTTTGCTATGCACTCAGAAGGACAGGTAAATTATGTCAGAATCCAGTGGTAAAGAAGGCTAAAGCAGCTTAGCTTTCCACAGCTGCACAGGATCAGCACAAAACTAGCTCTTCCAGGTCTTTCACTAGACACTTTAGGGCTGTGCAGCTTTGGGAAGGCTTGATGCTGTGGTTGCTAGCATGTTTGACCAGGGCTGTGTCAGCAGGGAAGACATGCCCTTAGCCAGCACTAGGCAGACAGAGGTTTTCTGCTGAGATTCTGAGCTCAGTTTTGAAGCTCTTACTGTATTCTGGCCAAAGCAACCCATTTTGCTGGGAATGTGCAGCAGTTTGACCACCTGTGTGTGTTGATTAACCTCAGCTTTGTGGTATCCCATGCCTATAATCATACAAGAACTTCCCCTGGTTTCCGTGTATGCATGGGGAAATTCCTGCACGTGGAGTTTCAGGTTATCCCCCAATGTGCAAACGTACCAAATTCCTCTGTTGCTCTTTGAGAGAGGAACTGAAGTATTGTTGCTATGTCTGGTAAAAATGGTCTCTGGCGATTTTCAGGGCTGAGATTTCTGTGCTGAAGCAGTTGCAGACATCCTGAGGTAAGGTATATCTATACTCTCCTTGAGACCATGGTGGGTACCTGGTAAACAGGTCTTGTACTGGTGAGAGGTGACTAAGGAGACCTATTCTTCCCAGACTGGCTGCTTGCTCCCTGCCTCTCAGCAGTCCATGGTCTGTGGCAACTTGAGTGTTTCAACAAGTTGCACTGGGCATTTCCCAGTTTTGTAAGTGCATTTCCAGTTTCCCAAGCACCTGCACAAAGGCTTGACCCTGCAAAATGCAGGCATATAAGGAGCGTTTGGGAGCTGCTGATGGAGGCATTACTGCTGAAACAATTCATACAGTATGGCCTAAGTCTGGGCTCCTCGACAGTCTCTGCTGCTCAGCCACTGTACAGTAACTTGTTAGGCTAGGGTAACTTGATCACAAGTTTCATCCCTGTGTGAATTTATAAGGCCTGTTTATTAATATAAATGGGCTATTGTTACAGCTGGAGTCCAGTGGGATGAGTTGCATGTTTGGAACATTTAAAAATAAAGTGGCTGTGGCCATGCTTTCTAGGAAGGATGAAACGGAGAAAGAAGAGAGGGTGACACCACTTATCTTTTTATTTGCTGTGAAGCTGTTGGTAAGTCAAAAGAAGAAGACCCGAAAAGCTCAGGATTGTGGCTTATCAACAACAACACAGGGGATGGAAGTACTTGTTATCAGCATTGTGCAATGCCTGGGTGAGCAGCTCCTTGAAAATCTGCCAGAGGATAAGAAAGAAAAATTATACTTCCATTTAGGTATTTCAGGTATGTTTTTGCAGCACTGGAAGAAACCTATTCACCTGAAACAGATTGGTGAATAACACCCTATCTAGAAGTTATCACAGCTGGCTTGGAGTAATGCAGTTTTAGACTTCATCCAGGTTAATAAAAATGAATTAATCGCTTAACTGAAAAGGATGTTTGGTTAGGTACAAGTAATCATGACTGAACTTAATGTGATATTTGAAAAGGGAATATGTAGTCCCAACCAATAATATGTATGATTGGTGCTTTAAGGGGGCCCAATTTCCCCAAGCTGAAAATAATTATAGACCAAATAAAGTGGGAGGAAAAACTTAAGCATAAAAATGTGAATGATAGTTGGGAGTTGTTCAAGAATCCTGTATTAGATCCCTGAGAAACCACAATTCTGCATTTGCAAAGATGAATTCTTTAGTTAAAAAAAGCTGTTTTGGTTAACAGAGGAGATGAAAGCAGCAATAAAAAAACCAAAATACAACGAATGGAAAAATAGAGGAAGCGACGTGGACAAGTAATCTGCAAGGAAATGCAGGCAATTGATGAGAGAACTGAAGGGTACCAATGGAGTGCCTTTGGGCAGTGGTTTTGGAACAGTAAGAAGGGATTCTTTAAATGTATTAGGGATTCTATTGAAATCCTAGCAGTGGTACAGGCTCCATACTGAACAGGGTTGCAAAATTGTTGCTTATGAAATAGAAAAGTCAGAAATAACCAGTAACTATTTCTTGGTGTTTGGAAAGGAGAAGACTGTGTATTCATAGCTTGGTCATACGGGAATATTTTCTTCTCCAGTAAGAAATTACTTCCAGTAATTAGGAAAAATGTTAAATGTCAGTGTTTTTAATGTACAAAACATTAACAATGGTTAACTTACAGTCCAGAATATTTAGAAACTAAGCCAAGGAGCTCTTTGAATCATTAACATAGGCACTTGAAAAACTTCAGGAGAGTGGAACAAACCTACTGTATCAGCATTATTCTGGGACAATGAGTGGGTAGCTTGTCAGGCTACCCAAACTTCAGTTTGCTGAAAGCATAAAAAGGCTGATAGGCTCTGCACCTAGTAAAGAGCTGAGAGAAGGCAGGATGATGCTAGCTGATTTCCCTTGAATGGGAAACTGGCCTTGTCAGACAAACATGATCCCGCATCTTGATAAGAGTATCAAAGTCAGAAGGCTTCTGACTTTGTTCCTGGTGGTACTCTGATACAGGTGTACAGACTAGACAAAATCAAAGTGGCTTATTGTAAAAAGCCCAGGAGAAGTGATCATTCTCATAAAACGGCTGCAGCTAGAGAGTCATCTTCCACCAGGGAGGAGAAAAGCTAGAAGATGCTCGTAAAGAAGTACTCAAGGTATCAGTTCCAGGCCCTTCATTACCCGGTCACTTTGTCAGTGATGTAAATACCAAATAATTGTTTGCACAAACATGGAGATCCTGCAGATGGAGGAGGGAGGGGGGTAAACAATGGGTCAGTTGTAGGAGCAGAGCTGAGTCACCTGGAAAGCTGGGCTGCTCTAGTGCTGTGAAATGCAAGGCTGTACATCTAGAAGCAAAGCATGGAGGTCAGGCTAGTAAGGCTGGAGGGCTTATCTGGAATACATTGATGGTACAAAGGGCTTGCAAGATAACTAGCAAACATGACTGCCAAGCCCAGTACTGCAGATGAGGGGCAGGTTGCAGTCCTCAGGTGAGTGGTAGGAGCAGGGGAGAAATGTGCTGGGGAGCCCGGTGCAGGAACACTAGTTAGTCCTGGTGTCAGCACTTCAGAGAGTGTTGAAGAGCAAGGTCAGAAAAGAGCTACATAATTAATTTGGGACCTGAAGAGCATGCCTGTATGACAGAAGAGTAAAGAAACTTGATCTACAAAGATGTTTGCTGAGAAACTTAAATCATTTCATGAGCATGCTCCAGTATCTGTCTGAGGAAGAGGGACAATGCAGCAAAAGCCCCAAGTCCAGTGGCCTAGCTGCTGAGGATACACATTATCAGAATCAATATAATTGGTTTCTAGTGAAGGCAATTAGCCAGTTGAACAAATTTCTTTAGGACCTGGTGGAATTGCCGTCATTCAGGCTTTAAATTGCCACAGAAAATCTCTGAAACAGAAAAGATTGCTAGGTAGTGTTCAAGGGCTGCTGATTCATGCATGGAATCAATGTACATTTTGTTCTGTCTTATGAAATACCAATTTGGGGCATTTAGACATCTGCAATTAAGGCTAGACAAGCAGCTTCCAGATTCTTGTTTTTTGTAGATCTTTTCTGTAGATTAGATTGAAGCGTCATAAGTTTATTGTCAGTGCCAATGTGACTTTCTTTATGCTAATCCGAAACAAGACCTTTTTTTTTTTTTTTTTTTGACAATGAGACATGGGGCAAGAAATTATAAACCAGAGGTACTGTGACTTTAGCATAGGGGCAGGCAGGATTGGCGGGGCAGCTGCAGGTCAAAACTGCATGCTTTCTGCTGCACATCGTCTGCAACTGTGAGGTTTTAGGAGCACTGAAACAACACCACAAAGCAGAGGGTCTGTTATGTGCTTGAGGTCTGAAGGCCTTTGCTAGCTGGTTCCAAATGCCCTCAGGTATCAGCCAAATGTGTGTGCACATGTGAGAGGGGCCAAAAGACTTGGAGGGCTGCATTCACTGTTGCAATACCTGCAGAGGAAGATCCCTAAGGAGCAGGCACCAGCTCTTCTGGGCTCTGTTTACCTGCATAACAAGGCATGAAATGGGACCATAAAGCCATAATGCTGTCTGGAAGCCACATTCCTGCTCAGGCTAGTCAGGGGTAAACATTAGAGTTCAATGCCTTCTTCATCTCACGAAGCCCCTGCCTTAACCTCTGGTTTCCATCTGTTCCAGGAGACTGTAAAGGGCAGGGACTGCTGCACCTGCCTGGCACAGGGCAGGGGATGGTCCCCAGGGCATCCCCAGGGATGCATGGCAGACAGGCACTGAGCACCCTGCCCTGTGAGCGTACAGTATGCCACTGCCCCCCTCATGTTCGCAAAAGCCCTAGCCATACCCTATGCTGTCAAGTGGAGGGGCTGGGATTTTGGTAAGTGACGACAGCCCTTGCCATTGGCTTGACGTTGATTTGTGGCACTGAGCACAGGGAGCACCAGGCAGATGAAGAACAATTTAAAAAGCACTTGTGTTGCCAAGATCCCTTTAGTCCGAGGCCATCCTGGAACACAAGACACTTCCCTGGGTGCTCCTGTGAAGACGGCTTGAGTCGGTCCCCAGAGCAGTGTTGCATGGTAGTTACTGGGACAGCAACAGTGGCAGGAAGCCTGTGATGCATGCAGGTGGGAAACTGAGGCATCAGTGGTGCTGGTAAGTAGCAGGAGTCGCTCCTCTTGTTCATACTGTCTGGGAAAGCTACAGCACGTCTGCACAGTAGCATTGTAATGAATCCTCTGGGAATAATCCAGTTTTCTTTGCCTAAAATTTGGTTGTTATCTTAGGCTAGTCCAGTTTGACATTAAGAGCTAAAATTTCCAGGCTGGATTCTTCAGTCTGCACTGAATCCTGGCCAGCTGGAGCTGGAGTTGGAGCTCATTACTGCTATCGCAAAACTCTTTCAAAAATGTCATTCTGGTGCCACCGTTATAGATAGCATCATGGGTAGGTGGAGATGTCTCTTCTATCCTCCCCATGTTCAGTGAGGATTGGGAACCTGGCCAAATGCATTGCCTTGCTCAGGCAGTTTTCAGGCTGGTAGAATTTCAAGGCCATTACAGTGTTTTGAAGACCTGTCATGAACATATCCGTTCCCTGTTGTGGTGGATTATGGAAGCCAGGTCACCTGCACAGCAGCCCATTGTCTGTGGCTCCTCTGGAGTGTAATGTTTTCGTAACTTCCAGAAGTTATGAGCTCACTGGGGGAAGTCCTTGAGAGAAGGCACTGTTTTCTTTTTCTAGTGCCATCATGTGTGATTGTGCACATACAGTAGCTAACCAGACATCTAAAATTTAGAGGTTGCATCCTTTGGCAGCTCAGGAACCTAAGCGCATCAGAGGCTGTATGACTGTGAGACAGGAGAAACAGAGGTGTTTCCAGACAGCACTGTCTTTGAGATGTGTGTTGGTCCATAACTGATGCTTCTATATACCCTTCTGCCAGTGATGTCTGTCTGGAAGGAGCCGCCCTGCAGGTGGCTCTTTGCTAAGCTCAGTGCTGGTGGATGTGATTTGGAAAGGGGTGTGCAGGACTGTGTACTGGCATAAAGCAGGTTCCCAGGCAATGCAGTGGAGTGATGGTGGTGACTTGATGCTATCTGCCTAGCCTACACAGTTGTGACCCCACATGCCACACGCTTTTCTGTTCTTGCTCTTAAAGATAGATGCAGGAGTTCTCTCGAGAGGCTGTTTGTCCAAGTTTGTAGAAGATGATCATCTTCTACAAAGTGGCTATAGAGCTGCTGAATGGTGCTAGATCTCCCTAAACAGGGGGGTTTGCCATGTGATGTAGAGCCAGAGTGGTGGATCCACAACGTGTCCGCCAAGTCAGACTAGGCTTGGCTTAGGAAAGACTGTGAAAAAGGAGTCCTGCAGCTCTCAGGCAGTCGTTGGAGGGTCCTGTGTAGACAGATAGAAAGTGAGCTGCTTCAGATATATTCTAAATTTTGCAGGAACCTGCCCTAGCCTGTGGTACCATTTTCCTTTTCTTCCTCTGTGACTAGCCTTGGTGAAGCTCAGAGCCTGGCAAAGAGCTCCCTCTGCATGCAGACCAAGTTGGCCAAGGGTGAAGCAGGTATACCATAGAAATTGGAAAGGTACTGATAGTCTTGTCTTAATGGATTTTGTGAAAAGTCAGCTGCTGTTTCTTGGTGCAAAGCTTGTGTAAGTCAGGAAAGGATCTCCTGCAGACATCAGTGAATTTCTGCTTCAGTCCCTTTAGAAGAAGTGGGAAAAGTACTAGGAATAAATTCTAATGTTAGATCTCTTCATAAAAACATGGGACCCATTTCTCATGGATGGTACCTCTCTTTGGAAAATACAGCTAGTGTACACTGAGTTTATAGCTGCTCCTCTGTGTGGGTGGTGGGGCTGACCTGTGTGTTTTATTCCTCCCTGCACACTGCTTTCCTGAGGTGTGTCCCAGCAAGGGAAAGCACTAATTCCCTATATCAAGCTTGTTACACACATTTCTGTAGTGTAACATTGCAGGGTACTAGTACTGTAGTCACATGCCTTAGTCACCCTGGCTTACATCCTGAAAACTGCTTACTCATTCAAATGCTCAGTGGTTGCAAATCAGCATTTACTAATTGATTTTTATTAGAAATATACAAGTTTTTCATGCTCAACTCTCTCTTTTTAGTCCTTATAGGGGTACACATGCATACAGTGCCTGAGTTTTGAATGGGGACTGAATGACTGCGTTGCATAGACTAGAACCAGCCCAAATGATCTCAGCTCACTAGGAAAGTGTTGTGACCCTGCTGTCTTCCTGCTGTTTCAGGTCAATCAGCTTTTCCCCACTGTCCCTAAAACTTCATGCCTTCTCCAGTTTATGTCGTCAAGAGCCTTAGATCTAGTGTTAAGAAAAACGCGGTACACTCAGTTCTACTTTCCCTTGGCTTGTGTCGTCTTCTCTTTCCTCTCCCATCTTAACATAAGTGCGGTCTAGGGCAGACTTTGCTGCAGATGCAGAAGCTAAATGAAACGTTACCTTGCACTCACATGGTTGTATGCACAGCACCAGCCCCCAAGGCGTGTGTGCAGCAGGAGAAGGGGAGAGGCAAAGGGATGGAGATTTGAGTTACTCCCGGTCTCTGCCTCGGGCTGTCATTCTACACTTTGTCGCACATCCAGGGCCTGATTTTCTAGAAACTCGCAGTCAGGTCTGGCTTGCCTGGCACCCTGGTATTATGGCACTATGTACGATTCTGCTGCTGTCACCTTCCCCTCTGCCACTGAACTCCACAGGAGTTGGGAAATTCAGTCCTGTTCCCCTTCAGGGTAAACTGGCTTTTTTTTTTTATTCCCCCCCCCCCCCTCCCCCCCCGCCCCCCAATACTGGGCTCATGCCCTTTTTTGGACTAAGCACAAGGGGGCAGAGCTAGAACTGAGTTTTAACTGCATTCCTGCCAGCTCCTTTTTCCAGTTTAGTATCAACACTTGGCTAGAGTCTTGCAGGTTTTTTTCCTTTTATTTTATTTTTTTTTTTCCTGGAATACACAGACACATTTATTCCCAAGACAGTTAGACAGGTCTAGTGCGAACCAGTGGAGTACCTGAGGACTGACTCTAAGCAAGCGAGCACTTCGGCTTCCACCAGGGTTCATGTTTAAAAACAAAGGCAACCGTTAAGCAAACTTTCCTGAACCGGTGGGTGATGGGCATCAGCTCTGCAAGAGCATCGCTGCTTAAGCCAAGACACTTCAGGCCTCCTAGGAGTTGGTGTCTTTTGGAGGTTTCCTTCTCCAGCATCGGGTACAAGCACGGGTGACATTCCAGCAGATAGGTGCAGAGCTGCGGGCAGCAGGTCTCCCCTCTGTGCTCCTGCCTGCAGCATGCATGGACCAGGTGGTGGTCCTACCTGCCAGGAGATGACCAGGAAAGAAGCCCAGATTCCTGTCAGTCTGACTGCCCCTCTCCCATGACCTTGTTACACACTACATGGAAAATGCCCTCCAGGCAGGACTGCAGTCCTGGCTGGATTCATACATCTGCATGCTCTGTGGGTTGCACAGCCAGAGCTGCAGGGAGGCATCAAGAGGATGTGGGGGGGCAGGGGATAAGGCTTAGGTTTCCACTCATTGACAGCCCCTTGTGAGGTAAAAAGGAATGCTCTTTCCTCCAGCTGGGAAACAGAGGACAGAGCATGAGCAGGTGAAATGGGTTTACCAGGGCATGTTCTGTACATAGGAAATGCCATCCCACAGAGGGTTAAAGAGCTTACCAGGGTCTGCATTGGTGAGAGCTGCACATATACCTATCAACTTCTACCTGGTAGAGGGAACAAAAAATGTAGCTTGTTGCAAGGCTAGGAACAATGCAGTTGCTCTGGGTGCAGCTGCATTTCCTCCCCAGCTGAGGTTCCTGGTTTCTGTGCTCACTTACCTTTCTCAGGGACTTCCACGATGAGCCAGAGGTTGTCCATATTGCCTTTTTGTCCCAGGGGACAATGCAGTGCTGCTCTTCAGAGCCTGTCGGTGTGTTTTTGATAAAGAGCGCTTTCCTTCCTTCCTTCTTGTGTCACCCATGCCAGGCAGAGGTGCAGCACTACTGAATTAGGAGGAACGTCTGCTTTGAAGCTGGGATCTCACACCTGATTGAGCAAGATCCTCTTCAGCCCCAGCATCTCTACTTGCAAATGCCTGACTCCGCGCTGCCAGAGCGTGAGTGTGTGCTTTGGCACTGCTGGTCTGCTTGAATTCCGGTTTGTTTTCTGTTCCCACTGCTTCTTATTCTGGCCTGGCTCTCATAGAAATGAGTCAATTCATCATGCAGGGTCTGGCCACAGGTCATGTAATGGAAACCTGGAGACCCACCAATGTATGAGTTTTCACCTTAGGTATTGTAAGTATTAGGTGGGGCTTTCAAACATCCTGTAGATAACTTACTCTGTTTCTAATTGCATTTGCCCTGGCCAAGATCTTTTCCTCCATCCCCTTCAGTCCCTAGAGGAGACTAATTGCAGATTAGTTAGCTGATAACAAGAAATTTATCTTGGCCACAGAAGGTTCCAGCAGAGGATTTTATTGATGGGCTTTCATAGCTGAGAGTTAATGCTGTTGGGAAAGCATCTTTCAGAAAGCTGTGCTGCATTTACTTTTAACGAGGGCACAAACTGTACTTGCCTCAGACTGATTTGAGTAGAAGCAGTCATCCCTTATCTCTGCTTTGACTTCTAATAAGAGTAGCAGGGGGAAATTAAGGTACTATCTTGTTGCTAAGACTCACAGGAATGAAAATCAGGTAAAGTCTCTACGTCTCAGATAATGGTGCCTGAAGCCAATCCATTTGTCAGCCTTAGCTCCTCCCAGGAAGATGATCTTATTTTCAGTCACATGCCATCTTATTTATTGAGGAGCAGCAGAACTCTGGTAGGAAACAGCTCTGTCCCAGTATGAGTCAAACAGCAAAGGCATTGCTGGGTTAGGTTTCAAAACTGCACAGCATGAGCAGCCATGTGAGGATGGGTTGTGAAATGGTTGGTGCAGCACTGGAGAAGGCTGAAGTCAAATTTCTCAAGGACAGAGACTGCTAAGCCTCAGAGGTATTGCAGAGTCATCAAGTAAGTGAGTGTGCAGGGAAAATAGCACAGGACACCAGCTCCTAGTTTTGGCATCACAGCTTTCCCCTCTATCTCTCCAGGCTGTGCCAGTGGCAGTCACTTAGCATGCTGGTTGCTCCTAAGTGTTTACACTTTGTGCATATCTGCTTATTCTGTTTTTTTCTGATTTTCAAGCAATGTATAACCTTGCAGAATTTGGCTCCAAGGCTTTTCAAGGTGGCTGGTCTTGGCTGACACCAGGCTCTGCCACTGAAATGTTGTAGAGGTGAGTCAGTTGTGCTGTCATCATCTGGCAAATGGAGTGGCAGCCTGAGAAAGCAATGCTTAACTGCAGAATTAAAGACACAGGGTACAGCTTATGAGATAAGTGCTTGATGTTCTCCATCACTCTTCATATATCTCTTAAGGTTTCAGATGTCCAGGTCTTCTGAGGACCCCCATTGGAGAGCCTCACAACTTGTCCTAGTGAGACAGCGAGGACACCACGTGGCTTTGCTAGCCAATGGCTCCCTGTGCTGATTTGTGGCTTGGCAGGGCTTTGTAGATTCAGTGCATCAAGAGAGGGGTGTGTTGGGAAGAAGCTGTCTGGTTGTGGTGTTGAGAGATAGGGATGGGGCATACAGCAGAAACAGCTCAATACGGTTTGTACTTGAGTGCAAGCTTATAATGCTGTACAGCAAGCGGGCTGGAGAAGCATGCCAAAGATTGCCTAGCGTTGCATCAATAATTATTAGTGGTGTGGCCTATGACAGCAGAGAGTCCTCTTACTGTGTAGTTGGCAAAAGTCTTTCTCACCTTTTCATTCTCTCGTTTTGCACTGACATAACCCATCTGTCTGTCCCTGATTTGCAGCCTGCTACTCTGTGTACTCTGCTGAATTTAACATGCAGTTTTGTGCTCCATCTAATCAGACGTGGCAAGGGACGCTCCTGTTCCGCTTTGCAGATCAGTTCCCCTCTCCTGGGCTAGGAGCGTTTACAACTGCAAATTATGCAACAAGACAAATTTTATTCACTTATGTTCTTTCCAGTGAGCAGTGAAACATGAAATTCCTGGACAGAGAGTGAACATAGCAGTTCCCACTGTCCCAGCTCAGCCTGACTCTTTAATGGCAGCTTTGCACTCACTGCTTAACTATAAAAATTAGGAGTCACGGTTCCAGCTAGTTTTCACCCACTAGGTACTTAGGGAATGAGCATAAGAAACACAAAGGCATAAATTTACTTCCCCTGCGTGATCTCCCAGTTTCTGGTTATCAGAGGCATGGTGACTTCCTGAGCTAGAAGTGCATTATTGCTGAGGGATGGTGAATGCGTTACAGCTATTCTGCTGAACTTGACTAGCACAGAGAAGATGCTGATCAGGCAGGCACAGAGATAAAGAAATTGCTTTGTTTCACTGCCTTGTAATAAGAACTAGAGGAAGCTAGCTTTTGTTAGCAAGGCAGGAACAGGTAACCCTCCGGAGCCACGTATCAAAAGCACTCTGGGTATGGAGGTACAAAACATGCACTGGATTTTTTAGTCAGAGAAGAGCAGCTGAGAGGAGGTCATAGGCAGAAGACCGTTTGCGGGCATAGCAGACAACTGTGGGATGCAGTGTACCACTGACTTGCAGGGTAGTCTAGCAGTTATGGCCTTGAAGTCCTTGCTGGCTTGTCATTCCCAAGTCTAGGGACTGGATTACTCAGAAAACCTTGCAACCATCCAGCCCTGTTGCTGCTCTTGGAAATAGCCACGCTTCAGTGGCTTACAAACCAGAGAACGGACCAGTGGAGACAGAGACAGCATGGTGGAAAATGCATGCAGGAAAATGCAGTCAGGAGCAAGGAAGGAGGAAGGGGTGAGAAGAAGAGCCAGATATATTCTTAGCAGTGGTGTACTGTTAAAATAGATCATTGTATCTTCTACAGGAGAATGAGGTGTGTAACAGACTGAGCCCTTCATCTGGTGCCTCCATTAATCTTTCAAACTGGAAGTGGAAAACTTCACTAGAGATGAGAAAGCAGCCCAGGAAAAGGGGCTGTTTTGGGACTGCAGCTACAAGAGAAGAATTTCCATTCACCCATCTTCCTTGTAACGTGATTTTTGTGGCTGCTGGTCTGGACCTGCATCAGTCCAGTGTTACCTGTTAAACAGTCTTACCTGTTCAAACAGGTCAAAGCATATGAATCAGGTCAGCTGAATTAAGTAAATGTTGGCCTCTTCTTAAATGTCTTCCAGGTTAAGTATCCTCTAAGGTCACTTTTCTAGCTTTCACTTTGTCTGCTGCAGGCAAGCAGTGTAGCATTTCACTAGACAGCTGGGATGCCATGGGGTTGCACAAGAGCAGCAAACAAGCTTTGAGCTCCCAGCAGTAGGTGAGCTGGTAGCACAGCTGGTGCATCCAGCTGAGGCCTGGCTAGCACCTTGTCCTGATTTAGACTGGAGGGAAAGTTGAACGAGGTGCAGTCCCGTAAAGGAGTGAATCGGAGTGTAACAAAGGCTATTGGATAATTAACTCACTGTAACAGATTCAGAGGAACAACACGCTGACATATCCAGCTTAACTATTCACATATAATGTAGGCTGGCCTGGGCCCCACACTGCAGTGTAAGCATGTTTTGCAAGTGCCCTACCTATGCAAAATGCATCTTCCCTTGAAAAGAGAAGAGCATAGAGCACCTATGCTGTTGTATGACTGGGGTATGTGAAGTGGGAGATGAGGGATCAAATGTTCCAAACACGTACTCTAGTGTCAGGACACCTGGTTGCATGGTTTCTTCTCCCTCACCTCTCTCTGTGTTTGTCTCCTCAGAGTGATTAGTTCTGACATGTACCAGAGAGTTGCTACCAGATAAAAATGAGATGAGGCTGAGCCCAGTAGATGTGATGAAGGAGGCTGAGCCCCACAGATGTGTACAGAGCTTGCAAGACAAGGTCTAGAGTAAAAGCAGGGTTTGGTAATTAGGAGGAGAGCCTTAGTTGCAGGTGGTGGCTGGAGGCAAGTTTCTGCAAACAAGTCCTGTGGCCTAGAGGAGGAGCAGATGCTGTTGTGCTCCTCCGGACTTCCATATATCTTGTTCAGGATGACAACATGGTGTAGTGCCCTCCTTGTCTCACCCATGCCTGTTTTCTGGGCCAGCTCGGTGGCAGCACTGTAATTCCTCATTGACTGTTCTATAGAGGGCTTTGATTAGGTTTGCTCTGAGGATTTGAAGTGGACTTTTTTCTACCAAAAGTTTTGTCAAAAGGTCAGGGAGTCCTCAGTTTGGAAAAAAAAAGACCAACTGTCAAATGTAGTCTTGATGATGGTTTGAGAGACAATTTCTGGGGCTGTTATTTGGGTTTTTTCAGGCAAAAGCATTCTTTTCCTTTGAAGGATGCCATGGCATGGTATGTGACAGAAAAAGATCCTGGTGTCTCCAGGCTGAAACCTTGTAATAGGAAGACCTAGCTTTAATTTGCAGCCCTGCTGCTGCCTTCCTGCCTCTTCTGTGCCTTCTGTTCTGTGTGTAAGATCAGGATTAACAGTGCTCTGCAGAGCTGTTACGAAGATGTTGCAATGAATACACTGATGCAGTACTTGGAAATAGCAGTAGCAAAAGAGTTCACAGGAACAGAGGGGGTGGTAGCATGCTGCTTTTGCTCTTGGCTTTCCAAAATTGATATAGCCTGTCCACATGTTTTAGTCACACTCTAGGTTCATTTTTTTAAGGATTCCTGAGAAGCTGATCCTTTCCTAGATCAAGAATCTGGTTTCCTGAGTAGTAACAAGCCATTTCAGTAGCCTTTTAGAGAGGTGGAAGTGGGATTGTTAGTGCAAGGCAAGCTGAGGAGACATGTGAAGTAGTCCAACCACTTCGAATGAAGGTGGATTTAGCCCCCCAATAAGTCTAGATTTTTCATATGCACTGAAGCTATGTTAATGAAGTAGATTTCAAATGTTTTCTTTCAGTAGCTAAGAATGCCTTTTTTGACTGGCAAGAAGTAGAAAACATTCATCAGGATTACAACAGACGTGCTTTTGTGGATGGATACAAGATCTGTTCTGTAAGCAGCAACCAAATAATTGTCTAGGAGAAAAGGAAATACCAGAAGAGGGTTGTTTTGCTTGCTCTCTCCACTATTCTGTTAATGTGTCTGTTAACCTCAGGTGATCCTGCTCTTGTTTGTGATCTTTTCTATTTTAAAAAATGTTTTTTGTTAAATAATTTAGTGAAGGTGGATTTTGTTAATTTATGTTGACAATTTTAGCACAGATTTTATTAGGATTGACAGTGGCTCAGCATTGCAGAAACCCACTGTAGCATGTATTTACTGTGTTTTGCCTGTTAATAGATCTCTGTTCCTCTGTCTTCTAAAACATAATTACTTTAGAGCATGGTGGTGCACCAGAGTGACACTCTACATACTTCGGTGGGGGGCGGGGCAGGGGGGAAGGTGACGTCTCAGGATTTCTCTATTTTCAGGGCTCTGATCAGGGTAAATTGAATTATTTTGGAGACTGGAATAGTATTTCACGCTTCTGTCACCAATGGGCATGTTGAAAAGTAGCAGGAGGGTAAGTACCTTCAGATTACTAAATCTGGGGGGGGGTGGTTCTGGCAGATGCTCCTATATGGCCTGAACCTAATGTTCCTGAGTGCTTTGTCTCCCATAGTTAAATGAATGACACTGGGTCATGGTACTTTTAGTTCAAGCCTATGGGTCATGTTGGTGGGTTTGTGCTTAGTGCAGGGAGTGATGCCCAGCAACTGCTGGTGCAGTAGCAGATGCAAAGCTGAAGAGATCATTTGACATGTGCGCAACACTAGCTGGCAAACCAGTGCAGAAGTAACTTGAGAAGTAACTTGAAAGTCCTTCTCAAATTCCTGTACATTTTCCTATAGCTTCTTGCAGTGTGAAGGCAGAACACCCCCTTTGCTCCTGGATGTGATGTTTGTCATATAAGTAAATATGTGTTGGCTGAAGCAGATTTTGGAAAGCGCTAAGTGGATTAGAAGAACAAGTCCTGTTAGTCTCAGTGGGATTTGGACTCCTACATCCTCTGTCTGCATCTGAAAATCTTTGCTCATTAGGACTGTCTGGGATAGACCAAAATCTGTATAGTACTGGATTTTGAAGGAGCTATTTAAAGTGCCCTTGTTCTTTTCAGTGACACAGTTTGTAAGAGGATGTTAGGTCTGAATCTCCTCACAGTTACCTTGCCTGTGTTGTGACAGCTCCATCATCACTGTCACTGCAGAAGGAGCTGTGAACAAGTGATTTTTTCCAGCTGTTAGGAAAGTACAATGTATCTGCTCAGATTTCTGTGGGTTAGAAGACTCTGCTTCTTGTTGGCTTTGCTTAGCTCTCAGCTGTGTTGCTATGTAAACAAGGATGCAAAGGAAAAGCATCAGCACGCTTTTTGGTCTAGAGCAGAGGTGAAGGTTGTGGCTCGCTTTCTAAGTGCTTTGCTGAGTATCTTTTCTATGGATTATGCTTGCAGCAGACAGCAGGATAGGCAGAGACAGGTGCAGACAAACATCTTCCAGTGATCCTGGGTGGCTTTTTTTTTTTTGGCTTTTTGAAAACGTGGGCTTAGTGTAACTCAGATTAAGGGAAATTTGGACCTTTTGCACATACAGTTCACGCTTTTTGTTAGGATGTAGCATTGCCCTTACAGGAAATAAAACAGGAGGGAAGGAGCCTGAATTGGAAAAGACAAACCATGTCCTTAAGTTCTGCAGCTTCAATAGTCCTTTAGCACAGTCCTGGTGTGAATAAGCTGATGCTTATTCTCTCTCCCCACCAGATTGTTCATAGCCCCAGGCCAAGGAGTTATATTTTCTCAGCTATGGCTTTTAATGTTACATGTAAAAGTGGGTGTGAAAGGCTTTCTTTTGCCATTAGAATTTTCCAGGCTATGGAAAGATCTCTCTGTTTTGAATTGCAGTGTATGGCTGTTATCTCAATTTTAGGAGAACTGGAGACCTAGAAGGACTTTGACTAGCTGGTACCTCCAAAATGACTTATTTTTAAGTTGTTATCCCATTATATTTGCTTGTAAAAGTTAGATTTTGTTTTAGAGGTACTGATTCCCAATGATTTGAATAGGGCTGAAAGAACACAGGATTTTTGAAATGCAGTCTCTTTATATACAGAAACTTAAACATAGGTTGACTTTGGAGAACCAGTTTTGAAAAATCTCACTATGACTTTCAGAAAGCTGGCTGGATATGCCTTGTGCTGACTTCCTGGGCTTGTTCTGCAACTCTAACAGCTTTGATTTCCTTCCGCCCAGCATTTCCCAGAGCACCTGTTTGCTTGCTATCTTGGCAGTCATTAAAAGATCCAGCTGTTGTATGCAAATTTCTTTTGGCTTTCAAGTCATTGGTTATTTAAGGCAGTAGGGAAAGACTAGAAGTGTCTGCCTTTGGACTGCTCTGAAAGTCAGTACTAAGGAAGGCAGTATGAGGTTTATCACCTACACTGAAAGAAGACTCCTGGATATATTTGGAAGTTGCAAGCAATTTTGTGGAGAATTTGATGTCTGTGTAAATGCTATAGCACAGAATCCTTTTCTGTCTGCTTTTCTCTTCCATAGTTATGTGAACGTTTATGATTCAGGGGAAGGTAAGAGTGGCTGGTGCCATTCCAGTCAAGGGAAACATGCATATGTGGTAAGACTAGGCATGCTGCAACACCTTGGCAGCAAATCCTGTCTGCTACCAAGATTTAAACTTGGCTTTTGCTTCCACTCTGCAGCCTCTCCTGCCAGTCCTCTCCAGCAGGAGCCTTTCCTCATGCAGCCTGCTGGTTGCTGCTGGTACAGTGTCAAGCTTTTGGCCACCAAGTTTCTTGTGTGTGGGAGCTGGCTTTGTGGCAGCATGGCAAAATGTGGGCAAACTAACTGCTGGTTACCATTATTCCTTCTGCTGTTCAGCCTGCTGCCCATGTTCCACGCTGCGTGGCAACACTGGTGTCCAGGCGCTTGTGCAGTGCACACATTCTTATCCTGTTTTTCAGGTGCCGCCGAGTAAAAACCTCAGGCAGCCTGTCCTAGGAATGCAGCTTCAGGTACTGCTGATGCTGCTGCAGTTGTGGCTTTTTGTGTGAGTGCATGTAAATATAAGCTTGCTAGTGTATGGGAAGTCTTGCAGTTGCTGTTCTGCCTCAGCAGCATTAGGACTGGCCATCAGTGCTGGATGCATTGCCTACCATGTCTGAGTCTCAGAGGGAAGGTCTGACGGTCTATATCCATCTTTGTTGGAGCTGTCCTGTGCTGGGGAGCAGCCTCAGCTGCTCCATAACACTGCTCTGAAATTGCATTCAGGTTTCCCTCGGTAGTACATGTTTGTCTGCAGGTGGAGCACGTGTGTGCATGTAGTAAGCACGCTAAGGGGAAGCAGCAGTACAATGGGAGGTGAGATGTGTGAAGAGGATCTGGGAAAGACACAGACTTGAGGGGCGGGGTTTGGCAGATGTGATTTATTGGGAAGGATTGGAGTACTGAGAAATCATAACTTTTCTTGTGAGACTTGTTTATTCGGGGTTGTTTGGGGTTTTTTTCCTTTGCCATAAAGACTTGTGTATGGGGACCCACATGTGGCAGAGACCAATGCAGTCCCCTGGCTGCAGTCACACTTTCAGCAGCCTTTTCTGGTTGCTAGAAATATGTTGTGAATCTGTCTCTGCTGTAGGAACAAGTTGAGTGGCCTGTGAGCTCTGTGGATGTGCATGAATGGTTTCTGCTCAGTAACTAAATTAACAGCTAATTTAACAATGACACTTGGTATGTTAAGTAGGTTTATAAATAAACTGGTTTATTTGATTAATTTAATAAAATTGAAATTGAAGGACCAATTAACTGCCTGCAGTTGGCAGTTATTAAAGTTCCTGCCTGAGCTGGTTTGCAGACTGCTTCTGTGGGCACTGAGCTCTTATGATGGGGATGATTTTATTGTCCTGAGGTGTCATGATCCAGAGAAAATACTAACCACCACTATGTAGACAATCTCCAAGATGAAATTATTCTGTCACATAACAAACAGAACAAACAGAAATGAATCAGGTCTTGTGGGTTTACAGAGTTTAGTGAATTTACCAGGAAAAGTGTGCTTTTCCATAGCCTGTCTTCTCAGAAGTGAATCTTTTGGAAGATTGTCTTATTATTTTGGACACAGACTTTCTCTCTGCATACATTTATTTCCCCCATACTAGATTGCTCTTAATTAATCATTGTGCATACAATATTCTGTTATTTAGCCAGTTTCAGTTTCCTATTACAGCAGCATCTGGAACTTTTTAAATAAGGAGACACAAATATACAAAAAAGACTAGATACTGGACCAATCTGTCAGTCAATACGACTGTTGGCTTCATTTCAGCGCTCAATTTTCCAGTGCTGGAAAGATCCAGTATTCCGGTATCACTTGAAACAAGAAAGTTCTGGGCAAAGTAGCTAGGCCCAGAAGATGGGGAATGTTGCAGAGATAACTGGGAAAATAAGGCAACAAATATTTTATTAAGTGAAAATCCTCAAGTATTATGTCAGTTCAAAATGGAGATGGACTCGAACAATTCAATTGATACAACTAAAGTAGGAAATGCCAATTTGAGGCACCTTGCGTGGTTTCGCCCATGCTTTCTAATACAGTTTATAAAGACAGACCTTGCTTCCTTTTTCCCTTTGATTGGCTGGACACAGGTAGTATCTAGTATTTTACTTACTTTACTGTCTGAAATGAGCCATTTTGCGAGTGTCCTTTCCTTAAGAATATAGCTTGAGGAGGATGGCAATCAGATGATGGTTTAGGTGTCAAAGGCTGAAAAACTATCCTGTGTGCGTTGCAACACAGAAATGTACAGTAGAAAACATTAGCAGGCCACATCCAGGCATCCCCTATGCACTGGGTCCTAAAGACAGGAGACAGCCAGGAGCCTTAACCTCGTGGCTATCAGGGAAACCATTCAAGTGGCTCACAGGGAATTACAAGGTGTGGTGGGAGCTCAGTAGCAGGAGGACCAGGTGTGCTTTGTATCCAGGCTGTGCTGAGCACACTCAGTCTTTTCTAACATCAGTGTATCTTTCTGTCTCCAGTTATTGTCTTCCTACCTGAAGAAGACAATACTCACACCTGTAACGTGAACATTTGCATATGACAGCTAAAAAGACTCACTGAAGCTGTGGAGACCTAATTCATCTTCTTGTCCCAAGACAAAATGACAAAATACACCAAAATACACCAAAATGATGCCTGGGAAACGAGGCTAATGGTGGTGGGGACCATACAGTGACCCTGGAGAATCCATCCCTGCTTCACTCCTTCCCTTCTTAGCTTCCTCCTGTACCTAAAACACTAACTATTGCAAGCTGAACTGAGGTCTTCTTGTCATCCCCAAGCTGTGGACTACAACTTGATGGCCTTTTCCTTTGTTAACCACCTTTTGTAGGCAGGGTGAACTGTGGTGACTCCTGTCTCCTTCCTTGGGCTTCTCTTTTCTAAATTGTTTAAGCCAGTTTCTTCATCCTTTCCTGTAGCTTATGTTTCCAAACCTCTCAACAGTCTTCTTTTCTCTTCTGCATTCTGAATTTCTTTCTGTCTCAGCACTGTCCAAAACTGGATGCAAGACTGGCAGATGCTTTGACACAGCTGGATAGGACAGGTTAATTCCTTCCCAACATTTGTATATTACACTCTTGGAATCTGCCTTTTGCAAAAGCGTCATGTTGGTGACTCATAAATTTTCAGGTGCCCTGCCACCTACATAATAAATCTCCCTGTACTGAGATAAAGAGCCAGGAGTTCACAATCAATTTTGTTATTTTGCGCTCCTTAGCCTATTACAGAAAGGCACATTCAGTTTGCAGTGAGAGCTCCTGTCCTGGGAAGAGCTCATGAGTTAGCTTGCTTAAACATATTGCCTGTTTGTAAGTATGAAAATTCCTTCGATTTTGGTGCCCTTTTGGTTTGGAAGCTCAAGAGATGTGACGGACTTGAGACCCAAATTTGTCAGAAATGTTGCAAATGAATTGTAATTACGCATTCATTCCATTAATGCAGTAAATCCCATAAGCTTTTGCTGCATAGGAAATACTGATTAAATAGCATTAGAATGTTCAAAGAATAAAATGAAACGTGGAAGGTTTATGATGTTTTAGTGCACTCAGCTGTACTAGTTTGTGCAGTGATCCTGGACAGAGTGTTTGGATCACAGTATCTGACTTTCTGCAGTGCTGCACAGGTCACAAGCCGCGTGTGACTATGGACCCCCCAAGCTGTGGCTAGTAGCACAGGATGGTACGTGAGCTCTAGCTGTGCATTGCTATATGAAAAGAGGAGCGGCAAATATTCTGGGAGCTCTGTCCTAAACAGCTGTAGTAGTATGTCTGAGACTGTGATATTTCACATCTGCAGAGGAAGACCTTTGCAGTTAGAAGTGTTAGTGCCAACAGCCAGTCCATGGTCAAGTTTCTGGTAGTTCCTGGTGAGCTGTTTCAGCAGGCTTGGTGCATCCGTCCAGTCACTCTTTGTGATAGGGGTGCTTGATGGTAGCATTTGGGCTGTTGGGGTTTTCTCCCCCTCTAGAGTGTGTGCTTTCTGCAAAAGCTTCTTTTGTGTGTTAGCTGTAGTGCTTGCCAACACCTTTGAAACACACCCCATTCTCCATTACGTTTTTTTTAAAGAGAACAGGACTGAGGATGAAGGCCCTCATGACAAAAGCAGAGGTATTCTTTTGTGTCAGCAGTTAGGAATCTAAAAGACTGTAAAAAAAACCTACAGAAGCGGATATGGGACTTCCCTTCTACTGCCCCCTCCTGCCTCCCTGAAGTAGCCTGTAAATGTCCAGCTGCCACTCAAAACTGTGGAAAAGTTTCAGAGGACTTTCTGGATGTAACCCAAACAGTTATTGCTGCAGCTGATGCTTTGTTGCTTATGTTCCCTTCCAAATGAAGGAAATTGACTGTACAGATGTGTGCTTATTTAAATCCAGCACTTTTTACTTGACTTGTTAAACCAAGAATTTGCTTCTAGGGTAGATAAAGCCACACAGTCTAATGAGTGTGATACTAAAATGGAGTGGTCAGAAGCAAGAAGTGTTTTAAAATGGATTTTCTGGTGGCCAGGTTCTTTGAGAACTCTTCATCAGCAGGTCTGCACTGGTGCAAAGTCCCTTGTGATGCAGAAATATTCATTGCACCATTTTGCAGCAGGGGAGCAAAAGCTGTAGGGGTAGGAAAGGAAAATAAAAAGACAGAAGCTCTTGAAAGAACAGCTTTTGAGTATCTGAGGATAGAGGAAAGACTGAAACAAGCAAATATTTTAGTTAAGAACAGTGCTGTTTCGGACCATCCGAAATAGAACTGATGTTGGTTTAGCCAGCAGGTTATTGATGAGGGGAGGGCGAGAAGATACATGGTAAAACTAAACATTTCAAACCAGCAGGACCTGGTGACACACGGCCAATGCTTCTAAAGGAACTAGCACAGGATACCATGACTGCTAGCCAGCCTTTTTGAACATTCATGGAGAACAAACGAGATCCAAGAAAACTGACTAGGCAAAGGTAGTAACAGCCTTTAACAAGATAAAAGCATGTCCTTGGAAACTGATAAGCAGACAGTTTGAATTAATACCATTTTGAAATGTAACAAAAGATCAAACATGTCAGCACTATATCAAACAGTGGTTTTCAGCTATTTTAAATTGAAATTGAATTAGCCCTTTCTGGTGGTGGAGAACTGTGGGCCATCTTGTGCAGTGCTGTTGCAATGATTCCATCAGCAGAGAAAAACTGTACTAGGCTTAAAGTGTTAATTATTTTTATTTCATGGTTGCTTGGGTCTGTTTTTTGATGATGGCTTTTAAAATGTGAAGTCATTTCATGGACCATCAGCTGATGTCCTTGGATGACCACAATTTAAATAAACACCGAGCTGCACCAAATACATCCTTGACACAATGTACTGAGGGTTGGCCCAGTGGCTTTTGAGTGTCATGAGGTCATTCAAGATAAAAGATGGTGCTGACAAAACTTTGACAGCCTCTGAAGCAGAGGCTCATCACTGAGTAAACTGAAAACATGGGGCTGGATTAACTGGACCATAAGTAAAATTGTCTATGTTCCTTCCTGGATGCAAAACAAAGGTGCAAATAATATTTTTTAAGGGCCTCTGCAGAGGAGTGATATAGTCCTAGCAAAGGGTGGATATGTGTAGCAGACAGAGTCAGAAGGAAATTATTATGATTTGGATTTACATTTATTTGGTTATCTTTCTTGCAAAAAGAGAACTTGGGAGAAGTCCCATGTCCCAGAGCTGGGATGGCTTGTCAGTTTCCATAGCCAAGGACAGGGAATGAGGGAGTTACTTGCCAGGGTGCACAGCCTTCAAGTTTTATTTTACTTGGTTTGAAATGTTTAGGAATATATATGCAATTATACACACTAGCTGTGAACGTGGTGTATGACTCAGGTTTGCATCTCTTAACCAGTGGTGCTGCTATTGGGGAATGTTGTGCCCATTTTTAAAAAGGGAAGAAAGGAGGACCCTGGGAACTAGCAACCTGGCAGCCTCACCTCTGTGCCTGGGAAGATCATGGAGCAGATCCTCCTAGAAGCTATGCTCAAGCACATGGAAGACAGGGAGGTGATTTGAGACAGCCAGCTCAGATTCACTGAGGGCAAGTCCTGCCTGACCAGCCTAGTGGCTTTCTGTGAAGGAGTGACTGCATCAGTGGACAAGGGAAAAGCAATGGATGTCATCTATTTGGACTTCTGTAAAGCCTTCGACATGATCCCCCACAACATCCTTCTCTCTAAATTGGGGAGATATGGATTTGATGGGTGGACAAGAAATTGGCTGGATGGTCACATCCAGAGGGTTGTGGTCAATGGTTTGATGTCTACATGGAGACCAGTGACAAGTGGAGTCCCTCAGGGGTCTGTACTGGGACCAGTGCTATTTAACATCAATGACATATACAGTGGGATTGAGTGCACCCTCAGCAGGTTTGCAGACGACACCAAGCTGAGTGGTGCGGTTGACATGCCAGGAAGATGAGATGTCATCCAAAGGGACCTGGACAAGCTGGAGAGGTGCGCCTGTGGGAACCTCATGAGGTTCAACAAGGCCAAGTGCAAGGTCCTGCACCTTGGATGGGGCAACCGCCATTATCAATACAGGCTGGGGGATGAAAGGATTGAGAGCATTCCTGTAGAGAAGGACTTGGGGGTACTGGTAGATGAAAAGCTGGACATGAGCCAACAATGTGCACTTGTGGCCCAGAAAGCCAATGGAATCTTGGGCTGCATCAAAAGAAGTATGGCCAGCAGGTCGAGGGAGGTGATTCTGCCCCTGTATTCTGCTCTGGTGAGACCTCACCTGGAGTACTGCATCCAGCTCCGGGGCCTTCAGCACAAGAAGGACATGGACCTGCTGGAGTGGGTCCAGAAGAGGGCCACCAAAATGATCCAAGGGCTGGAGCACCTCTCCTACAAGGACAGGCTGGGGTTGTTCAGCCTGGAGAAGAGAAGGCTGCCAGGAGACCTTATTGCGGCCTTTCAGTACTTAAAGGGCGCCTATAGGAAGGATGGGGACAATCTTTTTAGCAAGGCCTGTTGTGACAAGACAAGGAATAATGGATTTAAACTAAAGAAGAATCGATTTAGACTAGACATAAGGAAGAAATGTTTTACAATGAGGGTGGTGAAGCACTGGAACAGGTTGCCCAGAGAGGTAGTGGAGGCCCCATCCCTGGCAACATTCAAGGTGAGGTTGGATGGGGCTCTGAGCAACCTGATCTAGTTAAAGCTGTCCCTTCTCACTGTAGGGGGGTTGGGTTATATGACCTGTAAAGGTCCCTTCCAACCCAAAGCATTCTATGATTCTGTTTTTATGTTTGTAAGCTCACACTTTCCTGGTGTGCACATTAGACAAGCAGGACACTTGTCTGGTAGCAGCGCTGTCTGCTTCATCTGGAATGTCTCCTGGAAGGGATTGTACAAGGGGGTTGCAGTAGGGTCTGCAAAGGGCTGGGGTTCTTGGTTTGGTACTAAGCTTTGATGCTGACCAGATTACATACCAAGGGCATGAGTTGTCTCCCTTGGATCTCATTGTCACCATATAAGGATGAGCATGGAAGAACTTCCTTCCTCAATGCTTCCTGTCACCTGGCAGAGCATCTATTCTGCCATGTTAGAAGAAACTGATACACCGGCATTGCAGCTCATATTTGAATTTGCTACTGAAACATTGACACCTGTTGCTGTTCAGTTTGGGAGGTACAGACAGCGTGATTATAAAAAGCAAATGTGACAGTAGTTAGCATATGAAGTTGAGCACTGAGCATGTGACCATCAGGAATGAACCATCAGGAATGAACCCTACCCTTTTCCTCCCCACCTTTGGAGCAGTAAGAAACTGGGAGCATTGAACTGAGTGAGTTCTGGCTGAGCCTGTCAGGTCTCCAGTCCACCAAGTCAGTTTCACTGACTCTGGGGCTGATTTGGATAGTCATGCAATAGAAGTTGAATGCCAGCAGGTCACACACAAACAAGCAGAAGGGGAAGACTGTCTGGAAGAGGGGGCTTGGAATGATAAAGGAAGGGAGTTTATGTAGAGCTCAGGTTTGTGCAGTAGGAAGAGGGGCTTCAGCCAATGTATCGGAACCAGCCCAGTGTGCTCATATAGTGTGAAATCCTATTTCTGAGTGCAAGAATGAGCATAGAAACAGTGAAGTGAGATGCTAGCAAGACCGTTACACTTAATTTGCAGCACTGCTCAGATGGAAGACTGTAGCTGGTTAGGACTGAATTTTTTGGACAGTAGTGTGCATGCACGTGACAAAAGGCTTTAACATCATCTGTCCTTGGAATTCATGTGTGTACCCACAGTAGTTTACAGATCTCCACTGGGCTCACAGAGATCACAATGCGGTCAATGTGCAAAACTTCTACAGCCTTCTGAAACCTCTTGGGAAACTTAAATTTTCCTTTTGTATTAATTCCAAATTGCTCAGCAGGTTCTGGAGGGTTGACCACATTTCATTTTTTTTGTATTTATACAAGAGGTTGGAATGGCGTTCTGAGGGATGGTGATTTCATTCCTTGTTTTATCTGTCACAAACAGATGTTCTTCTATGTAAGGTTCCCTAATGAAATGTTTGTTTGATGTGAAGTTACTTTTCAATACCAAGTGTGTTTAACTACATAGTAAATATGACACGTTCTGAACAGGAAATCTCTGTTGTCCTGATGAGTTTGTGTTTAGTTGTACTTGATCATGAATGGTGCAGAGCTTGAAAAACTGGCATCACTGAGAGCAACTCATGTCTGGTATTAGTTGATGACTGGTTTTGGATGAGCATTCTTAGGGCGATATCTGCAAAGATTCCTACACTAGCAGGGCTCTTGTGGGCTTTTCTTCCAAGCTGAAATATTTCTGTGTCTGGACAAATTAGGGAAGAGGTAATACTGATGTTTCTGTGTCTTCAGTGAGTTCCCTCTCCAGCTCATGTGTAAGTAGGCAAAAAAACCCAAAGATGAGCTTGAGTGAAAAAGCAAGATAATGCTCCAGGAAAAGAGTAGCTACTAGAAAGGAAGGGAAGGCTTGGAGAGTTGGTTGCTTTGAAGGGTGAATGAGCACAAATTTGGAAACAGAATCCTGATAGGGTGTGGTGGAAAAACACACCAACATAAGGATGCATTGTGTATTGTGGCATATTGGCATGTGTAGCCTTTGAGAAGTTGGGTTGGGTTGAGCTGCCATTGAACTGTGACACAAGCTAGTCCAGTGGGGTCCCTCAATGTTAATGACTGTGGTAAAACAGTGTTGCTTCTGACCCTATTTGGGGATCACACATTGCAGGGTAGCAAGTACCAGATGTCCTGTTCTAAGGAGGCAACTTTGTCTCAAGAATTCTTTCTAGTTAGAAAGGTTGAAGATGAAGACTGATCAGAAATACCAACAGGGCAGCATTTTTTCCAAGATGATAAAATGAGGAATTTGTAGGAGTTCATGAATTATAAGAGATTTTTTCTTTTATCTGTTGGATTTTGACACAAGTTTCTCAATGCCAACTTTATTTTCCTTGTATATGAGTTTGGGGGTAGCATTTAGCAAAGCCTTTGACACAGTCTCCCACAGCATTCTCCTTGGGAAGCTGGCAGCTCATGGCCTAAGCATGTGTACTCTTTGCTGGATAAAAAACTGGCTGGATGGCCGAACCCAGAGAGTTGTGGTGAATGGAGTTAAGTCCAGTTGGCAACCGGTCACAAACGGTGTTCCCCAGGGCTCTGTTTTGGGGCCAGCCTTGTTTAATATATTTATCAACAATCTGGATGAGGGGATTGAGTGCGCCCTCGGTAAGTTTGAAGATGACACCAAGCTGGGTGGGAATGTCGATCTGCTCGAGGATAGGATGGCCCTGCAGAGGGATCTGGACAGGCTGGATTGATGGGCCGAGGCCAGTTGTATGAGGTTCAACAAGGCCAAGTGCTGTGTCCTGCATTTCGGTCACAACAACCCCATGCAGCGCTACAGGCTTGGGGAAGAGTGGCTGGAAAGCTGCCTGGCTGAAAAGGACCTGGGGGTGTTGGTCAACAGCCAGCTGAACATGAGCCAGCAGTGTGCCCAAGTGGCTCAGAAGGCCAACAGCATCCTGGCTTGTATCAGGAATAGTGTGGCCAGCAGGACTACGAAAGTGAGCATCCCTTCATACTCAGCACTGGTGAGGCCACACCTTGAATACTGTGTCCAGTTCTGGGTCCTTCAGTACAAGAAGGACATTGAGGTGCTGGAGCATGTCCAGAGAAGGGCAATGAAGCTGGTGAAGGGTCTAGAGCACAAGTGTTATGAGGGGTGGCTGAGGGAATTGGGATTGTTTAGCCTGGAGAAGAGGAGGCTGAGAGGAGACCTTATCACTCTCTACAGCTACCTGAAAGGAGGTTGTAGTGAGGTGGGTGTTGGTCTCTTCTCCCAAGTAGTTAGCGACAGGACGAGAGGAAATGGGCTCAAGCTGCGCCAGGGGTGGTTTCGATTGGATATTAGGAAAAATTTCTTCATGGAAAGAGTGGTCAAGCATTGGAACAGGCTGCCCAGAGAGGCGGTGGAGTAGCCGTCCCTGGAGGTGTTCAAAAAACGTGTAGATGTGGCACTTTGGGACATGGTTTAGTGGGCATGGTGGTGTTGGGTTGATGGTTGGACTGATCATTTTAGAGGTCCTTTCCAACCTCAATGATTCCTAGTTTTACTTTCATTAAAAAATAATCCAGCCACCAAGCCAGGAAACATGAAATTGCTACTCTACCCTTAATTGGTTTAGTGTTGGACTTGGTAGTGTTAGGTTAATGGTTGGACTGGATGATCTTAAAGGTTTTTTCCAACCTAAACGATTCTATGATTTTAACTCTTTCATGTATATGAATGATTAAAAAAACCCTGTAGGAGCTTTATGGTGGGGGATACGTAGTATGTTTGAAGGGATGGGTAGCTTCTTTTTGTTATCTACTCTGTGTCACAATCCAGAGTGAGGTAATCTCTGAACTCTTTTATCCTTAATCCAGTGTCACAACACTGCATGGACACATGACTTGTGGACCTGCATCTCAGATTTTAACTGAAGAGACATAAGCATAAGGAGTTCCAGTAGATGTTGCCTGGCATAGAGAAGATGCATATTAGTAGTGATGTGTAAATGTGTAATGATGCAGGAGGGAGGCATCCTTCTGCAGGTATTTGGGGTGGATGGTAGTAATGAAGCTTAACCCAAGACTTTGTATATGGTGTGTTCTCATTCAAGCTTAAGTTTTCAGGCTAGACTTTTAGAGTGCAAGAGTCCTGCCTGTGCTATACATGCCTTCTTGAGGGTTTGTTATCCAAAAAATTTAATTAAATCACTTGGGAGTCCCTGGGAAAGATCCTGTTAGTCTGAAAGTACAGCTTCTCAGAACTTACCCAGCTTGGGGAGGATGAACAGCTCAGCCACTTGAATTTTGTTGCCCTGATGACCTGCTTATTGTTTTGTTTCTGTCACAGTTTTAGCATATTCACCAAGCAACTGCTGTTGTACAATATTGTTTGTTATTTCCAAAACTGGATTTGGAGAATGATGATTCACATCCTATTACGTCTTTAAAATCCTTTGCACAATTCTGAGTGCACCAGAGCTTTTTGCTTTGGTGCTGAAAGTCACAGACCTTAAGCCAATATATTCTTGCATTTTTCCATACATGGAGTTGCTGGTTGAGTTCCTAGCAGTTTCATTGCACCTTTTCCACACAACTTCTCAAAAAGCATTGCCCTCCCTAGCCGAGGAAAACTACCCAGGTGTTCCCTTCCAAGGCCAAAGTATGGCATGCCCATGAGATAAATCTTGCCATGCTTTGTTCTTGTTTTGCCACCACACGTCAGCACACCCCAGAGCCTTCCTGCTTATTTTAGGCCATCTTAATCTTAACAGTCAGACTTTTGTAATCCTGGTGACTCTGTGAAAATGATGAGCTCTTGGCAGATACCTCTGCTTTTCTCAGGAGTCCTTGAGCAAATGTTTATCCAGGACACTTACCCTGACAGTGAGTGTGTGTGACCATGTGCTGGAAGTGCTGTGGGGAAGGTGACCTGCCCCGGCCTCTAACAAAATGATCTAGGCCTCAAAAGGGCTGAAGATGACTGGCTTAGCTTATTGTTGGGACTGCTGTCTACCCTGTTCACTGAGGTGATTAAGAAATCTCTGTTCAGTTGGTCTGAAGTTCAGAGATACTCCATGGCTTTCTTGCCTGACAAAATCTTCAGATAGTTTTTCTGTGACGCTTTTTGTTCCAATCCATTCCAAGTGACAGTGTTGGTAGATGCATATTACAAAGCTACTGCAATCCATTTTGAGCTAACATCCTTCTGACTTCATATTTTGATGGACTGCAGTTACTTTTTGGTAATTTAACATCTTTTTTTAAAATGTAGTCAGCAGAGGAAGGAAAATAATAAAGGCCTGTTGTACAGCAGATAAGTCCTGGGCTTAGTAGGGGAAATAAGTATCCTTTCTTCTGACTTTGGATGCATTGAAACTGGCACAAAAGTCCAAAGGTTACAATCTTCCATACTTTGAGAGCAACAGCTCACCTGATCTGTGAGATTTCTTGCAAATCAGTTGAACTTAGTCACTTAAAATTCCTGAGGGGCCCTTGTTGGCATGCAGCAATCCCTTTCAAAAAAAAACCTGAAAAATAAAAACCCATGAAAAAAAACAAAACAACCCAAAAGCCCCAGATACTTTTTAATAATAAACAGCCTATCTGTCAGAAGTGCCAAATGCTCAGAAGTTCCCTGATTGCATTGGCAGCAGGTGGGTTTCCATTTTCTGAAAATCAGAGTATTTTAGATTTTGCTACAAAGACAGATTGCTGTGTGACTTGTGGGATCACTGGTCATGTCCTAATGTGGACAGCCAAAAAGTTGAGGGGAGGTGCTGCCTGGCAGTAGAGCCAGTTGGCTCATTCCAAGAACATCCTCTCAGGGGATTCACACAGCACAGCTGGTGGCTTGTAAATTCCCACACTACCTTGGGATACACTATTTTTAATATGTGGCTGAGCTCACAGTTACTGTGAAGAGCACAGCTTTAAGTCTGTGTTTCACTATGTGAAAATTTTGTCAGCTGTTCCTCTGGGAAAGCTTTTGCACTGAGAACTTCCAGCCTCTGAACTGCCTGAAACCAGCTAGGGACCATTTCAGCAATTCTTGTTTGATGTTTTTCTTGGCAAGTCTAGCATTAATATAAACTCTCTCTTTCACCCCTGTACCTTGAAAAGGTCATCTTGCTCTGCTGTGCTCCATTTGGAAGCCAGAAGCTTCTCTTAAAGATGCTCCCAATTGCTTCTGACATAAACACTGATTCAAAGTTGTTGTTCTGCTTGGAACAGCAGCCAGAGTCCTGGCCTAATTGTTCTGTTGAGTGGAAAAATGTTGTATCAATGCTGAGTGTTTTATACAGGACATGCTTTCCCAGCTGGTAGAGCTTTCAAGAAAATCCAAAGTATCTCATTGCATGGTTACCAGAAAGCATACGATAACTGTCTGAGCTTGTTCATCACATTGCAAGGCTAAATTGCTTACTTTATTAACTTTATAGTCTTGATTTGCTCATGCTTACATGAATTATACAAGTAACGTACATCAATTTTACAGAAAGAGGGGGAAGCACTCAAGCCAATGAAAAGCTTCTTTTTTGAATTATTCCATTCCAGCAAAAAAGATGCACAAGAGCTGGTGAGAGTTGTTTCAAACTTCAGTATTGTGCATTTCTAAGACATGCTACTTCTAGCAATCTTCCAAACCACTGTCAAGCTTAGTCCTAAGCTATGTATGGCCTGTGCCATACATAGTGAAAAAATACATACATAGTGAAAAAATAATCAATGCAGGCAAGAGGGGACCTGTAAGACTTTTTCTTTCATCTAGCAGCACTCCAAAGAGCGTCTGTGGTTGAGTGAAAGAAAACTGGAAGCCAAATCGCAGGTCGTCAGTACTGGGTTCATTTAGTTTCATTGATGTGTTTTAGGAAAATAAAACGTACTGTTAAATTGAAGCTGTGGAGATAGGTTGGGTTTTGACTGTGTTACTAGCTTACTTCTTACAGTGGCAGACACAGTGATGTCCTCATCACTTCTACATTTTTTACATCATTTCTACAGTTTGGAAAGCCAAACAGTTTCCTTTCTAAGGGAATTTTCCTGTAACATTTTTTAAAAGTATTAAAAAAAAAAAAAGTTTGCTTTGTTAACCTCAGTATTTTAGTTTTGCTTCCACTAAATTTAAGAGTATCCAGTGGAAAAGAAGGAAGAGGAGGTGGACTAAAGCAACTGCTATTTTAGTAGAAGGTTCTTTTTTAAAAAAAAAAAACAAAACAAAGAAACAAAACATTAATTGTAGGTGTCGAATTTTAAAAGTATAGACAGTCTTAGCCCAAGGAACCCTAGTTTCAGACTTTTTGCTTTGCAACTCTGTTACTCTTTTAATACAATTTTGAGATGGCTGTGTTAGATGTCTTGTAAAGTAAATAATTATGCAAAAGAAAGAAACCCTTAGTGCTAGCATACTGGTTAGGCAGTCCTGTAAATTGGGAAGTGGGCATACCCTAAGAGAAATCTGGATTGCTAGTAATTCCTTTTCATTTGGTTAATTGTTGCCAAGTCTGATCCTGACTTGAGTTTAGGAGCTACGTGGCAATGTTAATCCAAAACAAGCTGGACATGGCTAACTGAAGAAATGCTGAGAAGGAGACAGGCAGGATTCCTAAATGTAATGTGTTAAAAGTCCATTTGTTTTGAACTTTGGTTCAGGACTGTAGAAACCTGAAAATTATACAAAAGGTTAGTTCCTAGTTCTGTTTGATGAAGTAAAAATGTATCTGATGAAGGTTTGATATGTGAAGGTTTTAAAAAACTTAAAAACTTTGCTAATGTTTATAAAATCCTTAACAAAGATAATTAAAAAAAAAAGTTTAATCCTTCTCTAGTAACACGGAAACATGCATCACCAGTTCATTTTCAGCACAGAGCGAAGATTTTCTGCACAAGGATGAACTTCACAAAAGCTTGAGGCATTCCTGCAGCACAAGGAGGAACCCTAGTGAGCACTTAGATGGAGAGGTCTCAGGGACAAGGTGCACCAGCAGGTTCATAGCCACGCTATTAGCCCTGTAGAAAGACAGGAGCAAGTCCCAGCAAGGCTGTGGAGGTGTCCTGCTGTGAACTGCAAGCTGACCTGTGAAATGGGAACAGTCTATTCCACTGCTGGTCTTATTCCATATTCAGCACATAGTCAGTGGAAGCATAAAACCCTGTGAATCAGTGTAAATTACTCGGACAAAAGGCTATGTATTAATGCAGTCTGTTACAAGTATGTGAGTTGCACTTCTTCCAGCAGTGCTGTAAGCAGTGTTCATCTGATTCAGCATTATCTACCATCCTGCTGCATCAAGAGGAGGATGATAAATTCATGCACTGCTTCAGAAGTGCCTGATAAATTATTGGAATTCCCTTGTTTTTCTAGCTCCCAGTTGGAGAAGAGTTGGCTCGTGTGTTCCCATATAAATTTCAGACAACAATCAAAACCTTCAGAGCATCTTTTTGTTTGGTTCTGAAAAGACACACTGCAAGAATCTGGCACCAGATGTGCCAGGGTGAGTTTATTGTTAGCAGACCAAAGACCAAATTCTTCACTGCTGTTACCTCTGCCAGCATCTGTGTGTCTGATTTGAGGCAAACAGAGTGTTTTCAAAGTGCCTTGGATGATCGTGGTAGAGAAGAGGTGCTCCCTCTGCGTACCATGCTGGCTTTTGAGAACAGAAGCCATAAATAAAACCAAGCCCATGGGAAACTTGCAGCTCATAGGTAACCTAGGATAGTTTCCCTTTCCTTTTGTTTCACTGACTTGTTGTACTGTTTGTCTCGTCCTCTGGGTGAGTCCCTTGGGATAACCTCTCTTTTCTAGTCATCTACATCCAGTCTTTCTCACGGAAGTGGTCCAGGTTTGGGAAGTTGCTTCCTTTTTCTCTCTTCGTTACAAAAGCTCATTGCAGGGGCCACAAGGAGCATCTCCTCTGGTGCAGCAGCCTTGAAAGTGACTTAGGCTCCTCTGAAGGCTGCAGGTGGTGGGCTAAATCTCCTATTGGTATCCCGAGTCCCTGCCAAAATCAGACTTCTCTGTGCATGTGCAAGCTGGTGTTTGCAGGGCTCCTCATGGCAGGTGGGTTCCGGTTTCTAGGCTCTGAGAAGGCCAATCCCAACTTTCTGCCTCGAAGGCAGCTGGGACGTGGGCACCAGACATCTAAGGAGCTGCGTCACATTGGAGCAAGGAATCCCACTTCTCAGCAATTGGCCTGCTGGACCATTACCATGACAAAGGAGGATTATTGACTTTCATAGTCATGATGCCTTTGATTCGAGGCTTGCTTTGATTTGCGTTAGGAGTGTTCGCTGGCCCAGAGAAGCAATGATCTTCTCCAGGTGAAGAGTAAGGAGAGAAACATGCTTTTGAGGAGGAGGAAAAGGGAAAGAATTGGCTGAAGAGGCTGAATGGAAGCTGTAATGGATGCAGTTAGTCACTGAGAAGAGCCCAAAAGCAGCCCATGATTCCTTAAGACAATTAAAAGCAAATTGTCCGGCTGAGCGATCCCAGAGCAAGGAAGATGCTACCTCAGACTATAATTCAACGGGCTGAATGGCCCTCAAAAACTGAGAGCGGAGAGAAAAAAAAACAGAAGATGAGGCAAATGATGGAACAGATGTGAGCGCTTTTGTTAGGAAGACTTGGAGGCTAGCGGGATGGCGATAGGCTAATTTGAGGCGCATAATACCAGGTTCCTTTCATATGCAGAATAGCACTTTGATCCAGTGTGGATGAAAGTGCTGAAAAGTGGAGAGGATGGCAGGGGGTCTTTTGTCTTTGACAAAAAAGGCATCTGCCGGGCTCTAACCCCCTTTTCCCCACCCCCTTAGCCTAGCAGGCCACTCCAACAATGCTAGCAAAGGGGACAAGTGTCTCCTGACAGCTGAAGAAATCTCCAGGAGGAGAATGAGGCTTGCAGCAATATGTATACCAGGGAGCTTAATCGATTTTTTCCACAGTACAAAAAGGGAGAGGGTTGGGGGAAGACAGAGAGATCACAGTGGAAATAGGAGGTGGGAGGAAAAAAAATCCCTTTCTAATAAACTTGTTACTTTTGTTCTCTGAATACGTCTTTTCAGGAGATGCTTTGATGCTAGTATGAATACACCTAATGGAGCAGAGTAGGGTAGAGTTGCTGGGGGGGAGGTATGAAGTAAGGAGGAATAGTTTTGCAAGGAGGGTGAATGTGGAGTGATTTCTGTGGTTTCCAACACAGGAAAGATTTTGGAATTAGTAAAACACAGTGCAGTGCAAGAGATACCTGGAATACGGATGCATGCTTTCTGTACCACTTGCTGGAGGAGCTCAGCTCAGCACAAATTCTTGGTTTTGATTTCTAAGCAAATTGAAAATTTCTCTTCAACCTTTCCTTCTTTTCTGTTGTCTTCTTAACTCCTTGGACTTACTAGAAACGAAATGACTGCAGGACTGAATGGGGAGCTAGGAAGGCAAGCAGTATTTGTGCCAAGCAAATATAGCAGTCGCAGATCAACTGCTGATCTGGTCTGTGCTTCTCATGCTCTGTCCACTTGCTTCAGCTTTTCACATCTGGTAAACAAGACTGGGATCTGATCTGCAAAGTTAGATGGCTGTGGTCTTCCTTAAGTATCACTTTACACCTAGTCTAATGTTTTCTTTGAGAAATAACGACAGATAAGTGTTATCAACCTCTGAGCAAGACCCACCTCAGCAAATTAAATCCTTTAAGAACAGTAGGTTCAGGAATCTTCCTTCTCTTAAGATCCTGACAGTGTTTATCCATTACTATTTACCAAAGATAACCTTCTCACTGGGGCACAGCTTTAAGCAACACCTGGTACTGCAAACAACTCTTCCCTCTTTACCCCCACACCTCTTTTCTTTCTGCCGGAGAGTTACGCTTCCCCCAAGAAGGTGTGAGTGATACAGAAATGGAGAGAAGCTATCACATTTCTTCAAGAGGCTCTGCACACACACTGACACCAAATCATAATCCTGTGTAGTTGTTCAGTAGGTGTGCCGTGATCCCCCTCCAGCAGATGCGACCATTCTGTTCAGACCAGCTGATGTGAAGAGTATTTTTGGCAATAGCGTCTCCTGCCCACCAGCTGTGCAAAGCCTGGTGGCACGAGTTACTGTAACTCATTAGGGAGGGCTAATTGTCAAGGACATTGATGCTCTTTTGTTTCTGCCCGTTTGTCCTATCTAGACTTTTCTTGCTCCTTGGGCTGTGGTTGAGAATGGTGCAGAGGGACTTGGGCTGCTGCTGCTGTCATCAAAGGAGCTGAGACCATGTCTGTCCCTCACACCACTAAGGTGAAAGTCCCCTCTCCAGGTGGGCTTCAGGTGGTTCTTGTGTGACTTCTCTTGCAGGTGCTATGACCAGTGATAGGATGTGGGTCTAGATCCACATGCGGAAAGACGTTGCTCATGGGGAAGTCTGACCTGGCAGGGAACAGCACTCTGTAGTCCTCCATGCCAAAGAAAAACAGCCCATGCAATGCCATGCAAACCCACCATCCGGGCTGTGCGGTCCATGGCAGCCTGCTGGATTCTCCGTCCCCAGACAGTGGTGGTTGGGATGGGGTGTAGGAGTCTTGGGCAGTGAGCTGGGAGACTTTGTTTGTTCTTTGAGGTGAAACACGAAACATCTCATTGTGAAGGGTCTTTTGTTCTTCTCCAGCTGGGCAGGCAAGCCCTTCAGCTGCTGCCATCCTGAGATTTCTTCACGTGTCCGTTATCAAGTCCCTACCTCCACACTAGAAAGGCGTACTGTTAGCAAAGACCAGAGAGCTGCCAAAGCTGCCTCACCAGGACAGCTTTGTGACATGCCAGCAGTAAGTTTGGAAATATAAGGGGAGGGGGGGTGAGTTGCCCCTGTTCCTGTGTAAATGTGTGCTGTAATCCTCCATAACTGCAGGTAGTCATTGCGGTTTTGAACTGTGCTGGTGAGACAGATTTATTTATTTAGCTGTTTGCAGTTTACTGTGTACTAGTTTCTTATGGGCGGTAGGTGGGCATGAGGAAGGAAGATGCCTGTGTGGCTCGACCTGGCTGCTATGGTCCAGACCAGGTCTGTTCAGAGGAGGAGCCTGAATCTATTTCATCTGAAGCATGCTGCAAAGGAGGAGGGAAGAGATGTGCGTGGAGCAGAGGGTAGCATGTAGAGCAGGCGACAGCAGGAGTGCAGGCTGTGGGAGTACAGTGGAGAGAAGGTTTGCTTTGTTCTCATGTCTCACCCAGCAGGCTGGTGTTTTCTCCACAGAAGCCGGTTACCCTCTGCTGGTTTGTGTTTGGGTGAAAATCAAACGGTGAAAATTGCAAAACCTCTTTGATGTGCTTACTGTATATTGAGGCAGAGTGAGTACCTGACCAGCTCAGGAGACCGTCCCAGGTTTTACTCCTGCTCTGTGGCCAGGGACTATCTGGTCATTGTTTCAGAGGCTGCAGAGTTTATAAAGGGACGTATTGCTTTAATGGTAAATTGTACAAGTGGATGCCGCTATTGGTAGTCAAATAGCTTACAAAGTAAGCCATTCCCATGGAAGTGCTTTTGGCTGATTGTACATATGAGATTTTCCTGGCATGACCTAGCAGTCCTGGCTGTAGAAACCCCACATTTTCAGCATGGATTTGGCTTGTCTCTCAGTGAATCTCATGTGGTCATTAACATCCATTAGGGCTTCTATGTGTGGGAAGTGAAGCCAAACAAATGGAAAATGATGGCTTCAGAGTGCAGTAAACCCCAGCCTTCATGCAAACTTTTGCTCAGACATAAAGTGGTTTCAGTTTGTTTTGGTTTAATTTACTTCCAAATTAAACAGAGCTCCTTTGCAAGATGGTCACTGGTTAGTTTGAGGTAACTTTCCTGAGTGTCTACCCGCAGGTATTCTTTTAATCAGGTGCAGTTTGTGCCAACAAAATGAATTCTTGTCCTTTTTTCAAAACATGAGATGGGAGTGAATGTTGCTATTCATGAACATCCTCCCAGAACTAATGCTAAGTTATGTGCTGTCATACTTGGTTAAATACACAGTGGTTTGGATCCAGACGGGCAGCTCTAGCTGTAGTGGGGATGGTGTGATTTCAAATTTGGTGGGACCTTGTCCTGGTTTCAGCTGGGATAGAGTTAATTTTCTTCCTAGTAGCAGGCGTAGTGCTGTGTTTTGGATTTAGTAGGAGAAGAACATTGATAACACGCTTGTGTTTTTAGTTGTTGCTAAGTACTGCTTATGGTAGTCAAGGACTTTTCAGCTTCCCATGCTCTGCCAGGTGCACAAGAAACTGGGAGGGGGCACAGCCAGAAGAGTTGATCCAAAGTGACCAGAGGGCTATTCCATACTATATGACGTCATGCTCAGTATATAAACTGGGCGGGGGGGGTGGGGGGGGTGGCCAGGGAGCAGCGATCGCTGCTCGGGAACTGTCTGGGTATTGGTTGGTGGGTGGTGAGCAATTGCATTGTGCATCACTTGCTTTGTATATTATTATTATTATTATTATTATCATTATTATATTGTTATTATTATCTTTACTATTTAACTTTATTTCAATTATTAGGCTGTTCTTATCTCAACTGACGAGTGTTTCTCACTCTTACTCCTCTGATTCTCTCCCCCATCCCATTGGGGTAGGGGGAGTGAGCAAGAAGCTGCGTGTTGCTTAGTTGCTGGCTGGGGCTAAACCACGACAGACCTGCACCTTTCTGTAGGAGACAGATTGTTGTGCTGGGGGATGGCAAACTGTAGCTGTTTGTTCCCACATCTGCCCTGTCCTGTAGTTCCAAGATTTCATTCACATAATCTCAGTACATTAAGAGTATGCTTACTCATGTGTGTTTCATGGTGTTGGTGAATACCTCCAGTTCCAGAGTGCTTTTGATGGTGTTCGAGACAAATATCCAGGAGGAGTTAATTACACAGAGCCCTCATCAGGCTGCAAAGAGTCACTAGAGCTTGGAAAGTAACCCTCCCAAGAGTAACTTTTGAAATGCATTTCAAGACCTCAGCAATATCTCTCAGCTTACTTCCTTTAGAAATAAAAAAAAAGAAAAGCTAGTAGGTAGTAGGAAGGCTTGTTACAGTTGTCTAGTCTTGGTGTGCAAACCAGCAGTAGCTTGAGTAAGCACTGTGTTCAGGAGAGATGGCAGCGTTTTACTTGCCACAGCTGACAGCTGCTGGCTGTGTGGGTGAGTAACCAGCTCCATACCCCGCCAACATGCCCACTGGCACTCCATGCTCAGCCTGTGGAGTTTCTGCCCCAAGTCCTTCCTTGGCTCCCTGGCTTTCCGGGGCTTGATGGCTGCCTGCTGCAGCGGCTGGAGCAGCAAGGGAGAGATACAGAGGTGCTGCATCATCTGTTTGGCTCCAGAGGCCCCTGTCAAGTGTTGCTCCAAACTCCTCTCTCATGCCTTTTAAGTGGCAGTCATCCTCATGGGGTGTGCATTGCACCAGGTGGGAGGCTGCTGGAGCAGCCTGAGACCACCGCCCTAGGAGAGCCATGCTGTGCTGGAGGTGGGGAAGCAGCAACACCTGGAGGAGACCTCTGCTGATCTTCTCCCTTTCTGGTCAAGGGAGAGGCTCCCTGGTGGTAGGAGCTGTGGCAGCCATGCTGCTTTGGCTTGAGGTGAAGGGAATGGGAGTGTTTGCATTCCCAAGTGAACAGCAAGGAGGAGTAGGGAGCGTGAGCACCGGTGGCCTCCATCCCTGCAGAGGCAGTCAGCCCCGGGAGAGTACTGTGCCACTGCAGGGCCACTGCCTTCCCACTTTGCTTGCAGGGAGGATGGCCATCTGTGTTCCCCAGCATCCACCATCCTTCCGTGGCCTGCTCTGGAGAGCCATTCCTGCCTGAAATAAACAGGGTGTGTGGGAGGAGGAGACACGAAGCAGGAAACACAGCGTTAATGTTCCTTGAGGATGAGGAAGAAAGGGCAAACAAGGAGAATCCATGCTTAATTTAGGTAGGTGGCTGAGGAGATGTGGGGATAGGAGTGCATCAGGCCCTAGGGCTCTATGGTGGTCAGGCAAACTGTTGTCTAGGGGAGCAAGATTGCCACTGTTTCAGTCTGCCCCTTAGTATCTTCTGTATTAATCTTGTCATGGGCAAAACTTCATGGAGTTATGTGTGGTGAGTCAGTTCCCTATCAGCAGGCTTGTGGGACCTGAGGTGTGAGTATCTGCAGACCCGGAGGAAGTGCGGGTTGGCAATGTGTGGACTGGCACGCCTGGAGTGGGAGCAGCTTCAGAGACCCCTTGGTGGGCAGCTGTATGTCTGTGACCTTCTCAAGGGGCAAGACAAGAACTCACCAGGAACTCTGTCTTTTCCTCCCTCTCCCCCTCCCTCAGGTGGTCTTTGCTTTGAATCAGACTCTCTTGCAGCAGGAGAGCCTCCGAGCAGGCAGTTTCCAGATCCCCTATACGACAGAAGACCTTATCAAGCATTACAACTGTGGGGACCTCAGCTCCATCATCTTCAACCATGACACTTCTCAAGTGAGTCTTGCCACTGCAGCCCTGGTACTACGCACATGTCCCCATAGTGCTAACCCCTGTCTCACGCTCGTCTCTCCTCAGGCAGACCCTTTGCAGGCAAGTGCCAAGGGCACGTAGCTGGCTTCCTGGTGCATCTGCTTTCCTGCGCCTCCTGTCCCAGGAGTCTGCACCACCTCACCCCTGTCTTGCTGCACGCAAGCAGCGAAGGCGCACCTGGCTTTCCCTTTTGAGCGAGTGCCGTGTTTGCTTTAGTGTCAAAGCTCTATGAGTTAATCCTTTACTTTCCTAAGGATCCTGTGGAAATACGCTAGCTTAGGTATGAGCAAACTTAGTGCCAAGAGAGAGCAGCAGCAGGCTCTTTTGTGCAAATAGCAACAGAGAAATGCACTCGTGACTTGGACGGTTGTGTAAGGCTGGGCAAGTTGCAGGCCTTTTAATGTCCCCTTTCAGTATGATTGTGTACTGTGGGCAAGGTCCAAAGAAGAGAAATGGAGTGAAACAAAGAAAAGATAGATTTAGACTGAATGTTAAGGAAAAGAAAACCTTCTGAGGCCTCACAGACTTGGTTTATGGAGACGGTTTCCTAAGCAGCACAGTGGAATGCAATGCTCTGATCTTTAAACCACAAGAAAATGCCCAGCAGGGACCAATTTGGCCTCTTTGGGCTGTTAGATTAGCTAACCTCAGACTGAGACATCAGGCCTCTCTATTCTTGTCCATGAGGTACTGCTTGGCAATTCGTGCACATCAATGAAAACATAGGCTCTAGCCTCACGGTGCTGAACAAGTGGGTGTTGGTACCTGGACTTTCCCTGCTGAATAACCATTTTCCTATGGCCTTTTAATATATACGGTGCAGTGCTGCAGAGCTGGAAATACTGTCATACTAACCCTTGCTTCTCTGGCACTGAGCTTTCTGTGCGTGTTGTTACCTTCGTGTCCTGCACACCCTTCAGCCTGCAGGTGCAGGCAACCTAGGTGTTAACACTGCTTAGCTTTTACACAGTGCACTTCATTCATAGATTTCAAAGGGCTTCTCAAAGGATACCAGCACTGTAAGAGTGTACTGATGCTGCATCACTATTCTGCTGGGGTGTTACAGACTGTAGACAGATGGCATTGCCTTGAGGTCCTTGGAGAGAACAGCTCGTGCCGAGACATGCATGTCTCTGAGGGAGCAAGTGCCCTTTACTTACATGAGGAGCTCCACTGCAGGGCACTCTCCCTCACAGCAGAGCTAAGTAGCAATAGCCAGCAACACTATCAGCTTATGTTTTTAAGCAGAACTTCTCTGTAAATTGTATTTGATCCCATGCTTGCCCAACAGATGACTCACTGCGCGCTAAGAACCCTTTGGAAACAGTTGGTAATAGTCTCTGAGTGGCTCCAGAGCTGCAGCCTTGCAACGGAAGGCACCTGGCTTAGTGGCTCTGTTCCCCAGCAGCCACCACTTTTAGACCCTTTCCTTAGCAATTCCCACAGCTGCAATGCCCAAAGGTACTTGTCAAGAAGCCAGGATGGGTGCAACTCCAGACTCACATTTCTCTCCAGTAGCAAGAGGTCAGGGTAGTGTGCAGCCACAGTTGTCCCTGGAGCCCCAGGGGAGGAAGCCAGCATTTTAAAAGATACTTTGAGGACAGGGGAACTGGAGGCGGTAATACTTTCTTTCCTGACAAAATCTGGCCCTCTTTCTTTTGGAAAGTTTGGGGATGTTTTGTTAACTAGTTCAAATTGCACAGTTATTCTTTGATGGCCTGAGGGGTCTGATACCAGTCAAACTCTCTTAGAAGAGTGTAATTATCGTTATAGTTATGTCATACCTATGGCAATTTGAGGAAGAGGTATGTAGCTAAAGATAGCCAGGGGCAAATATTTACTTTCTTCAGCCGAGCAATCAGGATTTGGGATCTACGGTGTGGCAAACTGAGAGTATTTGTTGACTTTGTGTCAAAAAAAATTCAGCTGGCTGGCTTGTGAAATGATATGTTGAGAGAAGTGAAGCACTATGAATTGTTAGAAGTTTGCTGAGTCATTTTTTTAGCTTTCTTTGGGTTTTGTCCTACTGGATGTGCCTTATGGGACAAGGTGATGGCCCCATTCAATGATGGAGCAAAATGCCTGTGCATGATGGCTGCCTGATGAAATAAATGCCCCTTTCATGAAGACTTTTTTTTTTTCTACTGTAGGTCCCAAATTTCATTAATGCTACACTTCCGGCCCATGAACGCATTACTGCCCAAGAGATAGACAGCTACTTCCGTCAGGAGCTCATCTACAAGCGAAATGAGCGAATGGGCAGGAGGGTGAAGGACCTGCTGGAAGAGTACCCAGACAAGAGTTTCTTCTTTGCATTTGGAGCTGGTATGTGATTGAGGTGCCCTTCAACCTAAACACATTCTTCCCACATCCATTAGAAGCTTTTTACCAATGCTTGCCTCTGTTTAAAGAAGGGTCAGTACTTCTACCATGGTGAACACAGAACACAGCTTTGCCCTGATAGTTTTACCGTAGTAGCAAAGCTTTTTCAGTGTAGGATAGTTTTTTTAGTTCAGTATGCAAAGAGCTCACAGTGTATGCGTTGATTGCAATGTTTACTAGTTACAGACTTATTTGTTATATGCAGAGCCAAAGATACTGAACCAACTACAGTGCATACACAAAAGAAACAGCTCTTAGACATACATGTTTATGCTCTGGCCAACCAAGACAGAAGAACAGGAGAAGTAAGGAGCTGAGATGAAAGGTATCAAGTCAGAGGTTGCACCAGTGCTTAAATAAACCTTTCAAGAACCCATCCAAAAGAATAACATGTCAAGATGGGTGAATCTAAGGGCTCAATGCAAGGGGAGAGGCAAGTCATACTTTCACCTTTCTCTTCCTGCTGCAGCTCCTTACCTCTTTCACTGCACTTCCACAACTACAAGGAAATTTTGTCTGCCACTGTTTTGGAGCAGAGCATTAGGCCCAGATGGGGAAAACCTACTCCATTTTCTTCCTTTTATCAGCCAGCAGGAATCCATAGGCACATCCATCAGCACATCCAACTCACATCCACACTTCAGACTAGGGCTGGGTGGAGCGTGTAAAGAGGTGGTTTGCCATGACTCCTGTCCTTTGTTCTAGCTCCAGAAAAGAGAAGAAGTGAGGATCAGTGTTTGAAAAGACAGGTGCTAATTCCCAGGAAAGTATTGCATCCTCTCCACCAGAGGGGAGAACTGAAACTGGTGTCAGGATCCATGTGATGTTTTCCTGTCTCCGTAGCTACTGCTTTAGTGAGGATGGAAGATCTAGACAAGGCAAGGAAAGTATTTACTTAAACACTCTAAAAGCATTGGTATTAGAAGTCTGTGAGAATCTCCTCACTTGCAGCAGGGCATTGTAGTTACAAACATCATAACAAGGGTCCTGTGTGTGAGGTCAGGGAGGTAATGAAAGGTGGCCAAATGTCTGTTCAGGCATGCTTGAAGACTGTAATGTGCTATCTTCTTGCAGTATTACTGCTCTGTGCCAACTCCCTGTCACAAAGGACAGTGAAGCAGGTGCAAGGTTATGTAGATTTTGGTCATGTCTGTCCATAAGCTACAATCGGGGCTTTACTGTACTCCACTGCTGATGTTGTTCTGATTGCGCATGTCCCTGCTGGACCGATGTTCCTGACCAGCACGTATGTCAGCCCTGAGTGCCAGCTGCATCAGTTGCAGGTAGCTAGTCTTCTGTCAGGAGCTAGTCACAGATGTTGGGGCTCCAGTAACTGGGTCACAACCGAGCGATGAGCAGCCCATGCAAACGGATGGATGTGGATGCAAGTGTCACTCTGAGTTTGCCCTGTTGCAGAAGCAGGATCCTTTGAGAGAAGAGAGCCTCTTACCCTCCTTGCATGCACACCCTGCACCCCAGCAGCTGCACTGGACAAATCACATGTCTTAAAGATGCTTTTGTGTCATTTGTCTCCCCTCCCATCAATTTCCTTCTCTTCCCACTCTTCTGCCCCAGATTGTCTTCGTTGTCATTACTGTGCACAGCTCTGCCCCAGAGTCCAGAAGCACTGTCTCTTGTCCTCAACCTCCATGGTAGTCCTAAAACCCTTCCCAGGCTTTCTGGATTCTTGCGTTCCTCCTTCCTCTTATTTTCCCAGTTGCCTTCTTGTTTGTCCCCTGGTTGCCTCTTCTAGTAGAGCAGAGTTAGGATTCACCCAGCACTGCTCTACTGCAGCGCTGCCTGGAGCTTTGGGCCTATACGAACACCCTTGATGTATGGCTTATGTGCACATGGCTTGATCTCCAAGCACCAGGCCCGCTCTTCTCATGCTTTTCCATCATACTTTTGAATCCAGAAAGGTTCCCTGTCTTCTCTGGGGACTCTAGATTGACTTTGAAATTGTCTCTAATTACACTCTGGCTTTGACACCAGTCCCAGCCTCTGTTCTCATCTGCTCTTTCAAATAGCTCTGCTCAAAGGACAGTGCCAGCCTCCCACTTTTAGCAGCACAGTTCCTCATTATCCCCCTGTTTGACTGCATGGGGTTTTTTTTTTTTCCTCTTTTTGATTTGTTTCATATTAATTGTCTAAATGAGATAAGTAACATCACAGGATATAATGCAGAAAACAGATTCATTTCTACACAGTTCTGAGTTTTTCTGAGTGCACATTACAAACACGAGTGCAGGCTTTTATTGTTTTCCAGCAGCCTAATTTAGCCTTTTGCTTATCCAGATTGATGTATGTGATACATAATTATGTAGAAGATTTATTTTTATGCCAGCAAGCAGTGAAGGTGAACAAATATCTTGTGTTCAGTTTTGAGCATTGCTTGAGTATTGTACTGTTGCCAATTACTGGAAAAGGGTTCCCGGAAAGTGCTTGCACAAAGCCGGTTAGAATGAGCTCCAGCAGAAGGTAGAAGAGGAGAAAAAGAAAGGCTATAGGAATGGGACTAAATCACCACTTCATTGTGGTTTTCCCTCTTCTGGCCACCAGTGAAAAAAGTATCTCCCAGCAGTGGCTGATAAACTGCAGGACGAGGTTGTGCTAAAATGGTAGTAGGATATCGAAGGGTCTCCAGGTTAGAAGAGGGAGCAGACTTTTAGTTCTTTCTTTCTAGATTTTTTTCACCCTGTGCTTTTTATTTTTAAAAGGGCTAGGCTTTTCATAAGGAAAATTCAGTTTTTTCCATTAACGAAACACCACTGAAAAAACAGTTTTATCGTCAATTTTATCCCAACAAGGTCATGGTCTGTGGGTGACTGCAGTATTACAAGAACCCACTTTTGTTATTTAAACTACTCTTTGTATTTTTACTTTAAATGGGGGAAAATCGGAAAAGATTGATGATTTATTTTATATTCCAAGTGGATTTATGTGGTTTAGAGATGTGTAACACCTTGTGCAGAAAAAGCTCATATCTCTTTCCAAGTCTTGATACAGCTGCATGTCTGTAGGTGTTGGTTTCTTACATGGAATGATGTAGTAATTTGGACTGCAATATATTTGATCATTAGATCCAGCGTACTTTATCCTTTTACTATGTTTTAACAGATCAGACAAACTCCCCCTATATTCTGTTGAAAAAGTTTCACAGTCAGAGCTCATTTCTGGAACTATTTTTGTTTGGAAGTAATTTAAGCTTACACAAAAGTGGAGAGGAAAAAGATAACAGATTTTGCTGAAACTATCCAGAAAGCTTTGCTTCTGGACAAAGTGCAAATATGGCAAGTTTCAAGCCAAAGTAAGTCTGTTTGATGGAATTAAAGGAAAGTATGGGAAGAGATAGATGGTAATGCCAGCAGCATTCCACTAGGTTCAGTAAGGATTTTATCTTAATTGTGGACAGGCCTTTTTGTATGGCAGCACTAGAGTTACAAGCCAGACCTACTTCCTGTTGCCAGTGGAAGAACTTGTGAAGCAAAGCCCAGCTGTAATCTTTCACAAGCAGTCTTCCTTCTATATGTGTTTTTAATTTCTCTGAACTCTAAGTAGAGCGTTCAGGATCTGAATGCTAAGTGATGGCGCATGTAACTCCATAGACAGCCAGCTAGATAACGCTGTAAGTTTCTGGTTCGTCTAAGGGGTGCACATTGACGTAGAGAGGGCGGCATTGTCCTACTGCACTGTGGAGAGTTTTACCAGTTATACAGGTCTTACAAGGGTGCTGCCTACTAGCTAAACCTTTACAGAATCATGGGATAGTTAAGGCTGACAGGCATCTCTGGAGATCCACCCGTGCTCTGAGCAGGATCATACAGAGCAGTTTGCCTAGGACTGAGTCTGGTCAGGTTCTGAGTATCTGCAAGGAGGGTGACTCCACAATCTCTCCAGGCAACCTATTCTAGTGTTTAACCACTCTCACAGTAAAGAAGCTTTTTCTTATGTTTAAGTGGGACTTTCTGTATATCAATTTGTGTTTGTTGCCTCTTGTCCTTTCATGGGACACCACTGAGAAAAGTACTGCTCCGTCTATTTTACAGCCTCCTGTCAGGTATTTATACATTGATTGTACTCCCCTGAGCCTTCTCTTCAGAATGAACAGTCCCAGCTTTCTCAGCCCCTCCTTGTATGACAGATGCTCTAATTGTTCATCATCTGTGTTGCCTTTGCTGGACTCTCTCTAGTATGTCCACATCTCTTTTGAACTGGGGATCCCAGAGCTAGACACTGGACCCAGATATATGTCACCAGGGCTGAGGGGCAGGGAAGGATCACCTCCCTCAATCTGCTGGCAGCGCTCCTAACACAGTCCACGAAGCCATTGGCCTTCTTTGCCACAAGGGCACATTGCTGGCTCAAGGTCAACTTGATGTCCACCAGGACGCCACATCTTTTTCTGTCAAGCTGCTCCTCAGCCAGTTGGTGCCCAGCCTAGCCTGTTGCCTGGAGCTGTTCCTGCCCAGGTGCAGGACTTGGTTTGCTGAGCTTCATGAGACAAGATTCCCTTATCATAAATCCATACTGACCAGTCCCAGTCATCTGCTTTCCCCTAACACATTTGGAAATGGTTTGCAGGATAATTTGCTCCATCACCTTCCCCAGGAATAGAGATGTGGCTGAGCAGTTTGTAGTTCCCCAGATCCTTCTTCTTGCCCTTCTTGAGGATAGGAGCAATACTTGCTTTCTTCCAGTTCTCAGGGACCTTCTCCAGTTGCTACGACCTTTTAAAAATAATTGAGAGTAGCCTCGCAGTGACATTGACAAGCTCCCACAGTTCCTGTGGGTGTATCCTATTGGAACTTGTACATGTCTGGTCTGGTTGAATGTTCCTTAACCTGATCCTTCTCTACCCAGGGTGAACCTTCTTTTCCCTGGACTTTCCCTCTAGTCATAGAAACCTGAGATTCCTGAAGGCTGGTTTTACCAGTAAAGAAGGTGACAATGGCACTGAGTACCTTGGCATTTTCCATATTCTTTGTCACCAGGTCTGCCCCATTCAGCACTGCACTGACATTTATCTAGTCTACATTTTACTGCTGAGGTATCAACAGAAGCATTCCTTGTTTGCCTTGATTTCAATCTGGTTTCTCACCAGATTCAACTCTAGATGGGCTTTCCTTACGCATGGTCACTCTTATTCCAGGATGAGCATGGCTTGTTTCCTTTAGCTTACTTACGGTTTCTGTTGAAGGAGCTAAAGAATGAGGCGGGGGGGCGGGGGGAAGAGTGGTGGTTTGTTTTTTTTTTTTTAATGCAGGAGTGGCATGCACTTAGTGGCATGAGATCCTGACTTTATTATGACAGGCAAGGCCTCAAGTGAAGCCAGGGTTTCTAGGAGCCAAGTTTAAATTCCCTCCAGTCTCTTCTGCCTCTTTGAACAGCTGAAAAACTCCACAAGTGCCAGCTCATGAATAAGAATTATAGAGGGATCTAAGATGCCTTATATCCCTGTGGAGAAAATGACTGACTTCACTGAGACACACTGGCTGATGTGACAACTTCAGAAGCTGGTCCTCTTAATCTTGTAAACACTGGCAAATTCTTTTTTCTCTCAGAGCTCTTTTTTCTTTGCTGCTCCTGCATCATTCTGAGGCTTTAAAGTATAGTGGATGTCGGCAAGCCACCATTAACACTAAGAAAAGAAGGATGATGGTGAAAACTTCTTCAGCTACCATTTCTTCTAATTACTAAAGGAAATAATGAATATATTTATTTAGCATTACTCAGACTGTATGGATTCAAACCTCCAGGGACTGGCTGGTCTTTATGCCCCTGCCCCCCACAAGACCTCCCAGAAAGAAGAATTGAATGATGAACCAATATCCAAATTAGCAATTAATCTAAGAGCTCCGGATCTTAGTTGTCTTCCTCCCAGCAGCTGAGTCAACTGATACTCGCTAAACTAAAATTAACTCTTGGATGGTTGACATGTGATCAAACGACATGGAGAAGAAAGATTTGGACATCACTGTAGATTGGACAAAGGACTTGTCAGATTTGAAATGTGTAATGAGGAAGTTCATGAAAAATCCACAAGAAGCTGAATCTTGGCAGATCCTGGAAGAGGACACAAAGAGGGAGGCAGGAAGATATAATGATAAAACAGATTAAATGAGTCTTGTGGGGCCACCTCACTTCTCCCTAGGCACAATGGGCTTGCTGAGTGCCTGCTTGCTGCTTCTGTCTCTGGAATGCAGCACCATTTTAGCCAATTTGGGTGGGAAGAAAGGCTGAGTCCCTGAAGGTGTGCCTGTACCTCTGTAATCTGAGAATGCCAGATACAACCCAGCAGCTTTGAGACTGTTTTCCTTAGTAGCCTCTTTGAGTCTGCAGAATGCTAATGACAGGGTTTATTAGAACAACAACCCCCGAAGGGGATAGATAATGTGTGGAGGCAGGACCCACATCCAAAGCCCCAGGGTTCACATGAAGGGCACTCCTCCTGACATCTCTGACACATGAAATGAGGAAAGCTTTGCACTTCTGTATCAGAGGCAGGAAACTCTGTTCCAGGGTATTAGTGCAACTGTCAAAATCAGCCAGGTCAAGCAGCTGTGTGCTCTTTCTGCTCAGGTACCATCAGCTTCTTATCTGTGCTGGGGTCTACCCATTGCTACCTTTATTGGGCAGCTACAGTAGGAAAACTTCCATCTTACAATGTATGTTTTAAGCTAGTGGGATTTCAACCCTTAATACCTTTTTTCTGGAAAAGAAGCAGTGGTGTGGAATGGGAGCAGGTCCAGCAGCAGAGCTGGCTGGCTGTGAGTACTGCAGCTCAGGCATAGCACTGGTACTTCCTTCCCTTACTGGTAGCATAACGCTGGCTGCTAGCATAGTCAGAGACCTACGTGAGGGTGTCCTTGCCTAATGAGCCTAGGACTTCAACAGTGGAAAACTCTCAGCAAATGCCAGTGCAGATGGAGCCCCAGTGGCTAAGGCTGCCTGAACAGAAGCTGTTTCTTTTAACTCAGTTTTTACAAATAAGTGATATGGAGTTGTAAACTTTTTCCTTATGTTAACTTTGCTATAAACTTGGCCTTATAATCTGTGGAAAACTTTATTCTAGCTTCAATTTGTGTAGTTATCAAGAGGTTTGACTTTGCCCAAAGGTAACAATGGGAATCCCCAGGACCAGAAAATACTCAGATCATACATTTAAGAGACCTGGTTTTTGACAGAACCTGGTAGATAAGAGTGTCTTGTTGTCTTTCACAAGAAAAATGCCTTCATTTTGACTCATGCAAATTGTAGCTTCATATGGTTCTTTTCCATGGTATTAGGCAATTTTTCCCATGGTGTGTAAGGCCTTCATCATCAACTATTTTAAGAAGGATTTCATGTTTACATGATTCTGTTATAAACAAATGTGGAAAATGAATCCTAGTAATTCCATATAGGTGAGTTAATTAGCAAAGCACATCACTTTTAAAGAAATTGGAATGCAGGTTTGAGGCACTTCCTTTAAGCCTCTCCATGTCTAGTGAAAATATGTTCTTGGGTATAGAGAATGTCAGTGTTCCACAGTCCTGCCCACCTGATTTTCCCCTTTGATTTGAGAATGGTGAAGTACGATCCATGAAGATTTTATACTAAAAAAGAGATTTGAAGGAAATAATGTTTTTTGAAGACACACACTTCTCCTGGCCTCAGTGGAGTAAAACCTCAAGTTCAATGTATATGGGGTAATATTTTGTCTAACAGGTAATCACAGGAAGGAGTACATTTGGAAGTCTGCAGTCTCAAAAAGATTGGAAGACACGGGAGGGCTGCTTGCAGGGGATTTGACCTACATGTATGCAGAAGTATTGTAATGCAACATCCTTCTACTCCAGCACTTAACGTGAATTTGGGGAATCTTAAGTTGACTTACAATACCCCAGGGCTTCCCCTATCCCCTTCAATTTTTGTCATTTCCTTCTCCCAGCAGCATTAGATTTGTAAGAGTACCATGCTCTTGGTCCTTTGATTTGTGTTCTGGTACCTGAGTTTTGCCTGACTTGGAAATGGCTTTAGAAGCAAGAAGATTTTATTAGACTTAGTGTTTTCTGTTTGAGGAACTGTTTTAACTTAGGTGGCAAATCAGGAATCCCAGCTACTTTCTCAATGATGCCTGTTTTCCATATGTTGTTTGGATTATATAGTGTAACTGCACAGGACTTCCTCCCTCTGATTCTGGGAGAAGTAAAGTGTGAGTTCACCCCACCTGGGTGCAAGGTGCTCATGCTTGAAAGCAGTGTCTTCCTCTTGAACAGCATGTACAGAAAGCATGCACCTAAAGGAAGCTGTAACTTAGTTGATTTTATCATCCACTTTCCTTCTTTTGCTTTGGATCATATTAAATATTTTGTCTAGCTTTTTTCCGCCATAGTTTTACTAACTGGGTTAAAATGACTTGTTCTGCATCCCAATGTGTACTTAAAAAGGATAACCATGTGTATGTGTGAGGCAAAGTCATGAAATTTGCCCCTGGATTTCTGAGCACCAAGTACAGGTTTCTTCAAGGGTGCTCAGTTCAGAATGTTTTCCACTGCTGGTGTTGTCAGCCCATATAGGAAGTCCCCTGCAGTTTTGCACAGGATCTTTTGCAAACAAATGTCAGTATTAACTTGGTTACACAAAGCTGGGGGCTCACTCTGTGCTTGCTATGGTGTGACTGCCTCTGCCAGTAAGCCATGGTTAGGGTTATCTTTCTCTGTTCACTTAGTACTGTATGGGAGCAGAGCAAGGTCATTTTGTGATATGTGTGAAAAATGGACTTTGCCTGTCACTCACAGAGCATGAGCTGTCTCTTGTCATTGTGCCAAAAGGTTAAACTAAGTAGAGATTTGGGGATAGAGAGAAGCATCCTTTTCTTTCCATAGGTTTGCTTCTGTTTCACTCATTTCACCTCCTTTCAGGCAGTAACAGACCATGGAGTAGGATGAAGATTCCTCTGTAACGGTTCTTGCCTGTGGGGACAGTGTGGTGAGGGTACCACATGAATACTTTCTGTGTCTCCATTTTCAGTCATTGTGTTCTAAAAGCTGTGTCTTCCAGGAACTCATTTTAGCTTCATCAGGTACCTGATGTCAATAAGGATCACGTTACATGAATTTATCCATATAATTCTTGGAAGCAGTCTAAGAAGAATGATAGGACATGATCATTGCCATGGGCATTTCCTGCAGTTTCTAAAATAACTGTAAGATCTGTACCTCTGAAATGTTCTTGAAAATATTTGTTTCAGTGACCATAGAGTCTCTGGCACCAAAAGCCCATCTGAGAACTCCCAGTACAGTCAGAGATAAACATCCTGCTTTATGATGTCGCCAGTGGCTACAATCGTTTGTGCTATTTTGTGGTTGTACTGTTATGATCACGTGCTGTAGCTGTTCCCACCACTTCCTGGAGGTCAGCAGTCCAGATTAGGTTTCCTACCAAACATTTTTGTTTCTTTACACATATGTGTAGTGATTCTTTGTCTTGGGATATTTGTAGATGGTGAGGTCCTAGCATGTCTGTGGGGCAGATGGAAGTGCTATCTTTCTACCAAGGAAAACATAGCAGACATAAAGAATTATGTGGGCTTGAGGGTTTCCTTTTACATGACTCTATAAGAGAAGGTCAAAGAAATTTGTGTGTCAGTTTGGAATGGTGGATTTTGTAGAAATTCAGAGGGGAACATAATTTTCTTCAGTCTTAAAATATTGCTTGTAATATAAAAGTTCAGGAACAGAAACAGAACTTCTGTTGTGTAGTATTTCCTTGTTCATTTTGCTAGATGCAGAAAATTTTCAGCCTCATGATGGCTCAAATTTCGGTTCGAGAGCCTCTGCTGAAAGCCACAGTCCTGGCACAGTTACCTAGATATAAACACCTCTATGTGCACTGGCAGTAACAGCTGCGAACAGGACATATGGGTTTCATGGCAATAGTAGTAGTCTCTGTTCTGTAAAATTGGGTATCGCTGCTGAGGAAGGTCAGGAGCGCTCAATGCATGTCCGGGTGCGTGGTACTTGTCTGCCAGTGCATGTTAGTCAAACAGCATTGTTGTTTGATCGTATTGCCTGTTGCGGTCCCTGCATGCCATCTCCTTTCAGTACAGATTAAAGGCTGGGGTCTTATTTACTCTCCAGTAGAGTGCATGGCTGAGCTGGTGCAGACAACAGCTTCTTAGTTTCTCTTTGAGCTTGAACACAGAAGAACAGAGATTCATGGCTCCCCACCCCCTGCCAGAGTAAATTGACCTCTTGGAGGCATCTCTTCACCTAGTGGTGTGAAGGATAATGCAGGGCTGTGTACAGAAAGAAAAGAACAGGCCTTCTGATAGGACGGGGCCCGGGGCTTTTCTTTTGGGGGGCATTCAAGTGTGTTAGGCTAAAATAGAAAACAGGTGAAAGAGGCCTACTCCCTGTCATGTGACTTTGGGCTAAGTCTCACTTGCAGCGTAGCTACTTGATGTTAAAACTTGGAGAGTGAATCTTTCTCATGTTTCTTAAAGTTGCTTTTGGTGATCAGGTCTTCTCACACACCACTGAGCTCTTTCTGTGATGGTTCCCAGAAAAGAGGCAAAAGTGCTGACTCTAGAGAGGCTCCTGGTGGGGTCTTGTACCTCAAACCCTCACCCTTCTGTCTTTTTTTCATTCTGCACCTAGCTCAGGTGAGCCTGTAGGTCCTCTGGGCCCCAGACCAGCTCTGTCTCATGGAGCACACATGGCCCACCTTTTGAATAGCAAACACTGACATCTCCTAATCCTTTTATGTACTTAGCCTCAGTGGCTCCTGATTGATCACATCTTGTGAACAATCTAATATCACCTGCCTGTTTGTATTTGTATGCATCTGTTTTACACATATCTATTCATTAGCACACCATTTTTCTTTCACGTGCAGACATAACTCATTGTAATGGCAACAATGAGCAAAGGCTCCCTGTGAAGGCCTGTACATGTGACTGTGATGTAAAAGATATTCTTATTGCTTCATCAAATTAGAAAGAAGGTTAAGGCCCAGCTTCAGAAAATCACTCAAGCAGGTTGACTGATTGAAATGGGATTCATCCATGTGCTACAGTAATTGCCTACATCCCAGTCTAAATCACTGCTCTGAGCAAGGGTAACTGAAGATTGACAGGCGGTAGTGCGTTTGATGGTGTGATGTGAGCAGCTATTCCACCACCACTCTTGAAATGCATGAGACTGTAAGCTCTTAAATGGGCACAAAGAAAATGATTTTAACACTGTAGATTGCCCGATAGATTGCTTATCTTTATGTCTTGTCCCTTTCCGCCTGAAGGACTTGGATTAGGAAAATACTGAATTCAGAGCCTTGGCACTGCTTTTCACTGCTGAGGATGGGACTCAGCTCATCCAACATTGCCTGTATGAGATGGATAGCTACTCTGAATTTGCTCTATACACTGCCCCTATTCTCATCCATAGAGAGGTGCTTCTCTAAAAGTCTCACTCTGTGGATCACCCTTTGGAAGCACCCCTTCCTCTGCTGTCTGGAGGCAAGGGAGGAGGAGTGAATCCCCTTTCCCCTTCCCTTTGACCATCTCTCTCCTCTGTGTTCAAGGTGAGAGACAGCAACTAGGTCTGGCACCTTATATACCTAATGCTGGCCTTCCAGTAGCTAATTTTACTCAATTACAGTGTTCAGTTACAGCCATCCCTGTTCCCTGCTGCATCTGGTCTTTTTGCTGACATGAGGAAATTCTCAGTTAACTTAACTGCACCTGGGGCTGAAGCATGGGCAAGCAACAGATGCCCACAGTATTAGGTTAGGTCCACATAATGGTCAAGCTTTACCCTTTCTGAATTCAAAAGTTAGGCTGAGGAGCAGGGGGAAAATCCAGTTACTAGGAAAGAAAATATGGTACCCAGTGGGTATGTACTGCAGTGTTTGGTGAAAAAGTTTCATTTGAGCTAGATCTGTTTGTGTTCTTAGGCTCTTGGGGAAACGTCATCTTCATAAATGTCTATGCTCAAAAATTATACCATCCAACCGTCATACCTTAAGCTGGTAGTTCATCAGCCCTTTGCTGTTGTGGCATGAGAAACTGGAATTTTGTGCTCCTATTCATTGAATTCATTTTGGAATAAAAATCATAAATCCCTTTGGTTTAGTCCCCTGTTAATATTGTCATCATTGGACTTCTTTTTCTATCTCCTTGCTTTTCCTGGCTACTAGAATCATTCTGGTACTTTTATTCCCATGTATTTATAAAGCATATTAGCAGAAAACAGTTTTTCTGAAGTTACTTGTCAGTTTTAGCACTGCTTACATCTACAGAGGCAAGGGAGCACTCTAATTTGCTCCAGCCCAATTTTAATTAATGTAGGCTGCTAAATGCACAAACGTTTTCAAGAAAGCTAGATCTATGAGGGACTGTGCAAGCCCTCTGTTGTCCATCTGCTTCTCAGCAGCCTTGTCTGATGAGGTGTTAGAGTGATGGTGGAAGTCAGTCAGCACACAGAGCATACAGTCCTCCAGGAATAACTCATGCACCCTTTGAGTAGTCATTTATTCACTATGATGCCAAATTATGGGCTGACCAGCCAGCACATCTGTCTGAAAATGGAATGGGTACATAAATCACAGAATTAGGGCAAAGCTAGCTAAGTCCTTCTGAAACTTTTGCCAGCACGACTGAAGTGGAGTTTCTGTTCCCAGTGGCTTATACTGAAGGAATGAAAGGGGTTGATCTAAATAATTGGCTTTCAGAGCTATTTTCCATTCTCTGCAGCTGGATGAGTCTTAGTAATTTAAAAATTGTTAATGATGTTGACTGACATCTCTAGATAGTGCCTTTATGATGACAAAGGATGTTAAAATGATGCACACATTGCGGACAGATTCTGCTCTGGTTTGCACCACAACCAGTTGTAGACTCGGTGCTGCTCCTGAACAGGTGTCTCCCAACTTCATCTCTTTCTGCCCCAAGAAATCCACAGTGGCCTGATAATGCAACAGCCTGCAGGACCAGAGTAATTTCAATCACATCTGCATTTTAGAAAGGCAGAACATGGTAACTGAAGTAACCTTGGGAAAGTTCAGCAATCATTCATTAGAGATCCTGTGTTTCTGGTGCATGCTGGTGAGGAGTGATAAAGCACTGCCTGCCCTGAGTGTGGCATGCCTCCTATGATGAGGAACGACTTTGTTGTTCTCTCTCTTTCCCTGTGCTCCTTGAGTTCTGATGTCATTTTTCTCTTAACTGCAGGTCACTTCATGGGCAACAACACAGTGATTGATGTTTTGAGGAGAGAAGGGTACGAGGTAGAACACACTCCAGCTGGACAAGCCATCAACAAGTAATGCATGCTTTTATCTAGCTGAGCAGCCATTGAGAGGGTGGGTTTGTAAACAATCATGAAGAGGTAGTGGCAGCTGGAACTATACCTAACAGTGAGCTGGGCTCCCTCTCTCCTCCCCAGCAGTTTGCTTTTCTCTTCCATGAGCCAATTTGGAAACAGGATTTTATTTGGTTTGGGTTTTTTAGTGTTTTGTTTGGGTGGTTTTTTTGTTGGTTTTTTGTTTTGGTTTGTTTTTATTTAAATAAAATAAAAATATTTCCCCCCCTGAAAGTTTTAAACTCTTACACTAACAGCCATGCAGTATGCATGCTGGTTCATCAGATCTGGATGCTTTCTCATACTACATAGGCTTCCAGGCTCTTCCTTCCTCCCTTTTAAGTGGTTGACTGCCCTGCCTTTTAACACTCTCCTTCTCTTACACTGCTATTTTTGATTCTTTCTGATTACTCTCTCTCAGCCTAGAATCTTACTGCCTAGAGTCCACCCAGCCTCTTTGCCAGCTGTCCCCATGACTGATTGCTGTCATGTCCCCTGCTCTCTTGTGCATTTTTAAGCCAAGGTACTTGCTGTTTTGGTTCATCTTGCATCTGTCCTTTGGGATATACCTTTACTGCCTCTTTTTCTCTCTCACTGGGTGCCTTTATCCATCTCTGTGGTTTCAGTAACTACAGCATGCCAAACAATCTCCTCCACACTCTGCTGAGAATTACACGTGCTCTTGACTCACCTCTTCCTGGACTTCTTGCCACCAGATTAGGCTCTGCAATCCTTGTCTCTCCCTTCTCCAGACTCTTGTCAAACATATGTGCAGGTCAACCAGGGGATCAGGCCCAGCCAGCATGGGTTCATGAAAGGCAGGTCCTGCTTGACCAACCTGATCTCCTTTTATGACCTGGTGACACGCCTGGTAGATGAAGGAAAGGCTGTGGATGTCATTTACCTGGACTTTAGCAAAGCTTTTGACACCGTCTCCCACAATATTCTCCTTGGGAAGCTGGCAGCTCATGGCTTGGATGGGCATAGTCTTTGCTGGGTAAAAAACTGGTTGGGTGGCCGAGCCCAGAGAGTAGTGGTGAATGGAGTTAAGTCCAGTTGGCAGCCGGTCACGAGCAGTGTTCCCCAGGGCTCTGTTTTGGGGCCAGCCTTGTTTAATATCTTTATCGATGATCTGGATGAGGGGATTGAGTGCACCCTCAGTAAATTTGCAGACGACACCAAACTGGGTGGGAGTGTCGATCTGCTGGAGGGTAGGATGGCCCTGCAGAGGGACCTGGACAGGCTGGACCCATGGGCCGAGGCCAACTGTATGAGGTTTAACAAGGCCAAGTGTCGGGTCCTACACTTCAGTCACAACAACCCCATGCAGCGCTACAGGCTTGGGGAAGAGTGGCTGGAAAGCTGCCTGGCTGAAAAGGACCTGGGGGTGTTGGTCGACAGCCAGCTGAACATGAGCCAGCAGTGTGCCCAGGCGGCCAAGAAGGCCAACAGCATCCTGGCTTGTATCAGGAATAGTGTGGCCGGCAGGAGCAGGGAGGTGATTGTTCCCCTGTACTTGGCGATGGTGAGGCCGCACCTGGAATACTGTGTCCGGTTTTGGGCCCCTCACTACAAGAAAGACATTGAGGTGCTGGAGCGTGTCCAGAGAAGGGCAATGAAGCTGGTGAAGGGTCTGGAGCACAAGTCTTATGAGGAGCAGCTGAGGGAACTGGGATTGTTTAGCCTGGAGAAGAGGAGGCTGAGGGGAGACCTTATCGCTCTCTACAACTACCTGAAAGGAGGTTGTAGTGAGGTGGGTGTTGGTCTCTTCTTCCAAGTAGTTAGCGATAGGACTAGAGGAAATGGGCTTAAGCTGCGCCAGGGGAGGTTTAGGTTGGAAATTAGGAAAAATTTCTTTACGGAAAGGGTGGTCAAGAATTGGACCAGGCTGTCCAGAGAGGCGGTGGAGTCCCCATCCCTGGAAGTGTTCAAAACACGGGTAGATGTGGCACTTAGGGACATGGTTTAGTCTAGTCTACCCTTGATTGGCTTAGAGTAGACTTGGTAGTGTGGGTTAATGGTTGGACTGGATGATCTTAAAGGTCTTTTCCAACCTAAACAATTCTATGATTCTATGATATGCTCTTGTATCTCTCACATATCCCCACTCTTCCTTATAGTCACTGCTAAAATACCACAGTGGAAAAAAGGTTTGTTCCCAATTATGGTACTGTTTCCAGTTTATCCTCTGTGCCAGGCATGCTGTCCCTCACTGCTTACATCTCTGTTCCTCTTCCCCCACATTCCTGATATAGGTCTTTCAGGCAGGACAATCACCTTTTGTGCAAGGGGCACAATGCAGAGTCTTGGTCCTGTGCCAGGGGCTCCACAGATGTGGTGCAAAATAATGACGTGTTTTTCTCATTCTTTGGTTGCTTCACCTTTCTCTTTGCACCACTTTGCTGCCTTTTTCAGACCATAAGATTCAAACTCTGGCAGGTCGTGGTTTTGCTATGATTCTTGACATCGACATACATCATTAATTCTCCTTGCACTGAAACAAACTGAGCCAAGACTCATCCCCATGAGTACATGAATGCAACCCCTAAGGCTGTTGTCACCAATGGGCAGGTAGCCTGACATGGAGAAGCCCCCTGTGCTTAAGCACAAGACTTAATGATCCTGTAACACTTAAGTCATGGTAAGCAATCCAGTGTATCAGTGTTTATGGGAATAATAAAAAACCTGCCTGCACTGATATTTTTGTGTTGGGTTTTTTTTTTCCCCCCAGAACATTCTTAGCTTAAGTATTCCTAAAAACAGCCATAGCAGCTTCTTAAAGCTTAAAGAAAGAGAGCTTAATATGTACTTGAGAATAAGCAAAATCCAGTACTGCTCTGTAAATGTGTAGCTGTAAGGAAATCAAGGGCAGGCAACTGTGGAAAGGAGGGCTAGACCTTCACCCATCAGGATGGTAGGTATGGATATTCAGAGTAGCTGGGTATGTAGTTCTTTGACCACATCATAGGAGTTCATTGTCCAGCCAGTGACTCTCGTGCCTTCAAAAGCCCTCAGTTTGGCATGGTTGCACCTCAAAGCTTTCATTAGGACTACTGGACAGAATATCTTTCCTGGAGTCTTGATTTTAAAGCTGAGTGAAGAAGTTGATGAAGATGGCACTTTAGTGTTTTCTTTGAGAAAATGTGTTATCATTTCTGGATGACTTGGAAACAGATTTAAAAATATGAAATGAGTTTCAAGAAAATGTGAGTTCTGAAGGAGACGAGCATTTGAGGTGAGGGAAAGACCTGTGGCAAGAGTATGTCAGAGTCCTGGGAGAAAGGTGACAGAGGGTTTGACTTGATTGCTATCCTGGGCTTGTTCTAGGACCAAATACCAGGGCAGTCTGTGTCAATAAACCCAGTCCAGCCCACGTAAATGTGGAACCATATCCAGCTACTGTCATAGATAGCAGTGCTGCACACAGTCCAGTCAGTACCTGTAGACTATTTCACAGGACAAAAGTAAGAAAGGAAAAAACTGGCAAGTGGTTGAACTGAGACAGGGCATTCAAATGGGTATTCTACTGTTGGATACAGTAGGGGATATTAGCTGAGTGGTCCTGAAACAAGAGGATGAAAATTGTCTCCCTTCCCTGCAACATGATGTTGTGCAGTAGCCGCACAGCCTGCTGCTTCCTGTGCTCTGGCTAAACAGAAAGACCCTTCTGAGGTATCTTGTAGGTATCTGTGCATAGGAACAGAGAAAGATGTGGGATCATTATGCATGTTTGCCTGTAACAGGCAAACTGCTGAGTGCAGTCACACAACTTCACCTGCAGACAGGGCTGCCAGAGGTGTCCTGCCTATCTGCAGGGGGAAAGAGATGAATACCTGTAGTGGAGCGTGGAGGCAGGAATGTGTCGCAGGAGAAGAGTCAAGAGATCACTCAGACAGATCTGATCAAGTAGTTATTTTATTGAGTTCTAATCAGTAAATTTAGATATGTAAAATATTTAGTAAGTACAGATGGACTGGCGGTCAATACTCTACTACTTACTACATTAAAGTCAGCATGGGATACAGATTATCGCTTAAGCTTACTATATGTATCTTAAATGTTACATGCATACAAAAAAAGTCACTTACCAACCCATCGATGTCTGGTGTCAGGTAAGGGATCTGTCAGCCTCGAGAGGTAACCTTGAGAGGCGTCCCTACTCAAGAGGAGATCACCACCATGCAGACAGCTGCTATGGAGGGAGAGCTCAATGGACCCTGATGGCTGCAGTTATTTATAGCATGAAGTGGTTGATTTGTAGTCAGATTTTCTGCTGTGTTAATGCAGTTTTGGCCACTTATCAGCCCAGTCTCCAGCCAAACCGTATTTTGGGGGTTTTGTGCTAAGTTCTCATTGATAGCCTCAGACAGTAGAATTAACTTCTTAGGCCTACTTGCTGAGCATCTGCCTGCACCAAAGTTCAGTTAGTTCAAAGAGCAGAAGTGCATCCATCACAGAGGGCTCCTTCTTTGTGGTGTTGCCAAAGCAAGGAAGGCAAAAGAGGTGCTCCAACCACACAGCAGCACAAAGGACAGTTTATAAATAGTGCCACAAGTTCAATCAAGCTCCTAGTGTCTTATTTTGGGCTTTAACTGTTGTTCCTGATTTTAGAATGCATATATATATTGTAAAATATTCATCACATAATCACAGCTGTAATTAAGGTGCTTCCTGACTCCTCCCTTAGCTGCTGTGCTGGGAGAGGCAACTGGCTTTGGGGAAGAAGGACGTGCTTTTGCATCTGTGTACCTTTTCCTGTGGTTGCTCAGTCAGTCCCTGGAAGAATTACCTGCAGGAAGTGTTGCAAAGGAGGCTATGTATACGAGTGTCTGTTGTTAATAGTGTTCTGAGGCTGCAGGTATCAGAATAAATGGCTGCCCATGCAGGATGGAGGTCATCCTGGATGTGCCTGTAGCAATGCTGAGCTCCAGCATGGTACGGCCATGAGTTTGGTAGGCAAGGCTGCAGGCAGCAAGGCAGTCTAATCTACAGGGGAGGGCTGGTGCCCCCTCTGTGACTTTTACAATTAAGGAACAGATACAGCGAAGAGAAATTGGGGAAAAGGGAACCATAAGCAGAGGACCTTTGAAGAAATCAAATCAGGTCACTAGAGACAACTGGGGGCATCACTCTGTAAGGTGGACTTAAAGACCGGGTGATGCAAAGATGTTGTGGAGGAGAGGTGAAGTGTTGTGACACTTCAGAGGTGATAAAGTGAGAGTGTGACAATCACAAGGATTTTGAAAGAGATCGGTAGCCCAAAACCCATTCTGCACCAGTCTCTGTCACATAAAGTTCACCACATGACCAGTCTGTGATTTTGCATGCAGGAAATAAGATCAAATTATCTTCATTTTCCATTTACTCTCTCCCTCTCATGTTCTAGTCCACAACTTCATTTCTCCTTCTCCAGGATGGACCCTCTTTATTCTCCATCAAAGAGATGTGCCCACAGTGATGGGCTAGCTTGGAAACTGCAGCCATGCTGAAACATATCTCCTCTGGACCTCCTCCTTTCAATGCCATTGCAAGGCAGAAAGGAAACATGCTATAGTTCTGCGAAGGTTTCACGGATTGAAGCCAGGTTTCTGCACAGTGGTCTGTGGTCTTCTGTTACCTTTCTGAATTTCAGCCCAAGCCAGTCTCCAATTTTGTCTTGTGTCCTGGTTTTGGCTGGGAGAGAGTTAATTTTTTTTTCCCCTAGTTGTGCTGTGTTTTGGACTTGGTATGAGAATAATGTTGATAACACACTGATGTTTTAGTTGTTGCTAAGTAGTGCTTACATTAGTCAAGGACTTTTCAGCTTCTTATGACCTGCCAACAAGAAGCTGGGAGGGGGCACAGCCAAGATAGTTGATCCAAACTGGCCAAAGGGATATTCCATACCGTGTGATGTCATGCTCAGTATATAAACTGGGGGGAGCTGGCCAGCAGGGAACCACTGCTTGGGAGCTGGCTGGGCATCAGTCGGTGGGTGGTGAGCAATTGCATTGTGTGTCACTTATTTTGTATATTCTTTCTTCATTACTATATTATTATTATTGTTATTTTCCCTTCCTTTTCTGTCCTATTAAACTGTCTTTATCTCAACCCACAAATTTTACTTCTTTTTTTTTTTTTTTCTTTATTTTTTCCAATTTTCTCCCCCATCTCACTGGGGAGGCGGGGGGAGTGAGCGAACTGCTGCATGGTGTTTAGCTGCCTGCTGGGTTAAACCACAACATCTTGTTACAGAAGACTGCTGCATCTCTTCTCTTTATGAAGTAGCCATAAAGATCAGTAAGATATTTGTGTTGTGCTCTGTGTATCCGCAGAGTGGATTGAGTCTGTGAGTTTATCCAAGATGCTTATGAACAAGTAAAGAGCAGGAATTGCTTTGTTCCAAACAAAGAGGAGCCGTGAGTGGATAGCAGACTGCAGTGTGCCTACCTTGGAGTATAGATGACGAGATGTTGCTTGCTTTAAGTGTAATGAAACAGAGCTTAAGTAATCAGGGTGGAGCTGATTGATTGTTCTTCAAACCTTCACACGAAGCTGAGTAGGAATAGCCCTTAGAGTTTTTTCTAGGGGCTCAACTGAGCGGTCCTTTGGGATTCCAAGATTCACCTTGTGAGAGAGTTTGTGCATGCACATAGTCTCACAGCAATATCTGACATGCTGGAGCTGCTTTGAAATTCCAGATAATGCTGCCAGCCTAATACAGGATCTGTGCAGCCAGAAAGCTGAAGGCCTAACTCCTACTCCCTCATTACTTGCTGTAAATGTGTGCAAAGCTTACTTCTACATTGTGGGTGAGCTGTGATTGCTCAGACTCCTCCCCTCCATGTGTACCTCCATACTTGTCTAATACAACCCTTTAAAACCACCGTTTCATGCTCCTTGGTGTGGTTATCTGAGTGGCAGGACAGTGTTATCTCCTTTTGCAGATCAGCATGAGGACAGTAAATGTTTACACTAGAAGTCAATACAACAATAGCGAGTTGAGCTCTGGTCTCATGTGTCAGACCTGATGTTTTATAAAGGCTGTGCATTTACTGCTCTGTACTATCTGGCTTCATGAAAAAGAAAATGAGATGATGGTGAACTTGGCACTGCCACAGCTAGTCTGCTTCCAGTTGCTGCAGACTAGATGGCCCAAAGGATTGCTTAATGATATATTGAGCCATTCCCTTCAAAGATGGTAATTTGCAAGACTCATTTCTGCAGCTGTGACCACAGTCACTGCTGAGTGGCTAGTTCATTACTTAACTTCTCCACCAGTTAAGAGTGTTGATCTAGGACTGGCTCCTTCAGCTAGTGCGCCTTAGTCATCCTGTCCCTGCCCCTTCCTCCTGCCCGCCAAATTAGTTGGGTCTGGGCAGGAATTGCCCTAAAGGAATAACCTGTTCTGTGTTCTGCGGTACATCAGACTAGAGGAGTGTGGTTTGACCTCCTCTGACTTTGGGGGTGATTCCTTTTTTGCCTCTTTCTAGATACACAAAGTTATTGCCAAGAGTTATTCCACCCTGAGCCAGACTGCATTCCTTTCTCAGTTTACCTCGTTTCCAAAGCTTTTTTTGTTAAAGAGAACTATTTTGATCAGAATATTGACATAAGGAAGAGAGGGCAGGAATACAAGGCAGAGAAATAAACATCCAGCCAATATGTCAGGGAGAAACACCTGTTTTATGTGTGCCTTGATGGTACCTGTACCAGGATTGTGCCTCAAAGCCCTTTCAAATATTATCTGTGTTCCCTCTTTCTTCCAGCAGAAAACCCCCCAAAACCTTGTTAGCCTTTTCACCGTCATCACCGGCACACAGCCCCTATGTCACGTCCCAAGAGCTCCCACTGCTGTTGCACCCCCAGAGGGAGGAAGAGGAGGAGGAAGAGCTCCTGCCTCACCTGCTGCTCCCTGATGGCATTGACGTGCTGGAGAAGATAGACAGGAAGTACAAAAAGAAGAAGAAGAAGCAGCAGAAGAAGCAAAGGCTGCGACAGTTTAATGACCTCTGGGTTCGCCTTGAAGAAAGGTAGCTAACAGCTGGGGAGGGAGGAGGGTTTGTCATGCAAACTGGTCTTCAACTTAGACTGATTCATCCAGTATGCCAAACTTCTGCAAGGGCTAGATACATGTTGAGGGCAGGACCTGACCTTCTCCTTCACCATGATTCTTGCTGAAACATTTACTCAAGGCTGCTTGTGCTTTTAGTGACAAAATAGCTTCTTCCGCATGGTTAGGTTTGTGGAAAATTAGGCATAATACAAGTGGAAGCCTTGTCTAGACCATTTTGCATTTGGGCTTGAGGAATTGTGAGCATATGGTAGTCCTCTTTATCACAGAAGGCTGGGTCCAGTGGTAGATGGTACAAATCAAAGCCTTGGACCTTTATCCAAGAGATGCTGCATATGTAGAAACTGTCATATCTGGCATATGTGCTCCTTGCATTTGGACAATATTTATGCAGTATTTCCAGTCTCTCTATTTTTCCAGTCTTAAAAAGTGTGTGAACCCCATGGCATGACTGGAGATCTGGAAAGGGGGATGACAACCTAATGGATGATGGAGTTAATATGAACGATGGAGCGTGTTGTGGGGCAAAGGTTCACACATACACCCTAGTTTTCACCCAGAAGAGCTTACTCACCCAGAAGAACGACAGCAGCCTGCAAAAAAGGCAACTTGTCGCTCACTAGCTATACTTAGGCCTGTGGCTCAATGTGTACGTTAATGTTTCCCTCCTGTCAGAAAACACACAGACCTGAGTCTGCTCTCTTGTACTTTCTGTCTCTGTTTGTATCTCTGCCATACTTAGGTTGAAAGCATTTTAATTTTGTGGTACTATAAATAACCAGACAGGTCTGAATGATGGAGAAAGGCCAGCAGTTCTTTAAATGAAGCCTCTACATTCTTTTTTTTTTTCCTCTGAAAAGTATTTCTTCCTGCTTCCCAAGGTACTGACTATATCAGGGTTCTCCTCTGCCCCTCCTGTCACACCTGGGTCCCAGCTGTACTACTGTTTGAGTAATACATTTCTCAGTCTGGCTCTGAGTGCAGCAGCTGTTGTTCTGTTCCAAGCATTCAGCTATTGTCACACTTTTAGACCAGACCAGTTTTGTGTTCTCTCTCTGCTCCTCCTTCCAACCTAAGTGTGAGTAGTTTGGAGGGAAACAAATGCACGTGGAGGTTTGCATGCCCACTGACAGACCTACACACAGTCCAAGATTCACTATATTGATCACATTTGATTTTGTATTTTAGTGTATCATTTACTTTCTATTAACGTAGTTGATACCAGCTGTTTGTGAATGGGGTTTTGGAGCTTCTGTTGACAGCGTGTTTAATTGAAATGCTACAGAATGATTTGGAGTCTTTGTGATCTCAATCTCCCACCCTGCCTGCACACTGACATGTTCAGTTTTTCACATGCAGTTCTTCCTATGAAGCTCAGGGGAGTCAGTGGGTGCCCTGATGTGAGATATGCATGCGCTTGCAGCATCAGTGCCTTCAGAAGAAGAAAGATGGGAGGATGTGCTACTGTGACTAAATTGGAGGTACATTAGGGCAACATGCTGGATTGCAGGTACTGCAAGGCAATAGTGAGGTAAAAGCAAAGCTAATGATGGCAGCTTAGGAAACTACTGCATAAATTTGGGAGCAGCAAAAGCCTCCTTTCCTTTTCTTCTTTTGTAATGTTTCCTTTTCTCCCCTACTAATTAAGTCATCCTTTGTGCTAGAAACTTATCCAGGTGCTAGGTGACAAATTCTTGTTAGGGGTGAGTCCTTAGTAGCAGAGAGCTTGAACATCTGGAGATGGAGCTGTTGCATGACAGTACTGGGAAAGACAAGTGATGCTTATTGCTGCCTGGGAGGTTGCTGCACCCTTACAGTGGAGGGAGAACTGTGAGTGTCAGAGGCAGCTGTCATTCACGCACAGCCCCCACCCATGCTCTGGGTTTAGTCTTTGTAAAGCAAGGGGAATCACCAGCCTCTGTGCCCCGATACCTGCTCGTGCAAGCAGTCCCTGCCACTGCCAGCTGCCTGGGCAGGCGTGGGCTGAGCTGACAGCCCCACCTCGTGGCACAGCCACGATGTGTCCCCACAGAAATCCAGCCCCTCTGGGCTCAGGCTCACACGTGCGCAGGCCACATCTCACTTCGAGTCTCAGCCCTTGCTGTAAGCATTCCCCGGGGTGCCCAGGTACAGGTAAAGCTGTCAGGTTTCTTACGTGTGGGTCATTCACCGCTTTCCTCCTATGAGCCTGGAAATGTGAAAGGTGCAGCTCAAGTGATTTAATATAGTCTTGCAGTGGGCTTGGCAGAATTGCTTTGGTTCATGCTCCTGTACGCATCAACTGGCAGCCGTATTTCTTTGATGTGCTGCAAGCTGGCTTCTCTCCAGTTACTGTTCAAACCTTCTGTGGGGGCCTTTGGGTATGGAAGGGTAAGTGTTTTTAAAAAGGATACTAATTGCCTTCAATTTCCCAAAGTGTTTTTGTTTAATGCAGCTGGCCAAAATAAGGCAAGAATGGGGCACAGCAGCTGGGGAGTTGGTGCAGGAGAAATTACTCTGCTTTTGTATTTGGCAGGTAGACTTGCTTTTAATTTTGTCCGAATTTGCCTTCTGGTTTCACACAGCACCATGAGGCCTTGGGGGTGTATGTCAGCCTTAGAGCTGTGGGGTCAAGCATGGCTTTCAGTCCATTGCTGAAGAGAAAAACACCTGTGTAGTATCTGACCCTTCTGACTCTTGACCTGCTGTGCTGTAGGAGCTCCCTCAATTCAGTACAGTTGGTGTTAGCAGCCTGGAGCATACAAATTTCTGTCATCCATCACATGTTGCCATAATGGGAGTTCAGCACCATGTAGACTCTGACTCAGTTCTTGTTCATTACCACCTCAGAGTCCTCACTACCACTGGGAGATACTCTGGGTGGTGGTGATCTTTTCCCAGTGACTCTAGAATGTGTTTCTGGAAGTGGCTCTTCCTCTCCTTAAGGCATGTCATGTAAGCCCTTTGTAATTCCTGACCTGTGGAAGGGAACATGCAGTATAGGAACAAGTTTGGTCCACGCTAAAATGCATGTACAGAAGCATGGCTGGAGAAGATGGATTCAGCTGAAAGCAGGTGCCTCTCTCCTGCAGTGTACAGCAAGTGTCACTGTAGTGACACTCCTCTGCAACAAAGCTTGTTTTTTTTGTTCTTATGTATTTTCTACTTACCTGAAAGGCTGGCTGGAGGGTGCTAGGAATATGGTCATCTTACCCACTGGACTGACTGCGTGGGCGCAATGGGCAGGCTAGCTAGGTACACCTGAGTACGGGACAGGTGTTTCAGTGCTGTCTCCACCCTCCTCAATCTCTTCCCTGTTTCCCCTCAAGACTGCTTTGCAGTTCAGCTGGGCAGTGCACTCATCCATGTGGGGTGGCATGGGAACTGCCCACAGCTGTGAGGAAGGGACAAGGCAGTGTTCTGCCATTAGGAGACACAGTCCTCGGTGAGCATGGAACCAATATGACAGACCATTCCCAGAAGCCCAGAAGAATGAGAGCTGGGCACAGAGGCTGACCGCCTCCTGCTCTGTGGGCATCGGGCAGTTCTGGGCTGGGTCTGGACTGATGTTCTTCTCTTGCCTTGCAGTGCTACCGACCCTTCTCCCCGGATCCGCATCATTAATGGCTACATCACGGTTGAACCCCAGCCACGGGGCCACGGACGGTCTAGTCACGCTCATGCAGATACTGGCAGTGCACACCAGCTTTCCCATTCTCTCTTCCTCTCGCTACTGACTTTGACTTTGCATATGATAAGGCTGCATTGAAACACAGGGGGAGCCAAGCCGCAGGGCTCTCACCTTAAAAAGCAAAAAAGAAACTGATGTGAAGAAAACAAAAATAGAAGACTCTGAGTAGGACACCTGTTCTTTGGGGTGTTCTTTAACTGCCTCCTTTTCCTGAATCTGGATCATTAACACTATTAACTGGTTTGACCTGCCCAATACAGGAGAAGATATTTTAATGAAAGTGTTATTTATCCTTCTCTTGCAGAAGAATGATTTCATGTTATCCCATAATGCTTTGGGGAAATTATAATATCGCTATAACATAGCTGTTGTTTAGCTGTATAAGCCCAACTAAATTACATTTTTTTACCTTCAGTGCCTTGTAAGAAGATTTACACACCACTAACTTGTTTATTAGAACAGAATATTTTGGTCATATGAGCACAGCTGGGAAAGAGAGGCTGGTATTTTATGTCTGTACTGGTAATGCTTTTAATTCTTGCTTGTTAGGGCTCCAGATTTCATATAAAGGTTCATGACAACACCTTCTACAATAGAATAAAACAGTAAAGACTTGTGAACAGAATGTTTTTGCTGTCTGTTTGGTGCTGTTGTGAGATGGGTACACCTGAACCTCTAATGGCCAAGTTATATGGCCAATGGCCAATGGCCAAGACAAGTCTTATAAGCACAAACTAATGTATATTTAAGAAAAAAAAAAAATTGCCTAGGGAGCTTCACAATCATATCGTTGGATGATTCCAAAATGAGAAGTTCTCAAGAGGTGATTTGAGAAGCCCAGATGCACGTTTTCCCTCTCTTTCTAAATCATGAATATAGTTAGAGCTGGATTCCTTTTTGGGGAGAAAGGGCTTTCTTGTCCTTTTCTACACAGTTAGACTTCATTCTAGGAAATCCTTGCAAGTTTTCTACCAATTTCAGTGGAAATTCTCAGACTTCCCAAATTGTTTTAAGTCCTTCGCTGTCTACTTAAAATGCACATGCTGTCGACTGTTGGATATAGGAAGCTTGGAAGCGGTGATGTATGGTTTTCTGTGTTTGTACAGGACATCCTCTTGTGATCACACTGACTCGTTTTGTGAGCAATGTATCCCTCCCTCCTCTTATGAGGGTTTCATTGTTTGGGAAGGTCTCATAAGATTCATCCATGGTAGGGCTTGGAGCCAACGCGCTGAGCCTGGTACCTTGGAAACACAGCAGCCACCTGCCCCAGTGAGACAACAAACCCTCAGGTTTCCCTTCCTATGCATGTACACGTGCTTCACTACTTTTTTCATTGCCTATAAAAAGTACCTCTTTTTCTCATGCTTCTACTGCACATTGGAGGAGGAGGAGCAAATGGTTTCAGCTTTCTTAACAGGCTTTTCATCTCTTGATCTCAAATTTCAGTCCCCCTTCATAAGGAAAACAGAGAAAGGAGAGGCTAAATATTGCAGTTTGCAGCAGCACTGTGGGGAACAAAATATATCTGGACTAGGGTAGAAGATGGCACCATCTCATTGTATATTCCTTCTTATAGGGAATACTACAAGACCTCAGCGTCCCAAATGCGTTCTGGCTTCCTTGGCTTTACACAGCAGCCAGGCTGGTGATGTGCTCTCCCTGTCTCTCTCTGGTTGATCTTTCACTAGTGTAAACTGTCATAGACTTGGTGGGTCCAGAGCTATTTTCTTTGGCCTGAATATGACCTGAGGGGAGCAGATCAGATGGGGGATAGTTTAGTCACAAAGATGCACTGCAGACCTGACAAACTGAGCACATACTTGTGCATTTACCAGTACATCTAAGGGGGCCGCCAAAAACATTACCTCAGAGTGTGTTCTGCCACTTGCTAGCCTCTGCATTGGTAGTATTGCTTCTCCTCCCCTTGTCCTCTGTCTTTCAGAAGTGGATGATGAGGTGTGGCACAGGTCCAAAGGGTTCCAGAAGCACTGGGAGAAGGGGCCGAGACAGAGCTTCCATTTCTTTTCTCCATTACAAGAAAAAGACTGCTGTGTAAAATAGCCCCAGGCTGGCTTTTCCCTTTGTTCTCTCCTCCATGGTTGCTCCTGAGCTTCACCTCTGTGAGACAAGCTGAGTCGAGTGGAACAGCCACCAACATTTTTCTTAGGTTGGCATAAGGGAAGAGTAATCAGAAAACACTCAGGAATAACACAGACCTGAAGTAGCACTACGGATAATTCAGTTCTAGTGGTGCAACTCATTTGGGTAGCTTGTTTCCAAGTGCCTGACTGTGTCAGAGAAATAGAGATATCCTTTAACTGTGATGGATTGTGTGCCTACAGAGGCTGCATCCTGGCAGTTTTCTGCAAAGTAATCAAATTCTTTCACGGTATTTTTGAGGGTCACATGGGCTTGGCTTGATACCTGTGAATTAAACTGGTGATTCCTACCCCTCACTTTTTCTTCCAGACCAGTCATTGCTGACTGGCCATGGGACAACAAAGTCTTGAAACTGTGACTGGTATGGAGAGCAGAGCCTTACTCCAGCTGAACATAGAATCATAGAATCATAGAATGCTTTGGGTTGGAAGGGACCTTTAAAGATCATCTAGTCCAACCCCCCTGCAGTGAGCAGGGACAGCTTTAACTAGATCAGGTTGCTCAGAGCCCCATCCAACCTCACCTTGAATGTTGCCAGGGATGGGGCCTCCACTACCTCTCTGGGCAACCTGTTCCAGTGCTTCACCACCCTCATTGTAAAACATTTCTTCCTTATGTCTAGTCTAAATCGATTCTTCTTTAGTTTAAATTCATTATTCCTTGTCCTGTCACAACAGGCCTTCCTAAAAAGATTGTCCCCATCCTTCCTGTAGGCCCCCTTTAAGTACTGCAAGACCGCAATAAGGTCTCCTGGCAGCCTTCTCTTCTCCAGGCTGAACAACCCCAACTCTCTCAGCCTGTCCTTGCAGGGGAGGTGCTCCAGCCCTTGGATCATTTTGGTGGCCCTCTTCTGGACCCACTCCAGCAGGTCCATGTCCTTCTTGTGCTGAGGGCCCCGGAGCTGGACGCAGTACTCCAGGTGACGTCTTACCAGAGCAGAGTAGAGGCAGAATCACCTCCCTCAACCTGCTGGCTACGCTTCTTTTGATGCAGCCTAGGATTCTGTTGGCTTTCTGGGCTGCAAGCACACATTGCTGGCTCATGTCCAGCTTTTCATTCACCAGTACCCCCAAGTCCTTCTCTGCAGGGCTGCTCTCAATCTCTTCATCCCCCAGCCTCTATTGATATCAGGGGTTGGCCCATCCCAGGTGCAGGACCTTGCATTTGGCCTTGTTGAACATCGTGAGGTTCACAGAGGCCCACCTCTTTAGCTTGTCCAGGTCCCTTTGGATGACATCTCATCCTCCTGGCATGTCAACCACACCACTCAGCTTGGTGTCATCTGCAAACTTGCTGAGGGTGCACTCGATCCCACTGTCTATGTCATTGATGAAGATGTTAAACAGCACCGGTCCCAGTACGGACCCCTGAGGGCCACCACTTGTCACCGGTCTCCATGTGGACATCGAGCCATTGACCTACTCAGCTACTCAGCTGTTTACAGTGGCCACTGGGGAGTTTGGTTTGGGTCCAATTGTTTCTCCCTGGTTCCAGAACAAGAAAAGTTTGCCAGAATTGGAACAGCCCAAGGAGTCATCCTAATGGACGAGGTCAGCTCAGGTACCACCCTTGTCTGGGCCACAGAGCATCAGGAAAGCAAGCATTCCCATCATGTGCCTGGAATACTTCACTGTCCCTCTATCTGTCCTTCCGAAGCAGCTGAGGTAGCTTTTGTTGCCTTGCAATTGAAATTCAGTCAGGCTTGTGATGAGTAGCACACTTGATTCAGAAATCACTGTGAAGGTGCAGATACTTCTTCACCTACAAGGGCTGAAATCTCGTCTCCTGAGCTAGGTGCCTTCATGTCCTCTAAATGCTATAACAAAGCATTCTTTGTTATTATCTGAACATCCTTGTTTCCCTTTTCCATTCTCTTTCTTTGTACTTACTAATTAGCCTGTGCACTTTGCTGTTCCCCTCCCTGCTTAAATTGTTTTCGTAAATCATCTCTCCAATGTTCTCTGTGAACAGATCTGTTTTGAGATGATTAGGACTCTTGCCATGGGTTCCTTGTGGTCAAGATTTCTCTTTCTCTGTTAGGAGACTGATATTTGCAAGGCTATGAGCAGAAATTAAAATACTACCCACTTCAACGTGTACTGGTTTGATAATTCCACACACCCCCTGAATTAAATTGTAATGTTGGAGAATATAGGTTGTAACCATCACTGATGTTCATCAGTGTAGTGTGGATTCTTGTATTTGTTGCTTCACTAGGCTTTGCTAATGGACTGCTGTGTTATGACATACATGTTTTTTAACTATTATAAAAGTTCACATTTAAATATATAGCTAGGAAAAAAAGACAGACAAATGTCCTTCTTGGGAAAAGGGCTTGCTCATGAATTCCTGTTTCCTGAGATAGTCAGCACTTGCACTTTATTTCTACTTGCTGGTGAAATGGACCATGTGTTAGTCACCATTTGTTTTGAACTTCATTGACCTTCCAGCATCTACCTCCTGCGTTTTCACAGCTTGTCCTTTCTGCCGCTGGTCATTTTTAATGCATTGAAGCTTTATTTTCTGATATGACATATTTGGTTAGCAACTGGGATTTATTGCGAAGCATTACAGAAGGCATGACTTCAGTCAGTGTGCTTTCATACACAGTAATGTGCTCTTATCTGACACAGCTTTTCTGTGAACTGTGAATGCCCCTTAGCGAGCTCAGGATCCAGTGCTGTTTTACTTTCAAACCCTTTCAGATTAGGATGTGAAAAATAAAATTACTGAAATGAAAAAAAAATATTCTTGTTCTTCAGATAGGGTCTAAAAATGTACGCATCCCTCCTAAGCGATAATTTTAACAATGTGAGAGGGGGTACATGAACTGTGTGGATTACCTCACTGTAACCTCTGACACGCCTTGAGGACCTTGCATGGTTTTGTTATTTTACAGGTGCAGTAGCATGAAAGAACACAGAGTAATGCCAAAAAACTTGCTCAGTGATTCACATTTCTTTCCTTTCACTTTGAAACTTTGGAAAGGGGGTATTTTTTTCTGTTTTTAACCATTCATATAGTAAAATTATATTTATAAAACAAATCAGAGGGAAAAAGTGCAAGAGTTACAGAAGGCAAGTAAATAAAAAGAAATTAAGATACCTAAGCATTTTGTTTCTTTTTTTTTTCTCTGTGCTCCTTTTGTACCCTCTACAACAAGGCTTCAGGGGAAAATAACAGTGCTCTTCAACTGGTGAAAAAAGAGCCACACACTGAAAGAGCAGAGCTTTCACCGAAAGAGCTCTTCAAACACCAGAGTAGTCTTGTGGCTGGTCTGCTCTCTTCCCAATAGAGTTGCAGCTGCAGTTACTCCGTTAAGTGATAAGCTGGTATAGTTCAGTGGGTTGTTATGGCCCCTTTTGATCAGCTATTTAAAACATGGTGACACAGTGAGTGTGTAGAAATCAGGCTGAAATCTCTTACTTAGATAACCAGGGAATGTGCTTTAGAAGATGTATTTCTCCAGTGGCTTGTGGTCTACAAAATGTGGACAAAACATGTCATTTACCCTTTATCACAAAAAATAAAATCTAAGCCATGAAAATTAATAAAAGGTGATCCGTGGTGAAACTGATTACCATTTTCTACCCTTCTACTCTGCTTCATCCAGACTGCTATCCTGTAGCCAACAATGAATGCACATGAGGTTTATTCAGGTCAGGTCTCATGCTGAAATTAATTTATCTGTCAAGATCACAGGCCTGTTATGGTGCAGGTTTGTCATTGTCAAGAAGACTGTATGTATCAGTAAAGGCTGGAAAAAGTCTCTATCACAACATATTAACACTCGTGCCTGCAAGCAGGCCACACCTAGACTGAGTGGGTTGAATGGAATAAAATTAGAAGCAGACAGTGTTGCTGGATGTATCCTGTGCTTCAGGATAGTAACAGCCATCTGGCATTTATACTCTGAACACTGCTCTGATACCTGTGATCTAGGCAGAGAATTGAGGCTCCTGCCTTTGGTCCCCTGCATCTTTCTGAGGTGTATGTCTTTCCATGTGGGTATTTCCAGCAGTCTTCAGCTGTACCTTATCCAAGAGCTAGGTTTTTGAGTGCTCAAGCAACCAGCTATTTCCTGTTGGTGTCCAGGGAGCTGGGCATCAAACAGTTCAGAAAGCTTCCACCCGCAAATACTCTGTTTGACCAGGGCTAAATTACCTCTGATTATACAACTTGTATCTCAAGTCACTTCAGGTCACAAAACCCGTGGAGAGTTTATTCCCTCCTACACTGCAAAAAGTGAAAGCTTTGGGTTTTAAAATGTCATTTGTATGTGTCCTGGTATCATTTGTCTGTAGATGCATAAATAATTGAATAGCCAGGATGACAAATACTTTGCTGTCACAGCTCTCTCTCTGATGCTTGTGACAAATGACTACAGGTCTTTTGTGCATTCTGTCTTTTATTTTGTTTATTTTAACACCCTCCCTTCAAGTCACTGTAAGTTTATGCAGCTGAAGACAAGAAACAGTATTTTGCCTTTGTTTCCTGACAAATGTTACTATTTCTGCATTGTCTCAGTTATCCTTACTCCTCTTCTCTGCACCCCCGAGCCTGGATCTGAGTTAGTTCTTGCAGTTTTAGGCAGTACCAGCAGAAGGTCAGGGGACCTGCTTTCTACATGTAGACAGCCAGTGTGGGAACTGCCTCTGGAGTTCCCACAAAACATGGAGCAGAGCTAATGCCTTTTGCTGTCAGGTAGCTCTGTGGTTAAAATATTGGGTAAGACCTGTTTTCAGCTCTCTCTCTGCTGGAGGGGATTTAAAGCCACAGCTCCTTCAGGTGCAGTCTAGCACCCACTGAGAAGTTAACTGTGGGGAGATAACTTGCTCTGTTTAGGATGCGTGGAATATTTAACTGTTTCTTAAGCAATGGATGAGCATGACTTAAGAACTTAAGAGCTGATTACCAGCATCTGCCAGGGATAACTGTGATCAGCTGCTGGAAGGCCGCCTTCCTGCAGCCATTTCTGCACTGTGTATTTGATAGTCATTGGCTTCAACATGTAGACATTCTTGGGACACGTTTGAGGTTATCAAGTGGTGGCAGAGTATCTCAAAAGAAGCACACAACACTGATGATCAGAACTTCTGAATGATTCAGACCTTGCATACTCACAGTAGTTACCATTCAGGCTTAGTGCAGATGACATAATGTACACTGGGAATATTAGCCCTGTCCCAGACAGTTTTGCCTACTGTATGTCTTCTTGGTATGGCACAGTGGGACAGCTAGAGGCTGGTCTGATTAGCTGCTGGTGGAGCCAGAGACCTTGATGACTGAGAGCTGGTGCTCCCTTTGTAGAGTTGCACCAGGTGGTATAGACATACTTGGAGAGACAAAGCAGTTCTGATCCTGTGATTAATCATAGGGAAATAGAGCTCTTAACAAAGCTGCACTGAACACTTAAGATCAAAAAACCCATAGAGTGTTCATCTCTTTCTTCCCCCTTCTAGAAACCAAAGCTTTGAATTTTTTAAAGCCCCTCTTATTAATTTAGTGAGTCTTCACTATAATCTTAAAAACATTTGTGTAGAGTTCAGTGGAAGGAGGTGGCCCTTCTATAGAAATGGTAGAAATGAGATATTTTGATTATGTTCAGATTAGCAATAGAAGAAAATAAGCCCCTCTCCTTTCAAGTTGCATTGCAATAGATGTGCTGCTGCACGCTGTCACGCCTTATGTTATTGTGATGATGTGCCAGGTTCATCTGGTACATAGCTTTTGAAAACATCCCAGGAAATGCCTTTCGTATGTCTGAATTGAACATAGTGAAATGTTATAAATAAGCATGAACTCACTGGCCCACCCCAGAGTTTGCTAGTGGGCAAGGCAATTTTCTGAGATCTTCCAATGGTAGGTGCCAGGCCTCAGTTCCATGAGGAGGGCAGGTGAAGTTTTGTGCTCGACTTCTGTACCATACTGGGTAATTCTTTGCCAATATAGCTTCAAGGATATAAACTCACACCTAAGTGGATCAAACAGACAAAGGCTATTAAAATAATTGGAGCAGAAATGCTACAAGCAACAAGAATCTTGAATATCAGGCTCCTACCCTGTCATGAAAGGTAAACAGATGTGCACCATAAGTACAACCATTACACATCTGTACTTAGCAGGCCACATAAAACAGCTGTCTGTCTTGGGGCTTTAACGTTTCCAAGCACTTTGCTACTGTGCAAACACCCCACCCATTCAGAAGAACTTTGGAGTTTCCTTTACTAAGTAGACAACCTATATCCAGGCTCCTGTGAGGCATGCATGTATGCAGGCTGTTTTCCCCATGTTAGGCTTACGCTGAAATGTTAGCTTCTTAAATGCTATGCAGCACTATTTAATTTCTGCAGTGTTGGGTACTTCCTCTGTAGCTTACGTCGCTCACCAGTAAATTTGTGCTGCCTTTGGCATTAGAATATAATCATGAAAATAGTGCTTTGCAAGGCAACTTGTTGTCTGGAAGACAACTTAGGACCACTGTCGCTCTGGTGAAGCTTCTTCATATTCACAATGATACAAGAAAATACGAAGTCTTTGCCACCAGAAATCACCAAACGTGGCCTAGAATCCATTGATATTTTGCTGAAGGGTCATGGGCTAGCAGGAGAGCCTCTTCAAGCTTGCTCAACTTCTTCAAGCTTGATGCTTGAATTGCCTGGATGTGTGGGAGTTTAAACAGAATGGAAGTACTCCACTCAGCTGAATTCACAGCATTGTTTATTTATTGATTATTGTGAGTGCAGCTGTCCATTATCTGCTTGGGAGGTAAAGCCATAATGCTGAAGTTGTTTTATGTGGTAAGACTTAGATTTGAGGAAAATCAGTTGTGTTGAGAATTCTGAAAATGTCACTTGTGGTTAGCCCAAGAACTCAATAGCCAGAAGGGAAATTAGGCAAATAAAACAGTTTACAGAAGAGCTGACAACCTCTGTCTCAACAGTTCAGCACTTGGACAGCAGGAACAACTCATAATCCATGTAACATTTAGGTGTACTACTGTGAACAAACACACAATAATTTGCCCAGGAAGCCAGGTGTTAATGATGAACTACAGTACAGAGGTTGGTTTACAGCCTGAAAAATGACAAAAATACCCCTTCCAAAATTCCAGTGGTGGCTGCTAATAACAAGCTGCCACCAATTATTTACTGAATTTGTTATCTGTGTAGTCCCAGTGACTCTGGTAATGTGTTTAAGATATGACCTGGAATTTCCTACACCTGAATTTCATTATAACTCAAATTTGTTTTGAAATTTCTTCATGCTTGCAATTTGGGAACTGCAATTCTTGATGAATTAGTTCTGTTTTTTTAACTGAGTAAGTGTGCTGTAGAACCAGAGGTGTTTAAAGCCAGTCTACTCATTATGTGGAAAAACATAATGCATTAGAGGTGTCTGTAGAACCTCTGTCTTGATGTACATATCCTGCCAGACCTCTCCAGGCAATCTGTTACTTCATGACCCCTTGTATCCAAAAGAATGAGGGCTCAATTCAGACTGACTGGTGGACTAGCAAATTAAGGATGAAGGAAGTTTCAGTGAATTTGATATCCTCTGATATGATGAGGCAGCCTTCAAATTGGGAGATCAAGAGGTGAGTTAGAATTTAGGCTTGAAATGCGTGGACACATGTTAAGTAGTATTACAAGCAGCCACCACCTCTAGCAGCTCCAGAGCCTGGGGATTCCTCCTGCCTGGCAGCTGGAGCCTGGTCCAGGGCGGACCCAGGGGTGTCTGTCCTAGATTAATAGACGTGGCTGCTGCTTTCCCATTTGCAGGTTCAACCAGTAGCGAAGCTGAGCACGTATCCCAGAGACAGACAGACAGGTGCACATGTGCGCGCACACACACAGAGGACGCTGACATGGCGGGTCATGTGCACTGCCACAGATGAGGCACTGACTTCAGAAGCACCCACATACAGGACTCACATAAAACATAAGGACAGCCAAATCCCCTCCTCCTTTTCATCTGGTAAAGATGCAAGTTCATTACTGGAAGTGCATGCACTCCCTCCCTCCCAGCTCATAAGCACACACAGAGTTGTGGCTTGTACTGGCATGGCCCACCCCTCTGTCCATCCAACACCCACACCCAGATCCTGAACCCTTTTATGTGCTTCACAGGTCTCCTACTCACCATCTCGTGCAGCTAACACATCCAGAACTCACACACTCATCTCACAGGTACCCCACACTCACAGTTCCCCCCAGTTACCAGCACACAGCCTCTGCCTGCTTGGTACCTCTGCCCAGACCCTACTCACTGGTAGGTGCCACTTGAGGTTTGCCAGTGAAGTGCACCCCACCCCTGCACATGGCAGGTTTGCAGAAGATACAGACCATCTTCTGCCCTGCAGCAGCTGGTGCCAGGTACATATGCCTGTGACTTGAGGTCCCACTCCAGGCACTGGAGCTGAGCCCTTCACCTGCTTCATTCTCCCCAGTCCCTCCCAGTTACTGTTTTTCAGGACACGCACTGTTCCCATCCCAGTGGCTGGTGGCCAAGACCCCCACCCACTGCAGTTAAGAAACTAATAAGTTAGGACCAACTTCAGTGATCAGGCACAGGGTGTGGTCAGACAAGTGTACTGACCAGCACTGTTTTACATGCAAGTGGCCCCTTTTATACCACTTTCTGTCTATTCCCCCACTTTGTTCCTCTCCAATCCACTTCTACTAAACATTCCTTTGTAAATTTTGCATACTCCCTCAGACCTCCCCCCCCCCCCCCCCTATATCTCAAATCCTCACATTCCTCTTCTTTTCCCTTTCTTGTCAGTTACAAAGTCCAGCTGGCCATCGCCAAAGCTGTGCCTGGGAGTTTCTCTCAATCGTCCATCAATTAGTAACTAGAGACTTTTAATCCTTGGCATCATCTCTTTTATCTGTTATCTACCAGGTTTGTGTCTTTATGTGTGCTTGTTTATCACTTCCCCTTTTACTTATTATCCCCTTTGCACTGAAAAGGTCCTTGATCTCAGATAACCTTAATGAAGCAGATGCTCTTACCTTCCACATACCCTTACAATGCTTACTGCACAGGACGTTCTTTAAGCAGAATGACAAGTGATTTTTTTTTTTGTTAGCAACTTGTATTTGTGTCACAGCAAGAGCACAGTCCGGGACACAAAATGCATCAAACTCACATTTTGAAGCTTGCTTTGCTGAAACCAAGTCCATGGTGCTAAAACCAAGAAACAAAACTGTACCCCTGTCTTTGGAAATGCAGCAGGGACAGACAAACTACAGGTGATGTTGTAAAGATGGCTAGCATGACACTTGAAGCTATTAGGTTTTCTGACCTCCTGATGTAGTTGTAGCCACCAGCACGTTGCACTGAGCCAAATGGGCTGCATCAAGGTGGTGTGAAACAGGAAGCTGATGACATCATCTCAGGATCTCTATTTGTAGTTTACTTGTAGCTTGCAAACCACCTAGGGTTTTCTGGGAGTGTGGCTGCTAGCTGGCTCCCAGTACAGACACAGGGGTAAGGCTCCTCAGGAACAGGAAGAGAGGTCTCATCCTGTCAAAAAAGCTGAGGGATTTTTCCCCAGCATCTCATACAGCCATGGTTTACCATGCATGCAATTGCTGGTTTGGTCTGCAGGCACCACATGGGCAGCATATGGGACATGCCTGCTGGAGGAAGGTATCTATACACCTTGGAATTTGGGACCTGTTAGTCTTAGGCCATACCAACACATTTGTTGTCTGGGGAAATAATACCAACTGAGCAGATCCTGCCTTCTCCCTCCCCACCAATTTTCTCTTGGAAACAAATGGCAAGGTAAAGACCATGTTCTTATCATAATCATAGAATCATAGAATCGTTTAGGTTGGAAAAGACCTTTAAGATCATCCAGTCCAACCATTAACCCACACTACCAAGTCTACTCTAAGCCAATCAAGGGTAGACTAGACTAAACCATGTCCCGAAGTGCCACATCTACCCATTTTTTGACCAACACCCACCTCACTACAGCCTTCTTTCAGGTAGTTATAGAGAGCGATAAGGTCACCCCTCAGCTTCCTCTTCTCCAGACTAAACAACCCCAGTTCCCTCAGCCACTCCTCATAAGACTTGTGCTCCAGACCCTTCACCAGCTTCCTTGCTCTTCTCTGGACATGCTGCAGCACCTCAATGTCTTTCTTGTATTGAGGGGCCCAAAACTGGACACAGTATTCCAGGTGCGGCCTCACCAGTGCTAAGTACAGGGGGACAATCACTTCCTTGCTCCTGCTGGCCACACTATTCCTGATACAAGCCAGGATGCTGTTGGCCACTTGGGCACACTGCTGGCTCATGTTCAGCCGGCTGTCAGCCAGCACCCCCAGGTCCTTTTCAGCCAGGCAGCCTTCCAGCCACTCTTCCCTAATTCTTCTCCTAATTGTGTACAGAGCTGTGATGTAAAAACAGTGAATGTAGTGTCTGGCCTGACCAGATTGTTGGGGTTCAGCAGACAAGCACTGCCTGTACAATGTGCTGCTGAGAAAATAGATTGTAGTCTAATATTGAGGCCTGGATAAAGGTTTTGGTGTCCCAAATATCTCCCCAAGTCTTAGTGCTTGGTCCCAGATAGGGCAAGAGAAAGATTCTCACTAGCTTAAACTGATTGTTCTGGAGCACCATGGGAAGGCTGGACCCACACATTAAAAGAAATAAACAGCCCTTTCAGCAACAGCTTGATTGTGCTGTGGCCAATGCTAACCCTCTTCAGAAAGTCTGTAGTCATTTGCTGGTCCTAGGGCCTTGCTGTCACACTGTGGAAGAAAGATGGTCATTAGAGAAGCTGAGTCACAGATGCCAAGGGAGGAAAGAGGGAGAAAATGGGCTGACTGGTATGTCACCAAATGGGGTAAAGGCTCCTGTAGTAGCAGGAGGGTCTGAGTTGTATGGACCTCTGCATGCCAGCATCAGCTGACTTTGGAATGATCTTCTCTGCAACACAGCCTCCCCCATTCCCCATCATCCTAAAGAGCATGCCTGGAGTGTGCACATCATCCCCTATGATCTTTTCATTCCCTGCTTGAAGCTCTGAGCACACTCTATGCAGGCCCTCCTTTCTTATGTTCCTCCTGCTTAATCAAGCCATCCATCCATTCCTATTCAGTAATAGCTGTGTTCTGCAGGGCAGTAATTCTCCTCCTCTGTGGCAGAACCAGTGTATTTCTGGCTTCTTGGACTGTGGCCATCACCATAGACCGATATTGGAGAAACATTCCGCATGCCTCCACATAGATTTCTAGGATTTGCAGATTAAATGATGGTGGGACCTTTGCTATTCATTTTAGTTAGTCCAACATAGCACTACTTATGTGGATTAAGAAACTTATTCGTCTAAAACACATTACTTTTGAGTGGAGACTGTTCCTTTAACCTGCTTTCCCAAGGTTCCTGATCATTTATTTATTACTTAGTCTAAGCAGGATACCAATAGAACTGACGACTAACAGCATTCAGGCACTGAGAAAAAGCAAGAAAATACATGATGTGTGCCTTTTGTGGTAATGCCTTCCTGATCTTTGGGATGCTTCCTCTTGACCTACGGTAAGAAGACCTGGTTTCCACAGAAACTCTTTTATAGTCATCGATGATGAGCTGATGAACATCAGATGTTCAGCCATTCACGAAGATGCTGGAATATGCAGTATCACTCAGCTAACACTAGGTGTTGCCCATGTGCTTTAGAAGCCGATACTCATCATGCAGAAGGGAGCAAAGCTTGCTCAAGCTTTGGAACAGCTAACCTGGGTACAAGCTATGAGCAACTTATTCCAGAATTATTTCAGTCAGCAGTACAAATATATCTGCCTCACTTTATCTGGCAGTTATTTCTTCTTATTTTTCTCATCACTCTTCAGGCCTGGCTAGTCCCATGTGAATGGTGATTTGGAAGAAAATTCTTAACTGTCTGAAAACATTCACTCTGGCTTTTGTTACCTTTGTAGGAATTAGTGCTAACCAGGGTGGAAATATGCACACTTCAGGTGAATATGCCAAAGTTGTTAATAAGCCTCCAAAATATCCTTACCACTTTCTGTACTGTGCAGAGCAGCTTTGTGCTATTTCAGTTGTTCTGTTTGTCATGTTGTTGTCTGTGGGACAAGAAAATGTATATGGTTAAAGTACTGAGATGGGAAGTTGGAGTACTTTGTTCAGATCCTTGCTCGGGCACAGGTCTTTAACTGTTTTAGACACATAGTTTTGCTCTATTTGTGGCTTGCTGTCCCTCTTCTTAAGAAGGGACCGAGAGGTGCTTCCTTCCCACATGGGGGTATTACTTTCTTAAACATCTAAGTGCTTGGATGGGAGTGATAAAATCATGTGGGAGAAAAGTACATTTAGGGACTAAAACTATTAGGGGCCTCATTTGTATTAAGGATGGCAAATCTGTCTCAGAATATTCAGCTCTCCAAAGTATCATGTATTTGGAGGAATTAATGGACAGTGTACAGTCTTGGCAGCCAATTCCCCTGCATCCCAGCCAAACCACTGTTCTTCCTCTTGTAAGGGATACCTTGAAGTGAAGTCTTATCTACCTGCAAATCAGGGATACCTTGAAGTGAAGTCTTATCTACCTGCAAATCTTTCAAAGTGCTTTTATCATCAGTCTTTCAGAGAAAATCCAACCACAAGTGCTCTGAATTCCATCCTGACCATAAGGAGGCATCAGGCTGGCTCACGAGTATACTCATCACCCTACTTTAGGAGACCCCAGGGTATTCCCTCCTCTCTCCCTGTGAGAGAAAGCCACTTCCACTCCCAGCCATACTGCCCTTCTGGAGGATAAATCACTTTCTTCCTGATGTGCTGACAAAAACTGCCAGCTGTTTAATTTTACTGCTCCTCTTCTTGGGTTTTATATCCAAGGTGTGAATCGGCTGTTCACCCAGTGGAATCATACGCTGCATCTTGATTCTGTATGTCTTGCAGCATTTCAAATACAGCCTGTCTGGGTGATAAATCTACGCACACTGTCACAGATGCTCAAGGCCTGAACAGCTGGCAATTAACAGGGAAAAAATATCTACACAGTGCATGTCTTCCTGTACAGTGCTGTCTTCTTGATTGGTGTGCCTTCTCCAGGTCGTTTGAATTTCAAAGCTCTAGGGCCCAGAGAGGTTCTGTCTTCCAGATGTGGGGTTAAACATCTCCCTCCATCTCCAAGCAAAAGTCAAGGCTGCAGTATTTGGTCACATGAATGCCATCTTCAGCCTGCTTCTAATAGGCCCACATTAGGTACATGGAAGCCTCTCAAGATCAAAGAAAACACGTAAAGCTTTCTTCAGTTTTCTGAAACCTGAAAATAATCTGTTTGTGAAAAATAGCCTCCACAAGTAATTTTATGGACTAGTTTTTTGTTGGATTAATGCATTAATTTAATTATCATGGTAAACACTGGTATTCTGTCACAGGCAAGCAGTCTCCACAAGCAGGTTCCTAGATTTGTGGTTCATCCTAGGTCCAGTTCCTCATCTGCCGAGGGAAGGCAGGCTGGCCTGTAACTGAGGGCGAGGGGAGGAGCTGGGCCCTGCCCAGAACCCCTCTGCTCTCCAGAGTCTCTGTGCTCAACGGCCACGGCCAGATTCAGCTCTGCTCCCTCTGGCGGTACCCAACATTTACTTCTTCACACGCAGCCCCTCACTGCAGGCGGCCGCGGTGGACGCATCGGCCCAGCTCCGCCGTGCTGGTCGTTTCCAGGTGCTGCCGCCATCCCAGGCCGCCGCCGGCTGCCACCCGCCCTTCAGGCGACAGCACCCGCTGTGCCGCTAGGGGGCGCGGTGTCCGCGGGGCGGGGCTTGTTGCCGGGCAGCCCGAGACGCGCGCCTGTGATTGGTTGAAGGTGGCATGTGCGTGATGACGAGAAGGGAATGTGGTTTACCGTTGCCGTAGGATACCGGATGCTCCGCAAAGGCTGTCGGGAAGCGCTGGGCGCCGTTGCCTGGCAACGGAGGCAGTGTGTTGTGCCCGGGGCACCTGTCCCCGCAGTATGGGAAGGAAGCGGCGTGGGGACCCCCGCCCTGGGACTCCCCTCCCATCCTGCACCTCGGGCTCCTGGGCCTGGCCGCTGCGGAAAGGAGATGGATGGTGTTCCTGTTTTGAAAGACCCCCACCAGTATCCTCAGGGGAGGGCCCCAGGAACTGGACACCTCCTTCTCCTGTACATGTAACTGGGAGGTTCAGCCCCCTGACCAGAGGCAAGTGGGACACCCACATCCCAGTTACAGACACGGTCATGGTGATGAGAGTGATTACCCTGGTGCTTGCATCTCCTGTGCTTCGTATATGTAGGCAGCTAGGCTCTCCGCCCCCACCCCCAACTCCCCCTGCCCCAGTTTTTGGGTGCTCCAATTTTCTCGAACTTTCAGGCAGTACCTGCTGACTATTTTGATTCATCTTGCCCACAGAAAGAGGTCTTTAACAAGGTAAAATCAATGACTTATTAATCAAGACTGACTGCAGACCTCTCTCCCAGGTCATTGTTTCCTCTGGACTGGGCTGTGAGGGGCTTCTCTGTAGTCAGAAGAGATGGAACTGGAAAATCTACAATCATAGCCTTCATTTGCTTGAAGAGAGAAGAAGATTTGTCACTTAACCACTGCAAAATTAAAGATCAAAAGTGTTTGAACTATTGTGGTGGGTCAGCCCTGGCAGGCAGTTGAGCCATACAGGCACTTGCTTGGTCCCCTGCAGCAGGATGGGGCAGAGAGTCAGAAGGGCAAAAGTAAGAAAACTTGTGGGTTGAGATAAAGACAGTTTAATAGGAAAAACAAAAGCTGTGTGTGCAAGCAAAGCAAAATAAGGAATTCATTCACTGCTTCCCCTCAGCAGGCCCATGTTCAGCCAGGAACAAGAAAGCAGGGCTTCATCACATGTGATGGTCACCAATGCAAGTGCACTTATTGGTGATGTCAAGATTGGAGGCAGCCTGCGCTGCAGTGACCATGCATTGGTGGAGTTCACACTCCTGAGGGACATGGGAAAAGTGAGGAGTACAGTCAGGACCCTAAATTTTAGAAAAGGAAACTTCCAGCTCTTCAAGGAGTTAGTCAGAAGGACCCCCTGGGAAATGGTCCTGAGGGACAGGGGAATGGAACAGAGCTGGCAGATCTTTGAGGACACCTTCCATAGAGCACAAGAGCTATCAGTCCCCAAGTGTAAGAAATCAGGCAGGGAAGGGAAGAGACCAGCATGGCTGAGTTGAGACATGCTGGTCAAACTAAAGAGTAAGAGGGAACTGCACAGGCAGTGGAAGCAGGGACAGGTGTCCTGGGAAGCGTACAGGGAAACTGCCCAGTTGTGTTAGGGATGGGGTCAGGAAGGCCAAGGTGCAGCTGGAGCTGAGTTTGGCAAGGGATGTAAAGAATAACAAGAAGGGCTTCTACAGATATGTCAACCAGAAAAGGAAGGTTAAAGAAAGTGTACCCCGCCAATGAACAAGAATGACAACCTAGTATCAACAGACAAGGAGAAAGCGGAGGTCCTCAACAAATTCTTTGCCTCAGTCTTCACCGGCAACATCTCTCCTCACCCCTCCTGAGTCCATGGACCTCAAGAGGGGGACCAGGGGGTAAAGCCCCTCCCACTGTAAGGGAAGGTCAGTTTCAAGACCACCTGAGGAACCTCAATGTACACAAGTCTATGGGACCTGATGAGATGCACCCCAGAGTCCTGAGGGAATTGGCTGATGTAGTTGCCAAGCCACTCTCCATGATACTTGAAAAGTCATGGCAGTCAGCTGAAGTCCCTGGTGACCGGAAGAAGGGAAACATTGTGCCTATTTTTAAAAAAGGAAGAAAGGAGGACCCTGGGAACTATCGACCTGTCAGCCTCACCTCTGTGCCTGGGAGGATCATGGAGCAGATCCTCCTAGAAGCTATGCTAAAGCACGTGGAGGACAGGGAGGTGATTCAAGACAGCCAGCATGGACTCACCAAGTGCAAGTCCTGCCTGACCAGCCTAGTGGCTTTCTATGGAGGAGCGACTGCATCAATGGACAAAGGAAAAACCATGGATGTCACCTATTTGAACTTCTGTAAAGCCTTCGACACTGTCCCCCACAACATCCTTCTCTCTAAATTGGGGAGGTATGGATTTGATGGGTGGACTCTTTGGTGGATAAGAAATCGGCTGGATGGTCACATCCAGAGGGTAGTGGTCCACAGCTCAATGTCCACATGGAGACCGGTGACAAGTGGTGGCCCTCAGGGGGACAGTACTGGGACCAGTGCTGTTTAATACTTTCATCAGTGACATAGACGGTGGGATCAAGTGCACCCTCAGCAAGTTTGCAGATGACACCAAGCTGAGTGGTGTGGTTGACACGCCAGAAGGACGAGATGTCATCCAAAGAGACCTGGACAAGCTGGAGAAGAGGGCCTGTGTGAACCTCATGAGGTTCAACAAGGCCAAGTACAAGGTCCTGCACCTGGGACGGGGCAATCCCTGATGTCAATACAGGCTGGGGGATGAAGGGATTGAGAGCAGCCCTGCGGAGAAGGACTTGGGGGTACTGGTGGATGAAAAGCTGGACATGAGCCAACAATGTGCGCTTGCAGCCCAGAAAGCCAATGGAATCTTGGGCTGCATCAAACGAAGTATGGCCAGCAGGTCGAGGGAGGTGATTCTGCCCCTGTATTCTGCTCTGGTGAGACCTCACCTGGAGTACTGAATCCAGCTCCGGGGCCTTCAGCACAAGAAGGACATGGACCTGCTGGAGTGGGTCCAGAAGAGGGCCACCAAAATGATCCAAGGGCTGGAGCACCTCTCCTACGAGGACAGGCTGGGGTTGTTCAGCCTGGAGAAGAGAAGGCTGTGAGGAGACCTTATTGCGGCCTTTCAGTACTTAAAGGGGGCCTATAGGAAGGATGGGGACAATCTTTTTAGGAAGGCCTGTTGTGACAGGACAAGGGATAATGGATTTAAACTAAAGAAGAATCGATTTAGACTAGACATAAGGAAGAAATGTTTTACAATGAGGGTGGTGAAGCACTGGAACAGGTTGCCCAGAGAGGTAGTGGAGGCCCCATCCCTGGCAACATTCAAGGTGAGGTTGGATGGGGCTCTGAGCAACCTGATCTAGTTAAAGCTGTCCCTGCTCACTGCAGGGGGGTTGGACTAGATGATCTTTAAAGGTCCCTTCCAACCCAGAGCATTCTATGATTCTATGATTCTATGATGGTTACTTGGGAAGAAAAACATCATACCTCCAAATGCCCCCCCCTTTCTCCTTCTTTCTCCCAGCTTTTATTGCTGAGTGTGATGCTGTATGGTATGGGGTATCCCTTTTGTCAGTTGGGATCAGCTGTCCCAGCTGTGTCCCCTCCCAACATCTTGTGCACTCCCAGCCTGCTCGCTGGTGGAGCAGCATGAGAAACAGAGAAGGCCTTGACATTATGCAAGTACTGTTCGGCAATGTTATCAACACCATTTTCAGCACAAATCCAAAGCATAGCACCATACAAGCTACCATGAAGAAAATTAACTCTATCCAGCCAAACCCTTCTGTGGAGGAAGATAGTATCTAGGCATTTAAAGTTGTACAGATTAGATTTGAAGTTGCCAAAACTTAATTATTTTTTCTTTAACAGATAATGTCTGTTTCATTTGTAGGTAATGATGTCTAAGAAGCTCTCCCTGCCATCTTTCTCCCCTTAGTCATCCATGAGTGAGAATAGCAGGAATGACAAATATTCAAATGAGGAGCTACTTAGTACTGTCAGTATGCCAGCAAGCCAAGGGGAAAGCTGGTTTGCATGGCTCCCAAACACACAGCAACAAACCCAAGTGCTTTGAGGTGTGTGCATGACACAGAACTGCAAGACAGAACAAGGAAGAGACAGCAAACTGTAAGTGAGGAACCCTTGGTATGTTAAAGGCTTTAATATGGTTTAAAAGATCTGCAGTGAGACCCACTGCATTTATAGTCTAAAAGTTTAGGACAAATGTCAGAATGGTTCTTTCAAAACTGCTTGTGACTCACTGGACTACTGAGGAATATTACCTGCCCAGGTCTGAATGAGGATGACCTGGTGCTGCCTACTGGGAGCTTTTCTGTAGTTGCTAACAAAGGTCAATATAGAACTAATGATTTTTTGTATGTACAATATTCAGCAACATGCTGATATCTTCTTTAGTATTTCTTAGCAGAATGTCTTTAATGAATTTATAAGACAAATGTGTGTTAGATAAGGAATTTTTTATTTTGAAGGAATTTTCAATGGGACCCAGCATGCTCAGATGAAAAAAGTGTTTGTATTTCAATTTAAATGTTTTCTGATCTTATCTGCCACAAAAGAATATTCTTTGCAGGATACTAAGAGCTTATTTTCCATACATGCATATGCTCAACAATAATGTATTGCATATACTACACTTCAATTGAAGTGTATAACTAATGTATTTAATGACTGAAATGTTGCCACCCTATTCAAGATTCATAATACTTTATATGAAATGGAAACTCTGCATTTCTGTTTCATATAGGCAAAAACATCATTGTTGTGTCTGATAAAGGGACAGTGGACCAATAACCTTTACATCACAGCACAAATATTTGCTGCTTGTACTAGGAAATAGTTACAAACGAGAAGAAGCTATTGCCCTTTATGCAGTAGGCAGTGGAAGAGGAGGTGATGCTCTTTGCATAGAGCTTTATACAGGTGTTTATAAATATGGTGTTTCAGAACTGGAAACCTTGGTTCCTGAATCAGTACTCTCTGGAGGTTTAGGAGATCAGATTTGCACAATAATTGAGCATGTTATTTTTATTCTGAAAGTGATTATGACTAATTAAATTCTGCAATATTATAGACCTTTACGAGGGTCTGTTTCTTGTTACTGGCATGTTAAGCTGTTCTGTCTGTGTTGATGGGTTGAGAAGTGGCTAGAGCAGCCTGCTCAGGAATTTGCAGCACCTGGCTGTAAATAGGGTAATGAAGGGAAGACATCATCAAAGGACTGTCTAAGAAGTAGAAAGGACAGCAAACAGACTGTTCTGCTCTTGGTAGCCCTATATAGTGCAGAAACCTGTAAGACTTCTGCAACTAGTCTCAAAAGCTGCTCTTGTGGTAAGGACACTGAAATACACAGAAGCATAGGGCAGACCTGGGTTTTTCTGCTCTCCCATCTGCCAATAGTTCTTGGCTTCTGCGCTTTTTTCTGAAGCAGATGTCGTTTCTGCGTACTTAGTAACTTCTTAGAGATTTCTCTTCCATAAACTTGTTCAACCTCCCCTTGGACCCATGTAAGCTTAGCATCTGCAATATGCTTTGGCAAACATTTCCACAGATCTGCTTCTTCCTATGTGAAGAACCATATCCTCTCATCCATTTTTAACCAGGCTCTTGCTAGCTATGTATGTCCTTGGAAATAGCTGAACCATCTTCAAATGAAAGTTTCCACAAGTAATTTCACCATGGGCAAAGAGACTATGTAGAACATGCTCTGACAGCAGCATACTGTAGTAGCTTTGGAAACATTACTGCACTTGCTAGTACAGTCTAATGGAGTGGCATTAGAAATTCAACTATAGTAGGTCAGAGGTTAGCAAAGGTTAACCGTCAAAGTGTTTGCCCTAATTCTTATTTTTCATTCTAAACTTGGATCTGTGCTGCTGCTAGTGTCTGACTTTTAAATCATTTTCACAGCAGTATTCATATAGTGCTACCCAGCTTAGATATGTCCAAGGGAAAGTTTTTGTCAAACACAGGTAATGGTAAAGTTGCAAGTTAACTGAAACCAAAAGTTTATGATGGAATTATTAAACAGTATCAGTTTCAGTTACTTTTGTTTCCTCCATTTATAATGTTTGCTTGGTTATATGTTTTGTAAACAAATATTCATCTTTTGTTACTAATATGAATTAATCAAAATGCTGTATATCATTCCTGTGTATTGAACCAGTTTTCTGTTTCTTATGTTTCTCTGCAAGTTTATGTGTTTTGCTTTATTTCTAATGCACAGCTGCTAAGAACAAATAGGATAAGACCTCCAACATCTCCTGAACAACCTCATCCTGCTTTAAAGCCAAATGTTTGTAAACCGTCTTCCTTTCTCTCTGGTCATGTATTTGAAGATGTGGTTGATGTAATTAATATTACTGATCCTCTGAAAATTATTCAAGTTACATGTGAAAGCAAAAAACTTGTCTTTCTTTATATGATTGACGCAGTCCCTAAATTGTCAATTCAATATAATACATTAATCTGAAGGGAGATATTTTTCAAAACATATGTCCAGTTTATACATGCCAGCTTGTGTTTCTCTCTTGTAGTTCTTAATTTTAAGCACTACTATCCATCCTGTAGCTAACTGCCTTCCTAAAAAGGCATAAATCTTTATGTATGTTTTACTGCTCTGTTAGTTCCTTCATATGTTATTTTAGTTCTTTAAAGTTAGGTAATATTATGAAAATGTTATTTATTGGGAAAGCTGGGGGAGGGGGGGGATGTTAGTACATATAGTAGCATATGAAATGAAAGCCAAAACTGCAGTCTTCATAGATAATATGACACAAAGTTTGTTATTATTTGAAGAAATGCATACCTTTTTTAGGGCTTAAGCAACACAGGGCCCTGTAAAATTGTGCTTTAATTAACCTGTCCACAAACTGATAAACTATTGGTCTGCACATCCCCTGATGTATGGTGCTATGTAAGTTACAGGCCTGCTGAAGACCTAGATGTGTTTGAACAGTGTATGGTGAATCCAGAGAAGCAAATGGAAAGTTACATATCCCTTCAATTCACTTAACTTCTCCCTAAAAAACTGGTCTATGTGAGATGAGGAGAAATGTTCGTTTATAAGTCTAAAGGCAGAAAGATTAAAGGAAGCCTGGAAACAAAGGCAATAGCTAAAAACAGAGAAGAGAAAATCAGGCCTGTCTATATCGTCCTCATGCCAGTAGATACATTCAAAGTCTTTTTTCCTTTCATCCATTAAGCTGTAGAGCTAGCTACACATTTCAAACACTAGACTTGTTGTATGATATGGGGGCTTCCTCTCCAGAAAATTCCAGAGGTGGGCTAATGTTTTTAAAAATATAATTAGTGAGTTTCCTTTCAGCTGTTGGTGGGGTACCTGTGATATTGTGCTTTCAGAGCTTTTTTTTGGTGTGTGTTTCCCCTTTTTGTCAAAAGTCAGGCGAAAAATTCTTCTTTCCCTCCCCTCTACCTTACATGACTACCAAAAGAAAATTAACCACACAGTCTATCTTCAGGTTTGTGATCTGTGAGATCAGTGCTGCAGTCAACAAACATCCTTCAGGGGTAAGTCTGGCATCTATGTTCAAACTGAGATGCTGGACACTAAAGTCATCATCGTCTATGGTAATATGCAGACAGAGGCTCAACTCTGTTGAGTGTTTACAAACATCTGAGAATATTATTGCAGATTGCCACATCTGGCAGGTCCAGTCATATTCCAGTGATATCCACAGAGAGTGCATCCTAAGTTCTTCTCTCACGTTGTCCCTAGGAGGTTTACAATTTTTGTGGTGGCCTAGTGGATTGGAAAGCCTGCTCGAAATCTTGAAATATATTAGACTTACTTGATATTTTTGCTTTTTCATATGAATAGTATGTATATAATTTTTGTATACAGCTTATGTAACTTCTATTGCATGCACTTTAATGAATGGTATTGTATTGGGTTTACGTGTCTTCAGGGGTTGGTAGCAGGGGGCAGATGCAGGGGGACCTCCACGGGGAGAGGCCAGGGCTGCCCTGTGCTGGACACCACTAGTTCCATCTGGCTCCAGTGGACCCACTGCAGGGCACAGCTGTGTTCCTCAGCCAAGATGGTGGCACCTTGGGGAAAGTTATATTTAAGAAAAGTAAAAAATGCCACAAAGGCAGAGGAGCAAAAGGGAAAAAAAAATGTGAGAGGCATTAGTATGAACAGCAAGGTCAGGATCTAAGAAGAGATTCCCCTGCAGCCCATGGAGGACCATGGTGGAGCAGATACCCGCACTGCAGCCCATGGAGGACCCCATACTGCAGTAGGTGGACATGCCCTGAAGGAAGCTGCAGCCCATGGAGAGCCCATGCCAGTGCAGGTGTATCCTGAAGGACTGCAGTCTGTGGAGAGGATCTGGCACTGCAACAGTCTGTTCCTGAAGGACTGTACCCCATGGAGAGAACCCACACTGGAGCAGTTCTTGAAGAACTGTATGCCATGGGAGGGACCCCATGATGGAGAAGGGGAAAAGTGTGAGGTGGAAGGAGTGGCAGAGAGGAGCTGTTACAGACTGACCACAGTGCCCATTCCCCATCCTCCTGTGCTGCTCATGGGGGAAGAGGTAGAGGATTTAGGTAAGAAGGCATGAAGGGGAGGAGGAACAGGAGTTGGGAACGAAGGAGTGAAGCTGAGCCTGTGGAAAAGATAGCAGGTTGCTTTATATTTTTGTCTTTGTTTCTCAATACCCAAATCTATTTTAACTGGCAATAATTTAATTTAATTTTCACCAGGTCAAGTCTGTTTTGTCCTTGGTAGTAATTGGTAGCAATCTCCCTGTCTTTGTCTTAATTAACAAGCTTCTTCATCCCATTCTAAAAAATACATATTTCTAGAAGTGTAGCTTTATCTTGATAAATTGCATTTATTGACAGGCAGCCCTTGTAACCAGCACTGCTTAACATTCAAAATATGTGACACCAAATCAGTGACATGGGACTTTGTTATATTGAAAAATATTACACATGCAGCCTGGAGGAACTTGGAGGTTCCCAGCTCAGACAGCTGGAGGAGGTAATTGATTGTCACTGGCTCAAAGCTCCAGCATTTTCTTTTTGTTCTGTTAGGGTTTTGGTGTTGCAGTTCCTTAAGTGCACTGCTGCTTTTAGGTCACAGTCTGTGTATCGGAATCCAGAGAGCTTTCAAAATAACTTGTTGGCTGTGCTCGTGAGGCTGCTGAGGCTGAATTCGGATTCACTCCTGATGATTACGTGTGTGGAGGAGAGATTGCAGGTATAAAAGGAGGCTGAACATGGTGGAAGTGGCTCCTGCTCAGATCCAGTACACTTCGTCTTTTTCACAGCTAACTCAACATTTTCTGGAAGTCTAATATTGTGGTTACTCAGCTTGTGATTTTATAATTTTGTAAAGTATACATTTAGCTGAATATTCCCAAAGAATATTCTAGTTCAAGATGTCCCTGCTCACTGCAAGGGGGTTGGGCTAGATAACCTCTGAAGGTCCCATCCAACCCACGACATTCTACGATTCTATGAATATTACATTCTTGGAGAAGAGAATAATAGAAGTTGTGAGTGCTTGTTTGAAAAGGCTCCTTTTGCCCTTCTCTTTCATCAAGAAGGTTCTGCATTACTGCTGCTATAGGATAAGTTGGCAAAGTTATTTTGCTGGCTTTTGTATCAGTTAAATTTAGGAGGTGGGAATGGTACAAAGCTGTATTTCTTCATTCCTTTTTTAACTGGAGCTATCTTGACCTCATTGTCAAATGCTATCTGAAAGTCTGTACTACAGATTTCAAATTCTGTGCTTCTACATGTTTTTGTGGTTTTGAATTGTCTCCTATTTTTAATCTGTTTGTAAATATACTGTCTGGGGAAGGCAGAAGAGGCCCTCTCCAAAATGAATTGTGATTGTGTGTAGTCACTGCAGGATCACCTGACATCTGTCAGAGAGCCTAAGCAATCTGAAGCCTTGCTGTTCTCTGGAGGAGTCATAAGGGGCTGGGAACTTCCTGCGGAGATCCATAGAATTCCTTGTAGCTGCTTCAAGTCCTGTAATACTGTGTTTTTGCATAAATCACAAAAATTGGCAGTTTGTTTCTAATTCAATCCAGAAATGTTTGGGTCATGCAGTTGTGTATTTTAATGTTTGTGGTATTTTTGTTAACTGACTGTTTTTTTATTTCCCATATTGAACGGGCATCAACTGATGACCATGCTCCCAACTGTGTAAAAACTATTGCAAGGAATCAGCTGTAAAAATTACCTGCTTGGAGCAGGCCATCAAAACATCTTGTTGCAGGAGGTTAACCTGGTTAGTGCTTGCTGCTCTTCTTATAAAAAGCTGGTTTTTGTGCATTCCCCTCAATTACTTCATTACTGTTAAAGTGTAAACATAGTATTCTTTATAAATTGCACAATAGTAACTGCTGAGCTGATTAATCCTCTAAATTCTAAGCTAAATAATTATGTAAATAAAACCTGTATAGTAGGTCAAACCACAGACTGATTTAGTCTCTGAAAGGGCTGAATATTAAATACTTCAGAATGTCTGTGTGTTTTAGGTTTATCAAATAGCAACAAGATTCTCTCGTAATATTTTTAACGAATTCTTCAAACCTGATGTAGATGAGAGAAAACTACACCCTGATCCCCTCAGTCAAGAAACAAGGTCCTAAAATATGTTGCCATTGTTGTTAGATGAGCTCATGATTGCAAAGGCATGTTTTTTGCTTTATTCCTTCATTTTATTACAGCATTCTGTATGCATATTATATTAGTATTTACATTAGATTTTAAATGTCCAAATGAGTTCTGCAATTAAATTTGCTCCAGTCTCTGTTTTAGTTAGAGCTGGGAAAGGAAACTAAATATTTCTATGGTTATGTATCTGTGGATAACTATACTGAAGACTGCACTAGGTTTCTTCAAAAAACACATTGCTAAATGGTCTTGTAAAAACTATGGTGAGATCCTGTTCTTCACTCACAACGTTTACAGTCATGGTCTGGGCTAATGAAGACCTTCAGGTCTTCTGGTTCTGAGCTTCTCTAAGAGAGAGAGACATTTATGGTATGAGCTAAACTTCACTATGGATCTAAATGACAGCATTTTTAGTGGGCAGCCCTATGAGTGGCAGCATGGCCTGGAAACTTTGCAAAGCCATGAGCCTGACCATGACATTCCTTGCATCTGCAGCTGCACAGGACTGAGTGCTCTTAGTGCACACTCACCCTGTGAATTGCAGAGGTCCTTCAGAGGTAGCATTATGCCTGTCTTCTGCCTGTACCAGTGGTCAGAATCCTCCTCTTCCTGGAGATGAAGCTTTCAGAGCCTCTGCTTGTAGTAGAGAGGTACCAGAATTGGTTTAATTTGGATTAATTTGGTTTTACATTGTTTTTTCCTGTAACGATTTTATGTATACCTATTAGAAATTCTTTGTCTTTGATACTTTAAATAAGCAATGATATTGATACATCCCCAATCTAATGTTTACTTGTCCATCTAAATTCATCTTGTCCGTAGAGAAGTAGTACTTGTACTACTTGTAGTAGTAGTACAAGTAGTATTACTTGTACTACTACAACTGGTAGTTCTTTACAAATATGCTACCTCGGTCCCCTAGTTTTTAGTATGGTTTTCTTACCTAAAATTTTTCATTGTTTTTGATTTCATAAATATATAATAACAGTAAAAACACCCTTAAAAGAAAGAGATCTACTGTCATGCTTTGAGATATCAACTGATCAGTAATTTCCTCAGGTAATGCTGAAGCTTGCTTTAGGGGTAGGTTACTCCACAGTATATTTTCAATGTTACTTTCCTCTTCAAATATGGGATAAAGATCAGTGCTGCAGAAAGAAAGGTATTAGAAATGAGTCCCTAATCTGAAATGGTAAAATAGGCTCGTATGTGCTAATGTTACTATGATAAAACAAATATGAAACCAAATTGTGTCTGAAATTGCTCTTTTCAGAATTGCTTAGAGCTATGTCTTCATAGTATAGTTGGGTTTTACTTCATGCATTTTATATTGCATGATAAAAATTCACTAGGTAGCTACTCTTCAGTCACCCAGTGGGAAATCAGCTTCCAAAGTCTCTCATGTATGGAAGGCCCATAGCAGATCTGTTCATAATAAGATACATTTTCTTATGAAATTAGTACATTACTAGCACATCAATTACATAATGGCACATCACATAACTCCTTTTTTTAAATTATTCTTCCGTATAAGGCTTCACCTTGCTCAGAATTTGGGAACTGAGATGACCTTTTTTGGTGTGCTTGCTTGTTTGCATGCTGCAAGGGAATACCAGGCTAAATGAATCATTAGCACTGCCAGAAGCACAAAACTGCTTTTGCCAGGAAGAAAGAAGCATGGAGATGCCAGCAGGAAAGCTGGACATCTCTGCTGTATGATGTTGCTACTGGGCAGAATGTAGCTTGTATTCTAAATGAAAGGGCGCGATAACTGTGGGTTTGTAAGCTTTAGCTTATGTGATTTTCTTTCACATTTTTCCACAGCTTGAAGCTTCTTAAATTTTTCAAACTTGTGTTTCTATTTGTTCATTTTTTAGTAAGTCACAGTGCCCTGTTATATGATTTATCATTCACTACTTGTTTCTGTTTTCTACTTTAATACCAGGTTGATGTGATTCTTCACTTGAGAATAAAAATAAAATTTAAAAAATGAAATAAATAATTAATTTCTGTACCTCTGTGACATGTTCAGTAGCACACAATGCTTTTGAGCATACCTCAAAAGCATTGACCTGCACAAATTGCTGATACTTCATATTGTGTCTTGATTCAAGAAGTAATGGGATGCACTGGAGAAAGCATGTGCAGAGCCAAAACTGAAAGAGCTGCTTTTGGATTGTCTTGCTAAACAGGAAGCACTTCAAATGGAAAAGATATAAGTTAATTAAATACACTGATTCTTAAGTGAAATACTGTACAACAATGTATAATGAAGTCAGTAGTATGAAATTATGTTCTGTTGTACATATAAAATTTAAAAGCAATCTTTTTCTCCAAAAATGTCATTAAAGGTTTTACATCACTGAGCCAAATAGAGGTTACTTTTTGAGATAATGCTGCTTAGATTTTTCTCTGAGCTGATGTTCCTAATGAATGGTTAGTGCCATAGAATAATTTAAGTCTGAGTAATGGAGGTTACACTATGGGTGTCCAAACCCTCACTCCAATCAGGGCCAACTTTGAAGGTAGATATGGTAACTTAGGGTTTTTTCAAAGTTTTGAATATTTTGAGGGATGGAGGTCCACAGCCTCTCTGGTGCACTGTTGCAATGTTTGTCCATGCTGGTCATTAAAGATTTTTTTTCCTAATACCTAATTGTAATTTGCTTTTTTGCAGTTGCCTCTCTTATCCTTATATTAACAAACCCAAAACAAAACCAAACACAAAAAGACCTCCAATAACGTACACCTTGCTCAGTTTCCCCAAACCCCACAATCTTTTAAATTTAGAACTTTTCTGAGTTCTCAATGCCTTTTTAAAGGGCTGAGTTTTCTAGGTGGTAAAGGCTGTAAGCAAAGCTGTATTTTATCTGTTGTTTTACTCTTCCAGGTGCCAGTTATTACAGACATGAGAAAACCCTTTTTGGAAACCAAGACATTGCCCGGTTTTTGGACAAATTGTTCATGCTGCTTTGACTGATATGAAAAAAGTCACCATCCTTAGCTCGACTTGTTGAGCTCAATGCTTTCAAATTTGCTTAGTAAATTCAGGATGTTTCTGGGGAAGCATCTGGCAAAGCTTCCCTGGAGTCAGTTCTCAAAAAGATACTTTTAGCAGAGAGATCTTTGGTTTTGGTCTTTGTCATTTTCACAGTTCTGGATCATAAAATATTAATACTAGATCGATATTGTGATTTTTATAGCTGAACAAATAGAAAGCAAAAAAACACTTTCTGCAATTTTTTGCAGTTGCTAGAGCAACAGAACACCTATAATACCTCTAAGTCTAAGTCACAGTTGTGTTTTGGACTGGAAAGTTCCTATGTGAATTGACATTATTGCAGGTGGACAAAAGCAAGACACATGCAATTTATTTGCTTTGCAAATGAGAAAACAGTGTGGTGCTTACTCAGTTAAAGAGAACAAAAATAGCTGTGATTTTCCACTGTGTGTTCTGACAAAAGAAAATGGAAAAAATAACAATCTTTTTAGTTCAGTATAGATAAAAAGGGAGTGTTTCAGTCATCAGAAGATTTTGTTACTGTCGTGGTTTAGCCCCAGCCAGCAACTAAGCACCACGCAGCCGCTTGCTCACTCCCCTTACCCCGATGGGATGGGGGAGAGAATCGGAGGAGTAAGAGTGAGAAACACTCCTGGGTTGAGATAAGAACAGTTTAATAATTGAAATAAAGTAAAATAGTAATGCTAATAGTAACAGTATAATAATGATAATAATAATAATGATACACAAAGCAAGTGATGCACAATGCAATTGCTCACCACCTGCCGACCGATACCCAGACAGTTCCCGAGCAGCGACTGCTGCTCCCTGGCCACCCCCCCCCAGTTTATATACTGAGCATGACGTCATATGGTATGGAATAGCCCTTTGGTCAGTTTGGATCAACTATTCTGGCTGTGCCCCCTCCCAGTTTCTTGTGTGCCTGGCAGAGCATGGGAAGCTGAAAACGTCCTTGACTAGCATAAGCAGTACTCAGCAACAACTAAAAACATCAGCATGTTATCAACATTCTTCTCCTACTAAATCCAAAACACAGCACTATGCCTGCTACTAGGAAGAAAATTAACTCTATCCCAGCCGAAACCAGGACAGTTACTTACATATATTTTGTAAAACCTGAACATTTCAAGATTATAACAGGATTTAGAGTTCCTATAATTTTCTCAATGAGGTGCAACATTCTCTTGGAAAGCGACAGAATTTATTGTTCATCCTCACCATCATTCTGGAGATGTATTTATCTTTCGTGCCACTGACAATATTCAAGTATGTAAATGCTTTTACTTATAAATTTCATTCAGAGTAGGACAGATGAAAGTAACAGCAGTAATTATAACATGGTAGCATAATCCAGCAGCAATGCATGTTAACAAAAAATTTTCTTATATGAAAAACGTCACACACAAAATTTAAATACATGGGGTTCCTCATAACTATATGATGACAAAATATTTTCTTAAGGCAAAACTTATTTTCATAGTTGTCCCACTGTTTCATTAACAGTTGTGGTGCCTATCACAATATGACATTTTTCTCAGTTAAACAGAAACACAGTGACTAGCATGGAATGTTTGCACTAAGAGAAAGAAGCAGCAGTTTGCTGGATCGGTGCCCTACCTGAGAAAGCTGAGTTTGGTCCTGTGCAGACTGACCCTGACACAGGCTGCCAGTAGGCACTTCCTTCCACCCGGACAGAGTCATTCGAAGGCCTGAAAGCAAGTCTGCTGTTTCTCGTTCTTTTTGATTCATGATAAAGGTTGAGGATCTTGGAATGAGACTGAGAACTGTTTACTGCTTCCTTAAGCTTACTCTTGATAACAGCACTGTTAAAATAGCAACTATAGCCTCCTCAAGATATATGGGTCCTCTTAAAGCACATGCATATGAATGGCAGAAACAACTCTTATGTTTCAGTCACTGGTGAATAGCAAATTTTCTGATACAGTTTTACAGCTAGGCTGTAACATCCTAAGAAACCCTTTCATCTGGGGAAAGTAAATCATCATTTAAAGCATGTCGTTGGCTCTATATGAGATAATGATGGGATTATTTATGGTTAATTTTTCTCTTAAGAAGGGTCCGTACCTAGCAAATAAATATGTCTGGAAACTTGTCACATGCACTGATTGTAGAGGCATGGAAATATTGTGCAGTTGTCTTTTCAGATGCTGAAACTGATAGGTAGGTTTACCTACTTAGATACAGTATGTAAGTATTTCAAGTATGCAGTGTCTTAATGCACAAATGGTTGAGATCTTGACTATATGAAATACTTCATACTATGAAGAACTAAGTACTTTGTGGTACAGATGCTTCTCAAATGCAGGATTCTTGGAAAGTAAGTGGTTTGAATGTATGATGTTTGTAAGAGAGCGGTGAAGTGAGACATCTGGAGGTAGAAAAATACTCTGCTCTGCAAGCAAATTCCTCTAACAGGACAACATACAAAGACTTTGTGTTTGGAATAATATAAGAATTTTGTGAATCTGAATTTTGCAACTCCCTTTACTGCAATTGGAAATAACAGTGACAGACTAGATGTGGAAAAGGATAACTTTTTTTTTTAAATATAGGAAAATGCAAATAATTATTTTTAAACTGTAAACTCTCACACCAGTATTAGATGTCTAGCTGTCAGAAATATTGCATAGAACTTATGCTTCATAGTAGAAATACAAAAATCAGGTTTTGTTTTCAGTTACCTTCTTTGTAAGACTGAAGCCTGGGAAATAATTATCTCCCCCCCCCCCCCCCCTCCCCCCCCCCCCCACTTTTTTTATCCTGCTTTAGGAAGAGTGGTAGAGATGTCAGAAAAATTGGCTCTACCTAGAAAGTATTTTTAAAGCTCCTGATATTCAAAGACATCTTCCTGGCAAGGTAAAAATGTTCTCACACATGGATAAGTCTTGGAAGGAAATAATGACAAGAGTTGATCATCTACAAAATGCTCCCCATTCTACAATTCTGCCTGGTATAAAATAATAGCATGACACACCAGTAGATGCATTAGGTATTGTAGGTTGTGTTTATCTTTACTCAAAACCTACAAGCTTTCAGGCAGAGCCAGAGATGAAACACCCACAGAACATTTTCTTTGTGACAGTTCTTTTTGCAACTGAGAATAGGGCTTGTATCCTGTTACTTGCATTTGGCTACTGCGTGTTCTCAGTCATCTTTTTTGTTACTTTGTTTTTAAAAATTGACTTGCTATATTTGACCCATCTCATGATACAGTTCCTTTTCCTAATGGTATTTTGATTTTTTCCCCCCTTCTTTCTGATTGCTACTGCATGACCACCTGTGTATTCAGGTCTCCTGTCTTTCTTGCCTTATAACCATTCCTATCACTTTTTCTTTCTGCAGTGTATTTTTGACAACCTTCTTGTGGTTCTAGTGCTCCTTCAGGTTATAGTGAGTTGATGTATGATACCAGGAATGTGAAATTGAGTTCCCCTTGTGTTTTCCTTGATTTCCTCTCATTGTCTTCTGGACTACTTGGGGGTTCCCAAATTGGCTTTTGTAGCAGTTGGTGGGAGGTCATATGGAATGTGGGAGAGTCATCTTCTGTAGGCTAGTGAAAAATTGCACCGAGCGGATGTGACCTGCTGGTTGGCAGCAGTAGATGGAAAATGTAGTGCATCGCACCTTTTACTGTGATTCAGTGTAACACACAATTTGCAGTTTGTAAGTACTTTGTGAATATACTAGTTAATACAATTATATTTTGAAATTTACTCCAAATGTAGTATTTTAAAATAGTATGAGAATGTTCTATCTTACTATACTTTTTACCTGAATTTTATTATTATTGTTATTAACTGATTTTACCATTTTTAACCAAATGATAAACTCCTGGAAATTTTTGGCCGAAATTCCTAATCCCCAAGCAGTCCAGATTCAGTTGCAAGACTGGTGTTTGCCCTACAAACTGTAGGAAAACAGGAAAAAGTTTTCATTAATGATATTTTAGAAATGGTGTCACCTGAAGTTCAAAAAAATAATAAAAACAAGTCCATTTTCCTTTTCAATATGTTAATTTGTTACCACTAACAAAATAAAAACTGCCTTCTTATATTGTATTGCAAAAGAAAGTTACAGACAAACTATTAGAAATGCATAAAATACAAAATTCCAGATCATCATTGAAACATTCTATCTTTAAGCTGATATAAACCTTTAGGAATAATATTTTTTATTAGTCAAGTCCATTATATTTAGCTTTGTTGTTAATACTCTGCATTTGTAGTGAATAAACAAGGCACAACATTTGCAAGTAGGCAGAAATATGTCTCTAAAACTAACTTGGAAATTAATTTTAAGTTAGCTTAGGCAAAGGACTAGGAGCCTGAGGAAATGTAGAAGACTGGCTCATTGAAGTCGAAGAAGCGATGCACACTTCTCCTGCATGCCTGACAAACAGTACTGTTGCTGATTATCAGACCAGAACAAGAACGGAATGGTTTGTTCATGGACACCTGTCTCAGGTAAGACCTGACTTTTTTTCTATGCAACCTTTTCTTTTAAAATGTGAACTTAGTCTTTGATCCCTCAAGAACTTACACAAATGTTTTAAGCATACCAGCAATTGAATTTATAGATGTGCATTGCTTGCAACATAATAACCTTATGTGCTTGTATGACACCCTCCATATATGGCATTATAATGCTTGCTCTGTTTATGTACATGGAATCAGACTCTTGCACTAGGAACAAATGGGGTTGGGCAGGGGGGAAAGCAAGGAAACAAGAGGGAGAGATTAGTCAGGGGCAGAATTCCTGGAACAGGAAAATATGTCTGTGTGAGAGGATCTGCACAATAGAGTCAGGGAATGTAGTTTGATGGATGTTGTTTTCAGCAGGTGGTTTGTAGCAGTTTAATGCAGAACTGAACTGAGCCATACAAATAGCCCGGTATCATATCAAACCTTTCTTAGATGTATGAGTAATTCTTGCTGTACTCCTTTCATACCGATTATACTGACTGTCTCACATTGCTTGTGGTGTCATGATTTTACTCAGAGTTCAGAAGATGAACATGGTCATTTACAGGATTTGATAGAATTTGAAAAAAATATTTTTGATGTGTTGGTATTAATAAGCTTTTTCTAGCATCTAAAATGTTTAATGTGGTGTTGTGTTCTGCTTCAGCTCTGGATTCATTTTTAAAAAGAAAGTAGTCATATTTCCATTTAAGTGGGTTAGAGTATAGATCTGGTTTGCTGTGAGCCTGCTGATATATTTCTGGGTTTACTCCAATATGGAAATTCTTAGTTGCACCATTATATGAAAGCTGTTGAGCTGCTTTGATTCCAGGTGATTGCAAGAATTGGTATGGATTTCAGAAAGGCAGGATTACAGCAAGTCTTCAAATATTTGACCTCCTTTTTCAGGAAAATCAGAAGTAGCTATTCAACACAATTTTGTATTGAATATGACAGAAATGCTTTAAAAATAAACTTTTCTCCAGCTGCGTTTACTCCACTGAAAGCCACAGATTTTTCCTCCCTTAGCTGGTCTTCAAAGAAGAGCTAAAAGGAATGGGTCTTGACAATGCCAAGCCTGAGACTGTGGTTAATGCCACTAATTGTCAGCATTACTCAAAATCAGGAGTGCAAGCTTCATTTAGGCCACAGCTATGGAGATGTTATTATGCACAAGCTATTTTAGGGAAGGGCTAGTAAAATTGTGTGAGCGTTAGAAAAAAGTGCTCAGATGTTCCAGGTTAATTGTTCTCCTATAGCACTGGATAATATTTGCCTCCTAATAAGGAAGGTATTACAGAACTATCCTCTGCATAGTAATAGCCTGTTTGGTTTTCTCCTATTTCTTATAGTGATTATATACTACATAGACACTATACTTAAATACGTAGTTTTTACTTTTCTGTTCTTAGAACCAATCCAAATATATAAAAAATGCAAGCAGATTTATTTTACTGTTCTCTGTTTTACTGATATCATTAGAAATGTGTCAGTTTTATTTTTTAGTCATGAACTAAGCAAATGTTTCTTGCTGACTGTATCTGCTGAAACTTGGATAACCTTAAGCAAGCTGTATCATACACTCTGTACGAAAATGACCTGATAATGTATTTCTTCATTTCCAGAGATGGCTGGATTAATTCTTAGTCATCTTCCTAAATTACACAGAGAGATTATAACAACACTGATAACTATTGGCAAGCATGTCAGAGGCATTGTTACTGGGCTTTTGACAGAAAATGTACAGTGATTCTTCTTGTACAAACCTGCCCAAGATAACAGGGTATTTCATTTCTGTAGGTGAACTCTGCCAACAGTTTTGAACAGCAAAAACAGTCACATTACTACTGGGACCTGGGTCTGGATGACCATGCCATTAGAGTGGGTTTATCCCAGTATACATATGGTTTTGATTATCTGGGGGCATGTCCAAGTTTGTTTATAACCCCAGATACTGTACAGATTCAGTTATAATTTTGTTATTGTTCAGCTAATGCAGAGCTGGATTTTTATTGGATGCAGCTGTAGATAGTTTCTATTTATAGTTTGTAACCACTTGTACCCATTTAGTTTGAGAGTTTGTACACATTAGTATGACATTGACTTGCAGCATAAACAAAGGGGGGTAACTATGTAGGGTAGTCAAAGATTGTGAGTTTGCAGCTGCTAACTGTTGCTGGCTGTACCTTTAAATAAATAATTTAAAATGTCCTAAGCTTACATAGGGGTGTGTAATCTGTCCAGTCTTTAATACCTGCATCATTATCATATTAGATGAACAATTTATCAATACCTTCAGTTTATGATTCATTTTCATCAGTTTATGATTTCATTCAGACTAAACTACTCAAACCTGCATTTGTAAAAACTAGCCTCATATATAGCAAGAAATGTCATGCTTGGACATATGGGCATTTAAACACAAGCTGAAGATGTTTCTGAGTATAGAACTATTCTCAGATATACATATGCTCTGTACCTGTGTGAATCCCTGTGCGTGCCATTCCTGTGGTGTGGCATATATAACTGCTGGAGCAGCTCAACACTTTAGTTCACTTTTTACTGAAGAAATTCTCATTGATGACCAGATCATTGCCATTCTTAACTTCTTGAACAGCACAGAAGGGATGAAATAGGGATTGCAAACTCAACTTGTTAGGCATCCCTTAACTGACAGATTGGGACCTACTTGAGTGTAGTGGATTTTTTTTGTTTGTTTAGTTTTTCCCTGAAAATAGCGGTACTGTGTAGATTGTGGATAGACACACCTGTCCATATGTTTCACAAGTCTGCCATTTTTTGGGAAGGTTAGTCTATTCTTTAATAGTAGAATTCTGTAACATCGGAAGTAGTGTAATTCACTCAGTAGAATAACCTGGCTCTGCATGTAAGCAGCTTGGTACATTACCTGTGACAATGAAGTACCTATCTGTAAAACTTTCCTCCCTGCTACCTATGTACAGTAACAGTTCTCAGGTGCAATCTCTATGGCTGGTGCTCCAATTCTAAATCTCAGAATTTAATTGCATGGCAATATTCTATCTTTTGCCACAAGATACCCATCCTGGCCATGCATGGGTGCTAGATTGTTGGAAGTCTGTACAAACCAGACTTTTGTTTTGGGCTTGCTGCGGGTGGAAAGAGATCTGTCATACCTGCCAGGTTTCTTCTGCTTTCTTTTCCTGAAACTGAATTATTTCCTACTGTAAAGCAGTTGAAAACTCTGACATGAAGTTCCTAAATAAGCCCTGAAAGTGCTTTTTCTCAGATAATGGGATGTTTCTTCAGTGGCTTGGCTCAATCTGGGGCATAGTGCTGCTTTGATGAATTTAACTGCATTGATATTGAAGTTATTTCTGTGATTGCACAGCAGCTGATTACCTTCAGGAATGCTAAAGTTACAAAAGTGGATTCTTGATTCCTTATCTATATCATATTAAAACAAATAGGTATTTATGTACATCGTAAATGTACTTCATACTCTGAAGACCATCAGGATTGCTGATACAACTGTAAAGTGATTTTTGGGTTTTTTTATTTACCCAAAGAGTAAATGTCACATGGGAAGCATCAGGGTAATGTTGTCATCAATAACCAGGCCATAACCATGAGGGCCTGAATGACCAGGTTTTATGGCAAGAGAAGTAACTTTCTGTCATCAGTTTTAGTTAATGGTGAAAATTGTTTATTTGAAATTTTTGGGGTGGTGTTTGTTTGTTTGTTTGTTTTCCAGTTAAGCACTAAAAAAGGTTTATATTTATTAAAGAACACCATTGTTCAAAAATTATTCCCATACTAGCTCTGAACATATATACTTAGTTCAGGCATCTAATACACGTGCTTTTTTCAGTAAACATGAGCTTTGTGCAAGAGACCTCTGCAGTCGTCTAATGCTAGAACTAAGAACAATGTACCTAATGTTTTCTTAATTTAGTCCATGCTGCTTCATTTGTAGATTGTGCAGTCTTACAATTTCCTACTTCTAAAGCCATTTTCCAGAGAGTTTGATAAATTATTCCCTGATCTTACTTGTACCCCTAAACATCCCTGTGATATTAAGCTATGCCCTGTCTACATATCACTAAATTGTGCGGTGCAAATTGTCATGGGGAATGTTTGCATATACATCATGTTTACATGAACACACAGTGTACTTGTGTGGGTGATGAAGTACTTTTAGAAAGGTCGGATACTTTTCCAGCATTTTTTCAGCACCAGGTTTATTACTTTAGGTCAGAATCTTGAAAATTTAGCATAGATATAGTTCCGAGTCAGGGAAGTGTCATTTTGCTGCCTATTCAAAAAAATATAGCTCAAATTGTTCACATTGCAATTTTCTAAAAATTGCTTATGCATATGAGGCAGCTCCCACTCCTTTTTTTTTTTTTTTTTTTTTTGAACACCATATCTTTTTATTTAGAAGAAAGTGCAGAAGGGGTAAGATTACTTTTTATCTCTTCTATTGATTGGATATTAATAGTTGAATGCCATTCATTGCTCTTATTATTAATGTTTCCGACATCCCTGTGTTATTAATGGAAGAAATACCTGATCTTTTCCCTCTCTCGGACTCATTTAGGAACTGATTGAGGGCTTAGGTCTTTCCTAACACAATAGGAAGGAGCTTTCATTCTGATGTATATCTGCTTTGAGTCTTAGTATCATAATAAATTTGCTGCATCTGTCTGTGTGCTTGACAGTGGTGTCCACAAAGTTGAACTCTGATGCAAGCAATTTGGAGCTTCATAGTCATGCATGTGTCGGCTGCCTCACAAGACTAAGCACTTTACTGCTGTCTGCAGCTCATTAGCATGTTGTCTAAAGCAACAGAAATTTCACAATTGCACCTGATTTTTTTTCCATTTTAAAAACACACTCACAAAAACCCTCTTGCAGTGTAAAAACGTGTAAAAGAGAGAACTAACTTAAACTCTGAAAACAAATGACTGAATTAGTTTTGTTACTTAATTTTGACCACATTTGTTTGTCCATTTCATTAGTTTTTTGTGGAATCATGATTATGCACTACTTCACAAAAACCTTCACTGACTTAATCTGATTTGAAGGTCTGCAGTCTTCATAAAAACATCAGATTTATTTTGTAAACAAAACAGTTGCTTGGAAGGATTATGGCTAAGTCACTTTAGTACCTGAAAGACATGTGGCCAATATAAAAAACAGATGCACAAAAATGATTAAACCTCTTGCCTGTACCTGAGGAGATTTGGATTCTGTTGCTAGCTTGCCAATTTCCTTCCTAAAACTGGTGGCTGAATCACATTTAACAGAAGTATCAACAAGTTCTTATTTTCTGAAGACATAACTCTTCATATTGTGAGCTTAGTTTCAGATAGATCAAAAATTTCAAAAAACTGTCACATGGAGAGGTTTTGTCTCCTTAGGTCAGATCTGATTTCAGATTTTGTGCTCATCAAGCCTCCCTCCACAGTGAGTGCACTCATGGTTGGAAATGTCTGTCTTAAATAGCACGTTCCATGTACCTCTTTGAGTGCCAGAAGAAATTAGTCAAAGGAGCTTGAATCTTTAGTTCTTGTACCTCCCTAAATGTTTCTGCAAAGGGGATTGTGATACAGGACTAATTGTGCTACCTGGTGGTGGTTTCTTGGTGTCCTTTCATGTCAGCAGAAGCAAAACTGTCTCAGTATGTTGGGGAGGAGGACCCAACAGAAGCTTCTACTTCTGTGAGGCCTACCATGGAAAAGCTGTTTCCTTTGCCTGCTATGTTTATGTTTTCATTTCAGAGAAACCTTTCCCTGTTGATTTTACCATTTGAGGGTAGACTATAACTCTAATTATAATTACTGTACTTCAATCGCAAGAAGGAAGGTTATAGGACAAGTAAAGACATATGTCAATCTCAAACTGTCTATTTGTGTAAGTTTTAAAACATCACTCCAGGCAGGCTCTTGGTCCTGTGTAATCCTCTCCAAGGCATCATGGAAACCAAGCATACCTTGCTGAGCAAATCTATGCCTACTTGTAGAATTTTGCTGAAAATACTCGGGAACTCTTAAGTGGTTTGGGTTTTTTTTTTTTGTTTTGATTTCATTAGCCCTGGGATTTAATGATTTATTTAACGTACTTGCCTTGTAGTTAATAGGAAGTAGTTCACCTTATTCATGACAGCTGGACCTTTTTCAGATGGTCCTCTGCAGAAAAATACTGTACAAAATACTTTTTAACCAATATTTATTCCTTACTGGGGTACTCAAAATTACATACTGTTATCTGCCTGACTTTTATTTTCTGCTTCTCATGGTCAGTGGGTGGAAATTAAACTGAATACTACTGGGATGATTTTTATATATTTGTGAGACAACTGTTTGAGGAAAACCCTGAGGCCAAAGTAAAGAGGTCCAGTGAATGAGTGGAGCAGAAATCTGGGAGGTCAAAGTAATAATTTTGAATGCAGAAATAACAAGAGGAATATTATTTTCTCTCTGAAATACCATGTCTCAGGTACCTACAGTCATTAAGAGGTCCTATGTTAGTTTTTAAGCTTCACAGCCTGGTTCCTTATTGGCAGTATGTTGTATATTCACTTTCACCTACACAGCTATCAATTTATAAAGACATAGTTTATGTTAAGTTTTGTAACTTTGCATTTCAGGTATTTAGTGATTAATCAAAATGGAGAGCAGTAACATACCAGGATACTGCTGTGCTCATCAGGGTTTTTTTCTTTTTGAGAACAGTCACCTGCTGTGTGATCACTTTATAATTATCCTTAATTCATTCTATACTTTTATATCTGGGTATTGCTAGATAGCTACCATAATGTGACAATAGTGATTCCACCCATCAGTAAAATACATTATATTTTTCTGGATCCTTATGCCCCTCTGGAATGTATCTCTTCCTTAGGACATACTGCTTTGCTTTGTTTCAAAACCCTGCTCAGTTTAGCTTATAGCTGTAGGAAGGTCTGCTGATGTGTGTTGGTATTTTTGAGCACTGAAACAGTTGCTGCCCAAGTCCTAAGAGTATAGCATTGTTCATCTTCTGTCCCACACTCACACTCAGGAGTTCCAGCCTAATCTTCACCTCACACATCTTACTGGCAGAGCCCAACAGTACTAGTCTCAGCAATCGTCGTGAAAAACCAAGTCATGGTGGCGCAGCAGCTTTTGGGGGACACCTTTAAGAGCCACCAGTGAATCCTGCACAGTAATCTTTACTCTGTTGAAGGGAAGTGACTTGATATTCAGGGGAGCCGGGTGCCAGTGGTGCATTACTTATGACTTCCCAGGAACATACGCATAGCAGTGAGCCTTCGTCACTCCCTGTAGTCCAGCAGGCTCGTTTCTAGTAGCCAGATTTCTTCTTGGCACAGTGAGTTCCATCTAACATTCATTCCAAGGCTTTTATCTGTTAGTGATATATGAATACATCTGTGTTTGGTGGAAGCTGGCTGTGAGACTAAAAAAGTATACCAAAGAGTATTTATTTAACAGTGGAGTCCTTCAAAATTACCAAGCATTGATACGTAATACATTAATTAGCAACCTTAAAAGCTGAAAGGAAGATAGTTGTCTGGATTTCTGGATAGCAAAATCAGGGAGGACAGAATAACAAAAGTATGTCAGAGATCTGTAATCAGGAGTTTACAACTGTTTGCAACTCCTACGAAAGTGTAACATTGTGGCAGAGGAAATTCAATGTTGGCACATGCAAAGCAGTGCTCTCATGGACAATGATTTTCTCTGTTCATGCACCTTGCTCTGCTAGTCTGACTGTCTGTTCAGGATACCGGCCTGGGCTTTATGTGGCCAAACATGATTTTAGGATACGTCATGAAGAAAAAATGGTAAAGTAGAAATAGCAACCAAATTCAATTTAGTTTTAAGAAGAAAATATACCTGGAGCAAGTTATTCTATAGATCTTTCTCAGCTTTATTTCCTCTGGAATATGTGGTTTTGGTAAAAAAACGTTGCTGAGTTTATATGGTAATTCACTGTTCCCAAGCAACAGGCATTGCAGGTGCAATGTGAAATATCCTGGATAGCGTGGTTCATGCTGCTATGTCTCTCTGGAAGTGGAGAGGAGGAGATAACAGCCTGTTGCAAGGTGAACTGGAAAGCTGAAGAAAGGGTTGGCATCTGTTTCACTTCTTCAGTTCCTTTGAATTATTTCATTAAACTGTGTACACTATTACATAATGAAGTATAAAATGCATGCATGTAATTATACACAGCTGGAAATATGCTATAATTGTTACTAATAATTCTACATTTCTTTCCGATGTCTATAGTTGCAAAGGGACTGCTAAAACAAATTCAAGGTAAACAGGCTATGTGCCAGTTTATCTAAATTTCTCTGCTCAGCCATCACCAAGGACACAAGAGATTATTGAATCCAAATTAGAGAAGAAAAAAAAAAATTGAGGTAATTGTTTTCTAATTATTTCTTTATTTGAATGGCAACATTTTGAAATACCTTCTGCCACAGAATTTCACATCCTAGAGTTAGGTCCAGTGGAAGGCCACCAAGATAGTCAGGGGCAGAACATTTGACATATTAACAAAGACTGGGAGAACAGGGTTTGTTTAGCCTGGAGAAGAGAAGACTTTTTTTTTTTTTTTACCATGTGGGTGAGCAAGTAGTGGAATAGTTTGCTCACAGAGATTGTCGAGTCTCCATCCCTGGAGGTGCCCAACACTCTACCAGACAAGTAGAGACAAGTGCTTTACTGGACAAGAAACCTAGTTTGATTAGTCCTGCTTTGATCAGGAGGTGGGAATACAAGATCTTGGGGGGTGCTTTTCTGGCCCAAATTACTTTATGATTCTATGGTTCACTGATTCTAGTGACTTATTATGGAGCGTGGTGACTTTGACAATTAGCTTCACAGTCAAGTTACTATTAAATTGTAATATAGCACATGAAACTTCAGCTCTATAATATAACAGATGTAGCTCTTTTAGTTTTACAGCTGAGCACAAAATTGAGATATTTCATACTTCAAATTTATTTTAACACAGAGCTTACTATATGAAAACATTTTTAAAATTATTACCAGTATGATTTATAATGCATTGTTCAATCATACCCATAGTCTGACATTTAAAACTTATTTTAGGGTTATACTTGTAGTATATTGCCTGTCAGCCAACTTACTAAGAGTGATAGAAATAAACACTATCTGTATTTAATTCACATCTAGGCTTAGCCTCTGCCAGTACAACTGAACAACTATAGAGTCTTCTGCCAAGCTGTGAACTGGCTTTTAATATCAATATTTTTGTCTGCAATGCAAACATCCCTTTCTTCACAAAGTATATTCACTACATAATCCAAACAGCAAATATCTACCCATAAAAAATATGTTGGCGTAAAATAAACAATAGATAAGTGACATTTTGGAGAACCCAAGAAACACAGCTAGAAAGGAATAGAAGTATACAGCAGTTTACTTCCTTTACGGAAGTAATAAAAATCTTTCATTGGTCAGCTGTGCTTCTCAAAATCTGGCAAATCCTCTTGCCCCATATATTCTTCCTCCTCTGCCAACCCCAATGGCAAAATATTGAAGCATAGCAGTGGAGAAACACTACATTTTTATTTGAATGATTTTAGTTTTTCCTTCAAGAAATTAACCATTGTGGACTTTTCAGAAAACCTGAAACTCTTTTTGAAGTGTGGTTTGTTTGACATTCCTAGATTATGGAAAACAGTTAAGGTGTCTGGGACAGTAAAATGTCTTGCCATGATTTACTAAGACCTTAAACTAGACAGTGTAACAAATATTGAGAAAATTTGTGTTCCTACTGAGGTCATCTACGATTAAGTGATGGATATAAATTACTTGCCTGATTGAAGTATTTAGCAGCTCTGTCAGATTCTAGACGAAATGCCATGAAAACCTGATTTTTTTCTCCTATCTGTCCTTAATTTTACTCTTTCTTTCAGATGCACACTGCTTTCATGCCTGTTTTTCCCTGAGTTTTTTTCTACTGACCTGGTATGTTTCACTCTTGAGTTTCATAGCATGAGAGTGTGAATAAAACTTTACCTAGATGTCTGCATCAAGACAGGATCTGCAGGCTGGTATTCCTTTGGTCTAAAACCACACCCTATTGCATAGTGGAAACTTCAGAGGTCCTACGAAGTTAAACAACAATAATAAAGCTTTTGTTCTTTGTTGTAAACAAACAGTTTCTAGACAAAAAATGTAAAGTGTTACTCCAAATCTGTAATTCTAATTTTATAAATGGAAACTATAAGCAGTGAAATGTCTCTCTATTAATTCATTCCTTTTAGTTTATTTCCTAGGTGCACCAGGAAACAAAAGAGTTATTATTTCTGTGGATGTTTTAAATATGCATAACTTGGGTCATAATGCCTCTCACACTCCTCCTGAGCTGCTTTGAGAGATTTTGGAGGAATAATCTTTTTTGAAAAGAAATAAAAGTCACCTCAGCTTCTAAATTATTTATGTGGTGAATCAGGTAAGGTTATTTGGATTCCACACTTCTATACAGTTATAGGTTTATTACTTTTTACTGTTTCTAAACATAACATGAGTTTTGTTTTTACTATTCTTTCCATTTATCCTCCAAAGTGCAGAGATTTTCTTTCTTGTCTGAGTGTTTGTAAGGTGGTGATCTCAGGTACTCTGTGACTTTGACTTTTCATAATGGTATTTGTATTGCATATCACTTCTGTTTGAGGAGGACACATTTTTTTCTGATACCAGCTATCCCTGCTCCTTGAAGCACTCTCATTGGAATAGTATGAAGTATGTATTTTAACCTTCTGACCTCTACCAGCCTAGAGACTGAGGCAGCAGGATTACTTTTCAGCAGTGCTTAATGGTATACATAGAGGAGTCAGTTTCTGAATCTAGCTTTTCTCTTCAAATGGTGATTTTAATATTATTATCTATAAGTTATTTGTTTTTCCTAGCTTCTTATTTAGTGTCTGTTCCTCTGTCTGCACCACAAAGCAATTTTATGAATTAAAGTTCCAGTCTGTTTTTTCATCATCTGTTATATACTGAAGATGACAGGAATGATTGCTGCAGGGCAAAACCAATAAAGAACTTACAGTTGTGTGACTACAAGCAAGAAGGCGGCAGAGGGTGGTTTTAAAACTGCCTCTTTCCTGCAATTGACTGAAGAAGTCTTCACTGGGTGCTCTATAATGTACGACGCAAATCTGTCTGGGGTGGATCTGACCCATCCAGAATTGCTGTGAAGCATGAGAAATTCTTCCCTGCTAAGGCAGATTCATGGCCTGTCAGTGGTGGATCTGTAGCACAAATGGGCTGTAGTGTAGATTATGAGAACATGACATAAACAGAGGTGTGTAAACTACAACTGTTTCAATCTTCAGTGATTTTAACACATCTCGGCAGCAATTTAGTTGGCAAGAATGCTTTCCTTGTGCTGGCTTCCTTGTTTCATTGCTCTTTCAAGCCTAGAGGGGAACTTTGTATTCATAATAATAATGGTGTGTCAAAACCATCTGTTCAGTAATCTGTGCAGATATGAGGGAGGAGGGGTAAAATTTCATAGACAATCTCATCTAATTTTTGAGGCCTTCATTATAAATCTCTTAAATCTATCATTCTGGTAGCATACTATATGTTATAATATATATCTTCTCTGTGGATACTCACATTTTATGCCATACATAGCACTAAAATGAATATGCTGGAGCTATAATATTCCTGTGAAGGCTGATAAGATAATACTGTAACCATTTCAAGGACAGAAAGATGGAATTGTGCAGAGTGTGAGTGATCTGCTGCTTCTTTCATAAAGCACTGGTGGTAAAAGCTGAAGCTGAAGTATACGACCACTCTTTTTCAGTATTTTCCTCTAGCAAGAGAGCTTCATTTCATCATGATGTGGAGGAAAGCTTGAAATTAATTTTTAAGGTAGGGTAACCTTGTCATTTCCAAACTGAGAGCTGAAGTGGATAATTAACAAGGGGGGTTGCCTCTCTTTTCTGTCTCATTATTCATGCAAAAAAGTGGACAGTTGCCTTGCTGCCTGTGCAGACATTTGTTTTGGGCATTAATTCAGTAAGTTATGACTTTAGCATATTGTAAAACCACTGAAAACAAACAGTAGATTGTTCTGAAAAATTAGGAGAGTCCTTATGCAATTTTAACTTTCTTTGAATAAAAACATACAAGTACACTCAACCACACTGATTTTTTGTTAATTTGCCTGTGATGCATAAGTCCCACCAGCCTTCACTTGAATCATTCTTAGGATGACAGTAGCAGTTTGCATTGCCCGTATTCTCACAACCCTCATAATAAAGAAATCTCTTCCTTATGTCCAATCTAAATCTACCCTCTTTCAGTTGAGAACCATTGTCCCCGGTAAAATGCTCTTTCTCTGACTTTCTTGTAAACCCCCGTTAAGTGCTGAAAGTCCACAATAAGGTCTCTCTGGAGCCTCCTCTTCTCCAGGCTGAACAACGCCAACTCCCCCAGCCTTTCTTTGTAGAATAGGTCTTCCAGCCCTCTGATCATTTTTGTGGCCCTCCTCTGGACCTGCTCGAATAAGTCCATGCCTATCTCGTGCTGGGGAGCCCAGAGCTGCATGCAAAAATCCAGGTGGGGTCTCACAAGAGCAGAGTAGAGGGGGAGAATCACCTCCCTTGACCTGCTGGCCGTGCTTCTTTTTAGGCAGCCCAGGATATGATTGGCTTTCTGGGCTGCAAGCACACATTGCCAGTTCATGTCCAATTTTTCATCTGCCAGTGACCCCAAATCCTTCTCCTCAGGGCTGCTCTCAAGCCATTCATTCCCCAGTCTCTATTAATAGTGGCGATTGCAATGACCCAGATGCAGGCCCTTGCACATGGCCTTGTTCAACTTCGTGGTGTTCACGTGGGCCCAATCCTCAAGCCTGTCAAGGTCTCTCTGGATGACATCCCTTCCCTCCATACTCCCAACTGCACCACTCATCTTGGTGTCATCCACAAACTTGCTGAGGGTGCACTCGATCCCACTGTCTATATCATTGATCAAGAAATTAAATAGTGTTGGTCCCAGTATGGACCTTTGAGGGACATCACTTGTTAATATTTTTCACTTGGACGTTGAGCCATTGACTGTAACTCTTTGGACATGGCCATCCAGCCAATTCCTTACCCATTTAACAGTCCACCCATCAAACCCATATCTTGCCAATTTAGGGGCAAGCATGTTGTGGGGAATCTTATCAAAGGTCTTTCAGAAGTCCAGGTAGATGACATCTGTAGCTCTTCCCTTGTCCACTGATGCAGTCATGCCATCATAGAAGGCCACTAGATTAGTCAGGCATAATTTTCCCTTTTAGAAGCCATGTTGGCTGCCTTCCATATGTTTTGACATAATCCTGTAACTCCATGTTTTATTAGAACACTTTGCTATGCTGTGTCTTCTAACACCTTCAGAGCATAACCTGAACCAATTTTTTCAGGTCAGTAACAACTTACATCTTGAATGTACTATGTCATATTGCAATATAATTAAATTGTCTCTGTTTCCCTTCATCCTTCACATTTAACTTTGTTTCAACACTTCTTTCTACACTTCTTCTTTTCTTCCTAATTTTTTGCATCTTTCAGCGAAGGAGATTCTATAGTAGGAAACAAGAGTGTGACACAGGTTTGGACATAAGGAAGAAGGCTAAGGAGTTGACCTGCATCTCTCCATCGGGTCAGTGCAGACCTCATCATGTATTTGCCTTGTCCTGGGGCTGCTCTTACATGTACCTGCTTTGCCCAGATTATCTGGAGATAGACAACTTTTCAGCTCAGAGGTGGTTCAGTGCAAAGTACTCAAATGCTCTTTTCCTCTTGACACAGACATTAATTTGTTCCCTGCAACCCAGTCTCTTTCATATGTAGATGTCTAGCTATGAATTAGAAGACTACGTGCTGGGACCTTCCAGTAAATTCCTGAACTCAATTAATGTAATTCTGTCCTGGTTTTGGCTGGGATAGAGTTAATTTTCTTCCTACTAGCAGGCATAGTGCTGTGTTTTGGATTTAGTAGGAGAAAAATGTTGATAACATGCTGATGTTTTTAGTTGTTGCTGAGTACTGCTTATGCTAGTCAAGGACTTTTGAGCTTCGCATGCTCTGCCAGGTGCCCAAGAAACTGGGAGGGGGCACAGCCAGAATAGTTGATCCAAACTGACCAAAGGGCTATTCCATACCATATGACATCATGCTCAGTATATAAACTGAATATATATTCAGGGGGGTTGGCCGGAGAGCAGTGATTGCTGCTCGGGAACTATCTGGGTATCGGTCGGCAGGTGGTGAGCAATTGCATTGTGCATCACTTGCTTTGTATATTATTATTGTTATTATCATTATTATATTGTTATTATTATCATTACTATTTGACTTTATTTCAGTTATTAAACTGTTCTTATCTCAACCGAGGAGTGTTTCTTACTCTTACTCCTCCGATTCTCTCCCCCATCCCATCAGGGTAGGGGGAGTGAGTGAGCGGCTGCGTGTTGCTTAGTTGCTGGCTGGGGCTAAACCACAACAAATTCTTAAATTAATGCTTAAATTTATTCACTACAGTTTTGTGGTTAATGTGTGTGTCTTCTGTTATGTTAAACTGTTCAGCTGATTCTTTTAAATGATAACAAATTGGGACTGCGGGTATTTGATGATCAAAGTAAAAGTAAATATCCTGCCTATTGCATTCCAAGTGTGTTTTATTCTTCTGCTTCTGCTTTGCACATAGGCTATCCTGAAGGTCTTCTTGGCAGAATTTGCTCAAGCATTAAAGCAGACTGCAACAAACTTTGTGGATGCTGCTGTGGAAATTTATCAAAGCATGAGTATTGGTCTTCTCCCAGCACCAGACAAATCCCGTTATGTTTTTAATTTATGTGATTTGTCAAAGTGTGTCCAAGGTAAGATAAAGCTGTTTTTAAACTGATGCTTTCTAGCACCCTATTAAGTTGGTTAGGAGAATTAAGAGCACTATGCTCTCTAGCATTGACCTTTGCAGTACTCCACTTTCTCATGCTTGCATCTTCAGAAACATTTTTTTTTCCTCTTTCGCCATCTGATGTAATTGGATTTTCTAGGCCAAGGTAAATGATTTTCAGTTAATCGCCCTTGTACTTTAGTCTTTCTTTCTCTGCTTGCAGGCTAGATGAAAGAAACTTATAGTTTTCTGTAATATTTTTTTTTCCCCCAAAAGGTGTAAAAAGAAGGCAAATGCAGTGGAAACACTTAAATTGAAAGGATTGTGTATAAATTACTGTAAATATATTTGCTTTGCAGAGATAATAGGGCATATATATTCACATTCTGTCCTCTAGCTCCTTTGCTTCTTCAGCTGCTCAGGTATCTAATGTGTGTTGCCTGAAAGCCAAATTAACAAACCCCTTTTGATTCACATTTCCCTCTTTTACTTTAAAACAGATATGTGAGTATACACAGGAATACTTTAAAGAGAAGGCATAGGCTTCTAGCTTCCTTTTCTGATTCTGCCTTCTGTTTGCCTTCTCAGTTAATTCTGCCTCTGCAGTTTGTTCCCACTAGATTTAAAATATTATTTCCAAAGAAATATGGTCCAGATTGGTTAGAGCCAGAGAAAGGCAATGAATTCTGCAAGTGATATGACTAGATTTACATATAGCACATTAGCTTGCAGGGACAATGATTATTTAGTTCATAAAGGAGAATACTCAGTGTAAATTAGCTGAGATGCCAGTAATTCTGAAAGTCACACTGAAAAATTATCAGTTCTTAATTTTTTACTTTCCCATAGCTTTCCCATAGCTAAAGGAAGAGTGGACATAAAGAACAAAATGGGTAATATTTTGTAACTAATAATACTTCATTCAGATTATGATCTACCAGTGGGATTCATAGTGAAGCCAGTCATCAGACACTATTATGACAGACCAGTTTTATTACTTTAAGTAACATGGATAGTTCTCCAAGATAAACTAATCAAAATAATCCAATGGAGCTTCATGTCACTAAAAGAGGGGTTGCTGAAATTAAGCAGAACATTTTTCTTAAAGTAACATACAAATGGGCTTGATACATATATTAAAGGAACTTACTGCACCTTTGAATCATCTGTCCCTAGCCAGAATTAAAAAAAGAAAAATTTTTGTAGATGTCCACTCTGCATAACCAAATATAAGATTGCAGTTTTTACCTCCCTGCTTAAGTTTGTGCACTGAATTTATTTTTATAAACGTCACAAACACTTTAAATAGCTTTTCTTATGAGGTAAGTTGAAAACATTGACGAATAACATATGCACACTCTAATATTGAAATTAGTAATGTTAATAACACAAACACACATCAATATTTCCTTTCTTTTTTTCTTGTTTTCACTTTTAACAGGCCACTCTGTCCAGTTATGATTTCTGTGCCATTCCAACTCAGTTCCTAATTCCATTCCATGTGATGGAGAAACAGTAAAGGATGATGAACTGTTTAATTTCTGAATCTGAATTTTTCATAGACTTAATATTTTACCATTTCACAATCTCTCTCTTTTCTTCTTCCTTTAGCATTATTCTTCCTGTGTTTTCTGCCACAGACATTTGCAGGCACTGTATGATTTTGTATAATGATTTGTCTCACTTTTTACTTTATTCTGCTTCTTTTTTATTCATATTCTGATGCTGCTGGATTACTGAACACTCTTCACTGCCAGTAAGGCTCTCTGAATGAACCTGACAAATTCTTTTCCCACTTCTAAAGGTTTTTAAAGATTATGTTAACATAGAATTAAACTTTCTGATTTTATCCAACAAAATACTGCATCTGGTTTTTACATAGGTGTTCTCCACAGTGATCCTGAAGTAGGGGGAGACCAAATGCAGGCTATGTTGCCACGAAAGCCGAAGATTTTTCCATGACCACCTCATCAACAGCAGAGACCAGCAGTATTTCTATCCTATGCTGTCTGAAAAGCCAGTAAGGAAATCAGCTCCCTTTATTTCTATTGCACTGGGTATGCAAATATGTCCCACACAAACCTGTCTAACTTTGAATATTGATTTGTAGCCAAAAGGTTTGGAATCCCAGAATATATTGTGTGTAAGCCAATTATATTTTGTGACTTTCTTAAGGTGAGCTTACCATAAAAATAATTATTTTAAAATGTCTGATATAACTGTGTTGTGGTTTAGCCCCAGCCAGCAACTAAGCACCATGCAGCCGCTCGCTCACTCCCCCTGCCTTGGTGGGATGGGGGAGAGAATCAGAGTAAGACTGAGAAAAATCCTGGGTTGAGATAAGAACAGTTTAATAATTGAAATAAAGTCAAATAGTAATGATGATGATGATGATGATAATAATAATAATAATAATAATAATAATAATAATATTAATAATATACAAAGCAAATGATGCACAATGCAATTGCTCACCACCCGCCAACCGATACCCAGACAGTTCCCAAGCAGTGATTGCTCCCCCCCGGCCAACACCCCCCTCCCCCCCCAGTTTATATACTGAGCATGATGTCGTATGGTATGGAATAGCCCTTTGGTCAGTTTGGATCAACTATTCTGGCTGTGCACCCTCCCAGTTTTCTTGTTTACCTGGCAGAGCATGTGAAGCTCAAAAGTCCTTGACTAGTGTCAGTACTGCTTAGCAACAACTAAAACCTCAGTGTGTTATCAACATTATTCTCATACCAAATCCAAAACACAGCACTATGCCTGCTAGTAGGAAGAAAATTAACTCTATCCCAGCTGAAAGCAGGACAAACTGAAATGATGGATGGAAAACAGAAGGGAGTGAAGCTGCATATGTTCACAAGACAATGGGACACAAGCTTTTACATTTAACAGGGAAAGTATACTTTGGCACATGTAATGAAATGTCTATTAGTAAAATTAGAGTTTTGCCCAGCTGTGGTCTCAGTCTGTCAAAAAGCAAGTTGCCCCTTGTAAACAGACTGAACTACATATAACACTGTAATCATTGTAGCCCTAGAGATCTTAAAAGGATTTCTTAAAAATTCTGGTAATGAAGAGATAAGCAGTAGTTTTATCTTCTGTTTGAAAGTCTGTCAGAGAACTAGCTGATCTATTTTTCACTAGAGGAAGCTGCTAATGCTTTTGGGCTATTAATAGTAATGTGTTTGTAGCAGTACAGCAAGGGTTTGGTGGTGCCTCTTCTCCAGCAGCAATGCTGTCTTAAAACATTCCAACTTCCTGCCAGCTCTGACCGATTCCAGCATATACCACTTCTTCCTTGATACCTGTTTGTGCCACTGCACAGTAGGCTCATTCAGCAACCCCCCTTTCCCACAAAACCAGTAACAAAACAACATAAAAATCCACAATTTTTCCACTTTTTTATTTTAAAGACTGTTTGTTTCCTGATTTGGTTTGTGGTGTGGTGCACAATCAATCTGGAGAATAGGAAGGAAGCAGGGCAAGTGTGGGGAATACCACAAACTGGAATAACATGCAGACTACATAATACTGCCTGCCTACCCACAGCCTAAGGAGGTAAATGAGGCAGAGTTTATAGGAAAAGGTGGTAGCTTTTATTACACCAATTAATGTTTTAGTTAAAACCAACAGGTATGCTTTCAGGCATGCAGGGAAAGCCCAAAGTTGGGTTCCTGTCCCTGAAAGCTTACTCATGTTTCAGTAGAGGCAACAGATTTAATAAAAGACATTGCTTTTTCTCGTGGTGTTTACTGGTGACTAGAGAAGTACTGAGATGCTGAAAAAGACAAAGTTTACATCTTAATTGTAGAATAAATGGCTGAAATGAGTTTATTTCCCCTTCAATAAGATTTCTTGGAAAGGTGAGATCCTGCTGTAGTTCAAGAGTAAGGTACTTAGCAGATATACATGGATGATACCAATAACAGGGACAGCTAATTATCCTCTCTGTCCCTTTGCAGGTCCCGTGGGAGGGTAGATTACACAAAACATTTTGATCATTCAACTCCAAGGAAAAAAACAGGAAATGGATCGGTGTCTGACACCGCTTGTTTCAACTAGAGACAAACTCCAGCCTGAAAGATCTTTTTTTTAAAAACAAAGGATTTCAGCAAAATAATTATACTAAAAAGGAATTTAAGATACCCCGTTATCACTTAACTAGATCAGATCACTTAACTATCCATCACAAGACGTTTCAGAGACAACCGTAGAAGTAAGTGTTTCTGCATTCTCCTCTTCTCTGCACAGGTGAAGGTTTTATTTTGCTTTGACTGACTTCTGTAAGTGGACAATCAAGACTTCTAGGAATTACTTTCTAACTACTCCCAGAAGATACCTCATTGTGGAGATAGGTAGGAAGAATTAATTTGGCGTGTAAGTTAAAATTGAGTAAGAAAGGATGCATAGGTACAGGGTGAGAGGTACAACAGCTGAAATATTTGAGCTACATTGTGAGAGTGATTTGGCAGAAAATGAGGCATGAAACACAGATTAATTGTAATTAGAATGTCAGTTTCTCATTTTGGCCCTATATTGAAAGATGTGGAGGTGGAGCTTTTAATGAGCTGAAAAACTAAACTGAGAATGGAGATAAGGGTCTAAACACACTGGAAAAACTAAGCATGTATTTTAAGCATGAATTTTTGGCACATAAAAAATAAATGTATTTATAAGCCTGTTGCTAAATTTCCAGTTTTGAAAATGTGAGCAAGTAGATTGCAGGATGTTTTAGGTCTGTGCTGCTTTATATATTTTTTCCATGGTTTTATTTTCTTCAGATAATTTCCACTCAGCTGGGAAGAGAAAAAGCTGATCGACTATATGAAGATCTGGCTGACATGGAAACAAACAAATGGTGTTAGACCTGTCATCAGATGTAATCTGTGGTAACCTAAAATTGAAGGAGATAGTTGTAATTTACTGAAAACAGTAGCATCCCATGCTGAGCGCTGGGATCAAGAGCTCAAGCAGCTGTACAGACAGCCACCTGGATATCTTGACTTGAATGCAACTGCAGTCTAAACGTGGAAGCTGCATAGCTGTATACCCATGTCTTGCAATAGACAGTACACATACTTCCCAGAAGCTCTGCCTTGTTTAAAAAATAAAGCTAGGATGCTACCTACCCATACATTTTTTTTTATGGGGAGCAGTTATCTATGGTGATTATCTATATCAAAGTCAAGGGTGGTTTCAGCTTCTCTAAACTTTTGTACGATCAGTACAGTTTTAGTGACCATCCTTCTATCAGTAAGGTTTTAGTGACCATCCTTCTATTCACCTGTTCCAGAATCTCTTTCCATTTCTAGTCTAAATTTCCTTCTACGCACATTTTAAAGCTCCCTTGCCTTTTTGCCTTTGACTCCTGTCAGTCCTTGCATGCTGAAGGCACTCCATGAGCTCTTAATATGAAGGCACTCTTAATATGAAAGCTAAGTTATGAGTCTTTCTGACTTCATAACTTGTGGACTTAAAAAGGAAACTGTGAAGAATGTGTTTGGGGTTTTTTGGGGGGGTTGTGGGGTTTGGTGTGTTTTTTCCCTCCCTTTTAATAGTTTGAAATGCTTTTCTAATGTTTAGCAGCTATTTTTCTTAATCTGCCTTCCATATTTTATATAAAGTGTAGTATTTATTCTGTTAATATCAATTTTTGTGACTGCTTTCTGTGTTTCAATTGTTGCAAGTGGTAATCAAATGTATGTACAATCTTGCCTGTAGATTGTTATAGAGGATTTCTTGAAAGACATAAATATTCTCTGTGCTGTGGAATTACCTAATATATTTGAAAAGGATGAATTAGATAGGCAGCTATCAAATCTAAAGCAAGAGAAATAGAAGTACTAGGACTGGATTATAGCAGATAGGATTTCCCATGGGAATCAAGATACTAATTTTTAAAGAAGTAAAACCAAAATTCTAATAAGTGTATTATATACATTGTTTATTTATCTTATTTGAAAAGAGGAGGATATTACATTTGCTCTATAACTGAAAAGACCACTGTGGAGGTTTTTTGATGAATACAGTGCTCTGTCAGGTCTGGACAGAATATTGATATCCTGGGTTTAGTGAGAGGAATTCAGTAGGCAAATAAGTATTTCAGAAAGGTCATCTAGGTTTTCTGTCAAAACTGATTTATTTTCTGGCAGCATCAGAGGAATAATTACTAATAATGTGAAAAGGCTGAACTTCTGAAACTTAATGGTGGAGCCAAATTTACCTTGTGAGAACTAGTGTTCTTAATTGAGGAAGAAAAAGGAATTGAAAGGTACAAATAGCTGTCTCTTCACACAGCAATTCAAAAAGTGAAAAATAAAAAACAAAAAGAAAAAAGATAAAAAGTCAAAGGAGTGCCCTTAAAATCAGGTACATCTGTAGGTATCTCTGTGTCTATGTGTATGCAAATGTAGGTAAACGCTTTGTAAGAATGTGCAGATAAAACAAGCTACCATTTAAGTGAGCAGTGAGTAATGCAGAACAGGGGACCTAAGAAAGAAATTTGGAACTGGAAAGTCATGGTCATGGTACCAAATGTTGTACTGTAGGCAATGTTTTACTTTTCTAATGATCCTTCTCCAGAGCCTAATCTTTCAAGGGTACAGCATAAGTCTCATCCCTAAAATTTTGTGAATTCTCAAAAAATGTTGGGCTGCTAATGACAGCTTAACCAAATGTAAAGTTCAGGAACTGTCCAGACTTTCTCAATGGCCCTCTGGGAACAAACTGCACTAATCACACTTTGAAAAACAGACAAATAAATGTGCATAGATTGGCACTGAATGACCGGAGATCTTACTTTAAAAAGTTGCAGGGGACAAAACCAAAAACTAGTAACTGCTTTTCATACAGAAGAGCTCTCAGCTGGTGAGGTAACATGAAACAAGGAACTCAAGATAATTATCTCTGCCTAATAATTGTTAAGTGAAGCATCACTCTATGAATCTAAAACACATTTCTTGATTCTCTGGACACAAAAGTGCATGTTGCAGGGACACCTGAGTTAACCTGGATGCAGTCAGTGAGATCTAAACATCTTAACCCCTTACCAGTGGATTCAAGGACATGCAGCATCCCCAGGAAAAGGTATGCAGAGATGGTGAGGGGAAACCTTTGTGTGGAAAAATGGTATAGAAATCTGGACCTACTAAGGCATGAAGCATCACTAATTTTGTCAAGGGAGGCTTTGCAATAGAAAGGAAGTAGCTAAAAATGGCCACATCTCAAGGATACTAAAGCAAAGCTGATATGCTACAATCTGCTTCTCCATGTGTTTCTCCTTTTTCTTCAGCCTTCTCAAGAATTCTGAAGAATTTTCTCCTGGAAACTCCACGATAGTGGTGTATTTTGAATAGCAGAGAAGACCGAAAACAACCTTTGGATTAAATGAAGTTCAATATAATTTCTCCTTAAATCCAAAAGGAAAAAGTTCTGAATCAAAATACTTTTCTTTAAAGGAAACTGACCTGTACAAGCAGATTTATTAGGAAATGTCACATTGAAGGAGACTAAAATGATTAAACAAGCTTGATTCATGTCACCCTTTTGTGTGGAATTAAGCTCCCAGAACATTATTTAGCAAAGAAATACCTTTTACTTTGATAAACCAAATTAAGTATGCATCCTCCCCATGAACATATTTGTTTGTTTCCTCTTCTGGGGGTTTAAATGTCAGGAAAATGTTTGGACAAAGAATGAGGACTTATTACCAAGTTTGTTGGTCTTCATGTTTAAAACCTTTTTTCCCATGCTTAAACTAAAAAACTAGTCAAAGCCTCAGACTAAGAGCAGAAGCATCACATAAGTGTGCCACGATCTGTTCTCTCATTTAATATTCAAGAGACTAGGCTGGTTAAAATCCTCAGCGTAAACCTTCCATTTCCTATTTTTTGAGGCTTTTGTTCACAGTGGGAACTTTATACCTTACACTAGGAATTAAATAATACTACAGTGATGCACAGAAATGCAGTGGACTGGTATAAACTCCCTCTGCTAATTCAAACTTTTAAACATTTCAAAACTTTTAAATGAATTCACTTTGTGCACTGAGGCTGACAACCTCTGCATATAAACTCTGTCATGTAACCAGTGGCACAGGGCTGATCAAGATGAAATACGTATTGCTACTTGATTTAATACAGTATGGTTCCAGCAGTAATAGAAAGGGAACCATACACTTGTTATTTTTCTTCAGCTGAGGTTTTTAATTGTAATGCTTTTGGAAATACAACCTGTAATCTTTTTTCCATATCAGAGCCAATTACTAATTATTTTTCTTTCGGTAACAATTTCCAAGTGTGGGCAGACTGTGGATGTGAGCCAGGATACATGCCAGGCATTTTGGTGAGATTCACCTCATCTGAAGTTAGGTGTCCAGATAAGAAATATCTGTCTCCCCTCTATATTACCATCTCATAATCAGTCAAGAGAAAAATTACATTACAGAGGAAGATTCATCCTGTCTTGTGAGAAATGTCTGATATAAGCCAGATTGGATGTTCTAGAAGGCCTTTCACAGTGGCACACCATGAAATCAAAGATCTTTAAATCCAGTATCCAAACTAGAGTTTAAACTGGGATTTTAACAAGTGGGGCTAGAGCTTAAACTGTCAACTAAATTCTGCTCTTAATAGATATAGCAAATATACCAATAAAAACATATAGAAATATCAGAATTATGGTCACTGGTAATTAAAACTCTGTTAGATCATTAAAGCATATAGGAATGTCTGTGCAAATGTCTTTCTTATTAAAAGAATTGTTAGACCAGTTCCTGAGTTCATGCAAAAAGGTAAGTTTCTGTTCCTCCATGATATTGATCCAAGTACGATTATTCCATATGAATGCACATTATTATTATAAGGCACAACATTCCACAAGAGTAGTTCATTCCAGAAGTACTTTCCCCACCTTGCTTTAAAAATACTTGAAGGGACAGACAGGATTCTTTATATAATTTATTTTTGTTGAATGAATTATTGATTGAGATTGAGAACCAAGGTCATTTTTGACAGAGCACATTTGTGGTGGAGATGAAAGATTTTGTTTGTCCTGCACAGAAATCATATAAATTGTTTTGCCATGTCTAAATGATCACTCAGAGAGGAAAAAATTGCGTTATTAAAAGATCTGTGCTCACTGAAGTTTGGAAGGAGATGAGTGTTGTCTCAGAGGTGGTCAACTGAACTTTTCATGGTTATGACATTCTACCAAGCATACAATATTAGAAGTAACTTGCCATGGCTATCTCAGTCATGATGGGAAGTGTGCAGCTGATGTTTTCTTTTCACCTAGTATTTTTTAATATGAACTGCTATTTTTTATATGAACTACTTTACCTGTCATTCCTGTCTTTGTCTGTCAACAAGTGGTGGCAATTATCTTCTGGACATGAAAAATCATGATCAAATATTGTCCACTGAGAGTTTACTCTGCACAATTTTTGTGAATTAAGTGATGAATCATATAGATTTTTTTTTAGCTATTCATTCACTTGTGGCTTCTAAGGCAAATTGTAAATGCTGCCAATGAAAAACAGCTTGTTAGACAATGAGCCAACATTCTGCTGCTTCTTGCAGTATATGGCTGGACAAGATTTCATCTGAGTAGATGATCTAATTATTACCACCCTATTTTGACTGTGGACATTTCTGTTTGCTTTTGAACAGATATTTCAATGCTTTCTTAATCTAGTTTGTTTGTTATGTGTATGAGTCCTACAGGAGAGACTTTTCATGCACATTGTGAAATGTTTCCACCTCTTGAGGTCTGCTGCGCAATGGATTGGTTCTTGCAGATTTGTGGTTACCACGAGCCGGCAATGTTTGTGGTGTCCAAATAGTGAACAACATCAATTATATGTACATGCTTGTGTTAATAACAGAATAAATATATAATTTGTCCCAAGATGTCAGCCAGGATTATGTAGCACATTATATTTTTGACTTAAATTTATTGCAAGCTGATTAATAAAAATGTCCCCCAAAAAATTACTGTTCCAACAGTAGTATTTTGCATTCTGAATTTTGTCCTCTTTAGGACCTTTCATGAAACCCAAATATTCTTTGAGCCTATGCACATGAGAAGAGCTGCTCTTGCGATAATTTTTGCCCCCTGCAGTTGCCAAGAGAAGCACTTCTTTCTACGTCAAGGACTTTTTTGTTGAATGTTGATCTTGGATGTGATTATATGAAAGAGAAGCTATTCATAATATGTGGATATCCATATGAGTGTGACTGAAATGGCAGTTTAATTTTGTACAGAACTCTGAGTACAATATTTTACATCGACTTCATATTTAGAATTAATCAAGCTCTACTTGAGAATATTGGGGGAGAAAAAGAAGCAATTTTTTTTAAGTGTAGTTTTTCTGAATATAATTCTCTGTTTGCTTTCTTTCCAGTTTTTGTACTGTTCTTCAATTCCTTTGCTGCAGTTTGAAAAGATGCACCCATAAATAATAAATCAACAATTATGACAATAAGAGATTTGTAAAGTAGTTATGTGACTTAGATCTGTTTTCTTCATCAGCAAAGTAGAAAAATACTGTCCATTTTGTTTCCTGTTATATTTGTGTTATGATGTAAAACTCAAAGTACAATGCTAGAGCAGAAGTTCTAATTCCAAATGAGAGTTCTAATTCCAAACGAATCCAGTTTTGACTTTTTGAACCTCATGTGAAGGTATGTCTATTATCAGTCATGATAAAACACTTAACAGAATGAACACTAAAATAAATATGTTATGATGTCCATTTGCCAGTTAAAACTCTATTAAACTGATCTGAGCTTTACAATAGCAGGTTATTCCAGAAATCAGAAATTATTACATACCATGCAACTGATGTACCCGGTAAGGTTACAAAAATAAATTTCAACATATTTGGGACCAGTAACTGGAAAAAAACCTGAAGTTTTTGAAGTATTTTCGCTCATAATTTTCTTGTATTTCAGGAACAGAGCTGTGAACAGTTGTTTATCCAAATTATTGGGAACAAACAGCTTTCAGATAAAATGAAATTAAATCTCTCAGGTTTGAAGACAGTCTCCAAAGAGAAATTTGTAGATATTGAAACCTTGATGGAAAAACTAATGGTGGATCAAGAAAATGCTGATCAGGTGCAAAGAACTGTCTTGTATTATTTGTGAGATAACACATTACTGCTCAATAACTGACAGCTGAAATTTTATATTTAAGGATCAGTAACTCTAGGCAATATGTTTTTCTTTATGTGACGTAGTAGAAATACAAGAGTGAGCACTGGCATGGGAGTCTGGGAGGGAAAGGCAGCTAGATATCACACCACCTCCTTCTGTGCTGCTGTTTTCATCAGTGTGACTGTTCCTATGAAAGGATGACAGACTTTAGAATGCTGCTTTTAAAAAAATTTCACATTATCTTCAATATATGTTCTTTACTGGGGTTGCCAGTAAAGAAATGCTGTCGGAGCAGAACAGGCAGTGAGGTACACAGGACTTGGCTTGGCCTGTGTATCCTTCACAGTTACTACGTTGGGGACAATGGGGTCAATCCTAATCAGGGCATTCAAGCTCATTAAGAGCTTAGCTGCAATGGGCAGTGGTGGCAGGACCCCACAAATACTTAAAAGAGCAAGATCATTTGAAGTTATATTGTATAGATTATTCATTAGCAAGATAAGACTATCAAGATGAGCATATATAAAAGTTACACACTGAACAACAAAGTAGAGGAATTTTCTTCTGTAAAGGATCCTGTAGCTTTCTCATATGTGCCTCATTTTGCATTCAGCCCAAGATGCTACTTCCTAGCCTCTGTGAGTTTGAGAATAACCAGAAAAATTCTCAACAAGAAATAATTTACAACAAGAAAAAGCTATTTACAATACATAGATTTGTTTTTAAAAAATCCATAGTTTTCTAGGTTTGTTTTGGGGTTTGTTTGTTTGTTTGTTTTTAATTAGCCCTTACCTATATCTCTTATTTTTGCGCGTCTGTGTAGTGGGGATTTGACTGGCTGTCCCCAGGCTTGTGGAAATTCATCTGTGTTGAGTCAGGCTGAATATGAAAAAGGACACATAGGAAAAAGTTACAAGACCAGCTAAGGGTCATTGTTTTATGTTGTCCAGCATATAATAACTAAATAGTCTTATCTTGCTAATATCCTGAAATTCATAACCTGCACCTTTTTTGTTTTGTGTAATATTGTTCTATTTCCATGGTCTTATAAGCATGAACACATGCTCAAATAAAGTGTACAACAGAATTTTCTTTTGATAGTCTCCACCAGCTAACAAGCATGGGAGCTGCTAATGCTGCAAAATAACAGAATTATATCCTAATCCTCATCCCAGTTGTTCAATACTTAATGGATGGCTACAAAGAAGTTGGAGGTTCTCTCTTCACAACACACCACATGGAGAAGACAAGGGGCAATGGGTGTGTGTTGCACTGGGAGAGGTTTCATCTTGATACAAGAAAGAAATTTTTTACTGAGACAACAATCACTGGAACAACATGCCCAGGGATGTGGTACAGTCCCTGTTAGTGGAAGTTTTCAAGATGTGACTGGATGGTGTGCTAAATAATTTGATCAAGGCTCCCTTTCCCAGGAAGGGTAGGACCAGATCATCTTTTGACGTCCCTTCCAACCTGGGCTGTTCTCTTGTTCTATGTTTCTAATTCTCCAGTGTCTGCTGATGTGCATGTGGAAGAAAGTGAATAATTGTTTCCCATCTCTCTCTGTACACTCTAAGTGCACATTAACTGTGAAGAATAAACTCTTTTAAAAAATACTGCATTTTGAAAACTCCTGACTGCATATTTAATCTCAGGTTTGTTGTGTTGTTCAAGAAGATGAAGCTATTGCTAAAGTGAAAGCAGAAGAGACTCAAGCCATAGCTAAAGATGCTTGGAGAAACATGGATGCAGTTATCCCAGCTTCAGAGGCTTTTGACTCCTTAGAGAAAGCATGTATTTCTGAAATTGGCGTTTTTATGAAACCACCACATCTTGTCATGACAGTAATGTAACCTATTTGTATTCTTTTACATGCCAAGTAAGCTGTTCAACATTTCTTATTGCTTTCCTGTATTTCCTATTGGCCAATCACCTTTACATTTAGTGTGCTGCTTGTGCCTACCAACACCTTTCTTAGCAAAAATATTATTCATCCTATATTTATTTTTCCTCAAGCAAAATACCTACTAGCCATTTTAAATGAAAGATTTTTTTTTCACCAGGTATGTTCATTTATTAATGGATGTTCCTGGACCAAAATCCCTGTGAATAATAACCTTGAACTTAAAAGAAATTCAGTACTGACATTTAGCACATCTAACTGGCCTCAATCAGATATGCAGGCCTTCTGAACTTCACACACATTCAGAACAAGCTGCCAACTTTGTGGCTTACCTTCCTGTCTAATTTCTAGGACTAAATAGGAACAAGAAGATAGAGTAACCTAAAAAAATTAAATGGTGGGAACAACAGAAACCAGACACGATAAAAAACCGTTTATTAAATATGCGTAGCAGTGGGGGTTTTTTGGTTCTTGAAGCTTCCTACCTTTTTTTAGTTTACCTGTTCATAAACTACATACTCCACGTACTTTTAAACTACAGAAACTGTGGTATTTAATTTAAGTCTGAGTTACTTGTTCACACTGTTTATTGCGTTAGTCATTTCTCATGATTTGGCCAGTGTTACTAGGATGGTCTTTTCACATAAACCTATTCAGTTTTTGAAGTGTCTTTAAGAATGTGTAAGAAAGGCTAACTCCGTAATTTTCAATATGTTTATTTTCTGCTTTGTGGCAAGCATGATTAGACATTCATGAATTTGGGGGGAATTAAAACAAAAGCCTAGTTTTTTGGTCAGCAGACTCTTCAGAGTTCAAACCTGTTGCGATTTGCCTGAAATTTCAGTATGAGAAACCCATAATGCCTATTCTACTAGTGAAAAGCAATTTTGGAAGTTTGCCTTTGAAATGTCTACACTGATTAATTAAAACTAGAAAGGTGATGACTGTACCTCAGTTCATGATTTAATGAAGCAGTAATCTCTGAACTCTGTCCCTGCTTGCACATCTGCCGTCTTTCTGCACAGTGTCCTTCATTTTCCTCAGGAGGAGGGCTTTTCCTCAGCTTTCAGATGTCCTAAAGCAGAGAGCTAATTTTAACAAATTTAGATTCTATCTACAGTGATTTTTTTTTTTTAAAGGCACATTGTCTTTATTGAGCATTTGTTGTAGGAAATCACTTCAAAGCACTATACATGAAATCACTCAAAATATGGAAGTTTGTGTTACATAAAACATTGTTTTCTAATTTTATATAACTTTTTTTTTTAATTTAATCTCTTAAGCCTCTTATCCAACTTCTTGGATATGCCGATTTTCTTAGAAAGCTTTTGAAATAGGATAAAGAAAATGTAAAGCCTCAAATATTGTCAAAAGCTGCAGAGATACATCAATAACCCAAATTTTTCACCCGAAAAAGCAGAAAGGCATTTAAAAGCATGCAGGTCCATGTGTATGTGAGAGAGAGCTATGGATTTTTTCTGTGAGGTACTCAAAGAAGTTGAACAGAAGAGACAAAAATTTATCACTGCACAGGTATTCAATTTATCTTACCCATGATTTATTTCTTCCATGACTTCTTTTTGGTCATGAAAAGCTGAGTTATTACATTTAGTTATGTAATTTAGTGGCATGGTCACATTGGAGGCTATGATAGCATTTACTCAAGCCTGCATGAGCAAATACAGATCTGTCATTCTTTACTGAAGCAGGTCGCAGTAAAATGCAGCCATTCTCACCTCTGCTTTTCCTCCATCCCCTGGGCCCAGTCCCTGGGCTGCTGACTTCTCCACCTAGAGAAGTTAATTCTGGTTCTAAGCCTTGTGTATCCCATTTGTACAGAGTAAGAATCTGCATGAAGGGCCATAGAGGAACTTTATTATTCAGATAGAATCACCACAGAGATCCACCCATGTATTTGCAGTGATACTGTGAGCCAGTTTGTTACAGTTTGGGTGGACAGAAATTATCTCAAGATGAATTTCAAATGTCTATGGTCCAGAAGAGACTTCCTCCCTTACCTCAGCCGAATTTCAGTAAACTGTTAAAAAAAAGAAGCTTGACAAATACAAGCATGAGAAGAGATATCTGTCATAAGAACTCTGTTTTAGAGATGGGACAGAAACTTTCTATATTACAGTCATTTGACTGAGGGCAGATTTATTTTGCGTAGCAGTAGGATCCTAATTACATCTACTGTTTGTGTGATCTCTCACTCCTGTTAACAGCTTCTAAGTATCAGGCCAACAGTCTTGGATATCTCATCCCAAATGTTTGCTCTGCCATCTTAGGCTGAACTTAATGCTACAGTGCCTACCCTTTAAGATGAACAGATGAAGCTGAGACAAGTGGAGGATCAGAAAAAAAGCATTCCAAGGCCAGTATGAGAAAATTCATAGAGAGAAAAGTCATGGAAAGAATGAAAGCCTTGGTGATTTTTTTTTTTTCTTAAGTCAGAGAACTGAATCTTTCATTTTCATACTGCCAGCATAGAGCTAGCTGTCCATGCTCACATAAGGCTATAAGAGTTTTACATCAGGCAGTCGTATGATGTATGGAATACCCAGTCACCAGTAAAATATCTGCATGCATGACACCAGGACTTCACTGGTGTGGTGCTTTACTGGCCCTTACCCTTTTTTTAATATACACTACTGTACTTGAGAAATCCAACAGCCAACAGTTTTGCAGCTTCTTCTGGATCCCCTCAGCCAATGTTGTTGTATAGTAGGCACTGAAAGAAACTGCTAGGAATGTGACGAGCAGAGGATATGTATGTATCAGCTCAAGTTTGTCTCTCCTTGTCCATAATAAGTAAGGAAAAACTGTCAGTCAACAGTGTCCTTCACTAACCTACTGTCATGAATGCAGCTTTGTGGATCCTGCTGATTATGTTGATTTATTGTGAATGAGTGACTTTACACAGTTTGGTTTAGTAGCAGTTTAGAATTTACTTGCAGCAAACCACAGGATTTGATTGTAATATTTTAATAGCACTCAGTCATCAGTGATTAACAAAGTGACTAGACAAAATTGATCAAAACAGTGACTTAGTTACATATTCAAAGGTGGCAATGTTCACTCCATTACTACATGGAAGTGCATAAACGAAAATTAAATTACACTGAGTTGGAACGATTCACAAAGAGATTGTGTATGCAGGGGATAAGGAGGACCCTCCCATTGAGTTACAAGGTTCAGAATAGACCCCCTTGCTTTCTAAACTCCTTTTCAGAGAGGAGTCTAGGTGCAGCTGGGTCCAGTCTTAGTCTCAGACTTGGTCAATGGTTTGTGTGAATAAGGATAACGCAGCAGTATAAGACTCACTTTGAAATTAAATCATATATCTACAGACTACTTAAACAGATTCACACATGCATACACACAAACATGAATACATATATATATACACACACATAAAAATGGTATACCTGTTAAAAATTCCCCTTGAGTTCACTGAAATACTCACATCCAATGGCTTGGCATTTCTCAACGGATGAGGTTTGAGCCTCAAGGAGTGAAGGGTTTCAGCCCAGGCTCCACTGTTGGTATTTGGCAATGGATATCTGGTTGTAGCAAACTTTGAGAGTTGGCGAGCTTTGCTAGCTCTGAGAGTTGTCCTACTCAAAGGAAGATGCTGGTGCAGCCCACAGAAGTCCAGGAGAGCTCAAAGGGCCTCACTTAGGACTGCTGTTTATAGGATCATGAGATGATTGTCTTTAGTCATCAATTTTCATCCGAGCCACAATTTGGGTCAGTAGTTGCTGGAATTCCAGTAATGATGATACCACTCTGTTTCAAGGATGTCAGGGGTAGCTGTTCTCTCTCCCCTTGTTAGCCATAATACAGAGATTTTAATAAGGACAGGACCGCTCTCTGCTTCAACTGCATAGGAGTTTCTGGTACAATTAAGGGGCGCTTAACTGACCAACTCACTACACAAAGGCCATGGTCTGGAATTCCTGAGGTTGTAAAGCAGTTGAAGAGAAAGAAAAAGTGGCGGCGGGGGGGGGGGGGGGGAAGATGCACCACCACACCTACTAATAGATTTGGAATAAATATTAGCGCAAACAGGGAATATAACAGGACGTAAGCATATAAAACTGGTAGGGGAAAAAAAAAATCTCTTAGAAAATAATCAGACCTTGTCTTTTTCAGCTGATTACCAAGAACCATGGCTCAGAAACTCAAGAACCTCAAGCTTACCTGACCTGAGCTGGAGAGCTTACAGCTGTGCTGGAGGTGGATGGGTTTGGTGGGAGAAGATCATCAAGAATTTTGAAGTTGAGATTTCAAATATCACAGGGAATGTGTTCAGAGTGGCCACTTAAGTGGCCTATTAAAGAGCTTTTAGAGACCTATAGAGGAAGCTCATGAGTAAAAATAAAGTTCCTTTTCTTTCTTTCTAGAATGTTCTTGTGGAAGGTATCCAAGATCAGTTTGTATCCATTTGAAGAGAATTATTATATCCACATGTGGTGGGCTGACCCCCAGCCACTCACTCACCTCCCACCTTGCAGTGGGATGGGGGAGAGAATTGAAAGAGCAAAAGCTGAAAAATCGTGGGTCAAGATAAAAAGGTGAAGCAAAGCTGTGTGCACAAGCAAAGCAAAACAAGGAATTTATTCACTACTTCCCATCAGCAGGCAGATGTTTAAACATGTTTTCCTGGAAAGCAAAGCCTCAGGGCTGCTATAAAGAAAATTAACTCCATTCTAGCCAGACCCAGTATACCACTAAGCAGTGCTACCCATCTACCTAATGGTACTCAGCCTGCTATTAGTTCTTAAAAATACAGTCTCAGACAGATACCTTCTCTGAAATCAGGTGAAGCTTGTAATTTTCTTATCCAGTTCATGGCCTTCCAATGGCAAGAGTTTTCAGTCACTATGTAATCATATTAAACTCTTTGTTGTTACAAATCTCTCTAAGGAGTACCTAGAAATCTTGTTTAACAGCTCATATTTTTCACCTGATAGACTTCTGTATCAAGAAATGCCAAAATCTAGAGATTCCAGTAAGTCTCAATTTCAGTCTGGTAAACATATTGGGAGATCTTCAGCAGAGAGATTGCCATGTGAAAATGTATCTACAGAAAACAGGATCCTTGTCGCTCTGGGACAATGCTGCCCCTTCGTGATTAACCCCCATATCAGGTGAGCAGTATGTATAAATAAGCCCAATTTATTTATTTCATCAAAAGCTGGGCTCCTGTCTCTGGGTATTGTGAAAGTCAGGTGAGCACAGAACTTCAGATGTTGTAACCTGACAGAGAGGTCCAGTGAAATGAATCCAACAGTGGAGATTAATATCAGCTGAATTTTAAGGTCCATACTTTTAAAATACTACATGAATGACAAAACTGGCTCAACAAACATGGTGAAATTACTCACACTGAACAAAATTCTACGATGTAACTTTTACATTTTATTAATTCCAAAACCCAGCTAATATAATTTGTCTTAGAATGAAATTGTCTGCCCTAAAAAAGGAATGGTATGTGCTTCCAACCAAAGAGTTCTGAAACACTATCTTCCTCCTATCTGCCAGGTTCCATTGATAGAGTATCTAAAATTAATGGAAAAAATTAATGGAAAATTAATGGAAAAAGCAAGGCGTTCTTCTGCAGATATGCAGAGGAGCACAAGATTGGAAGAAGCACTGAGTGAACTGACGTATCTGGAGAGAAACAGTACGTGATGGTCCCTACCGTGGCATTATCTGATGGACAGGCTGTCGCTGCAGCCTCACACTCTTCCACTGCCTACCCAGCAGGTGGCATCAGGGTGACACGAATCACATCCAATTTCTCGTTTCTTTTTTTTCCAAACCATAGCTAAGGAACCGCGTCAACCTGCTTCCTTGGGAAGAGATGAAAAGTTTTGTGACTGAACTTTTGACTGTCTACTGTGTGACCTCGCCCTGTACCACAGCAATTAACAAAAATAATAATAACAAAAAATTCCTTTGTGGATTAAGATTGATGTTGCATAAATGGGCATCCTAATGTTCACCTTGCAACTGGTGTAGTGGTAGTGGTATAGTGGAAAAGCACTTCCTCCCAAAACACTGTTGGGATCAAAAATGTAAAGTATTCTCCAGAGACTCCAAAAACATCATAAATGGTGTAGGGCATGAGAAGACTTTGTTACAGTAACCCAAGATAGTTCACGTCCCCTATCCAATTATGTGGAGTCCCGAGCACATCTCATTGTTACAGTAACCCAGGACAGTTTGCTGCTTCTCATCCCATCTGAGTATGTAGAGTCCCCAGCATGTTTTATCTTGTAGTTATGGTAACCTGGGATAGTTCGCTTCCCTCCCCATCTGCACCTACTTTTGCATTCGAATTCGGACAACAGCACCTGTACTACTTGAGCAAGTTTGGTAACAAGCAAAATAGGACATTACATATGTATGATATGGTAATCAGCACAAGTTTTATCATCCACTCCTGCGGTGCTTTCCCTTGAGCTTCACTCCCGAGCAGGGCTCCACTGCATTGGGTCCCCATTTAATTAACATTGGTGTCCCGGGGCTCCCACCGTGGTAGTGCCATGTTTTCATTAAAGCCAAAGCTTTCACTTGCTGAGCATTCTGCCTCATCCCTGAGGGATCCACACCTGCTTTTTACTTGTGACAAATGGCCACACATTTTTTGTCTGATAGCTGCCGTATGTAGATACAGCTTCATGAACTGACAACTTCAAATTAGAAAGAAATAATTGGTGTACTCAGAGGAATTTCCTTTTGGTAATTGCTAACTTTTTGCTGAAGACATGCAATTTGTTAACAAAGGCTGTGTTTGGAAATTCAGAAACTAGAATGGAATTATGTCCCAGCCTGGGATTAACCAACTACTTTATCTATATATCTAATGCCAGGAGAGAAAGTCTGTTTAGCAAAATAAATTAAAATAATTTTGCTGAAATATAATAAAAATTCAAAATAATCATTTCTGGTCTTTTGGAAACATGCAAAAATTTCTAAGTCCCCCAGGCTATTAATGTTCAATTATGTAGTTTTAACACATGAGTACCAGAGCTTGGTGTTTTCTCATTCCCTATTTATTACATTAAATTAATTTTACTCAGAAAATGAAAGTCTACTGTAAAGCTGTTTCTGTCATGAGGTTTACTCCTTGAAGTCCGTTCTACATGAAGATGTTACAGCACATTTATGCCTAACTGTTGCTCATAAATAATTTCTTAATTTCTAACTCTAAGAAATGTTGCATATTGGTTGCTCCTATGCCACTGCTATGGATGATTCTTAATGCTGTGTATTTCTAATTTTTTTTAATGGAATTATTAATTGGTTTTAATTTTATTGTTAATTCTGTGTCATTTTCAGCATGCTTTGTATGCACATGAAGGTTGTAGTTCACAGAGTTGCTGCTTGCCAGGCTATTGCTTAGTTGATGTGCTTTTTAGAAATGATGCATGAGAGGCCTGCTAACAGAGGAACAGTTGAGAGGCAGCCAACAAATGCAGCAGTTTGCACAGCAGACTGCACAAAAGGGGGGTCTGAGCACGCATGTCCTCAGAAATGGTGTTGCTGCACCACAGAGCATGGTCCCCAACAGCTGTTGGACTAACTGTCTCTATAGCACTTGAGCCATTGACCCAGTCAGAGCTCTGGAGGGTGCGTGCTGCCTTCCACAAAATCCTGGGGCCTCTTCCTGAGGCTGAGGCAGTGGGAGAAGGCTTTCTATGCTGCAGGAGTTATGCCTTTGTTGAGAAACATGGTTGGCAAATAGAGAAGCTGCAGGAAGAGGTCAGCAGACTATGCAGCATCAGAGATGATGAGATTGAGCAGATCCTCTCCAAGACTCTGCAACTTCCAGAACCTGAACCTAAAAGTGTACTCAATGCAGCACAGGTAGAATCTGTACTTACTGGTTTGGGAAATACACAGTCTCATTATGGCAAAGGGTGGAAGTTTATGAGTTCTGGCTTCTGCTTCATCTGCAGATAATTTGCTAACATAGAATAGGTGCAATGCTTTTGCAGCTGTTAAGGGCTCACAGTTCTGTCAAATGGAGCCTCCAATTGGGCTGAGCTTGAGCCCTGCAACAGCACCAGCATAAAGTAGCAGGTGATGGTGGTGAGAGGCTTCCTGCTGTGATCCCTTTGTGACACTTAAGAGGCGAATAAACAGAAAAGAATCTGATTTAGTTTTTGTGGGAAAGAGTGAGAATTGCTGAAGCCCTAAACTGAAGAAAAAGAAAGCAATGATCACAAGTGATGGTGCAACCAACAGAAATTCAAATCTCCCCTAGTGATGTTGTGCATGGTGGTGGTGGTACATCTTTGTTGTGGTGTTGTGGATGTGGTGGTACATCTTCCCCCTGCCCCTGTTTTTTTTTCTGTCTGTCCTGTTTTTCCCCTTTACTTTGTCTGCTTTACAATCTCAGGAATTCGCAGGCCGCAGCTTTTGTGTAGAGAGTTGGTCAGTTAAGCACTCCTTAATTGTACCAGAAACTCCTACGTGGCTGGAGCAGAGAGCGGCTCTGTTCTTATCAAGATTCATATTATGGCTAATGAGGGGAATGAGAACAAACAGCTACCCCTGACAGCCTTGAAACAGGGTGGTATCATCGCTGCTGGAATTCCAGCAACAAGCTGACCTGAATTGTGGCTCAAACGGAAATTTACTGGTGATTAAAGTCAATCATCTCACAATCCGATAAAACAGCAGTCCTAAGTGAGGCCCTTTTTGCTCTCCTGGACCGCCGCGGGCTGCACCAGCATCTCCCTCTGATCGAAATGTCTCTCAGAGTCAGCGAAAACTAGCAGACTCCGAAAGTCTGCTGCCACCAGAACTCCGTTGCCGGAGATCGACAATGGAGCCTGGGCTGCTGATATCCTTCACTCCTCGAGACTCTGGTCTTGCCCGTTGAGAAATGCCAAGGCATAAGACGTGAGTATTTCACTAAACTCGAGGGGAATTTTTAACAGGTATACTGTTCTCATATATGCATTTATAGTTGTAAGTGTGCATGCATGAATCAATTTAAGTAGTTTGTAGATGTATGATTTAGTTTTAAAAGGAGTTTTATATTGCTGTATTATTCTTATAGCATTACTCTCCTAAACCGTTGACCAAGTCTGAGACTGAGAGTGGGCCCAGCCGCACCTAGGCTCCTCTCTGAGAAAGAGTCTAGGAAGCAAGGGGGTCCATTCCAAACCTCGTGACTCAACAGGAGGGCTTCCATATTCCCTACATACAATTTCTCTTTCTCTCTCATATAATCCAAATTTCCTTTATATACTTTTCCTATGTACTAGATATACATATATGCATATACATACATTACTCTTATTCATATAAACCGTTGACCAAGTCTGAGACTAGGACTAGACCTAGCCGCACCTAGGCTCCTCTCTGAGAAGGAGTTTAGAAAGCAAGGGGGTCTAGTCTGAACCTTGTGACTCAACGGGAGGGTTCCCTTTCGTGTCCCCCCCCCCCCCCCCAGCCTTGCTCTCTCTCTCCCCTTTTACTTTTATTCCATATATACGCAATGCTTTTATGAATCATCTTAACTTGTGATTTATTCTCTTTTATGTGCTTTTGTGTAGTAATAGAGTGAACCTTGCCATCTTCGAATCTGTAACTAAGTCACTGTTTTGATTAATTTTGTCTATCACTTTATTAATCATTGATGATTGAGTGCTATTAAAAATACTATAACCAAATTCTGCAATTCGCTACAAGTAAACTCTAACTTTTACTAAATCAAACTGTGTAAAGTCACTCATTCATAGTGAATCGACATAATCAGCAGGATTCACAAACCTGAATTCATGACACCTAGTGATGTTGTGCATCTGTAAGAACTGGAGCTTGAAGATCAAAGAACTCAAATCATTGTGTGCACCAATGCTGACAAAAATAAAAATCAAGGCCGTTGAAGACAAAATTCTCAGAAAGTTTTGTTTCTTAGGGAAACGTCCTGGCCAATGAAGAACTCATCAACCCACTGCAAGAATCAAATGCAGGAGACATTCAGAAATCAGAATAAATGATTGGTGGCTGATTTTTGGTTTCATATTTCTCCTCGATAGAATTATTTCTACAGGGGAAGTATCATCCAGCTTTTGAAAATGTGGCCTGTTAAGACCACTAATTAGAATAAAACTCTCTTTGAAAATTGGCATGAATTGCACACAATGCTTCCTAACAGTGTATTTTATTAATGTTTTCAAATCTTCACATTTAAGGTTTTAAATATTATGCTGATATAGTTGTTATTAAAACGAGTATTTGTCAGTAGCTACAGTAGCTTATGATATGCAGTAAGACAGCTCCTCCTCAGAACAGAGAAAAGCTGTTCATTTTCTAAAGCCTGTTCAAAAATGAAAACTTTCCATATAGCCAGTTTGAGTATATCTGAATTGCAATTTCACATGACTTCTCTATTTTTATTAATGGCAAAGTTTATTTTGTGGCTTTATTAGGCTCGGTAAGTTTTATTCTAGTCATGCTTGTTCATTGTTAACTTTATTTTATTGGTCCAACTGGGCTTTTGGCAAAGTAAGAGCAAACATGACATTTTTTTTATATTTATGATATACAGCTGGCTGTTGGCTATAGAACTGTTATGCTGACCTCCTAATAGACTGAGGTCTGCACTACATGGTCATTCCAACTAAGAAAGGAAACAGCTTGTGTGTAGCCTCCACATAACTAAGGGAGTCTTAAGGAGTTAAGTAGCTTTCTCTTTCTCAGATCACTCATATTTGCAGATTTGCACAGATTTCTCCATAGAAGGCATTCCTCAACTGGTATAATCTGTCATAATTTTGTTGACATTTTGAGAATTTATGCTGCCCCTCCACAGTCAAAGAGGACTTTGAGATCTCCACACCACTCAGAAAGCAGAGCTAAGAGGTTGCTTTCCTTGAGTAGCAGCTATCAGCTGATTATTTTTAAAACATCCTGAACATATTATGTACTTTCCTGTCTTCTAGTCAAGATTTTTGATCAGAAAAGTCAGACTCAGTTTTCATGCTCTGCTGGGATAGTGTCTGTAGAATAAATACTAGCTACTTCCTTTTCTCGGGATTCACTTGTGCAACTAGTTTTTAAGTTTGTATTGTCCTGTACTAAAAGTGCATAGTATCCAAGACAGAAATATCCTTTGGTCTTGAGCTTCCACCTGTGGTGAACAGAAAAGCTAGACAGCATCTGAAGTGGAGTCAGGTCTCCCTCATCTATATACCACCAGAAAGTAATGCCTTAGAGGAACTCCCCCTGTAACCAGTGGAACCTTGAGAGGAGAAAGTTTTCTCCATTGTCCCCAGTATTCACTTCCTAGTTGTAGAGACACTGCAAAAATGGTGTGAAAAATGTACTTCTTTTAGATTACATCAGGTGCCATTACTGCAAGGGTGCAAGTGACAGAAGCAATGTAACAGCAAATAAGTGCTGCTCATGAGAAATACTGGGCTGTCACCACCCAAGGAGCTGTCATGTACTTCGTAATTGCAAATCTGCCAGAGACAGATCCCATGTATCAGTTTTCTTTGAGCTATTTTAAGCAGGTTAGGTTAATATATATTTTAAGAAAATAGCATTTTACACTACCCATACTTAAAATGCCCTAAAATATTGTCTTATTAAATTGCACTAAAAATTCCACACTTACAAACTAGAATATTTGTAGAAAAGAAGTTAAAAGTGTTTCTCAAAAGATGGGATTATATGATATTTTGAATTTACCCTGAAATGCACACCAAACTTCTCTGTTCTGTGCCTCGTGAAAGCATTCGTTCTATTTGTAAATATATCATAAGAAATTAATAAAAATCTTTAAAGTTATAAAAATGTTCATGTTTTACTCCAGGTGGAGATTCTGTATTGAGCCTTACTTTAGGTGACAGATAAAAATTCATTTCCAAAGCGCATATATATATGTATATGTAAATTACTTTTTAAGGTCAAGATACTTAAATAAATCTTAAAAAATGCTCTTGGACCTTGAGTGCACATCCCCTGTTCCAAAGCAGGGCTGGAGATGCCTAGATCTCTCCCTGCAGGCATTTGCTTAAGCTGTTATTAGCAGTCTTCACTGACAGAAATTCTGCAAGTTCCTTACACCATCTATTGCCATGCCTGATTAATATTCATGACCTTTTAAAATCAGGTCATTTTTACTGCAAGGTGGATGAATTCAAGCCAAGTATCAAGCAATATTTGACTAAATTAACTTTCTCCGAGGTCACACAAGAACGCTGTAGAAGGGACCAGTTCTTCTGGTCTTGTTTTCCCCAATATTTCACTTTGTTTCTCTCCAGTGGGGTAGTGATTTATCCCTATCAAAACAAAAATAAGAATATGTAACCTTGCAGCTGTCCCCATATTAAAACAAGTTAATTTTCTTGTCATCTTGCCTCCCTAGTGATCTTGTTACATAAGTTCAGCATCCAATACACTGCTACTTCAAGAGAAAAAGGGAGTCACTAGTGAGAATTTGTGAGGATCTGTGAGATCTTTAGTTTAAACTGTAATCTATCATATGAAGTCCAGTAAGAATAATGGTTCCGAGAGTCTAGTGAATTACTCCAGGATTATTCTATAATTAATGTTAAGTTAATGAGCTCTTCTAAAACCAACCTGTTCTTTCAACTATTTAGTAAATCTACTAAGACTTTTGAAAAGAATGATAATCTGGAGCAGTATTTGGTAATACTGCTTAGTCAGACTCTCTGCGACACACACAGATGTTTCTCGAGACCTTTCTGAGTAACACAAACTGCTGTCTAGCTTTATGCCATGCCTTGAAACCCTGCAGCAGAGAGAAGTTAGGGATGCAGAATGGAGTTCTGCCTTGAGGGGCCTGCTGGCTTGGGTAAGGTACACTACAATAGGCTCAGGTCAAAGACAATCATCAGAGATTACATATTTGAGGTTCACAGTGGTATTTGTAGATAGGGGAGAAAGACAGTTTTCTAGAGTTTAGACTTTAAAATATTGATACGTAGGACCACAAGTAATATTTTCCAAGGTACGGTATCCTCTAAGGCATGCATGATTTTTGCCATTTGCTGGCCTGAGTCCAGGAAACTATACTCAGATTAGCACTACAACATATGAGTAGAACTTAAGAATGTGTTTATAGATATGCTTCAGTTAAGCAGTTAATTTAAGAACATATTTAAATGCCTTTGTGAAATAGGATGTTATTTATAATCCTGTTTGTTTTATAACACTTGTATTTTGCTTATTGAAAGTCATACACTTCCTAAATTTTTCTGTCTTAATTTTATTTTTACTGATTATTCTCTCTACTCACGAGCAACGCCTTGCTAAACTGGATGAGCCACGGCTTGAGGACACCATGTGATTTATGTGCTATGGCTGAGACAAAGCACTCCCAATGGAATTCAAAAGGATGGGATTTGTACACATATCTTCATTAAATTAGGTAACAGAAGAAACTAGATGTTAGATTGGAAAGATCCTTTTGTGATTGTTAATTGTTTTAAAGTAGATTTTTTTATACTGACACTGCCTCATTTCACTGAATCTATTTTTGAACAGTTTCAAAGACTGTAGTCAGCTCTGTCTGTAGGTGGTTTCCTGAAGTCCGTTTCTCTGTGTTTCCTCTACCTGGGTGAAAGGCTCTTGCCACACACCTTGACAGGATAGTCTGAGACTCCTCTCTGCCTCCACAAAAGCAATGTGGAAGAGTATGGGGACCACTTCTCCCTTCCTCCCTTCTTCCCACACCTTCCTGTTCCTTCTCCCAAACTCAGTCCCTATCAGTGTTTGTGCCCTGGTTTGATGAGGCATGCTGTAGTATTCTCTCCACACACACAAAACTTTCTCCAGCACAAAGCTGGGTAGGGCTGTCAGTCAGATGACATTATAATTCTTATCTTCCTTAAATCAGTGGGGCAGTTTATCCCTTCCAGTAATATTATTTGAAGCATTAACACTCAGCTCACTCTTTCAAGCACTGCTTCAAAATGCCAGGGAGAAGGATCCATTTATTATCACAAAATCACTGAGGTTGGAAGAGACCTCAAGAGATTACCTAGTCCAAACCCCCTGCTCAGAGCAGGGTCAAACAGTTATATACTGATTTTTATGCAGTAAGTGGCTTCTGATTTTTTTTTATCTCTTAATCTATCTTAGTGTGTTCCCAAGTAAATGTAATGAAGTGTATGTGTTCATTTTGATGAAATTCAAAGGGATTTTAGTTTAAAAACACAAAAAATGTGTGTCTTATATTTGTGTCATAAATATGACCTAGATGTGCTGGATTATTGATATGGCATGGATTACAAATTCATGGCCCAGATAATTGTAGTTTCATATGTAGAGTATCTTGGAATTCATGTTCATCCAGCAACCTGGGGACACTACAACTTGGTACCATTTCATATGGAGCAACATGAGGAAGAAAAAAATCAAAATGTGACAAAAGCTTCCTGAGACTTCAGACTGACCATGTTTCATAAATTCATTGTGGTAAAGTTCTTTATTACAGAAAAGGTAGGGTTCCTTTTGAATTCTATCTGCTTCAAAACTCTAGTAATTGTCTGTGAGATAAGTCATGAAATAGGAGTTCTGAAACAGTGAGGACATGGGCTCTCTATGAGCCAATTCAAGCTGAGTGTAAGGCACAGCCAGACTAGCTTGTAGTTTCATAGCTGTTAAGGAGAAACAGAGATCTGCAGGATGTTTCCTGTCTGTAGTTTGTGCACAGAGGAATAACAGGACTTTTTGCGGATTGATATCCCACCAGCGCCTAAAGAAAAGACTAAAGTCTTTTCTTGTGAATGCAGTGGGAATTGTGGCTTCATTGAAACTGCCTGGAAAGACTGCTCTTCTGCAGTTTAACCCTGTGTTAAGGAACAGTTCCAGCTTCTAGAAGCTGACCTGAAGTTCTTGAAGCATTTATACTGTAGAGATAATGTTATTAGAATTATTAGCTTGTAGAGAGCTCTTTCTTATGCTTCTGGATACACTGAGGCAGTTGTTTCTAGATATCATAAATTTTCAGATTAGTACCCTGGATGACTGATTTTTCTTTTCATTCTCGAGTTTTTATTATTTGCATCATGATGAAAGGATAGGATGCATGTGATTTTTGTCCAGTATTGTACAAGAAGCAGTGTATTTGCTATTTAAGGTACAGTTCTTTTCTCTCAGCTTTTTTACATTTATATACTGCTGCATCATTATTTCCTCTGGTGGCCTCTATACTTTCTGAGTTGGTAACAGACAGTCTTGGAAAACAATTCATAAAGAATCCCCAGACTGCATTTGGACCTCTATATGAAGACAAGTCTGCCCCACCTACACTAGTGCTCGTCTTGAGCACAGGCTCTGACCCAACAGGAACTTTTCAGCAGTCTAAGGAAGAGCAAGGATATTCAGAATGGTGTTGTTTATACTTTTTCATTGCACATGCTGTTGGGCAGGTGTTTTCAGTTATCAATTTCAAATATCTAAATATTTTAGTGATACTTAGGAAATGAATTCTTTAGGCTTATTTGAAAAAGAATTACTGTAGACCCCTTTGAAACACCACTCTCTTCTAAACATATCTTTATTCTTTTAAAATATTTAATTCTACATTGCCTGTGTACAAAAACTTAGTTGTGTAACAATTGATGAGATTTTACTGTTGATTTATCATAGAATCATAGAATCACAGAATGCTTTGGGTTGGAAGGGACCTTTAGAGATCATCTAGCCCAACCCCCCTGCAGTGAGCAGGGACAGCTTTAACTAGATCAGGTTGCCCAGAGCCCCATCCAACCTGACCTGGAATGTTTCCAGGGATGGGGCCTCCACTACCTCTCTGGGCAACCCATTCCTGTGCCTCACCACCCTCATTGTAAAAAATTTCTTCCTTATATCCAGTCTGAATCTACCCTCCTTTAGTTTGAAACCAGTACTCCTTGTCCTGTCACAACAGGCCTTGCTGAAAAGATTGTCCGCATCCTTCCTATAGGCCCCCTTTAAGTACTGAAAGGGTGCAGTAAGGTCTCCTCGCAGCCTTCTCTTCTCCAGGCTGAACAACCCCAACTCTCTCAGCCTGTCCTTGCAGGGGAGGTGCTCCAGCCCTCGGATGATTTTAGTGGCCCTCCTCTGGACCTGCTCCAATAGGTCCATGTCCTTCTTGTGCTGAGGGCTCCAGAGCTGGATGCAGTACTCCAGGTGAGGTCTCACCAGAGCAGAGTAGCGCGGCAGAATCACCTCCCTCGACCTGCTGGCCACGCTTCCCTTGATGCAGCCCAGGATTCTGTTGGCTTTCTGGGCTGCAAGCGCACATTGTTGGCTCATGTCCAGCTTTTCATCCACCAGTACCCCCAAGTCCTTCTCCACAGGGATGCTCTCAATCCCTTCATCCCCAGCCTGTATTCATATCAGGCGTTGCCCCAACCCAGGTGCAGGACCTTGCACTTGGCCTTGTTGAAACTCATGAGGTTCCTACAGGCCTACCTCTCCAGCTTGTCCAGGTCCCTTTGGATGACATCTCATCCTCCTGGCGTGTCAACCGCACCATTCAGCTTGGTGTTGATTCAGGATAAGATGAGATTTCATCTGCATAGTGTAAGTGTAGATATATACTTCTACCCCAGTTTATGTATGCTGTATAGTTCTTTATATTTGTAAGAACAGTAACAGTTTTCAAGCAATATGCCTAAATTCATATACAACAATTGAATGCCTAATGATGCCCTGGTTTCTGGTTGTTAAGCCACTACAGCCAAAATGTTGGGCTTACAGGTTTGGTGGTGCTTAGCTCTTCAGAAAATTGAGTCACTTTCATTTCAGGTCTCATTGCATGAGACTGAGAAACCTGATTTTAACACTCAAGCCCCAAAATGTAGTCTGCGTTCTTCAAAATTGCAAATCCCAAAGCTTCTACTTTTTTAAAAATGACTGAATATGAAATTGTACTTAGTATGAACACTCACAAAATTTACCCTCTATAGCAAACTGGACTCAATTTCACTGGGGCAAGGTCAAGGTTCTATTGCAGAAATAATAATAAAGGGTGCAATAAAACTGGGAAATTGATTATTTCTGCAAAACTGTCAACTCGCCATTTCATGGACATTAGCTCTATAAGAGCTTGTAAAAAGTTTAACACAGCCAAGTATGTAATTTTCATGCTTCATTACAAGATGTTTTCACAAAGCTGATGCCACCCTAGAATTGTGCTTTTGTAGCTCTCCATACAGCATGGGGTAAATAGAAAGATGCCTTAGGTTTAAAAAGTTACTCTTTGCTATATAGTTATGCAAAATGTAACCTACACTGTAGTGCCCTTCAGATCACTGCCATTTTTATGGTTTTTAAAGATATACCATGTTACTTCCCTGTGGTTCTTTTATCAAAGAATGAATGACAACCAGCTGGATAACTGGGAATTGTTATCCCATTTTAAACCCTGGGAACTGAAATAGAGGAAGGTCTACATGACATATAGCAAACAGTCATTCTTGCAAAATCCAGTCTTCTGCCAATATTCACTTTCACTAAAGTAGCAAGTGTTAATTTTGCCTGCCTTCACCACCTTACCTTGCTTACACATCTACAATCGCTGATTCCTTTGTTATTAATTTCATATTTTTCTACTTTTTAAAATACATATCAGTGACATCTGAAATGGATGTTGGTATTCAAGCTGTGGTGATATAGTTAGATATAAAAGAAAGATTGTTTATGCCATGATACAACTGCACAAACAACCCATAATTACTGTCTTTGCAATTCTCAATAATTATCTTCTGATTTTAAGTTTAATTCTTAACTGTTGTCTCTCATATATTTTCTGGTTTTTGCACTCTTTGTTATTTCTCCTGGACCTTCAACCAATTCCAAATGGGCTTTCAAAGTGTAATTACAGTATTACTTATTCTGTCTCCCAGATCACAGGTAGAGAAATTATCATATATTACTGAAATGCTTTAATAATTTAATTAATTTTGTAATTACCATGTTGGTTAAAATTTGGTTGGTACCCGAGACCAAAGTTATCAAGAGAAAAATATATTCATGTTTTTCAGATATTTCAATTAATGAGAACTTCCAGATCGTTTTAAGCTCTGTTTTGTGAAACCTTTCCTGCCCCTGTGCTGCCAAATACTGCCAAGGTAATAAGTTCAGAAAATACACACCAAAATATAAAACAATTTCCTTATACAATCTCTCAAAGAAAATATTCATGTTGTTTTCTAATATACTTGTGGATGTTGATTTTACACACTGGTATATTTGTGACTTTGGTTCTTTTACTTTGTGTTGTAAGACACACCCTATTCATAAAAAAGTGAAATAGGATGAACTGACTGGCAGCATTGCTGGTAGTGAAGACCTGAAGAATCCAAAGGTCCAACAAATCACAATAGTTTCCAAATTTAGTGTGGTGACACGGTGGTGCCTGTAGATATGACTATTAAGCACAGACCTGTATCAAGTCTTGGGAATGGAAGTGTAAGTTCTGAGAAAACACAGAATTAAACTCCTATCCTCCTTTGCTTTTCAAAAACATGTTGTGGGTGCAACTCAAAGTATCAAAGAGGAAGTTGCAAAGGCATAAAAAATTATGAATAGATCCTTTTCCAAATAAATCAGAAGTGGAAATCTCCACTCAAGGAAATGATCAAAGAACAAAGTTGTTATGATCAAAACCATAAATTGCTCTTTGCATTTTTACTTATGGTGGATGAACTGTGAGTAATTCCCACCTGAAACCTGTCTGATCTGTCTCAAATTTTAGTATTGGCAGAAGTGATGCGGGTAGAACACAGTGATATATTTGAGAGTTGCAAATAACAAGGACATAGTAGTATTGACCTCAAAATTTTAGAGGAGTGCAAGGATGAAAAAAGTGTACTACTCACTCACGTGCTAAAAGACAAGTTCAAAATTGCCTTGGTAGCAGCAGTTTGCTGTGTGGCAGGTGTGACTGTAATTTTTAAAAAGGATTCAGGGGCATTCTGGGGAGCTGCAAATCAGTCTTTGTTGAGACAGAGAATTTGAAGAAAGTGTTCTAAGGAATAGAAGTAGTGGAAAAAATGGATAAGCGCAGTCTGCTGGGGAAGGGTCATGGTGCTTTTGTAAATGGAAGTCAAGCCTCACAAATCTATTGGAGGTCTTTGAAAGAGTCAACAGGTGCAGAGTGGTTGGATGGTAATACCCTTGGCATTCAAAATATTCATCAGTCTCCAACCAAAGACTGGTAAAGCAAGTAATCTACCATTGAGTAAGAAGGAATGTCTGTACTTGGTTAAAGACCAGAAACCAGGGATAGAAATAAATAGTCAGTATCCATAGAGATGTAAGTAATTAGGAAAATCCCATGAATCTCCTTGCTGAGGTCAGTGCTGTTCATTACATTTGTAACTGCTCTGTAAAATGTAATAACCAATAAGGCAATATTATTGAAGATATTCAGAGAAGTAAAAACAAAGGCAAACTGAAGATATACTGGATAATCTCATGCCGTAAAATGGGTAATAAAATGGCAGATGTAAATCAGTATAGATAGGCTTTTTTCCCACATGTATTATTTTAAGTTTAACTGCCTACAAAGCAATCTGATTGGGATGTTGTGACTCACAGTTCTGTGAAGACATAAAAACAACAGTCAGGAAACAGCAAAAAGCCAATGGAAAATCATGGAGAAGACTATAGATTTACACTGTGCTACTGTACAAATCAGTGGTGGTCCCACATTTTGAGTCCTATGTACATTTCTGGTCGTCCTCTGTCAAAAAATCTGTATCATTAGAAAAGGTTTAGAAATGAGCAACAAGCATCATCACAGGTATGAATTAGCTTTTTTTTATGAGGACCAATTACATAGACTAGAAACCTTCGTCCTGGAAAAGAGGTGGATGAGAAAGAAATAACAGAACTCTGTGATGAAAAAATCAAGGGAATTAGAAGAGAAATAGTCAAGTAGTTGAAATGAGGAATACTTTTCCCCAGGACATGGAGTATGGGCATCAAATTAAGCCAGCAACTGGCAAATTGGGGGGGGGTGGGGGGGGTGGGGTGTCAGTGGTGCTCTAGCTGAAAACATTGCGAAGACTGAAAGTTTACATGGTTTCAAAAAGCAATTGGGCATACTTGCAGGGAAAAATGTTCATTTACAACTACTATATGAAATCTAAAAAGCAAAGAAACCACCTCTGGTTTAGGAAAACATAAGACACAAGTCATGGGTGCCTCAAAGAATATTACAAGGAACAAATACTATATGATCTCTCTGATTTTATACTCTCCATACTTACAGCACTTGCTTACCTTTGTAATCCTTATCTTTTTAATTAAGATGCTGGCTTCTTCTGGCTGGCCAATCTTTCTGCCAGGTAGCAGAGGCATCTGCTGAACCAGCACCTGAAAATGGGGTATTATAATAGCTAAAAACCCAGTTAAATTACAATAGGATTACTCACTCAACTTTCAGCTAATTTATTGCATGGTTACACCTAGTTCTGCAAGCCTGTTTCTTCTACTTTTTTTTCCTGCTCCAAACCTCTTTTTCTTGATATCCAGATTTCACAAATTTTTAATTTCACTTGTATCAGCATGTTCATCTGACTAAACACTAAAACCTATTGTAGATGAACCTACTCCATGCAGAAAATAGAGTTTACATATTGCTAGATCCCATCTGTTAACTTCATAGCACTGCAGTGAAAAACAGAAAGCAAATTTAAATATATAGTCAGTGGTTTTTCTTTTAGTTCAGATAACCAATGAACCCACAAAAGGACTTCATGCAGACATCAGGCAAGCACTCACAGAATGACAGTTAAATTTTCTGAAGAAAATATCCTTAGAAAAACAGAGAAAAATAATTTTTGACATTTGATATTTTCATGCTGTTATCCAGGCCTGTCTGATGGTACTGGAGCACACAGGAAGAGGCAGTTATAAAAAAGTTGTTCTGCCTGTCTTACATCTTTAGGATATTTCTTTAAGGAGCGTTTCACAATCATAATAGCATTTTCTGCAAAATGTATATAGTTACTAGTTTAAAGGAATCAGTACTGTATTCATTTATTTTGTTACTGCAAAGCCTCTCATCAGCTGGATTAATTATGATTCAGCAGCAAGATCCATGCAAAACTTGTTACAACTTAGAGCTAACTTTTAAATATACGGTACAAAGGAAGGAAACACATAAGGAAAATGTCATCTCTGTGTTTTTAAGCAGTTCAGTGAATAACTACATATTTGAAATTTAAGCTTACAGACTGTGAGTGAATACATGGATATACATGCTTCCATAATTAGTCTATTTGCATTCTGATTGTTGAAAGCATGTTTAAATAAGAACACCATTAATGCTTCTTTACTGATTGTGCAGTAAGTCACTATTTATACCAATTTCCACTAAAGCCAGCAGTTTACTTGTAAAAGAACTAATATAAGTTTTTAAGCTTCATCTTAAACTGGCAGGAATTTCTCTCTTATTAATTTTCATAGTTACAAAATTGTATTTCTTCTGTGATGCCATGAAAGCCTGCCAAACTAAAATGTGTTTTAAGACAGAAAATAGATACTAAAAAAGCCCTTGATTTCAGCTTAAATCCTTTTTCCAAAACATTTCCCATTGCTTATCTCAATATACACTGAAGGCTTTAGAAGCTGGAAGCAAAAAACTGCTTGCTTTCTTTTTTTTTTTAATGTTTTCTTGAGAAAGTTGCTGCTGTCAGTTTTAATGAATGCTTATATCATCATTTGCATTCACTCCACCTAGGAAAAAAGTCTTCAAGAGTCTATTTTGAAAATAAGTATTATTTAGATATACAGAAAATTTCCAACAAAGATTATTAGAGATTGTGAGGAAAAAAGCATTATTAAGAATCATGAAAAATCATCTCAGAATCAAATCCAAGTGACCAGGATTCAGGTAGAAATTGTTCCAGAGTGTAATTGTCCGTTTAAGCAATTTTGCTAGTGCTGAACTATTAGCTTCAGCTTTTTCAACACTAAATGTAGTTGCAATTCAGAGGAATTTTTCTGAGCATTAACAATTTCAGCCAAAGCACATAAAGAGATCACCAGATATACCTCTTTCTGCCTTAGGGGACATGTTGCAAATACAGATTTGTGGATCCTGCTGACTACACCAATTTGTTGCAAATACAATTTTTTACACGGCTTTGGTTAGCAGTGATTTAAGATTTATTAATATTTTGAGATAGATCATAGTATCAGGTCATATAATTCTTAAGAACACTTAAGCATCAGCCAATTTGAAACCACGTTTTGATGGAATTTGTTACAATCAAGATAGCAACTTAGTTAAAGATACGAGAATGGCAAGGTTCACTCTATTACTTACATGGAAGAAGTACACAAAGGAGAATTCAGCTATACTCAAGTTAGAATGATTCACAGAGTGATCGTGGGTGCGGGGGATAAGGGATACCCTCCCGTCGAGTCATGAGATTCAAAATAGACCCCCTTGCTTTCTAAAGTCCTTTCAGAGAGGAGTCTAGGTGCAGACTTGGTCAAGGGTTTATGTGAGTAGGGATAGTGTGTATATATATGTATATCCAAATTGTACACACACACGCACACACTGAGGTTAACCTGTGATCAAAATTTCCATTCTCATGAGTTTTGTGAATTACTCACTTTTATGTGCCGGCATTCATCAACAGATGGCAGATGAACCTCACCAAGTCAGTCCTTTGAGTCCTTGTGAAATCGATGGACAATCCTTCAATCCTCACGAAATCTACCCTGAGAGACATCTCAGCTCAGGGGGAGATACTGGGTTACACAGTCTGCTGTGGTCCTGGAGAGCTCAAAGAGGTCTCCCTCTTGGATCACTATTTATAGGGTCTCGAGATAGTTGGCTTTGGTCAGTATTTTACATTCTGGCCACAATTCAGGCTGAGTCATTCTGGTACACAACGCAGGCAGCAGATAGCCCAGGTGTGGACAGAGATTGCCTGATGCCCAAGTCGTTATGATCAAGATAGCAGCATGATATGGCTTATCCTGAGATGATAGGCTTATACCAAGTTCTCAGGGTGGTCCTGCCCGACACCCAAATCGTTATGACCAAGAAAACAGCACAACAGGGCTTTTCCTGGGATCTCAGACTGACCCGGCAGGCTGTACCACCACAGGACAAGGTATGATCTATGCTTTGGTCATTATATGTATTTAGAATTGCATGAAAACAAATGCACGGAACAACTTACTACATTCTACATTAAATGTAGGAGGAGAGGAAGAAGTTTGCATCTCCTGTTTGGAACATCTGGTGTGAATTTAATGACAGTGATACTTTACTGAAACCTTTATTGTCAAGGTGGGGAGATGCCATGGGATAACAGGTACAGCATTTGCCTTGTGGTGTCCGTGGCTGTCTGCTTCTGGCATTTCTTGGAAAAGAAGGATTCTGCAGGATGTGTGTTACATAACATGACCCAGAATCTACATGGCCAACTGGCTGTCAGCTGAAGCTGTAAAGCACTTGCAGAAGACAAAGACTTTGTTGTCTTCCAAAAGTGGCTTGTCATGGCAAACTAAGGATAGTGTGAGTGTTAGTTACTGACAGGCAGATTATTTCACTTAGCTGTGGCATACAGTTAGAGGTCTAGTCTCTGAGCTATGCCTCTAGGATCCACTGTAAGAGGAAGGGGAGGTAGGGGAAGAGGAAAAGACAGTCTGTAGGCACAACATTATTCCATCTGTTTTAGATATTCTTCCTGTTTTATTATCAGATAATGACCTTAGTGAGGTGCTCTTCTCACTCCATTGAGTGGGGAGGATTTAAGATAGCAGGCTAACAGAAGGCACCTTGCTTTCTGAAGGCTAAAATTAGGTGAGCTGAATTCCATTTACTCTCTAAAACTGGAGCACCCAGTGAAATGAAGGACATAGTAAGTGAAGTCTAGGGGCTGTGATCATTACTGATCTCAGAGTCATAGATTAATGAGCAAAGATTCTGTAGCTTTGAAATATTTTTAATATCATTCAAAGTTTTTTTTTTTTTTTTTAAACCTCTCCATCCTCAGGAAGATGAAGAGCTTTCTAACCTAAAGACTCCAGTCAATGTAGACATATAGTCCTCAAGCACAGAATGGTTCAAGACTCTTACATGCTGCCTATCAACTCATAGATACTCTTCTTGAAGTCTCCTATCCAAAAATAAGTACATAAAAAAAAGTTAAATTTCTCACATTAACAGATAACATTTCTTCAGATTATACCCTGTCCATCCCTTTTCCAAGACAAAAACCAAATTTCCAATTTTTATCTTCTAACACAAAATGCAATGTCTTTTCTTTCTCACAGTATGGAGCTGTCATAGCTCAGTTTTCAGTCACAGTCTGTACTACTGTTGTCTTTAAACTCTACTATTATCTTGTCCACTGAGTGTGTAAGCCATCACCCAGCTGATTATCTCCTTCTTGCTTTCCCTGAAAGAGCTGCCATATATCAGAATCTTCCTTTGCAGAGCAGATAGCATCAGTACATCCTCACCCTCTGCAACAAGAGCAACCCACAATTGCTTAACTTCATACCTTCATTGAATTTGCAATGAAATGTTGTCTGCTTATTTGCATGCCTGAAGTTTTTTCCCCATGGCTGACCAGGCATCTGTTCCATGTATTGAGGGAGTCAATGAATAGACTTGCATGATTTATTTCTGGTATCACAAGTTACTGAAGGCAGCACTCACAGTATTAATCATTTGTGCAAGTTTATTACAGTTTTTCACTCTTATAAACACCCCTCCTACATTCTGCTCTAGAATTGGCAGTGTATTACTACCCCCAATTATCATAGCCTTCATACTTGCCAACATTGATGCTAAATTCAGGCTGCATGGTTACTGCCCAAAATTCCACTGGAGTCACAGCTTCCACCTGCCATACTAATAGTAAGTGAACCTTACAGTCCAAGGTAACTGTGTTTTCTCTCTTACTACCTTCAGGAAAACACTAAAAGGACTCAGTGTTGACTTCAAATATGTTTCATCATTTACTCTATATTTTCTAGTCTAGCCCCATTCCTTTTGATATGAACATTGCTTTTGCTTCTTATATATAGCTGGCTAAGTCCAGCTCATTCTTCCATTACATTTCTCTAGCTTTCTAAGTTCATACTTGAACAAAGTTTAGCAGTCTCTCTCAAAACATTAACTAACTGCAGCCTGTCTGTGAGTTTGTTTAACAGGAATGCATAGTACATGTAAGGTGCTGAATGCCCGGAATGGAATTCTTTATCTGTTTAAGATTTCAGCAATTCCACTAACAATATTTTTAATAATTTCTGGAGAGACTGAGATGGTTCCTTCCCTGAGTGATATTTACTGTGTATTTAAAAACAGACATTGCAAAGCCTTCACCCCATTCATTCCCCATTTTTCCCATCTGAAAAAACTCATAGAATTCATAAGATACCTGACAACCTATTTTCCTAATTTTCCTAATCTTCTGTACATGTCCTAATGTCTTACATGGCCAAAGTCTGTTCTGCCTTTTTATGCTCATAAATGTTCCTGCAAACTCTTCTTCCTGCATATTTGTTTTCAGCATATTCTTGTTCCTAATTTCTCTATCCTATCTCATTGTCTAACATACTTTCAAAATTATCCCTCCAGGTGTTATTAATTAATTCACCATTAGCTGGTAGAATGTGGCATTTTTTCCTAACACAAATAATGTTCTGCACTTTCTATTTTGTTCACTATGTCACCTTGATGAGTGTGTAAAAGGACTTTTTCTCCTTTGTCAGGCATAAAATTCACTGCAGACTACACTTTTAGCTACTGCTGTATTTCCTTTGACATAATTTTATACATTGTTTTATACTGAGATAAAGGTTTGTATATTGAAATAAAGGTTTTCAAGCTCTTCTTTAACAATGAAGGAAATAGTCCTTTCAAACTGACAAGTAACAAGTATTTGTTAACTTATAAAATATCTAAATATTTATATTATAAATATATATATAAAAATATTTATATATATATAAATAAAATACTAAAGAGTACTAAATCCTCTCTGCAGTGGCATTCTTTCTAGTTATGAAAAGTTTTCTGTAATTCTGAATCCGGAGTCCTGAATCTCCCATGAATCACTATGTGTCTCATAGACATTATGGCACAAAAGTGAAATATCACTGTTGTGGATACTTCCCTCAGTTTTTGTAGATTATAGATTAATTATATTTTTAATTAACTATAATTTTAATTAATTTTTTAGTTGTGAAAAAATCTTATGATCCTCACTAGCTGTGATTAATAGATTTTACTTCGCATTGATTCAAACACAGGAAACAAATTTGGCAACTTGTGATGATAAGAGGAGGATGGGATGTGATATAAAGGAATTTACTATAACAGACAAAAATAGCTGCAAAGATTTAGGGCAATGTACATTTATTTGATGAGACAGATCTATTCAAATATGTCTCCTGGATTTCTGTTGAAATATGAAAGAGTTTTTCCCAAATCTACTTTGTTGTGTTTTATGCCTTTTTATATATTCTTGTATTTATCAAAAGCCCTGTAATTTGTCTGTATTTCCATTACACTGAAATTGTTTTTTTTCATAAAGCAAAAATGTTAAAAGATAGATACCTATGACACTTAAAGTTCTATTTCTGTCCAGTCTTACATATTTTATATTACTTACCTTCCCTATACACTAAGAAATACAAACCAAAACTGGGCATATTGTTCTGAACTCTTTTGCAGAGCTGAAGATTAAGACTCTTATATATTTGCTGAAATGAAAACAACTGCTTTCAAACATCCTAAGAAAAATCCTCTTTGATTTGCAAACTGTAGCTCAATATGAGTTTCAAAAGATTTGTTCATTCACCATCAGATACTAAATGCTTGCTTACAGGTGACTGATTTTATTTTGACATCAATATTACAATGCCTTTGACAATCTTTTTACTATATTTGAGAGAGTATATGCATGAATATTTAATTCTTCCAATGACAATTTCTGTGCAGAATGAATTCTCTTGGCTTGGTTTTCATTCTGCTTCTAGCACTAATCTTGAGAAAAGATTAATTCTACTAAATTTAGGAGATATAACTTTCTTTTAGCCTTCTTGTATTCAGTTCTTTATGAACTGTTACTTCTTGTTCACCGTGTCACGTATTTGCCCTTTGAGATAAAAGTCAGAGCATATAATAATACCTGTCTTCATTTTTCTCATTGCCTTGAAAATGTTTCTAGTTTTAATTTGGCAAGCTAAATGAAAATGCTTTTTGATGTCTTTGAGAGAATCTGTGTACACATATGTAATTAAACTGTGATGATGTAACAGTAGTTTTCAGAGGTTTGTACATCTACTAAATTTTATTTATCTCATGCTAGGAAAATAGTATTTCTGCATAGAATTTGAAACCCTATTATAATATATATAATATTTCATAATATATATAATATTTCAAGAATGTTGATGATCATACTAAGGACCAGAGTGCAAGTGAAAAAAGTGAGAACAAGTGTTTGTTTTGCACGTGCATTGATTCTGTTTACATAGGAAACTGGGCCCTTGTGCAAGTAGATGGGCAAAATTAGTTGTTCATCCACATGGGTAATGAGGCAAAGAAAGGATATACAGTACACATATGCAGCAGCAGCAATGACCATAGCGAAATCAGGTATGCAATTTCTTATATATGATGTTGAAAATTCAATATTTACATGATTTTTACTGCTTGACATAGAAGTTTTCTAGTAGTACTAGTACTGGTTTATACTTTAACAGCTGAAAGGAACTGATTATGACATGAAAGCACTTCCACTTCTATGTACATGATGAAAAAAAAAATCAATCTCTCCTAAATTCTAGAAAACAGGAGATTTGGAAATACAAAAATTTATTTCTTCATGAATTTTAATGTTCAGTAGAAATCTGTCAATACTGTAGCTGAAATTACCTTGGGAGGGCAAGGTACTGATAGCTAGGATCAGAGAGGTCTTCGTACAGTCTTAAAGAGATTTTTTTGCTGACACATTGAAAGATGACTACAAACATACAGAATCAGGTAAATATATTTCAAAGAAAGGATGAAAATTTTTCAGTTGATTGAAAATCTGAGTAGAATAATTCATTCAGTCTTGGGTATTATATTTGTGCTCCATGAATGTGAATGATTGTGTATTTTCATGTCTGTTTATGTGATATACAGAAACCATAGTTTTCAACTAAGGTCACTCCATGCATCTAAGCAAAATGCTAAAATTCAGTTCGAGTCTTTATAGATACAGGCGCCCTTGACTCAAGCTTGATGTTATTTAGTAATCTTCTGTTATGAATCTTGGTTGTAGATTCTTTGAGCATCATTTTATAAAGTATTATCTGCAAATAGCTGAACTGACCTGTTTTACTTAATTCTTTCTTGATGTCAGAGAATAGAAGAGGAATAAATAGGCCCCCTCCCTTTCAGTATCAGCAGGTGGTTCATCTGGCTCTGTTGTGCTGTGGGATTTAATTTTTAGCATTAAAACTTGAAACAGATCCTGGGTTTTCTAATTCTTTTATGGTACCTGTATGTTGTCTGCAGAACAGTTGGTATGTGTGACAGAGTGGCAAACTTCATATTGCCCTCCATAGTCAAGGCAGAATATCCCAGAATGACAGCTGAAGTGGGAAATGGGGACAAACCCCTCCATTTCTGGCTGCATTCTGAGACTACCTGTTCTAGAAAAACTCAAAAGGGTATGCAGCAGGTATGATAATTCACTGATGGTTTTACAGAGCAACATTCCAGTTCAGAGTAAACCTGATGTGAAAATCAGGAAAAAAGTTAACAGACCTTCAGGCTGTAGGGATACTAAAGAGATCATTGTATATTACATATCCTTTTCAATCCTTAGAGATTCTGTTGGATTTAGCACAACTGTAAAGATTACATATTCCTACAAGGTTCAAGAATTCTCTGAATCCCACTACCAGTGCATTCATTTGATGCCTCCATTCTTTGCCTTGGCCAGTTTCAGAGGGAAATGATACCACTAAATCATCAAAGCCCCACCAAACACTGACATGGTATATATATGGTGTATATATGGCATATATATTGCAGGGACTCAGGGAAAAAAGGAGAGTCTACCACCATTGGAAGAAGGGGTGGGCAACTCAGGAAGGGTACAGGGATCTTGTTAGGTCCTGCAGGGAGGAAATTAGAAAACCAAAAGCTCAGCAAGAACTCATTCTGGCCACTGTTGTAAAAGATAATAAAAAATGTTTTTATAAGTACATCAACAATAAAAGGAGAGACAAGGAGAATCTCCATCCTTTGCTGGATGTGGGGGGAAACATTGTCACTGAGGACAAGGAAAAGGCTGAGGTACTTAATGCCTTCTTTGCCTCTGTCTTTAATAGCCAGACCAGTCATCCCCAGGTTACTCAGCCCCCTGAGCTGCAAGACAGGGATGGGCAGCAGAATGGAGCCCTCATAATCCAGGAGGAAGCACTTAACGACCTGCTACGCCACCTGGATGCTCACAAGTCTATGGGGCCAGATAGGATCCACCCGAAAGTGTTGAGGGAGTTGGCAGAGGAGCTTTCCAAGCCACTTTCCATCATCTATCATCAGTCCTGGTTAACAGGGAGGTGCCTGATGACTGGAGGCTTGCCAGTGTGACGCCCGTCTACAAGAAGGGCTGGAAGGAGGATCTGGGGAACTACAGGCCTGTCAGCCTGACCTCAGTGTCGGGAAAGATTATGGAGCGGTTCATATTGAGTGAACTCAACAGGCAAGTGCAGATCAACTGGGGGATCAGGCCCAACCCATGTTCATGAAAGGCAGGTCCTGCTTGACCAACCTGATCTCCTTTTATGACCTGGTGACCCGCCTGGTGGATGAAGGAAAGGCTGTGGATGTCATCTACCTGGACTTTAGCAAAGCCTTTGACACAGTGTCCCACAGCATTCTCCTTAGGAAGCTGGCAGCTCATGGCTTGGACGGGCATACTTTTCACTGGGTAAAAAACTGGTTGGGTAGCCAAGCCCAGAGAGTAGTGGTGAATGGAGTTAAGTCCAGTTGGCAGCCAGTCACGAGCGGTGTTCCCCAGGGCTCTGTTTTGGGGCCAGCCTTGTTTAATATCTTTATCAAGACTCTGGATGAGGGGATTGAGTGCACCCTCAGGAAGTTTGCAGACGACACCAAATTGGGTGGGAATGTCGATCTGCTGGAGGGTAGGATGGCCCTGCAGAGAGACCTGGACAGGCTGGATTGATGGGCTGAGGCCAGCTGTATGAGGTTTAACAAGGCCAAGTGCTGGGTCCTGCACTTCAGTCACAACAACCCCATGCAGTGCTACAGGCTTGGGAAAGAGTGGCTGGAAAGCTGCCTGGCCGAAAAGGACCTGGGGGAGCTGGTTGACAGGCAGCTGAACATGAGCCAGCAGTGTGCCCAGGTGGCCAAGAAGGCCAACAGCATCCTGGCTTGTATCAGGAATGCTGTGGCCAGCAGGAGCAGGGAGGTGATTGTCCCCCTGTACTCGGCACTGGTGAGGCCGCACCTGGAATACTGTGTCCAGTTTCGGGCCCCTCACTACAAGAAAGACATTGAGGTGCTGGAGCGTGTTCAGAGAAGGGCAACAAGGGTGGTGAAGGGTCTGGAGCACAGGTCTTATGAGGAGCAGCTGAGGGAACTGGGGTTGTTTAGTCTGGAGAAGAGGAGGCTGAGGGGAGACCTTATTGCGCTCTACAGCTACCTGAAAGGAGGTTGTAGTGAGGTGGGTGTTGGTCTCTTCTCCCAAGTAGCTAGCGATAGGACAAGAGGAAATGGGCTCCAGCTGTGCCAGGGGAGGTTTAAATTGGATATTAGGAAAAATTTCTTCACAGGAAGGGTAGTGAAGCATTGGGCCAGGCTGCCCAGAGAGGTGGTGGAGTCACCATCCCTGGAAGCGTTCAAAACACGGGTAGATGTGGCACTTAGGGACATGGTTTAGTCTAGTCTACCCTTAATTGGTTTAGTGTGGACTTGGTAATGTTAGGTTAATGGTTGGACTGGATGATCTTAAAGGTCTTTTGCAATCTAAACATTTCTAAGTTTCTGTGATTTTATAACACCACATTCAGGATATAAGTGAGGTGTAGCCCACTACCTAGAGTGGAGTTGCAGTCACTGCACATGGTTGAATTTCTCTATGTGAAATACACGCCTAGAACACAAGAACAGGACTTGTGGATCATGAAGGCGATGGCTTGTTTTGGAGCAGCTGTGCCGCTTCCTGTCAGCCAGGGTCTACCCATCCCATGACAATGGCTGGTAGGAGGAGTGCCTGCTACAGGGATGACCCAGGTACTTGTGTGGCTGTTGTTGACCCACTGCAGGTTACTGTCTGATGAGCTAATATGGGGTTTTCTTTTCTTTGATATGGCAGGCTGTAATTATAATACATCCAGTTGTTCTGGCTCAACTGATATGACAACAGCCTGTATTACAAGAGCATAGAGCAAAAGGGAGAAAATGAGCAATGAGAGAGGGTTGAGGAGGGAACTCCATTATCTGGTGTGGCTGATGAAAATCACATCTTCTGAGTTGATGAAGTTATCCAGGATGTCTGGGATCAAGCAGTTTCAGATCCATGTCTCCCAATACTTGGACAGGTGCCCTAAACTTCCCTATGCATGCTTCAGAATAATTCAGCTGATCTGGAAGGCAAGGCAAATAAATGATCAAGATATAAAAAGCTGATTCTTGTCAGGCTTTTGGCTCAGCAGTCAGGCTTTGGAAAGCTGTATTGTTCTTTTTAATTTTCTGTATGATTTCTTTTGTGCAAATGGTATCACAAACCACATCTTGCATCCAGCTATTATTTTTACATTGTTCTCTCAAGCAACAATTTGGTTTTCTGTTCTGAAGTGTAAAAAGAGGGAGGAAATATTCTGTCTCAAATTCTTTTTCCTGAAATGCTAATGCATGTTAATATGTTGCACATGAATGTGAAACTTTTTTTTTCTTTTTTTTTTTTCAAAATACTGCTTTTGTTAATTTGAGTGTGTCAGAAGCTGATATGGATCTGTCACTGCCTATGAAAATGTTTGCCATCCATGTGCAGTTGCAAGTGTCTTCCTACAGATGTTTTCTTGTGGTGAATTATGTATCTCTTCAGATACTTTAAATACAGTCCTTGCTTTATATTGATAATGTTATATATATATATTTTTATTTTTAATATATTTTTACCTATTTAAGTCGCAAGAAAATATTTTAATATGTATGTCATATATAAATATTTATTTCTGCAACAGGTGTGTATTTTGCTCATGCAGATGGCACTTTCCAAGGTTTTAAAGAGTACATTGAAACCTTCCCCTCACTGTTCAGAATTCTTCAGAATGCATAGGAATGCCAATTTAGTGTTTCAGGTTTGTAGGTTTTTCTTAAATACATTTCTAAACTAATTATGTTAAATTAATTTTACTTTGTAGTTTAAAGGGCAAATTTGATTTAACAATCACAGTTTGTTAAGCAGAAGTAATGAGGAACAGCTGTACTACTCATTAGATCTGGCTTCTCTCACTTAGGTATGTAATACAGGATTCTTGGATGTTCTCTTCAACCTATTTCCTATTAACTCATGTTTTAATGAGTTATTTATTATTTGTACATTGTATGTTATATACTAACATACATGTTACCCAAGGTTTTGCACCAATCAATTACTTTTCATGGGCTAGTGGTTTTATACCTTCTGATTTCACAAAGGAACACTTTAAAGGAATATTAAGAAGCTGTTCAGATCCAAGTTCTGAATATTATGTTTGTTAAATCTTATTCATTTTTCCTAGGGAGACCCCAGTAATCCTCTAAAATCTGCTTAAGCAGAACATTTATAGCAGCTGAAGCAAAATAAGATTATATGCTTAAAAATACTCAGGATAAGGAAGTCTGAGACATTAAATGCAAACTAATATGCATAAACAAGAAGGAAAAAAATGTTAGTTTATGCTTAAGGTTTTGGGGTAGAACTGCAGTGATTTTGTACAATTCTTGATTGTGCCACAGATCCCCTGGGTAAGTAATTTGATCTCTTTTTACCTTTGTTTCCACTCTTCAGAATATGTGATGAGATATACCTTCTTCCTATACCTGTTCTATTTAAAAAGCTCTTCAGATTGATTGTAGACAAGCAAGCGCATAAGAAACTTACTTTGTTTTCTCTGAATGCTTCTCTGTCTTCAATAATGACAAACCATGAGTTTAGAAATACACGTGTTAATACGCCCTATGTCATTCTGAATAAGCCACTCTGTAAATCATACTTTTACCATTTATCTGCCAGTTTCTACAAGATTTCTAATTCTTTAAATTTCTATTCTAAATCCATCAGTCCCTTTGTGAAGATGGTATCAACTTCAACTTTTAGAAGCAGGTTTTGAATCAAATCAATTTACTTGCATCATAGCTCTCTGTTTGGGAAAAAGGCTCCAGTTTGTGTCTGTAGCATAATATTAATTATAAAAACTAGACTCCTATAGCAATAAACTGAAGTACTAGCAAAATAAAGGAGATGCCTCCCCCTAGAAAAGAGGGAAGATAAAGAACACAATATTTAATAAACTTGTTTCTCTGGGCTTGAAACAAGGATTTAATAACATCTAGTATTAAGATAATTAAGTAAAAGCATTAAAATTTAACTCATTTCCTTAAATTTAAAGTCTCATTCAGGAATATACATAAGGAGTTTAACAGCAAAATTAGAAACATACTGAGAAGGATAAGCTGCTTTATGTAGAAAACAGTGAAAATTGTCTTTAGAATGATCAGCATAACATTAATAAACACTTTAATCTAATTTTAAACATCTATCTTAAATTTAAATGGTATTCATAGTCTACCATTCAATGGAATGGATGCTGTGCAGAGTTTAAAATTATATTGTATATTAATTCCTGGGAATAAAATTTAGGAAATACATTTTTCCTCTGTAGTTATTCTTTTATTAAATAGCTGAGAGCAAGCAGAAAGTTGGCACAGAATAGCAGAACTAAATTTTGGAGTGAGCCATGTAAATAAGATCATAATCCCAAATATTCCATTGAAGTATTTCTTATGAACAAAGAAAACAGAAGAAAAGACAAGATGAGGCTTCTGGTGGAAAGTGGTCTGAAGGATTCCTATTTTCTATTGTCCCCCTCTATCCAGTGTAAAGAGATAAATAATTATAATAATCCTTGAGTTGCAATCATGAATAACACAAGGATCAGGAAAAAGCAGTGACAAAATTGTTCAAGCAGTTGCTAACACGATCTTGTCCAAACTTCCTGGTATGACAGTGTCACTTCTATCCTTCTTAGTGCTGCTTTTCTATATTGTGAATATTGTTGGTTAAAAAGAGTGAAAATTTGTTCAGTCTTTAATAAATTCACTTCTAACAAAAGTGTACTTGTGGTGATGCCAGTCTTACTTAATGAAATAGTAAGTACACGTATAACATAAAAAAAAGCTAAAGCTTCTAATACTCATGAAAATTTTCTGTACTTTGAATGCTGAAAAGGGAAAAAAAACACTGATCATAATTCATGGTTAACCCATGGAAGTTGTTGCATAAAACTTCATTGAGCAACAAATTCTCATTTGTGCTTTTGAACATCTTCACAAAGGTGTTTTGACTAGTGTGTATGAAACATAAGATTAATCAAAACAGATTTTTTTTTTTTTTAAGAAAATTGTTCTTCTGCTAAGTATAAACAACTGCTACACAGCGTAAACATTTGGGACTACCAATTCAAATGTTTCAAGAATTAAGACCTCTAAGCAGTAACTGGTGTTAAGAATGATGATTAAAAGTGCACTACTGGGACTAATTGTGGTGTTGACAGCCTTTTTCAAAGCGCCCCATCCTGGCCAGTGCTGTAAACTGTATATGGCTAGACAGAACCATCAAAATAGGTGGGTACGATAAACCAGTGTGTTGCTACCTGCTGCTCTTGCAGGCACAATGGTGAATACGTAGTCAGCAACAGATCACAACTTAAAAATGTATCTGGAGACAATTTCAATGCATGGTAAATTCAGTTTGTTAAGCACCAACTTTTGGGATTTCCTGTTTCCTTACTCAGAAAAGACTCCTTGCGTTTGAAAAAATGGTTCTTAGAAAAGAGAAATGCATGAAAAATGTGATTAACTTAGGTTCAACCCTTTCTCTAGCTGAGCTCTTCCCATCTCTTCTGTTTTCCAGAAGTTAATCTTTGATGGGCCCACCAACTGTATGGGAACAGAGAAGGGGGAACGGACTCCTGGAGCCAGAGCAAGCACTGGGCATTTTATGGTACAATAGTAAAAGTCTCAGTGCTGGATTCAGGCAAGCCAGTGGAACAATTCCCACTGAATTCAGTGAGACTGGATGCTGGCAAATGCCAGGTGTCTTCAATATATCAGTGTAAATTGAAGCAGGCAAAACATTTCACCAGTGTAGTTCTGGCTGCTGGGTGAGCATATAAACAGCTGGTTTATGCATTTTAGGTGGTGTGAGTGTTAAAATCTTCTTTTAGAAAATAAAATAAAATCAGAGCTAAAGGAATGTGTAATAAAAGCTGTTCATCAGACAAAAATGATATTTTCCCTAGTGGAACAAAAGATGTATGTTTTTGCTATGATACGTCATCATGAAAATTTATTTGAGCAGTAGAGATGATTTTTCTAATCACTTAAGACTTCCAAATCCATTTAGAAATTCTGCTTTCCTTTCCCAGGCAGGCACTGCAGTCAATATTGTGCAGTCAATACAGAAGCAAATCAGATACAGTCACTCTCATGCCATGTTTTTCTCAGCAACACCTTCCCCTGTTTTGCCTATAGGAATACTGTTATTGACTTCACCATCATTTGGAAGGTATTTAATTTGTTCCTGTTTTGTAATACATTTGAAAGAGTATAACCTTAATAGTTCAGTGTTTTCTGCTTAGAACATGATGAAAAGCATTGATTTTAGAACACTTTTAGGAAACCTCTAGGTTTGTCTTTTATTTAGAGAAGGATTTTTTAAAGCCACTTCCTCTGGTCACTGTGTAATATCTAAAGTGTTAAATGCAACTCAAGATTGGCCAGATCCACAGCCAAAATAAATTGGTATGATTCCACGAGCTGCTGTTTAGTTGGCTGACACAGCATGAGAGATTTGGTTTGGGTGGGTTTTCTGGTCTTATTATACATGATATGAGAGAGGTTGATATCTCTCAGCAGAGAATGATCCTCCTTACAGCAACATAGCTTTTGACAACTGCATGGGAAACAGGCCCCTGCTGCATGCTAGGGTTCTGCACACAGATACTGAGTAGACATTCAGAAGCAGAGTGAAGCTAGGAAGTAGATAGCTTGGTATTCCATCAGCTGTTCTCCTTGTGTGATGGAAAGGAGGTTCCTGTGAGCTAGCTACTAGCCACTGTGCTTGGGCAGGAGGTGCATAGATTCAACAATCTGCATGAACTGTTAAAAGTATGGCACTCAGGCTCATTTTGCACTGGATGACAGCTGCTCTAGGTGTTATAGTCTGGGGATAAATCTGTAAATTCTGGTTTTGAACTGCAAATAATGAATGTTAGATTTGACTATTTGCAGCTGCCCTTCATCACCAAGTTAATAATTTTCATTAAATCCTTATTTTAGAAATTTTTACTACACTATAATGAAAATCTGAATTGCCCTCAAGTTTGTGGTCTTTTTCTTTAAGAGAAGTCTCTGAATATTTAGGATATCTCTTACTTTTATTGTGGCTCTGAAATAAAAGAAAAGCAAAATGTAAAGTGGAAGATGCTTTTGGTATTACTCCACTATTATAGAAAGCTTTCTGCTGCTGTTAGTCATTTGAACTCCTTGTCTTTGCAACTTCCATGTCCAACAGACACCAAGAGCTCTTTCATCCAGTCTCTATAGCAAGTACAGCAAGATTTCAGTCTACTGCTTGCATATTACACAAATCTTTTCACTTGTGCTTTGCAATGACTCACCGAATATTCCAAGTTAATTTTACTAATGTGAGCTTGCATGGGGTTCATAACTTGTTGCAAATAAAGATGAGTGTTTCTGTACAAAACTATAAATTAGATCTACCACATTTTTTGCAGGTCCACGTACTTGAACCATTAGTTTAGGTTTGTGGAAAGCAGAAGATCTGAAGATCATTCAAAACAAAGGCAATGTGCATTTAGATACTGAGGTGTGAAGGTAGACACTTGACTGGAAGCTCCCTGTTTAAAATCACCCTTCTGATGACCTTGAGAAGGGAAGGCAAGGCCCCACATTTCATTCAAGATATGTTTGTACTTTGGTAGTTAGTCTTCCTTGATCTCAAAGCTATTTCAGCAACGCTGCTTGGAAACAACAAACCCAGCAGGATTTCTTTACATCCATGCAATTGGTAACCATCATAGAGATGTGTCATTAATGTTTCTTAGAATAGAAAAGTGCAGGAATAAACTGGCTGGTATTGTGAGCTTAAGCGTTTCTCACTATGCAAATCACTCTTTATCATTCCTTCAGTCAGTAAACAAAAGTAACTTGACATTTGTAGTGTTTTTACTGAACTAAGGTCTAATTCTGCCATGAGTATAGACAGTACAGTCTCTCATGTCTGTCTGTCTTTTACCTGGAAATTACACTCACCACAAGTACAGGATCAGCTGAAAGCATGGCATCTGTATCTCTACACATTTCTCAGCTGCAGTTCTCTAGTAATGTCTATCACAGCACAGAAAGCATTTTTCCTCTCTCTTTTTTTTTTTTTTTTTTTTTTTTTTCAGTCTGTATCAGGCAACTCTGAGTCCATCCATCAGGAGGGGTCCATCCCCTTTAGAACTTCACCATGGGTCATTATGGTAGTCTTTTTCAGTTACCTTCTCCATGCTAAGTACAAACAGAGAAGCACACAAGCCAGCACCAAATCCTACACCACAGTCAGAGGAGAAATGTATTCTACTTCCATGTATGTTGTGGGGACAAGAATTCCCTGCCCAGATTAAAAAAAAAAAAAATTACAGCCACTACTAGTATTCATTAGCTTTACTTCTGAGACTAATTCATAAAATCAGAGGTCTAGGAAGGATGGCTGAATGGGAAAACAGATTTAGCCACAGCTCATCATTTTTAGATATGTGTAATTTCTTAATGGCTTTTCCTGTCAGGAAACTTTCACCTTTACTCCTTAGAAGGTTTATAGATACTTGGTGATATTGGTGTTGAGCTTATGAATAGACATGAATAGTTATGAATAGACTCTAATGCCAGCCAAGGGAACTTGTCACTGCCTTGATGGGTGCAGTGTTTTGTGAGCACAGTGTACCACTGCTAAATATTCAATAGATGTGCCCTGTTCTTAAGATGTTCACTGTGCAACAGATTAGTACTCCCATGTAAGGTACCTGCCATAATCTTAGCTCTGAGCTCAGGATAATACAGAGCTTTGAGTGAGATTTTCTTCTGATGCAGAGGAGAACTTTAGGAGCACACCAGGGAGTTCTTACTGTCAGGGAGTTAATATGTTGCACTTCTGGGAAGATGTAGTAACTTATTTGCACTCTGCCCTTTAAAAGCAGTGAATAGTATGGCAAGATGCTGCCCATGATGAACACTGAACTTTGAACAGGTGGTTCTGCCACTGGCCAAATCCCATGTTTCACTTGTCACATTTGTTTGGGAATTCCATCAGACAGACTTCAGTTGTGCCATCTGGAAAAACATATCTCAACTGAGAGGAACTACATAGTCTGCCTGAGAGCAAAACCCTTTGTCATCTTGCCAAGAAGACTCTACTAATATGTGTGTCCTGGTTTCAGCTGGGTTAGAGTTAATTTTCTTCCTAGTAGCAGGCATAGTGCTGTGTTTTGGATTTAGTAGGAGAAGAATGTTGATAACACACTGAGGTTTTAGTCGTTGCTAAGTACTGCTTATGCCAGTCAAGGACTTTTCAGCTTCCCATGCGCTGCCAGGTACACAAGAAACTGGGAGGGGGCACAGCCAGAAGAGTTGATCCAAACTGACCAAAGGGCTGTTCCATACCATATGACATCATGCTCAGTATATAAACTGGGGGGGGGGCGTTGGCCGGAGAGCAGCGGGGAACTGTCTGGGTATCGGTCGGCAGGCCATGAGCAATTGCATTGTGCATCACTTGCTTTGTATATTATTATTACTGTTATTATTATATTGTTATTATTATCATTACTATTTAACTTTATTTCAATTATTAAACTGTTCTTATCTCAACCCAGGAGTGTTTCTCACTCTTACTCCTCTGATTCTTTCCCCCATCCCATCAGGGTAGGGGGAGTGAGTGAGCGGCTGCATGGTGCTTAGTTGCTGGCTGGGGCTAAACCATGACAATGTGATAGAAAACATATGGTCACTGAGCTACAAAAAGTTAGAACTATTTGGTGATGGTTGGTCAATGAGATAAAAGCCAGGCTCTTTTGATGTGTCCATGGGAAGGAAGGTCATGTGCAAAATTAGTAATAAAAGTAATGACAAAATCCACTATACAGTATTTTTACATGAAAACCTGTCAAAAAAGACAAACAAAGTTCTTGCTGTCTAATCATCCACAGTGCCTACCACTTCTGTCTTTCAACAGCTATGGAAGAAAAGCATGGACAGATGTATGGTTGATTTTTTGTCTCATCCAGTTCTAGAAGATCATTTTATCTTTCTTTATGTGCAGATGAGGTACAGGACCTGACAGGCATCCCCAGGAACTGTGCAAAAGATATTTGTCTTTACAGATAGGTCTTCCTCTCTCTCACTACTGAACTCTGTCAAGTTCACAGGAATCTTCAGTGTTTGCAGATGCTTATCATCAACCCTTAGTTTTCCAAAAGCCCAGATTTTCACTTGGCAATAGCAAAAGTTAAGACTGAGGTTTTTTTGCATGAAATGCATGTTATTCTTATCCTGTGGAGGCAACTGTTTCAAAAAAAAAAGCTACAAATAAGTGGTAAGTAGTCCACTTCTGATTCTGAGACAACACTTCTAAATCTTTTTTTAGAGCTCTTTGGAAACCCTCAAAAAAGCTATTGCTGGTTTTGTGGTTGTGTCAGAAGAGACAGAGAACATCTACAGTAGTTTTCTAAACAGTCAGGTTCCTGCTCTGTGGGCCAGTGCAGGATATCCTCTGAAGCCTTTAGGAAGCCGGGTACAAGATCTTGTCCTCAGGATAGCCTTTCTTGATGGTATGGGAATTTCGTGCTGAACTTGATCTCTCTCAGCTTTAACTATGGGAGCTGCTCAGAGATACGAAAGAAGAGGCTGGCCCAAATTTGCTGTGTAGTCCTTTCTCCAAAGGTAATTTGGAATTAAAATGTAAAATTCACGCAGCGCACCCACTGAAAAGTCTGCTGTTTGTTATTACCATTACATTAGTCTGTTTCTGGACACTTGGTTTCAATCTGCTGCTGTTCTTCAAAGCACAGGCTTCTGGGCAGTGGGAAGAATGTGCTGAAGCCCTTGTGGCACATGTGGTGGTCAGCACCTCTACAGCTTGAGCCTTCCAGGTCATTGCACTGCACCAATCTCTGAGATCAGGTCATTCCCTTCATCTGTCTGATCCGTCTGGGGCTACTGTTTCTCTTTCCCCTTTGAATAGCGTATGCTTAACGGCACTTTCCCGGGCCTGTGGTCTATCAGTTTTTTGGCAGCAGCATTCAACTTTACGCTGATGTTACTTGAAGAAAATTAGACACCTAATCTCTAGCTGTCCTCCTCATTACAGCAAACACTACTTGCCTTTCAAACATTCCCTGCTGAGAACCTGAAATTCTGGCCATCTTTTCTGCTGATGTTATATCTGTTTGTGCTGCAGTATGCTGGGTCACTTAATCCCAGAGCACATTAATTTTAAATTCAGCAACAGCAGGAATTTAGCAGAGAGATTTGCTAGAGTGGTAGTATGCAGTGGACACATCTTCAAAGAATACCCAAGGGACTTTGACAAACAGGGGATTTCAAACATTGGGTTTGGAGCTGGGCAAGTGCTTGAGATTGTGTATGCTACACAGTCCTGAAACCTCAGTTTCTGCTGTTCGGGATCTTATCCACCCTATCACTAATGTAGAAACTTCCCTTTTGTCACTTCCACTTCCTACTGCTTATTATTGTGTCCCTGTGCTATGTAAGATTTGGCACACTTTTGCAATGAGAGTTCGGCATTTGATTGCACATAATTATAAATTGGAAGTTTTCAGAACTGGGAAAAAAACCTCGTGCCTTATCTCTGTCTTCCTTGTGAAGTCAAAATATCTTAGGATTCAGAGTGCTGAGAAAATGTGTTATAAACATACTCTGGTCATATGCAGAACTGTTCATATTAGCTGTAAACAAGTTTTATATTCTCAATACTTCTCAGCACATACCATGTGGCCTGTCAATTCATTAAGGACTATTAGTTGTAAAGCTATAGAAATTTCAGTTTAGGAAGGCATATTCAGATCTTAGACATTATTGGTCCTCTTAGAAGTTGGATACTGGGCTAGAAGGGTCTGTCATGCACCCCACTATGGCTATTTTAGAAGTGTTTCAGATGGGCTGAACTTAGCCATGAACTTCTAAGTTTAGCAAGTATGATTTAAGTACACGGTGTTAAACTTCACAACCTACATTAACTGAAATACTCAGGTTTTATAGTCTTGGATCAAAAAAAAGGTCATCTAAAGTCTTTCTGCTTCTGTTTTTTCTTTTCCACAAGGATTTTTGATAGGTAAAAAAGAAAAAAAAAAAAAAAGAAAGAAAAAAACCCCCAACATCCTCCATGGAAACACATTTGTTGCCACCAGGGTTCTGGATCATGGGTGCTAGTTGTCTGTATTATTCTTCTGACAGGATGCCTCCTTTTCATAGCCCCTAGCTAAGAGGAAAAAGGGAGCCAGCAGCTGCCATTTTGGATAGTCCTCATGGCCTGACAGGCTCCAGAGATGTAAAGGCCATTTTACACCACTCTTCCATTGATTCTAAAATAAAAAATCTTGGCTTTTTACATAGAAATTAAAAAGAGCCTTTTCTCAGGAAAAATAGGCATCTGCAGGTTTTGGAACTACTTTTGACATTTGTTACCAGAGTTATCAAGGAGAAATTTTTCTTAATAAAATAAAGCTGATGCTGCTAATCAATTAAAAATAAATTCTTAATTCCAGATCATATGTCTTCTTTAGAGCTCGTAAAAACTAGGGAAAGTTTTCATCAGTTTTTCTTTCCTTCATGAACTTCAGTATTTTATGCTGAGTGCTTTTTTTCTTTTTTTTTTTTTTTTTTTTTTTTTGTCTGTGATGTTTTACTCATTGTTCTCACTTTCTGATGTTCTTATCAGTGGCCATGTCCTGAATATGGTGTGTTGGTTCATGGGATGGTTTGACTGCAGGTCCTTGGGATAATGAAGCAATGGTTACAGGAAATGCCTTGCCTAGGTAAATGAATCCATTGCTACCAGTGATCTGTTTTGCAGAGGAACTATGAAACCAGCCCACAACTGTACCATTCAGCACTCTATGACTGGGGCCAGAGCAGGTACACTGTCAATGACAGGGAAACATTTCTTTGAACCTACATTTTTCTGTTCAAAACCTTCAGTTGTTTCAGTTGTAAAATGAACATTTTGAGTGCACAAAAGATCACTTCTAAACCTTTGCTAGGATGTTGAATGAAAACATTGTTATAAACATTTCCAAAGGAAATTTATTTATCTGTGAGAAATACACATACTAGACCTTTCTCTCAAAACAGCGTAGCTGTTTCCCTGGTGTTACATCTCTGGGCAGTGTGACGGAAGTCACTGCTGTCCATTATTCTAAGGAGTCCAAGATGATGCAAGTGTCCAGTTTGGATCAGCTGACTACTCATTAGGCTTTTCAGAAGCACTGGGAAGGATGCAGACAGTTTCATTTCAATATCTGTTTTCCCTGAAATGATTATTCTAAGCAAATAACCCAGGGACAAAACATGGTGAATGGACTGGGGCTGTATGCTTTTCCTGTAATACTGGGTTTAATGAAACTCAAATGCCTAAAATCAAGAAAGAACACAATTAAGATGTATTAAACCTTATCAGTGCTGCTTTAAGGTTGGTGATAGTTAAAAAGAATTACTTGTAAGTATATTAACTGCATTCACTGGTAGTACAGCTGCATTAAATAGTGAAGATATTAATCGCAGTATCTTAACAGAACTAATGGGATACAAATTGATATGTGAGGGCATGAATATTTTCAAGTACCAAGCATGTGATAAAAGGCAAAAGTATATGTGAGACCCTCATTTTCTCCATTAAAGACCTCTCCTATGTGAGTTTTACTGGAAGCTGCACATGGGTCTTGTCAGCAGCAAGGTGAGACGTAAGTGAAATTCAGAATTTACTGCATCATATTAGACTGAAGTGCATTTGTATGTATGAACATGTAGAAATATGGTATAATTCTAGTATAGTATACAGTTTTAGACATTAGGACAGCTAGAACACCAAAGGATGGGAGTGGTCTTAAAGTTGCTTTCAGGGCTTGCTGCATGGGGGCAGAGTTAAGGTTACATCAGTGTGTACTATAACTTGTACTTCATAGATTTCAGAAATCTGTACCTGAAATACCCTCAATCCTACTTCTTTTTTTTAGTAGTTTCACAAAACATTACAAGATAACCTTTTTTTGGCCTTTTTTGCTTCTCATGCTTTTTTTTTTCTTTTTTTTAAAATGGAAAAGGGCCTTTTAATGCCTTTACTTGACATGAACTTTCTGAGAAAAAAAAAAAACTGTTATTTGTTGGCTTTTTAAAAGATACAATTCTTGCAAAAATAGCTGAATATACAGCCATAACCTTGAGGGATGCAAACAGTTAAAGGATATTGGGATTCCTAAGTATACCTTCCCCTTACTAAATATGTTCTATGATTGACTGTAAATAATGGTTATGCCTTGAAAATTTTGGAATGCAATGTCATCTGTCTAGAAGCCAAGAATGTCACAAATATGATCTTAAAATTTATTTTAATTAGAACAGTGGACATCTCATGATACTGTGTTCTGTATACACTCACTCTTTGGATGTTGTATAACCATGCAAATTATTTCAACAAAAATAATTTCTATGTAAAGAAATAGATACTGCTAAAGCCACACTGCTGTATGCCTGTCCTTGGTCTGAAACTTAGACTGCTTTCTCTGATAAATGGATTTAAAAACCCAAGAAGATATAATGCTTTTATAAGTGTGTGTCCTGAAAATGTTAATCTTTTAAAGTTCTCTTTTCTGAAATAATAACTCTTTTTAGAGTTTGCCATCAGAATGACTGTGTGGGGTTTTTTTCCTAGTATTCTGTCCTTTTTCTACATTGTAATTGTATTTGCATTTATTTTTGTTCAGACACTTGTCTTGGCAATTTTTTGCCTTTAGTCAGACAAGTCCATCTGGACTGTGTCAAAACTATGTTTTACTTGGGAAGGTCTTCACCAATTTCTTATATTAAATGAAAATCTACAGGGGCAAGGTGCTGATAGCCTGCATAAAAACTCAGAAGTTTCTGTTCACAAAAGAAATTGACTATGTGTTGAAGCACTAGAAAAATTTTTCTTCCAAAATTGTAACTGTGACATGATCAAGTTCTTGCCAATATTAAAAAATCTGTGTCATGATGGATGATCATTATGACTTTGATTACCAATAATAATTATAATTATCACCATAAAGAAATTTTTTTACTGATACTGAGTCAGCTAATGGTCATGAAATTTTGCCTTCTCACATGAAAGTGTTTTTTTAAATTATTGAGTCTAGTAGATTCATTGATATGCTAGAGATTAACAAGCAGTGATAAAATATGTCAATGATACATTAGCGAAACAGAATTATCTGTTATTGGAGGTTTAAGACTAAGCATCTGTTGAAAGCACTTGAGACACAGCTGTCCCACAACTGGGACAGAACGATTGTGTGAATGGTTTGTGTGAATCAACAGACTTGATAAGGATTTGGAGTTAGGGATCTGAAGACCATCTTAAATGGTGACGGAAAGCAGTTATGATGGAGTCTAGCTTTAACAGCTGTCATATCAAATATAAACCCAAGAGACATTCGTACTCTTGTCTGTGCAAACCTGTATAAGTAGACCCTTAGTAGCCTCCAGTTCATTCAACAAGAAAGAAAGGGAGACAGCTTTCTGAGCACATGCTTTCTTACTAAATTGGAATTTGGAGTTTCGTATATTTTGTGTCCTTTCTCCCTTAGTCTTCATGTCATCAAGAGAAAAAAAGACTAAGAAACCCTAGTTTTGCTAATTATTCCAAGATAATTCTGGGAAGAGGAAGTCCTCCAACCAAGTGATCTCCACTCCGCCCAGCCTCTTAACCTAGACATACTCTCACCAAGTGTTTTGCAGAGTTTCAAATTTTTCTTCCAAATTCTGCCAAGAGGAGCCTCACAAAAGGATAAGGATTTTAACTGGTTTCACTTCTGTTCATTTCTGTGGGGATTTCAGAGTATTTGACACTCTTATTGCCTAAAATCCCAGATTAGTCCTGTTCTTCATTAAAATTCTTCAAATTTATACCATCCTCTTATCCTGGGCCCATGATAATTTAGAATAAGAAAATGGGTTTAGCTCATGATCCTCTACTTCTTTATTATAGTCACTACTAAAAAGTTAATGTCGATTGAAAGAGCTATATAGCTTTACTGTAGTAAATAAATAGTTTATATTCACTGTTGGAAGTTATACAGCCATATTTCTCATGGTGGCAGATAAAATAACACGATTTCAAGGGTGACTAAAATGTTCTAACAAGAATGGAAAACACATTGTTTCAGATATATCTAGGTATTTGAGTCAAAATAGTTAAGATGCTTCAAAAAAACTGTTAACCCATGAGTAAAAGTTAAAATTATGTTTGATGATATCTACAGTTCTTTATGTGTGATGAATAAATCAGTGCAGATTCTCATCTTTTTATGCTGAATAATTCCATACCAGAAATCTACCATGCTTTCTGGGAAATAAGGTACTCCTCAGCAAGAGAAAGTACACAAGGACCGTTACTATCATATTCCTGTGTTACCAGGGGAGGGTAAGACCACCACTCTTTATGTAATGTTTGTTTAAGTGCCTGGATTTTGTAGAGGATGTTATGGGTTAGTTTCTTGTTGCCATTTATCCTTTGTAATCAATTTGGGAGTTTTTCCTTCTTTTAGAACTATGTAATACCTTGACAGATGCTCTGTGACACTAACTAGTGATGCCATGAAGAGCTGTGAATCAGTATATTATATATTATATATATATTATATCAGTGTGTGTATATATGTATATATCAGTGTACTGTATTTCTCAGGAAAATCTTAAATGCGTTGGCACTTTATTCTGCAATGCTCTGTATGTACAATAATAATTTTTCTGTACCATTTTACAATAGGTCATTCTACAAATTTGGCGTAATGGTGTTATTACATAACAGGGGGAGGGGATATAAACAGGCCCGCTAGTAAGGAGCCCAGGGGCGGCATGGCAACATTGGGGGCAAAATCGACAGCCCAGCTTAAGTGCATGTACAGCAATGCATGTAGCATGGGCAACAAACAGGAGGAGCTGGAGGCCCTTGTGCAGCAGGATGGCTATGACATAGTCGCCATCACGGAAACGTGGTGGGACGACTCTCATGACTGGAGTGCTGCACTGGAGGGCTATAAGCTCTTCAGAAGGGATAGGCAGGGTAGGAAAGGCGGTGGGGTGGCTCTGTATGTTAGGGAGTGTTTCGACTGCATAGAGCTTGACAGTGGTGATGACAAGGTGGAATGCTTATGGGTAAGGATGAGGGGGAAGGCTGGAAAGGCGGATGTCCTGTTGGGAGTCTGCTATAGACCACCCAACCAGGAGGTAGAGGTAGATGAGGCATTCTATAAGCGGCTGGCAGAAGTGTCGCAATCGCTAGCCCTTGTTCTCATGGGGGACTTCAACTTGCCAGACATCTGCTGGAAATACCACACAGCAGAGAGGCAGCAGTCTTGGAAGTTCCTAGAGCATGTGGGGGATAACTTTCTAATGCAGCTGGTAAGCGAGCCTACCAGGGGAGGTGCCCCGCTTGACCTGCTGTTTACCAACAGAGAAGGGCTTGTGGGAAATGTCGAGGTCGGAGGCCGTCTCGGGCTTAGCGACCACGACATGATAAAGTTCTCAATTTTGGGTGATGCTAAGCGGAGGGGCACCAAAACTATTACCATGGACTTCCGGAGGGCAGACTTTGCCCTCTTCAGGACCCTGGTTGGGAAAGTCCCTTGGGAGGCGGTCCTGAAGGGCAAAGGGGTCCAGGAAGGCTGGGCCTCTTCAAGAAGGAAGTCTTAAGGGCGCAGGAGCGGGCTGTCCCCGTGTGTCGTAAGACCAACCGGAGGGGAAATCGACCAGCCTGGCTGAATAGGGAGCATTTGCGGGGACTCAGGGAAAAAAGGAGAGTCTACCGCCTTTGGCAGAAGGGGCGGGCAGCTCAGGAGGAGTACAGGGATCTTGTTAGGTCCTGCAGGGAGGAAATTAGAAAGGCAAAAGCCCAGCTAGAACTCAATCTGGCCAGTGCTGTTAAAGACAATAAAAAATGCTTTTATAAGTACATCAGCAATAAAAGGAGAGCCAAGGAGGATCTCCATTCTTTGCTGGATGTGGGGGGGAACATTGTCACCGAGGACAAGGAAAAGGCTGAAGTACTTAACGCCTTCTTTGCCTCTGTGTTCAACAGCCAGACCGGTCATCCCCAGGGTACTCAGGCCCTTGAGCAAGAGGATAGAGATAGGGACCAGAATGGAGCCCTCATAGTCCAGGAGGAAGCAGTTAATGACCTGCTATGCCACCTGGACGCTCACAAGTCTATGGGGCCGGATGGGATCCACCCAAGAGTACTGAGGGAGCTGGCAGAGGAGCTTGCCAAGCCACTTTCCATCATCTATCAACAGTCCTGGTTAACAGGGGAGGTCCCTGATGACTGGAGGCTTGCCAATGTGACGCCCATCTACAAGAAGGGCCGGAAGGAGGACCCGGGGAACTACAGGCCTGTCAGCCTGACCTCGGTGCCGGGGAAGATTATGGAGCGGTTCATCTTGAGCGAACTCCACAGGCAAGTACAGGTCAACCAGGGGATCAGGCCCAGCCAGCACGGGTTCACAAAAGGCAGGTCCTGCTTGACCAACCTGATCTCCTTCTATGACCTGGTGACCCGCCTGGTAGATGATGGAAAGGCTGTGGATGTCATCTACTTGGAATTTAGCAAAGCTTTTGACACCGTCTCGCATAATATCCTCCTCGGGAAGCTGGCAGCTCACGGCTTAGACAGGCATACTCTTCGCTGCGTAAAGAACTGGTTGGGTGGCCGAGCCCAAAGAGTAGTGATAAATGGTGTTAAGTCCAGTTGGCGGCCGGTCACGAGCGGTGTTCCCCAGGGCTCTGTTTTAGGGCCAGTCTTGTTCAATATCTTTATCAATGATCTGGATGAGGGGATCGAGTGCACCCTCAGTAAGTTTGCAGACGACACCAAATTGGGTGGGAGTGTCGATCTGCTGGAGGGTAGGATGGCCCTGCAGAGGGACCTGGACAGACTGGATCGATGGGCCGTGGCCAACTGTATGAGGTTCAACAAGGCCAAGTGCCGGGTCCTGCACTTCGGTCACAACAACCCCATGCAACGCTACAGGCTTGGGGAAGAGTGGCTGGAAAGCTGCCTGGCCGAAAAGGACCTGGGGGTGTTAGTAGATAGCCGGCTGAACATGAGCCAGCAGTGTGCCCAGGTGGCCAAGAAGGCCAACAGCATCCTGGCTTGTATCAGGAATGCTGTGGCCAGCAGGAGCAGGGAGGTGATTGTCCCCCTGTACTCGGCACTGGTGAGGCCGCACCTGGAATACTGTGTCCAGTTTTGGGCCCCTCACTACAAGAAAGACATTGAGGTGCTGGAGCGTGTTCAGAGGCGGGCAATGAAGCTGGTGAAGGGTCTGGAGAACAAGTCTTATGAGGAGCGGCTGAGGGAACTGGGGTTGTTTAGCCTGGAAAAGAGCAGGCTGAGGGGAGACCTTATCGCTCTCTACAACTACCTGAAAGGAGGTTGTAGTGAGGTGGGTGTTGGTCTCTTCTCCCAAGTAGCTAGCGATAGGACAAGAGGAAATGGGCTTAAGCTGCGCCAGGGGAGGTTTAGACTGGAAATTAGGAAAAATTTCTTTACGGAAAGGGTGGTCAGGCATTGGAACAGGCTGCCCAGAGATGTGGTGGAGTCACCATCCCTGGAGGCGTTTAAAAAACGGGTAGATGTGGCACTTAGGGACATGGTTTAGTCTGGTCTACCCTTGATTAGTCTAGAGTGGGCTTGGTAGTGTAGGTTAATGGTTGGACTGGATGATCTTAAAGGTCTTTTCCAACCTAGATGATTCTATGATTCTATGATTCTATGATTACCTTCCAAAAGGCCAAGTGATAACTGGATATCAAAAGGATTTGCCTTACTTTGTAATCTGACAAAGTAAGCAGCAAGCAGTTTCAGTCCAGTGTAAGGATTTGTAATCTGCATACCACTTAACACAATTTGAGTTTTAGGACATTTCTGTAAGAGACAACCTAGTCCTGGCAATCTAACAGTATAAGGTAGTAATCTGTAAATGGATTTTTGTTTGTTTACACTGGACTTTATAAAATTAAAAAGTGATTGAAATTATTTTTCTGCTGTTGTTTTCAGAGAGTTTCAGTCCTCCTTCTGATACTAAGATGTATACATCTAGTTAAAAATACTCTTATACAACAAGCCTGTGTTTCATGTAAGGAAACATGCTTTGCATTAGGATGCTAAGTTATTGTGACTGTGTGCTTTAACATTAGCTTTTATCTTTTTACCCTGTCACTAGAGATTACTTTCAAATATTGAGATTTTCAAGCAAAAATATTAGTGGTCCTTGAGCAAGTGTTCTAAAGGTCACTTAACATCCTGCATCACAAGCTGCAGAAGTAATTAGATATTTAGACTTTTTTATTTATTTGTTGTCCCCAGAATTAAAGCAATAATTTACAATGAGTATTTCAGCTGCTGTCCAAGAGCAGAGCCTGATATTGCTAAACCAAACCCCCAGACCAGTTCTGCTGTTCAGTTACATGTTTCTATTCTATTCTATTCTATTCTATTCTATTCTATTCTATTCTATTCTATTCTATTCTATTCTAGAGCAAACCCCTCTTGAATTGCATTCTGTACCTCAGCAAGGCCAATTTTGTAAGTAGAAGCAGCAAAATGGACAAGAGATAGAAGCAGAAATCAGAGGAGTTTTCTCCTGCAGACTCAGAAAGAGCTACTTAGAGCACTAATGCTCCTATGAAGGAAAATAAGATCTCTCTGAAATATGGATTGACTTTTCGGTAGAGGCTTTTACTATAAGCCATTTTTACCCTTTTGAGCTGCACCCAGAAATTAAGTAACTGCAAGAAGCACAAAGGCTAAGTGTAATACAAAACAGGTCACTGTAGTCAGGACCTCCAATAGCTTTTAGGTGCTTTTTCAAACATAACTCCAAGCAGTGTGATAAATACATTGGTGTGATGATATAATCTTACAGCTACAGAGTGAACATTGCAGTGAAGTCGCTACTTAAAGAGAGCCATCACCACCTAATGATGAACAATAGTGGAAAAGCTCAAGCACCTTATCCTAAAAGCAATAGTTGCATATTCCTTCAGCCTGTAGAACTACCAGCTTCACCATCACCTTTTAGATAGAAATACTTTCCATTGAGTAACAGCACCATGATCTGCTTCTTTGTCTCCAACAGTGATGGTGGGAAGGATCTCATCATGCAGGTGTGGGCAATGTTAATTTTGGTACACTAACACAGGAAGAACAGGAAGTAGAAAGTCAGCCACAGAAGATAATAGGTTGTTGTTTTCTTTTAGTGAACATTCAGAAAAGTGCTGTGTTAGTCCAAAGATGAAAGATGTCTACATCAGACCACATCCTTTTGTAGCTCTGCTGTGATCAGCAGGCAAAATGAAATCACACCAACAGAGGTGTCATTCCCACCCACAGTAGTGAGGGGAAAGAAGCTGCTATTGAGAATAGTGCTTTTTTTGCACTTATCTTCCAGGGAAGTGACATAATTGGATCATTTTTTATTAATAGACATTATATTACAGTACTTACGGACAGCAAATTGATAATAAATATTGCTACCTTAAAATTTAGCAGAATAAAATTAGTCTTTTATACACTTCCTTTAAAAAAGCCATACTGAGCAAGTTGGAAAGGGGACTGTACTAATAAAATTTTCAAAAAATACTACTTCAGTGGCGTAGACTAAATATGAAATCTGAGCCCAGTGAAATCAGTGGCAAATTTCCTACAGCTTATGCAAAGCCAAGATTTTTGTCTTAACACAGAGTTAGTCAGTATTAGGCTGGCAACCATGTCCCAAGAGGTCAGAGATATTTCAAATCAAGTAGAGTTTCAAGATGACAGCAACAGTTAAGCAGCAGTAGAGCCAAGAAGGTACCAGTAATGATATCTATGATTGTCAGCATGGAGGGTGAATTTTTTTCCATCCTCACAACCAACATCTCCTAGTCAAAAACAAAACCAAAAAAACCCCATAGTAATATTCTGGCAAAAATAATTCTGTTAACTTACTTACTGAGAAAACATTCCAGTCACTGTATTAGTAAGAGCTAACAAGATGATAGTTTATTTTCATAAATATAATAATTATGAATATAAGACTGTGCAGATATATCTGTCAAATCTGAGAAGTGAATGTCACAGACACACTAAACAAAAATCATAAAACATAAGTATACTGAAAACAACAGAATATTGTAAAGCTTATAGTCATCAATGATCATTTAAATTATTAACAATATCTAAAAGTTCACAAATTCATAGTAACACATTGACACTAGTGTAAACTTGTAATAAATGTATTGTAGGTTTGAATTCTTGTCTATTATTTGTCACAGATCATGACAATTACACATGGAACTAGTCTATGAAATAAGTAACAGAGCTCAATATATTTACTATTCAGTAACTACCATCACTAACATCAGGAATTATTACCTCCTGAAATTATTTTCATCCCCTTCTGTGTATGTTAGCTCATGTAAGTACACTTCTCTATTTGAGTTAAATTATCTAGCAAAATTACTGGCAATATTCATTTTTAAATTATCATGCTCATCTTGGAAATCCTTATGCAAAATCCTTTAAAACAGCTTCTATAAAATTTGGAGCAGACATGAGTATTGTAAATGTGCAAACGATGGCAAAAAGGGTAAATGCAACCAGGCATAATCTGTCTATGACAGCAGCTGCAAACTTCCACTCACTGCAGATCTCTTCACCCTCATCTTGTTTCCTGAAGCGCATTGCTATGAACTGAACTTCCTCCAGGATCTTTACAATCACCGGAATAGTATCCATTAAAGTTTTCTTTTGAACAAGCTCGGTATCTTCTGGTAAGGGGCAAGTAATCTTTCCACTCTTGCTACCCAGATCATTCTTCAGGGGGCAGCACAGACTTTCCATTGCGTGGTAGCTATAGATCGTGTTGCTGTTGCTGGACTTGTGCCCAGGTAGGACGTTCATCTCCATGCTGTTTACGCTCAGATGGTGCTTGGGATAGCTATATTTGCAAGAGAGGGGCTTTATACTTTCCCCGGGTTTTTTCATTCGCAAAAACCAAGCACACCAATTCAGCAGGATGACACGGACCTGAAAAAGAGTGATCATAATAGAAATAAAGGGAACTTTTTTGCCTTTTAAAAGTTTTTGAAATATTTCATGACTATTACAGTTAGTGTGTATGGTACTTCAGAAAGACTGACTGCTCTCTGTGTTCTCCAGCTCCAGCAGAGCTTTCAAATGGGTTTTCTGGGGGCCTGGCTTCTTCCCAAGAATGACATTTTTTTGGATATGTCTTGAACATAGAGGTGTTCAATGCCTGTTTAACTTATAAAGCAAAAGAGATGTAAAATCTTACTTTACAATATGATTCTTGAAGTCCTATCTTTAGCAAATAATCCCAGATCTCTGTAATTGAGCAGAGGACACAAAATTGGCTGCATGGTTTTCAACCATTTCTCAGATAGTATGGAAAGAGATACACTTAAATATTTGGGGGGCCAATGTTTAGATTCTGCTGAAAAAACCCTACACAGTAAACTAACAGCTGTTTTTTGCACATTCCCCACACCCATCTCTACTGTTTAAGTCTAAATAAACAGCCTTGGTTGTTTGCTATTTTTTTTTCTTTTTTGAAAGACATTTTAATACTCCTTTGAAGAGTTCAGCCACATAACACAGCAGGCCTTTTTTCAAAATAATAATAGTAAATCAATTAAATTGGGCAGTTCAAAATCTGAATGCTACTACTAACTGTTGTCATTTCCCTGTGCTCTGGTATACAGCTACTCTGGTGCCTCGCAAGAGTGTGCTAACCTGCGCATGGCAGATTGTGCCCCATATGTTTCTTGTCAAGGTCATCAAATGAGCTAACTCCAGAGAGAGCATCCAGCATTTTTTCCCCAGTGAATGATCTTCAGATGTGTTGTCTGAAATCTGAGCCTGCTATGATTCCTATTCTTAACATTGTTTGCTGTAAAAGGCAGTAAAAAGGCTGTGAAATCAGTAACATCTTATGTGAAAGAGAGCAAACAAAATCAGTAAAATCTTGTAATTATGAAGTCCTTCAGGTATTATGTATTCAAAATGAACACAAAATGAACAATTGCAATGTGCTTGTGAGAGTCCCTCCAGGAAGATAAGTAGCTTCTTTAATGACTTTATCATTCTGGTTACAAATCAAATAATCTGATGCCCAGGAGAGAACAGACATGATCCCTGTTTTCACTTCTGAGCCTTGGCCCAGGACTCCCTGTGTGGTCCTGCTCCAGTCACCTAGGCCATGTTTGACTCAGGACCACACTTTGCCTCCAGGGGCGTTTTAGACACAGGATCAGTTGTCCCTTGGGTTTGCACAGTACAGATGCAGGGATGGGGAAATTACAAAAAGCTAGCACTTTGCATTGCTGCTGTAATGACAAACATAATTTCAGAAAGGAGGAGGAGGCATTAATTATCACAGGTGGGAATAATAATAGTAAAAGCCAAAACCAGTGATGAGTGGAAGATGGGTACACAATTTTTAAATTCTTCAGTGACAACTCTTCTGGGTCACAGCCCCATGCCATTTTCTTGAACTTTTCTGCTTCACTCCCACTAATGAATCTTTTATTCTTCATCCTGAAAGACTATTTTCCTGTGATTCATATTATTGTGCTTTCGTTGGGGTCTTTAAATATTTCATTATTGCCTCCATCATCATCACAGACAAATAGAAAACTACAATGTAGCAGCCTAAGAAATCGATCCTGGATTTAGTTGAACTTAATTACAATGTCCTCTGACTGCTTATGGAGACAAAATGGAACATCATGGAACAAAATAAAGGTCTTAATTGCTAGCAATATTTCAACAGTGTCAGTGGCAAAGAAGAGAGAGAAATTAATTCTCCAGTACTGTGAAATTCTAGAATACTAAACCAGAGAAACTTTCTTGTTCGAAAATGTTAATATGTTTGCCTTAGCTCTGGAAGGACAGGTGAGGTGAAAAAGCTCAATTCTACAGGAATGCTACTTTTTCTTTCAAGATGAAGTGTTTACTCCTTAGGGAAATTACATTTATAAGTACAGCCAAACCCATTTCCTATAGAAAAGTAAATACACAGAGGACAGCAACACAGATTTTAATTTGCTTGAACTTCCAGATGCCCTATTTCCTTGAGAAAGTAGACACTCAGACATCAATCTGTTCTTGTCATACTAATTAATTCAGGAGACAGCTGCAGCATAGGGGTTGTTGGAAAACAGCCAGGGCATGAAAGGTATGAATCTATGTTCTCACCTGCATTATCATATCTGGGTTTCTGTGAAGGAAGAACACAGATACAGCTCCCCTCAGAGGTCAACAGCCTAACCCTGCTGTGACCCTCTCCACCAAGGTCTTCCCCTGACCATAGTACAGCTGTACTGCTAGCTCCCATCACAGCCACCTGCCTGGCCTAGTCCAGAGGGGAGAGTCTCCAATTAAAGCTATCCTGATAAGGGTCATCAGCACCCAAGCAAATCTGTGCATGTCCAGGTTTAAAACATATCAAAAGAAAAACCTGAAACCTGACAAACCTGATTTAGGCACAGCGAAGAGCCAGAGTGTTCTTACCTTTTCCTGCAAAACCCCATCTTCTCTCTGTGCTTCGTCTCTCCATATCTCTTGCCTATGCAACTGTCTTGGTTGTCAGCAGAGGCAGGTCAATGGAGCTGTAACCCATGTCTGATGTTACCCACTCCCAAACTGCTCCTTAGGTCTCTTTAGTGTTCTTTTCCATGTTAGCTCAGCAAACATTATCAAAAGTGTCAAGTAGCCAGCAGCTCTCACTTCTCAATTGACTAGCCAACAAATGCCCTGACTGAACATCTTGGATTCAAAATCCTCTCTTGGAAAAAGGAGGCACAATTGGAAAGGAAGGGACAATTCTCAGCAGTGGAGTAAGGGAAGAAGCGAGCCCCTACAGAGAGGCTAAATACTAACACGCACACCCCCTCCCTCTTCTCATTCAAAGGCCAAGCACAGAGCCTTTGACAGACAGGCAGGGAGAAGAAGCTGCTCAACTGTAAATAGTTTAGAAAGTGGGTGTTTAGGCAATGTGGTCAGTCAAATCTTCTAGGTCTGGAACTGCTCCCACACAAGCCCAATGCCTTCCCCTGCAACTCACTCCAGCAGCTAATTTCATTTAAGCAGGAGGTGATAACAACCCTGTAACAATTAATCAGGGTTAGAGCTTTGCAATAAACTGATGCCTGGCTCTGCCAGGATGAGGAGGGTGGGGGGAAGTAAGTAGATGGTAGGGGTATTTGCTGGGACTGGAACTGCAGAGAACAAATTTCAGGCAAGCAATTTCCTTCTTTCTGTAGATTGTTATCTTAGATTCCTGGGTTTTATTAAGCAAAAATTTTTCAGGGTGTCTCTGTAAGAAACACCTGACATAGGTGGACAGGAAAAAAAGGTAATGATGAGACTTGACCCTGAATCCTAATGACTGAGCCTTGCCCATGCCTTGCAGAGGACTAATGACCACTTTTGTGGGGTCAGGCTCTTCCCTACACACTTGGCATTCACCCTTTTTCTCTTGAGATCTCTTAGCCCTGTCAGCTTGCCTGGTCTACAGATTTCAGTCTATCATCTGTGCTTCCCAGTTGTGCTTTCCAACTTTTTGCTTCCTGAAGGCATTTTTTTAATGTATGCCAGTTCAGCTGTCAGGCCATTGAACAAGGTTCCTCAAAAGTGAGTATTTGTTGCATGTTGTTTTCAGCCCAGAGAGCAAGACACTGGTAGAGAGAAGAGCTGACTTGCAAGGCCTGTGAGCAGATTTACATGAGCTGTTGTGTCTAGGCTCCTTGAAAAGCAAACAAAACAATAAAATTGGCCATGGGGGCTGTTATGCTGCTACATACCCTGTCCATGTAGACATCTGAAGCATGTTTACCCAGATTCGTACCCCCAGGTCTTGCTTACATGCACATGCACCCAGAATTCACATGCTCTGCTGTCTTGAAAGTAACATGATTTTAAATGATACAGCACTTTAAGAAACAATTTTTACTATGTTTAATTGCTACTGGACTTTTTTTTTTTTAATTTGCATTGGTGCTGCAATTTATTTTTAGAGAGGCTAAATTAGAAAGCTATTCTATACTCAGGCTGGCATTGGTAAAGATGTAACATTCAATGTTGTGTCAGGATAATTGTCTAGCATGACAAATGTGGTGAATGAGATACCAGAGGATGCTGTACAACCAGATTTCTGTGAAACCAGGGTAGGTAGACAGTTGACTGTGACTATTTGTATCTGCCTCTGCTTTCATTCCTTTTCTTTTTGTAAATACAAAGCATACCTTGCTTATTCTAAAACCTATTCATAGGAAAAGGAGAGAGGAAAAAGAATTCTTTTAACTTGAAAATCTAAAGGAAACACATTCCTCCTGAAAGCCAGCTGGAGTTATGCCAGACCTCATTGGGCTAACAGAGTCTGCTGCTGTAAAGACAGTCCACATGCTAATGCACTGAGAATTGATCAGATGGCAGCAGTTGAAATTGTTTTTCCACAGAGACAAGTGGATGTGGCTTCAGCAGAAGGCAGATTTCCAAGCCAGGGAAGTCCAGGGGTCTCCTCAGTACAGTCAGACTGAGCTCAACAGTGTTGCCTTTCTGTTTCTGCTGGTGGTGCAGGAGCAGTGAGCTCTAGGCTGTGAGAAGCATGGCTGGGTTCAGTATTCAACACCCTCACTACACTGAGGTATTGGGGTTCCTGATCTTCCAGCAACTCAGGGAGCCAGCTCATAACTGGAAGAGTTGCAAGACAGAAGTAAATTGCCTTCACTGCCTGTTTTGTTCTGGGAGATTACAGCTCTGTCACAAACTGCAGTGAGAACCTCTGTAAGGGAATAAAGCAGACAAACTGCCCAGCAGAGACAAGTAAATGTTTGTTTAGTGCCTTGAAATGACACATTTTATCAGTACTGATGTCTGCTGGATAAAAAATCAAAGATGTTGCCCATGGGGTTAGCACTTCCAAAGCGCATGCTGAGCAAGATTACTCTGCCTTGACTCAACCACCCTGCTGTAAGTTTAAATAGAAAACCCAAATAACAGATACTGGTTTTAATGGAAAACCAAATTTAGTATTTTGTTCTTTCCCTCCAATAGCAAACATAACCATCACCCATAGTGTCTGTAGCTGACTCTTCAGATTAATGGAGAACAACTAGTTTACTATAGATTTTAGATTTTTTTTTTTTTTTTCAATAGGCTGTTGAATGTTTACCACCAAAGCTGCTTACCCATTTGGGCATCTTTCCTGCTTGTGGGTCGTGATGGTGAAACTGCAGAACCAGCACTGTTACTACCACAGACAGACCAACGATGACCATGATGCTAGCAAAGTACTGAGCTGCAAGTAAAAGGAGGACTTGGTTAGGAGGGGAAGAAACAAACAAAAGGCAAATAATATTCCTTGGCTATGCCCTGAAATGTACATTTAAGAAGCGCCGTGTCACTTTCAAACATCCTCGTCTCTGGTCTTCCACACGGAAGCATTTTAGGCCTTTGAAGTTTTTGATGTATTTGCTCAGCTCCCTCCTCTCCAATGAGGGAAGGGCTAGAACTAGTGAAAGGCATAAACTGCTTGGGTTTTGTTCCCAGAGAGGAATGTAGGGCCCCCTGCTAAGCACCTTGTCCTGGTTTCGGCTGGGATAGAGTTAATTTTCTTCCTAGCAGCAGGCATAGTGCTGTGTTTTGGATTTAGTAGGAGAAGAATGTTGATAACATGCTGATGTTTTTAGTTGTTGCTGAGTACTGCTTATGCTAGTCAAGGACTTTTTCAGCTTCCCATGCTCTGCCAGGCGCACAAGAAACTGGGAGGGGGCACAGCCAGAATAGTTGATCCAAACTGACCAAAGGGCTATTCCATACCATATGACGTCATGCTCAGTATATAAACTGGGGGGGTTGGCCGGGGAGCAGCGATCGCTGCTTGGGAACTGTCTGGGTATCGGTCGTCGGGTGGTGAGCAATTGCATTGTGCATCACTTGCTTTGTATATTATTATTACTATTATTATTATATTGTTATTATTATTATTTTACTTTATTTCAATTATTAAACTGTTCTTATCTCAACCCAGGAGTGTTTCTCACTCTTACTCCTCCGATTCTCTCCCCCATCCCGTCAGGGTAGGGGGAGTGAGCGAGCGGCTGCGTGGTACTGAGTTGCTGGCTGGGACTAAACCACGACACACCTGCTCTCTGCCTGTTGCCAGGACAGTGAGGAGCTAAGCTGACCAGAGCCACTGAACACCAGCATCCCCAGCCCTAGGGCCACCCCACAGTACCAGCAGAGATACTGGAGGGAAATGCTGTCTTCATGGCATCACTGGACCACCTCAGAAAGTATCACCAGACCCCCTCCATCACCCCACCACTGCTCACGGGGGCTTAACCATATTTTTCAGCACCCTCCTCAGCCCTCAAGACCACTTCTTTTGGTTCCTACGAAAGCACGCTGCAACCTTGCTGAGTGCTAAGTTTAAGCCTGTCATGCAGGAAAGAAATCAAGATCTTGAACACTAGAACTGAGACTTGAAACTGTATCTCCTAAGTGGCAGTACAGCTTCCTCATGCCAGGAATGAGGTTGATGCACTGGAGTGTAAAGAGAAACTGCCCACAGGGCTAATGACATTTGAAGGCTGCTGTGGCAAAATACCAGGGAGCATTACTGTTGGCTGATACGATGGGGAGATGTGGGAGAGCACATGACACTGCCACAGACTACAGCCTCCTCCCACCTCCAGCCCTCCCTGCTGCAACTTGCAGGAAAAGTCAAAAATTCAATACAGGCTCCAAGGCAAGTTTTGTTCTGGCTCCATTTCTTAATACCACTTCCCGCTGTCTCAGCAGCAAAAAGCTTCCTCATAATAATGAGGTTCTCAGGCCTTCCTGAAACCAACACTGCAATTGCTTCAAGAGGCCTGCATGCCTTTCTGTAGCAAAATGAATTATGCAGCTGGATTAGAATAATAGTCCCAAGGGTGAGGTGAATTGAAAGGTCTTTGTTGCATTTACTCATGAGAAAACAGAGCCAACAGCCAGGCATGGCTTTGGGAAAAGCACTATTGATCACAGGGCATGAAACTGTAAGAGCTGCTGCAAATGAGAATTTATGTTTCATAGAACAGGTTGAGCAGGGTTCTGGTGCCAGCAAGGCACCAGGAAAGACCATGAAAGGGAGGGGGGAAAACCACTCCACAAAATCAAAAAGAGACAGAGTAAAGTGAAGTGGCAGCAGCTGATGACATACAGGCAGGTGACAGAAAATATAACAGGAGATTAATCTCATTTTCTCTCTCTAGTCAGAACCACTAATGCATTATGCTCATGACTTAAAACAATCTATAACTCCTGGAGGTGGCAAAGCACCACATTGCTTCCTTGTCTTGGTAATTTGCAGCCTTGTTTGCTGTATGACTAACTGCAAGAAATCACCCCAAGCACCTTCTGCAAATGCACTTATTCACAGCGTAAAGCCTTCATTCTTACTGAAATAATATAGGCTTGATAAAGAATGGCAAGGACGGGACACGGCTAAAAGTAAGTCATGATAGTAGATCCCTAAGCAGCAAGTAAGTGTTGTGGTTTTTAAAGAAGCAAGCAGAGAAGCTCATCAAAAGAAGACAGAAAGAAATGCAGTTTTGTTTTCTGGAGGTGAAGATAACTTAATTTTTATTGTTGACTATTTGATACGTCCAGCCAAGGTGTCAAGCACCACGTCGATGTTAATCATAGGAAATGTCAGTTCCTCACATTCATGAGCCCTGTGTTCCTCTTTCAAACACGCTCTGCACACACCAGCTTTCAGGTGTTCCAAACTTTCTGCTGGAAAACTCCTTTTAGAGCAAAATATAGATTCTTGACCGAAACCATTGGTGATATTTTGGAGAGAGCTGGAAGGGAATAATGATTTGCAGCACTTTGGAGTTATTTGGGCATGGAAAAAAATCAGAAATGATTAAGCACTTCTGTGCAAGGGGATGCCTTGAATTTCCAGGTGTAAAAAGTGTTTATGAGAGAAACAAATCATCTGACTGGCCTGAGACATCTGAACATTTCATTCCAAACTTAGCTTTTGACCAGAAGCATGCCTTATTCGCATTGACAAAGTACTTCGAAAGTGATACTTCCTCAGAGAACTGGCTGGAGTGGAGGAAGAGGAGCCAACTCAGAGCTTATTGCAGCTTTGGTCTCAAGTTGAGAGCATCCCGTTGTGGGTGTCCTAGCTGTTTCTCTGTGTGATTGTACTTTCTGTGTCACCTGGGGCCAGAGCTCAAAGACTGCAGAAGCTTTGGACCAATAAGAGAGTAAAGAGCTGGGTGGGGTTTTCAAAGTAAGCATTTTAGGGTCTGTCTCTGCACACGGTCACCCTGTTCTCACAGAATTGGGACTGCAGCACAGTAAACCAGAGGTGGGCACAAGGTGGATGCGCGTGCATGAAGGAGGGATCCCACAGCCTGTGTCTCACTGCAGAGTGAACCTGCTGCTTACTGGTGCTGGGGGCTTAATGGTGTTTGCTTAAAAACAAAACATCTGGTGCTGGAAGCAGCCGGGATCATGAAGGGAGAGGGAAAAGTGGGGATAGCTACAAACTTTTCAGTGCCATGTGGCCCTGAATGTTTTCTCCTCTGGAGGCGATATTGCAGGTGGGGAGAAAGAAGGGTCAGGAAGCAGTGCTGGCTATGCTCATAACTCTGCTGCTCTCAATTTTACAGAGCATTGTCTCTTGGCCATGTGTGACTTTAACATGGGCTGTGGATTGATCTGTCTTTGTGACAAGTGTCTGGTTTTGCTAGTTACTAAACATTATATTAGGAGCTGAATTTTTTTCTGTCTATGAGTCCAAACTAGCAGCTTATACTGAGACATTGATTTTTGAAGATATTCCTACAGCAGTGCAAGATGAATGAGATTCTGGTCACTGCTTTATCAGGTACCAGTGAATGTGGGTAAGCATGACCACCAACTGTGTAATCTTAAGAAGGCTCTAGTCAAAGGATAGTCGTGAATGGGAAGAGTTACAGTTAGGAATCTGTCTTGACTTAGGGGAACTTGTTCCTTAGTGGTTTCTTAATGCATTATTTCCTAGCCTTAATTACAAGGTTCCTTTCAAATGGAAAACACAGTTTAATGAAACAGGTCAGGGATATGGAGACTGTAAACAGGGAGGCACAGTGCTCTTTAAAAAAAAGTGAATTCAGGCGTATGTCTGTTGCCTAAGGAAGGAACTCATCCTTTCTTCAGAGATGGCCATAAAACCATTACCAAAACCGGATCTGATTATCCTGTGCTATTTACATGTATCACATAGTCTTTATAGAAATAAAAAAAAAAGCCCTTCCAGTTTAGATCTAAATGCCACAAATGTACCTTTAGTTTCAATGGGCAGGACCTGAGCTTGTACAAAAGCTCTAATTGAAAAAGCAGTATTTGTTTAATTTTGATTTGGTCACTGAACCAGGAAATCAACACAGTGGGACATGGATATCTCTTCTTACATAATGCACCAGACTGGGTGCAATGGTGTTATGTGGTAGGGGCAGGAAGGTGCATGAAATCCCCATGAAACTACTGGCATTTATAGTGAGAGACAAATCTGTTCGTAATTGCATAGAAAGAACAATCATTATCATATACTTGAGCTGTGTCACACAGGCTTTATGATTTTACCTAGGGATTAGTACACTCAGACCAGTAATTTCAGGCATGTAACACATCTGGAGTTCTTTGCATTTCTGTATATCCTTTCCTCAAGTAATGAGCTCCAGCTGTCTACTTAAACTCTTGATAAAAGTATTTTTAAAGAGAGAAATTAAAAGTAAGTCAAATCACAAGTGCATCCAGACATATTTCCAATGAGGCATGATTAAGCTATACCAGGTAGGGTAAGTTTAGGACACAGCTGCTGCTGTATAGTCATGGTCTGAAAGTCTTTTAGGAGCTACACTCTAGAGATTTTAAGTGCCAGGAGGGACCTTCAGGACCCTGTAGTGAAACAAACCTTGTTCATATAGTTGACTTTTGTTGGATTCCAGCCAAACTGTTGCGTTTGTAGATGTCATGGGACTTTAATGCTTTTGATCCAAATGGCTGAGCTGGTTTCTGTTGCTATGAGTGTTTAATTTTTTAAACAGTAACAGAGATGTCTTTGCTCTGTTTCCCAGACTTCTTTCTTTGGCATCACAGATGAGTTTGCAGAAGAGCAGGATTCAACTTTTCAAAGATTGCTGTGCCTTGCTTCACACATATGCATGCTGCTGAAAACTGGTTTTTGGAAATACCTTGTTACCCCAAAAAAAGGAGATTCTCCTGAAGAAGGACAGGAGCAGACATGCTGCTGGGCAAGGATTAGCCAGTTACTGATGTGAATGCAAGCTCCCAAGAAAGATGAGAAGGCCAAGACAGTGTGTATTTTGCCCCAGTTTTCACTATCAAGGTCTCCTATGTCTCTGTGCATGGTTCAAGGACAAAGAAAACAACCAGCAGTGGATGAGGATGGAGTCAGGGATTGATTGTGAGACCTGAACCTGCCCAAGTCCATGGGACCAGATAGATGTCAACAGGAGTCCTAAGATGCAATGCCATGGAGATGGGGTAAGATCCCTGACAACTGGAGAATAACAAATGTTGCACCCATCTTAAAAAAAAGTCCAAAAGGACAATCCAGAGAACTACAGCCCTGTCATTCTGACTTTGTTCCCTGGGCAAATTGGGGAGCAAGTCCCTGGGGAACATTTCTGGACACTTGAGGGAAAAGGTGGGGACTGGGAATGGCTAGCCTGCATTTATCAAGGATAAATCATGTCTGACCAACATGATTGCCTTCTATAATAAAATGAGAACACTTGCAGACAAAGGGAGAGCAGTAGCTGTCATTTACATCAATTTTAGCAAGGCTTTTGACACAGTCTTCTAATTCCCAAGGTCTTTTCCAACCTGAAATATCTTGTGTTACTATGAAACAAGAGCTTCCATTGCACAGAGGTGGTTGAGTTTCAGAGCATGCAGCCTGAGTGCACCCTCATGTGTCAAGGTTCATCTTGCTTTTGGGCTGTAACAGGGAAGAATCAGATGACAGCAGCCACAGGATTGTTTTACACTTCCCTCATCTGGATACCTGAAGTCAGTCTCCAGGGTGTTACAAAGCATCTATGTGCAAGGATTATTCTTTTACAGTGTTTCATAATACAAAATTTGTCTAATGAACAGATGAAAGAAACAGACTGTGTTTGACCTACCTGACAACTTCAGGAGGTGTGTTTCTAATACATTTCATACGCTCTAATTATCTGGGTTTTAGGAAAAAACTTGCAACAATATATGCTGTCAACAAGGCATATGTTGCCTTGAGACTCCCTTATCATCTCCTTGACTTTGTGGTCCAAAAAGGGTGAAAAGACGTGAGAGGTCCTAATAGCTGAATGAATATTCACCTGGAAAAGGGGGACTTGATGCAACAGGGTTCCCCAATACCACTGTCCCTCACCCTCTCCTGATATGTGATGTTTTCATAGCTATGTTGAGATAAGTAAAAACTAATCTGTTATAACAGCATCAAAATCTGTAATAATACATAACTGTTCATAGCTTATCTTGGTTGTCCTGTTTTCAGGTAGGATAGAGTTAATTTTCTTCCTAGTAGCTGGCATGGTGCTGTGTTTTGGATTTAGTATGAGAATAATGTTGATAACACACTGATGTTTTAGTTGTTGCTAAATAGTTTACACTAAGTCAAGTGTAAGTCAAGGACTTTTCAGCTTCCCATGTTCTGCCAGGTGCACAAGAAGGCGGAAGAGACCACAGCCAGGACAGCTGACTCAAACTGGCCAAAGGGCTATTCCATACCATATGACATCATGCCCAGTATATAAACCAGGGGGAGTTGGCTGGGGGGCAGCAACTGCTGCTCAGGGACTGACTGAGCATCAGTGGGTGGGTGGTGAGCAATTGCATCGTGCATCACTTGCTTTGCTTATTCTTTATTCTTCTTATTATTATTATTATTATTTTACTTTATCTCAGTTATTAAAATGTCCTTATCTCAACCCATGAGTTTTCTCACTTTTACTCTTCTGATCTCTCCCCCATCCCATCAGGAGCAGGGGAGTGAGTAGGCAGCTGCGCAGTACTTTGTTGCTGGCTAGAGTTAAACCATGACATTGGTACAAATCTTACCTTCTATGAGAGGGGATGGTGTCAGTAGAAATTGGTCTGGTTAAAGCTAGTGGACTGGGCATAGGCAAGTGCATCTCTTTACTAATTCCAGATGGCTTTTGTTATGTATTACATAAAACAAAATTATGTGAAGACTGGTCCAAGATGCCTTGTGTCTCATCCCTACACACAAAGTTTCTCTTAAAATTGTATCTGTCTCTGTGGAGTCCTAGGTATATATTCAGAGAAAGGTTTTGTTAGTTTTTTGGAAGCTCCTGTGTCACTCAGAGGCAAGAGTCCTGCTGACTTTCAATAAGATGTCCAAGATATTTGGAGGTTTCAGAAACTCTTGCCTATGGGCTTTGTTATGCTTACTGTTGCAGAGTCACCCTCCTTCCCCACAGTTAGGTCTGAGGTTTTAATCTTTGAAGTGAGATAATGAGGTTGTCTGAGTAAATGCTCTCTTGTCCTGTTCATGATATAAATTGTGTGAGGCTTTAATTATAAAATGGTGAGGTGCACCTTCCATCAGCACAAAGATACATAGTTGAATGTTTTATTTCTACTGTCTGGAATGTGTACTTTAGTCATGATTTGCAGACAGAAATAGATCTTAGCTCTGGAGATGAAAATTATACAGGTTCTGTGTTTCCCTGTGGTGTTCATACTTTATTTTCTAATCCAGAACAGGTTTATTTTCTCTACCCTGCTATGACATCAGGGAATAATGCTTTCTCCAGTTCACACGTGAGAAACTGAGGCCCCATGAGATCAGGGGAAAGGGATGGTCCTATGAAAATAGAGGATGTAACAATGTCTGTCTGTCCCATGTTCCCAAGATGACAATCTGTCCCATAGTTTTCAGCACATGTTAAAAATGCTCCAGTGATATATCTGAATTTTGACTGTAGTACCTTGACTTGCTCTTGGAGTAGAGAGGAGTAGAAGGGTACAGGCGGGGAAGAGATGCATAACAACAGGGAGGGCAGGCGATGTGGAAGAAGAAAGATGAACCTTCACTAGCCAGCAGCACTGAAACCTTCAAAAGCTCTCTGTGCACACAGCTTCATCCAAAGAGCTGTTGAAGGGACTTTATGGACAGACTCAATGAATCCAGAGCCAGAGCTGAGTACTGTTCCAGTATCCTACTTGTGCTTGTGCACCAGTGGTGTTGGCTTTGTGCTTTGCCTACCCAAACCTCCATGTTGTGTATTGATTCTGTGTCCCCTCAGTCCTTGCAGTTACCAGTTTATCTGATATTTCCAGAGCCTTTTGTATCTCTCTTGTAGGGTCTTTTTATACATGCAAACAGGAAAGCCCAGACAGAAATTTACTCCTGACACTACTGAAATGCAAAACTACAGTAACAAAAAGAGTCAGTCCTCAAATAGGCTTTGAACAACTCTTGAGAAGCATCATACATTGTGCACAGAGCAGAGAAAATCAACTTACCTATTAGTGGGACTGAGTCAGAAGTTGCAGGCATGATCTCAGCCACAAGCAGCATGAATACAGTCAGGGAAAGCAGGACAGTGATACCTGCAGGGAGTGAACATGGAGGGGAAGAATGAGGAACATGAATTCTGCAGCTGCTCCTCTGATGTCTTTGCCGTTAAACATAGCCTTGTCCTGATCTGTGGCTAAGCCAAACCCATGACTTCATGTCTGTCAGTGTAGATGAGAACTTCCACAGAGTGAGAGCATTTTTGAATGCAACTTTATCAGCTGTCTTTTCACTTTTCTCAGTTATACCCAAACCCTTGCTCTTCTTAAAGTAATGGAGAAATATTTTCTGCTGAGTGAAATGAAGCTTGCAGAACTGATAAACTACATTGCTTTTCCAAAACATAGTGAAAACAAAGCCCACATGATTATTAAGGGCTAGGAGATACTTGCACAGACATGAATCTAGTTTGTGGTTATTACATATTATATAACACCCTCCAAAGAGCTGCAACCTGTTTTAAAAGTAGCTCTTTGTTTGTTCTGTCTGGAAAGACTGTTGCTAAACCTAACTGCCAAGGTGCTGAGAAATCTCAAGGTCAATGCATGAACATTATCTCCTATTTTTGTGTCATCATTGTACTTCAGCTCAAATAATTCTTTTCCTTATCTCCCCCCTATCTTTCACAGGCAGCAAAAGTATCCCCCATAGCCTGTATTTTACTTCTTGTGAGACAGGCTACCCAGATCCCTGATTGTTCTACTAACACTGAGGACATTTCATGTGATTCAAAGGTCTCTGTCCTGATTGGAATTGTGCACAATTAACTCTTAATGTCTTGCCCATGACAGTCTTGTGCATTTCCAGCTCTCCCCTGTATTCTCCTGGGAACACCCCTCCTGTCTTTATCAACACACACAACAGCAAATCTCATTTAGCCTTTCATTGGCTGTGATTGTTTTGTGTTCATGGGGGACTTATGGCTTGGTGTTTTGGGAGGTGAACTTGGAAGGTGAAAATCCAATGCCCAGCTGCTGCTGCTCACAACTCTTCACTCTCTGTATCTTAGTATGTCCTATCTGAAAAACAGAGTTAATCAGCTGTGAAATGCATTGAGACATACTAAAGTACAGAACAACAGGGACTACAGAGTATTATCACTGCTGCCTGTGCCAGCGACAAGTTCTGCCTCATCCCAGGATAAAATCCAAAACATTTAGAATTGTTTAGCACAGGATGTGTGAATGCAATACAGAAAGCTGTTACTCTGGTTTCTGCAACAAAACAAGTGCTTCTATTGCTCCTCCAGGGAAATCTTTATTCATCAAGCACCAGGAGGTATTTACTTTCCATTTTATAGGAAGTGCTTATGAAAGAAATGAATTCTTTAGCACTTACCTAAAGAAATCTTCTCCCCTGAATCAGCTGGCAAAAGGAAAACAAGCAGTGCCAAGCCGGATATGAGAACACATGGAATGAGTAAGTTCAAGCCATAGTAGAGGGTGCGTCGGCGCATGGTGATGGTGTACGTCACGTCTGGGTATGGTTCTTTACAGCATTCATAGTACAACTCATTCCTCTTTCCTGGGACACCTACAGAGAGGGACATCAGAGCATAAAGGAGAAAAGACACCCCCAAATCAGTTGCCAGGCAAAAGACATTTTCTAACACTTGTGGCCAATGCTGCACACATGGATGAATAGATTAAAGAGGACAAAGGACAACATGCCTCAGTTCATTGTTGTTTGAAAGCTGAAATACATCACTACAGAGTTAAATAAGCCAAGGTAACTCTTAGTTTGTCAACGTCTTCAGCAACGTCTGAGGCAACAGTGCAAGATGTCTGCTGTTCTTAGTCCACCTTCTGTGTTTTCTAGGGCTTATTTTCATGCCTTCTGAGTCATTAGAACCTGGCTTAGACAAGAAAGATCATCTGGGCCAGATCAAAACAGATCTGAGCATCCCAGCCTCAACAAGGAAAGATTTTCAAGGAGCTGCCAAAGATTATGGTTGGACTGGATGATCTTAAAGGTCTTTTCCAACCTAAACGATTCTATGATTCTATGAAAGAACTCAGCACCTCGTAACTTTCATGCCACCACAGACCACCTCTTTTTTGTTTCTATGCATATGACAGAAGATGTGACAATGTGTACATTTTGTCAGGAGTGTGGCAAAGTCTCCATAAAGGATAAGGCCATGACTTGCCTGAGGTGTTACTTAATGCTTTTGCTGTATGAGCTAGCTAAGGGCCGGTTTTGTCCATCCAGGCTGAAGGCAGATAAATCACAGGCCAGTCTCTTAATCAGATATGCAAAATTACTGGACAGAAATAACCACCATAAAGGAGCACTGGAAAGTCAGGAATGCTCTGAAACGGATGGACTTTAGGAGGACTTCGCTACAGAATCCTTGAGCATGTCATGAAACTGAATACCTATTATGTTTCTTATTGTATTATTTCTCAGATGTCCTGAATGGTAAAACCACTGCATGCAGCTGGTCAGTGACAGTTATTTCCTTGTCTACATATCCAGACTAGAAGGTGAAATGTCCCTTCTGCATGCTCTCCTTACGGTAGTCTAAGCTCTATCAATTTCCATAACAGTACTTCTCACTTACACCTACATAAATGGGTTTAAAATAACTCACTAGGAGCTCACTCCAAATAAGTAATTCTGGGCATAGATTCCTCTTTTAAAAATACAGGTTTCTTCCAAAGCACAGAAGGGCAGAGAAACATACTGAACTGCAGTTATTATGAACTGGTAGACACTTCGTTGGTTTTCTAGGTGAGAGAGATTCATCTCTGTAAAAGCTCATTCCAATTTTGCTGAAATACTGTTTTTTAGACCAATCAATTTTTGGCTGACATGTTAAACTAGATGTGACAGTAGTGTTCCATGCACCTACATGAGACACATCCAAGTTTAGTACTGACAAACTGCTCAGATGCATCAGGACCAGTAGATTTCATTTACATACTCAGTTGCAGGCAATTGTTTCAGAACACAGTTTTTTCAGACACAGTTCAATTAATGTGACTGAAAAGCTGTCTCTGATCTGTGATTTCTTTTTCTTTTGTTTTGCTGCCTCTTACATAGAAACTTTTAATACCTGTATTTCATGTCCCAGTGGGATTGATCATTTCTGTGTATTTGGGGTTTGCCTTTGAAAATTAGACTACTGGAAATTTTTAGGCCAGACGATTTACCCACTAAATCCCATTCCCCATTTGAGATGTAGTTGGAAATATCAGCCTCAAGCATCTGCAGGTCAATCAACCAGCCACTGTGAGTCCAGGAGCCAAACTTCAAGTCACACTTCTGCACATCAAAGGGAAACCAGCGGACATCAATGTAACATGTGCTCTTCAAAATGCCTGTGGGCAGAAATCAGTCAGAATCAACCATGTGCAGGGTGCAATTCATTGCCCTGACCCGTCTGATCGATTGTGAGCAACTTTCTTCTCCAAAAGTCATGGGGTAACCAAACAAGTAACACAGGTAGAAGATTCTGCCATGAGTGGAATAGCCTCCCTTCCTGGGGCACCAGTGAACATCCCGCCCTCTTTCACTGCATCCTTGAGGTAGGTTGCCCAGGACACTGTAGCCACCCAGAAGCAGCCCAGCCTGTGTCCTCATGCTGGCTGGCCCCAGCAGATCACAGGCAGTGCATCAGGGCCTGACAGGAGTGTAGAGTATATAGATGTCCATGCACTGTGGCTGGAAGCACTGCGACAAGTTCTTTGAAAGGAGTTCCTTGTTAGGCCCTGCATTAGACCCACAGTCCCTTGAAAATACATTGTTATCCTAAACCTTGCTTGGTGCTGGCCTTTATCTTCTGTATGTTAACCTCAGCCTTGAATTTTACTCTGGATGTCTCCAATCCACTATCATTATTTCATGAGATGTCTTAAGCAGTTTAGGAGATTAATACTTGTATATTGTTGCAATCTAATTATTTCCTTTTTTTTTTTTTTTTCTTATTCAGCTAAGAGAATTAAAAAAAAAATAATGGATGCTCCAAATTTTCTTCTTGGGGCCACAGCTATGGCTGTGGGACTTCCCCGGCCATCCAGCAGCATGGAGGGCTTGGAGAGTGGGGAAGATGATCTGCACAGACTACATTACTGGCAGCTGGTGGCAAAGCACAGAGTTCATCCCTGCAAACCCTCATGCCTGTGGGTCTGCAGCTTTGCAGCTTTCATCTTATCTCATTAGTTCACCACGTGCTGGCCAGCTCAGAGGTGCTGTGTCAAAGAGAGGCAGCTTTTGCTTCGTTGGAAAATTACCTCCAATGTTGCACTTAGCCTACCTGTTTGCAGTAACTGTTTCTGTGTGCTCCCTAAAACACCAGCTAAGGTGAATCCCAGCTGAGTCACCTAACTGAGCTGAGTTTGATGTTTTGCAGTAAGCGCTTGAGCCATGCCTCTTGAAGATAAAATCCTCAAAACAGATATCCTTGATTATTGTCTTTGCCTGCTGCTGCAAAGGCTGAGGGTATTGTGGCATAACCATGTGTGTAAGACCATGTCCCTGCACAAACACTGCTGTTCTAGAGTGGCTGGGTTCCTTCATTTGTCCCTTTACATTCTGGGAGGTCTGACTCCCACCATCATGGCCATTCTTGTATAGGGTACACGGAGGCTTTTCTCCCAGTTTCTCCTGAATCTTGGCTCTGCTCCTTTCCTTAACAATAGACAGCTGTCCCCATCTTGTCCCTTCTCTCTACTCTTCCACCTATCTTGTTTCTCAAATAGAGAGCAGCAGTGAGTATAGCTTGCTCTCAGTCATGGGCAATAAAACTTTCAGGAAGCTTCGGAAACACCATCTTTTCTACTCTTGCATGTTTTCCAGTGTCTTGATTAATCTAGCTGTTTCTGCGAGCCCTTGTTGCCAGTCAGTAGGCTGATTATCAACTTTTTCTTTCTAAAACTTTGCAAAACAGTTTGGCAGCAGTTAAATCCCTGTAACAAAGGATTTCCTGTGCTTTACACAACAGATTTCCATTATTACTTTTTCTCTATTTATGCTTTCCTTGGGTTCTTAAGTAACCAGTTCTTCATCATGGAGTTTGTAGCTCACCAAGAGGTGAGCAGGACACCAGATCTGTCCATATAGGCACACTCTGCATCACCTCCCTACCCGGAGGGATGGAGAACGCTCTGCTCTGGTACATGTCAATTTTATTCATGTCTCATGTTGCTCCCTGGAGAGAACCTTACTGCTGGGTCTGTCCCAGAGAAACCACAGGGATGCTTTAATGGGTCTCAGGTGTAGGGATCAACAGAGGACCAGCCATCAAGGAAGACGCACTTGTTCCTGGTGGGCCCTGTGGACACGCTTGCTGTCAATCTCTCAGCAACTATGACACAAAGTTTGGGCATTTCTTGTCCACCACAGTGAGTGATTGTGAGGACAACCTGTGTATTTGCTGGTAGGCCCTGGCTGCTGGGGCCTACAGGCACTGAATCAGCAATACAGATGGAAAGCAGGCTGAGACTCAGGTCTGTCTGGCTGAGATCAGTCTCAGTTTGTCTTTTCACCTGGAGTTGTAGTGTCAGCCTGGCAGGGAGGACTTCACTGCCGAGGGAGTGATGCTTTCAGGGTTTCCTGTGGTGACACATCTCTCCACTTCAAAAAAGAGCTAAGTGGATTGCACATGAAACATGATGTGAGAGTGCACACCACCTTGCTTTAGATGACACTTCAGTTGGGCCTGTGAATGTTCTCAGCAAATTGCTCAGGAGAGTGATTTATTGATTCATGAAGTGGAAATACACCACTAATAATGGACCTAAATTATTTCAGTGTGTTTGTCCCATAATTACACAGCTTGCAAAATTTGCACAGACTGCTTCTAAACACCTTGGTTTCATTCATGAAGAAAAACTGCTTGTAGTTATTCAAAGCAACACATTGACTTAAAGGAAACAAAAACTCTATGTGCCCTACCTGGAGGAATATATTGGCAGGATCCAGAGTAATTCACCAGCACATTTGTGTGAAATGTCGCATCAAATCTTTCATCCGCACTGTAACACAGTATAAACAAAACAAAAGAAAAAGCAAGCTGATGTTTGAGTTAAGATATAGTAACTGGCAGCATAAAAATAATCTTTTGGCTGAATTTAATGCACAGAATGTCTGAATTAAGGTCCTATGCCTGGGTGAACAATCCACCTGTGATCAGTATCTCGGCTTCTCATAGACACTGTTGGCCTGCACCCAGGCATACCAGTTGCATGCCGCAATGTCCTAAAAGAAGTAAGAAGCAGAGCTGTTGGATGTCTCAGAGCAAACGCAGAAGTGAAAGGAGCAAAAGTGTCACAGTAGCTGTACCCAAACACTGGACAGTCGGCAGGATGTGGTTTTTCTGGGACTGCTGTCAGAATCAGGCAGCTCATAGCGTAAATCATCTGTTACCCAGATATCGGTTTTAAGAGTAATGGTGGCCTGAGGCAACAATTTCACAGTCTCTTAGGATGCAGAGGGGCCAAGGGTTTGCTACCAAGCAATAGAGGAAAGCACTGGGGAGAAGTTATTTTAGATTTGGGGCTTGTAGGAGGAGATCCATTGAGACTCTAAGAGCAGAAACCAGGTGAAAGGGACCAAGAAAAGATAATTTCTTTAGGATTCCAGCAACTCTGAGAAAAATAAGGGAGTAATGAGCCAGGCAAGGACAAGAATTCTTCAAAGGAGCAGGCCTGGGGATTTGGTCTAGAGGGTCTCTTGGAAGAGCTTAACTATGAATGGTTCCCCTGGCTGATGTTGTAGAGCCTTGCCTGTCATGGCTATGTGCAGGTCTATATTGCATGACTATACCATCTTACACACCCTGTCTCACAACCACAGGTGGAAGATTCAGACCCTCTGTCCCTCCTATGACCTGCTTTTTATTAATGTCTGAGTCATCAGTCCTCAGTATTGTCCCCAGCACAAAACAAAAGGGATAAAATTGAAAAGGCTAAGTGCAGAATGAGTGGTAACTATCAAAAGACATAAAGGCAGCAATAAAAGTTTTTATAAATGCAAGGAAACAAAGAAAAGACAAAGGACAAGACAGATCCATTCCTTGTTATGGGAGGAAAGGAAACAACAGGGTTCAGAAAGCTGCAGTATCCTGCACCCTCTGTGCTTCACTCCTCACAAACTGCAGCTCACCACAATTAATTCTCACACAGTGGCAGGAGTCCAGGGCAGAATGGGGGAGGAACATGTTAAACAAGTGTAGATAAGACAGATTCCAGTTGGCAGGGCTGATGAAATTTACTCTTGAGAACTGAAGGGACTGGCCGAAATACCCTCTGAAGCATTAACAATTATCTGTGAGAGCTTGTGGAGAACAGGGAAGGGCTCAGTGAGCTAGGGAATATCAAAGAGAATTCTGATTTTTTTTTTTAAAGGTGAAATTATAGACACATCAGCCTAACTTCAAAGATAACAAGGTGAAAACAGCTGGCACAGATTTGTCAAGGGCCAACTGCATCAAATCAATCTAGTTTTCTTACTGACTAAGAGGAGGCAGGTGATATATCTGAACTTCAGAAAGTGTTTCCGCATCGTGTTCTTATAAACAAACTACAGTAATATGGACCAGACTATATGGTTTGGTTTTAGAGACTGAAAATGAATAAAGAGACTGTGAGGAGTAAAGCTGAAGTAAAGAAGAACACTTGAACAATCCAGGTGACTCCAAGTCTCCTTTGGATATCTTGTAGTGAGGACTTGGAACAGAAAATAGATCTTGGTGAACTGGGAAACCAACAGAATGTAATTCAATCTGGATGACTAGAAAGCGTTACCCTTAAAACTGTCAGAGGAAGACAGATCAGTGAAAATTTAGTAAGACAGCAAGGATGAAGTGCAACATCCAGGGTTTGTGACAAATCAAAAAATAAGTAAAAAACTAAGAAGTTAGAGCAAAACCAAAACTCGCCGCCTCCTGGAAAGCATTAAGGGAACATCTGTCTGCAGAGCTTCCACTCCATTCAACACTGCAGAAGTGCTGACTAGAGAGCTCGATTTAGGAGGAAAAACAGATTAGAGAGTGTTCAGAGGGGAAGAGAAATGATGGAGAAGTTTATAAAATATGAGTGACGAGGAAAGTAAGAAGAAAATCTATTTATTTAGTTCAGGCAGGAACATTATGGTAGAGACGTGATAATAATTTTCCAGGAAAGCTATGGTAATTATAAGGAGAATATGGTTTGTTTTCTCTCTGCGTTCACTGGGAAAACTGTGAAAAGGTAAACAAGACATCTGCAGAACTACAGCAAAGACAACTTAGATTGGCTATTAGAAAAATCTATTAGCTGGTGCTTGTTTGCTTTTATTGTTACTGTTTCAAGCGCCAAATCCCCAGATTGCAAAAGACCCAGAATGTCAGTAAGCATGGCTGATTTCCAGCATCTAATGCTCTAGTTCTAGGGTCCCACTGGCCGTTACGCTTCTTGCTTACCTGTTATACAGTAGAATATCTGGTACCCAAATCTGGTCAGCTGGAAATCGCAAGTTCTGCACCCCTGGGTATTCATACTGATCCCAAGACAAGTAAACATCAACCCAGTACTGTTGGCAAACACATATATCAGATTATATGAGCTGGTAAAAGTTTTCTAAGTTGTCTGGAATATTATGGGAACAAAATGAATTTTGCCAGTAGCAATAGCAGTAGTATGATAATAGTTTAACATTTGGTTTTAATTATTAAGAAAGGTTGGCATTTTTACCAAAGAATCCACAGTGTGATGACTGAATGCTGTGAGCTGTATTTTGATTTAGTGTCTAACCCTTCCACCTTGTGACCTGAAGCCAGGCATCCCAAACCTATTCTGGTGCACTGGCAGAAACACTGGTGGTAGGCACCTCCATGAGGCACGCTGGTTCTGAGCAGAGGTGGTTTGAATGACTTGGGTATCATCAGTGGTACACGGACCATAGTCTGAGAGTCCCTCTTTGATCAGTTCAAGAAAGGTGCAGGCACAGCTTTTGTGCTGAACCTTGTGACTTACAGCAAAGTTCTATGGGAAGTCTGCAAGGGAAACAGTCATCAGTGCTATGACTGAAGAACACCTCTGCAAGGGACAGGACACCCACAGGCTCTGTCCTAACAACCCTGTAGTCCTATGGGTTGGTCTGGGTTAGCTTTTGCAATAGAAAACAATTCATTTCTGCTGCAAATCCCAGCAGGTAGCTGAGGAAGAAACAGCCTGTTCAGTTGCACCCATTAACATGAGATAGTGTTCAGCTGCTAAAGTCAAAGCAGAATTAGTTCAATCATTCAAGTCTCCCACAGGCTTTTCCCTCCAGAGCTGTATCTTTACTGAGCACAAGCCATTAAGGAGATTGGTTTACGCGTCTTAAGAAAAGACCATATCTCTCACGGTATGTGGCGAGCAGCAGACCTGATGGGAAGCTCCCTCCCCCAAAACCTTCAGTGAAGATCAGTTTTGCTTATCCTGCATGACCAGTGCAGGTCACTCCTCAGCTGGAGCACGTTGCAGAAGAGGGAGAAGGAACATTTATGGATGAGGTTTGTAAAGCATGAGGGAAGGCAATGTTCCCATGGATGTGCCTGGGCACTGCCAGCAGCAATGCAGCATGGGGCTCCTTGTGGTGTCTGGCCACCCCACCACCCAGCCCAAGCAGTCTCCACATGGTCCAGCATGGCTGTGTTGCTTCTGTCTGTGTTCAGGGGCAAGTGCTGGGGATCTTTGTGCCCTGCCCTCCACGGAGCACCCCTGGCTCCCTGTTTCAGAGAGAGGTAGGGATTTGCCCAGAAGCCATGAGTGCAGGGTGCCTGGGTCTTACTGGGTGTCTGTTTCCTTCACAACAAGTCCCCATCACTGGCCTTGGAGAGGGCCTTGAGCCCCTTGAAGAGTCTCTCCTGCTACAGTGTAACCATAACTTTGGGCTCTCTTTTAGTAGAACCCTACATCTACTGGCCTAAAAACATAGTTGGTTTCACCCTCCAAAGGTCAACAGGTCTGCTCTGGGCATTAATGTAGTCTCCTGCATTTAATTTTCAAGGCTAAAAGGAGCACTAGAGAAATTTCAAAGGACTCAAAATGCCTGCTTGTTTCACATTATAGACAAGTTAAAAGACAGCAATCTTGCTTTTCAGCTAAGAAATCACACTCAGTAGTTTGCCATTAGGAAGTGGGGTTTTTTCTTTATTGGCATGGGTTACTCACCATCTGCAGCCAAGCATTTGTGATCAACACTTGATTCTTCTCATCCTTTGAACAAAAGGGGGAAGGAAAGGGAAAAGAAGAGAAAAAAAGGATGAGATTCAAAGTACAGTTTGATTACAGGTGGAAGAGTTTCTATTTCTTTTAGAAAACCCAGACTCTTGGGGTAAATAAACACAAAATTTATGGAGTAGATTGTGAGCTGAGTGCAAAACCACTGAACTGTATTATATGGCACAGACAATAATGACTCTTTTTTATCTTTTAAACCTATAGACCTCCTGCATTCATCATAACTGATCAACAACAGAAGTCAAAATGATAGATAGTTGCTCTTATTTTGCTGGTGACAAACACTGCTTACCAAAAGCACAAGTTTTTCCTTCTAGCTATTTGGTCAAAACAAGATGATTTCCAGTATCACACAGCATGCAGTAGTTGGAGGGATTTTATGTTGTATTTGCTGCTACTGCAAAGCAATGTTGAAATGGTGCTGGAAGTGCTGTTCCTTCAGAGTCTTGGCGTTATGTAGCTTAGCTCAGGCTGAAAGGGAAGGAAGGGCTGGCCTTGGGAAAAAGCTAGCACATGGCTAAATGACAACAATGCTGCCTGAGAAGGAGTTCACGCCACGTCTGCACAGAGCAGGAGTCTGCAGGTTCAGAAACCTGCATGCAGAGGCCATGGGGAAGCAGCTCTGACTCACAACAGAAAAAAAGAAGCCCTCACCCAGCTGGTCTCAAAGTGGTTTGGGGAGCCACAGGGTGCCCAGCTTGCTGCAGTTAGCCTGCAGGTGCAGGACCCTGTGGTGCTACTGCCTTAGCAGGGATGGAGAAGCAGGGCTGCAGAGTTTCTGTGGTGCAGATACTCAGATCCACACCCCTGCCTGGCACAGCTCCAAATACCACCACAGGCATGCCCTGCACTTCCCAGGAGCTGAGGCTGGGGTACTCAGTGGGGCTGGCTCACCATATGCCCAGCTGTGTCCACACCACAGGAAGGTGTTTCTTTCCCCTCAGACCATCACCTCTATTCAACACTTACCTCTCCAGAGAGCACTCCAGCTTTGACTGTGGTGTGTCCTGAAGTTTGGTTTTGATGCTGTAGCTGGGGGCAGGCCTGTCCAGTGCAGCTGCTCTCCAAGAAAACTACGTTCTTGGCCAAGAAGCATACCAGCAAGCAACAGTTTCCTGCTCTGATTCAGCTCAGGTCTCTTGGGCATATCTTGGAAGGCACAGCTATGTCCTGGCCCAGGTGACTCACTTGTCCACAGCAAAGTGGAAATACCTTCAACCTCTTTTCTCCCAGATTGCCACCCCATTGTGCATTGACTTGACTCCTCTTCCTATAGACAAGTTGAAATAAACTATGATTTGGGACCCTGAAAAATTACTCTTCTTCAATTAGAGGCAAAATTTTTGTTTGATTGTTTTCTTCCCATTCTTCCATAGCCAAGGCGAAAGAAAGAACTCATGCAGAGACCAGAGATTAGCTACATCACAAGGAAGATAAGGAGATCTCTGAGGACAGAGATTGTTTTAGCATCAGACAAAGCTGCTGTGAAACTGCAGCAAATTCTGTGAGCTGCAGCCCATCATTGCTGGACTGCAGTGATCAAACCTCAGGGTACAACACAGAGGTGTGGGAATGTGGGCGCACCAACAGGATACAACCACTCATGGCAAGTATGCTGTGAGAACAGCTAGACAAGGAGTGTCACCAAGATGCAAGATGATGTGTTGGCCTAGCAAATTTCTAAGGAGAATCTCCACTGCCTACCCATGGGTCCAGGCTCTCTCCTGATCAAGTTTCTTCCCAGGCTCATGATGATAACCACATGGTGCCAGTGCCCAGCTCCTCCAGATTGTTAAGCTACCTATTCATCTGTCTCTGTGTGTGTTCATGCCCAAAGAAGTGCATATACTTGTCTGGAGTGTTTGGGGTGGGAGGCATTGCAATTTCAGACTGCTAATGCATGAAGCAGAACTGCCTGGAGAAGCCTCCTAATTACTGATTCCCCAGCACACAGGATACTGGTACTGCTGAACCTTTGTCTGTGTCATGATTTCCTCTTCTCTCACTTGGTTGGGTTGTTGGAACTGCAGAAACACCCCAACCTAGAAAGGGAGACATCATTTATCCAGAGAATTCCTGATTGTTTTGGCACTGTGGGCAGAGTTATCCTCTGCAGTCACACTTCTGTCCCCAGCAAAAGCAAACTTCAGGCATGAAACAGGCCTTTGCCATAGTCCTCCATACAAAACTGTCTATCACACTACCTCCTCTTCTGCTCCTCTTGAGTCCCCTTGAGATCTGCCTAAACTGCTTTTGCTGCTGGGAGATGTCACACAAAAATCAGCTGGGATTTTATATCACGAGGCTTGTCAATGTGACGCCCATCTACAAAAAGGGCCAGAAGGAGGATCTGGGGAACTACAGGCCTGCCATCCTGACCTCGGTGCCAGGAAAGATTATGGAATGGTTCATATTGAGTGCGCTCAACAGGCATGTGCAGGCCAACCAGGGGATCGGGCCCAGCCAGCATGGGTTCATGAAAGGCAGGTCCTGCTTGACCAACCTGATCTCCTTTTATGACCTGGTGACCCACCTGGTGGATGAAGGAAAGGCTGTGGATGTCATCTACCTGGACTTCAGTAAAGCCTTTGACACAGTGTCCCACAGCATTCTCCTTAGGAAGCTGGTGGCTCATGGCTTGGATGGGCATAGTCTTTGCTGGATAAAAAACTGGCTGGGTGGCCACACCCAGAGAGTTGTGAGGAATGGAGTTAAGTCCAGTTGGCGACTGGTCATGAGCAGTGTTCCCCAGGGCTCTGTTTTGGGGCCAGCCTTGTTTAATATCTTTATCGATGATCTGGATGAGGGAATTGAGTGCGCCCTCAGTAAGTTTGCAGATGACACCAAGCTGGGTGGGAGTGTAGATAAGATGGAGGGTAGGATGGCCCTGCAGAGGGATCTGGACAGGCTGGACTGATGGGCTGAGGCCAACTGGATGAGGTTCAACAAGACCAAATGCCAGGTCCTGCACTTCAGTCACAACAACCCCATGCAGCACTACAGGCTTGGGGAAGAGTGGCTGGAAAGCTGCCTGGCTGAAAAGGACCTGGGGGAGCTGGTTGACAGGCAGCTGAACATGAGCCAGCAGTGTGCCCAGGTGGCCAAGAAGGCCAATAGCATCCTGGCTTGTATCAGGAATAGTGTGGCCAGCAGGAGCAGGGAGGTGATTGTCCCCCTGTCCTCGGCACAGGTGAGGCCGCACCTGGAATACCGTGTCCAGTTTCAGGCCCCTCAATACAAGAAGGACACCAAAGTGCTGGAGTGTGTCCAGAGAAGGGCAAGGAAGCTGGTGAAGGGTCTGGAGCACAGGTCTTATGAGGAGCGGCTGAGGGAGCTGGGACTGTTTAGCCTAGAGAAGAGGAGGCTGAGGGGTGACCTTATCGCTCTCTACAACTACCTGAAAGGAGGTTGTAGTGAGGTGGCTGTTGGTCTCTCCTCCCAAGTAGTTAGCAATAGGATGAGAGGAAATGGGCTCAAGCTGCATCAGGGGAGGTTTAGATTGGATATTAGGAAATACTTCTTCACAGGAAGGGTAGTGAAGCATTGGAATGGGCTGCCCAGAGAGGTGGTGGAGTCACCATCCCTGGAAGTGTTCAAAAAACAGGTAGATGTGGCACTTTGGGACATGGTTTAGTGGACATGGTGGTGTTGGGTTGATGGTTGGACTGATGATCTTAGAGATCCTATCCAATCTTAATGATTCCTACATTTTACTTTCATTATGAATAATCCAGCCACCAAGCAAGGAAACACGAAATTGCTACTCTACCCTTAATTGGTTTAGTGGTGGACTTGGTAATGTTAGGTTAATGGTTGGACTGGATGATCTTAAAGGTCTTTTACAACCTAAACGATTCTATGATTCTACGATTCTGTGTTATGCTGTTCATACATTTCCCTTTCACCTTTCTGCTGCTCCCCAAATTGTGGCAGAAAATATGTGCCCCTCTGCAAACCACAACTTGGCTCCAGAGGCCCTGTTCACCTGCAACTCCCTTTGTCCCCTTGGTTGCAATTGTTAAAGCAATTGCAAGAAAGTCTGCAGAAAAATAAGAAAAATCTCACACAGCACTAAACTTGTTGAGACACATTTTTAGATGCTGAAGTATTCAAAAGGATAAACACCACCTTGGAAAGGTAAAAATTCTTAAAGTGAAAAAAAACCCCAGAGCTGCTAATTGGTGGGGTCATCAGAGCTATCTGTGTCAACTGACCTGGAAAATGAAAGCAACCCAGCAATACAGAGGCTGTGTCCCAGGGATCCTGAGAGGCTAGACTTTCCTCATCTGACTAATGCCTTCCTGGCCACCAGTGATTCCTCAGGTGTCTTCTAGGGATGTTGACCATGAAGATTGTCCAAATTGCTCATTAAACCCTAGCAATATTTTTTCTTGCTAACCAATCAATAATTGCTTGATACTTGTAAGCTGCACATGTCCTCCTTGCAAAGTCTTTCTGCATACTGCTAAAGAAATCTGAACACCATGACCAAAAAGGTGGGCTGCAACAGTTAGGCGATTCCTTTCCTGCACAAAATCAAGGGTATTCCCCATCTACATTGCACCCTATAAGGAAGGGGAGGAGGGGACCCTCCTCATTTTGTTGGCTACCTGAGAGCTGCAGGAGGATGCATTAAAATGCAGTGTAGATCTGGGAGGCCTATGGGTTTCCTGCTTGTGGAGATGCCTCCTGTCAGAAGCCTTTTATGTGTGGCTCTGGATTTGCAAGGAAACTCCCTTTTACCTGACATAGTAAGTTTATACTTGACAGACTCCAAGTCTGCAAAGGAAAACATCTAAGGCTGACTTCTCTAGTTCACAAAACAGTCTGTTGCCCTTACCTGCTCCCCTGTTACACCTCTGTGAGCTCCTTGTTCAAAGTCAGATGCCAATGATCTTAGTAATCAGCTTTAACTCCAAGCAATTCATCCGCCGTGTATTTCAGGTAGTGTTAAATTTATTACCTTGGGCGTGCTTTGCCTCTGGCCTGGTTTCAGCTGAGATAGAGTTAATTTTTCTTCCTAGTAGCTGGCATAGTGCTGTGTTTTGGATTTAGTGGAAGAAGAATGTTGATAACACACTGAGGTTTTAGTTGTTGCTAAGTAGTACTGACACTAGTCAAGGATTTTTTCAGCTTCCCATGCTCTGCCAGACGCACAAGAAACTGGGAGGGAGCACAGCCAAGATAGTTGACCCAAACTGGCAAAAAGGATATTCCATACCATATGACATCATGCTCAGTGTATAAATGGGGGGGTGTTGGCCAGCTGGGGAGGAGCCACTGCTTGGGGACTGGCTGGGCATTGGTCAGTGTGTGGTGAGCAATTGCACTGTGCATCAGTTATTTTGTATATTCTTTTATCATTGCTGTTGTAGTTGTTGCTGTTGTTATTATTATTTTATTTCAATGATTAAACTGTTCTTATCTCAACCCACAAGTTTTCTTATTTTCCCCCTTCTGATTATCTCCCCCATCCCACTGGGTGGGGAGCATGAGCAAGCAGCTGCATGATGCTTAGTTGCTGGCTGGGGCTAAACCACGACAGCCTCCTTTCACAAGGCCACTGTGCTCACCATGTTTGTCCTGCTTCTTCCATTTGTTTTGCAGTCAAAGGAAAGCTTGTCTATTAGAATTCCCCAAGGTTTATCTACAGCATAACCATGCCGTGCATAGTCTTCCTTGTCTTGCCTTTTGATAACAGCAGTCAGCAAGAGCACAAAGTCAAACCAGGGCTTTGGGCTGCTTACATCTCTCTCAGCCTTAGGGGAAAAAAAATGTCACTTCAGGATGTTTTTATGGCCATTCAGAGTCTATTCTCATCCCTGCCTTCAGGCTGCTGAGCTTTCAAAGGGTGTTTGGCTTTATGGACAGCAAAACACAGAAAATGTTATTTCTGTATTCAGCACTGATCAACAGATGCAGCCTGATGGGTCCTTCTTATTGCAGGATGAAACAGAAATCCTTTTCCAAACAAGGATCTGAGTTTTCCAGAAGTGCCTGGTTTGCAGGAGCAGCAAAGGTCACCTTACACTGGGCAGGCATTTATCCAGGTGTAAGTCTCTTGCTAAGCCCCTTCTAGAGAAGGACCCTGAGGACCATGACCAGGGGAAGACTACATGCTGGGGCTGCCTAGAAGGTGAGGGCTGTGGGACTCTAGAGCCTGAATCCATCCCCTGTTAGAGCAAGAGGCTTTTAAGGACAGAGGTGTTTATGGAGCTTCCCATCTTTGCAGGTGTGGTGGTTTACTGTGCCATGTAGATTTGCATTGTGTAAGGAAATAGTTTGGCTTTCGGAGGGGGCTGGTTGCCTTGCCATTCCAGAACTGTGGAAGAATCACAGCTCCTGCTGTCTTCATCACGACCTGTGGACTGTGTGTATCTCTGAGATACCTGGCCACAGGAGGGACCATATTTGTCTGTTACAAAGATACTTACAGACAACCATGAGAGTGTGTGTGCCTTACTCTGTCCCAGGAGGTCACTGGCCAGTGCTGCTTTGCCTAAGTAAAAGCTAATTCTTGAGCTTGGGAAGTGCTGGAGGTGCTTCCTTCACTGTGTGTCATTAGTTTGTGTGGAGGGATTTAAGGTTAGTTGTGAGACACCTTTCCTCCCAGAAGAAAACTTGAATATTCCATCACACTGCTTTTCTTGTGCAAGGTTTCTGTCTCTCTTGGCAATATCAGCCTTGGAGATGACCTTCCCTCCATGTTTGACAGGCTCTTAGCTCCCAGCTCTCCCTGCAGCAAAGTAATCAAAACAGCCCTGCTAAGATCCCAGGTGAGGCTGCAGATGACTAGCCCCTGGAGATGATTTTCCAGCACTCCCCTGACAGTTCCTCTGGGCTGAAAATGTTCAGCTCAGACAAATCAGTTTGCTTCTGGTATTCAGAAATGCTGGAAAAGCTAATGCTGTGGTCACTAGCTAGTGCAACCGTTGTCCTTTAAATCCTTCCTGTCTTTATCTAGGTCACTTTCTCCCCTTTCTATCTCCGGCCTGACCCCAGTTAATCCTCTGCCCTGGATATCTGCTTATTCCTACAGCCACCTTTGACCCATGGAGAGTGACAGAGTTAGTCTGGTTTCTTCTGGTGCACATCCTGCAACATCTGAATATTTTAGTTTGGTTTGCTTTTCCCTGCTCTCAATCCAAAGCTTACAATGTCTGTAGGTCTGGCTGCTTTTTGCACCACTGCCTGTCAGTAGATTCTCCCTTGCCAGGCCAATATCTAGATAAAATGTAACTGCCCTCAGCCACATAATTACCTCAGTCACAGCACATGGACAAAAATCCCAAAGCCCTTCCTGGTTCAGTAGTCACATCATATGGTAACATGTCATCTCTGCAGCAAAACACTTGTTAACAGGTGACTAACAAGTATCATTAATCATTGCCCTCACAGAGCCACAGAACTGGGAGTTGAATCAGCCATTGATTTATTGCAAGACACTGATCAGAAAAGTCCCAAATTGAACAGGTAACTCTCAGAGGTCACCAAAGGCCATATGTGGCTACTTTGGTTAATTTCTTTCTTTTTTTTTTCTTTTTTTTCTTTTTTTTTTTTACCCTGTGTTTGTGCCTTAGTAGGAGGAGGGATATGGTCAAGAGACATGGAGACATTGACATGGAGGCTTGGAAAGTTTTGCTAGCAGAGACATTAGTCTCTGCACAGGATTTTGATCAAGAGTATCAAAAGGAATTTGTGAGGCTTTCAGATGCTTGTACAGTCAGTCTACAACTGCAGCAGGCAGTCCTTTCCATTGCTGAAACACCCATCTGCCCACAACCTTCAGCTGATTAACTAAAACTCAGCTTAAATGCATTGTATGGTTGAAGTCCCACAAAACCAGACGGTTTGAGGAAAACAAGGGTTGCCTTGGCAACGTTCAGTAAGCATCACTGGACAGCCTTTATATTTCAGAGGTCTTATTAAAAAGCACCCTCAGGAGGAAGATGGGAATCAGAGGGGATGGCCCAGAGTCCAGGTGAATGGTTGGGGAGAGTGTCCTGGTTTCAGCTGGGATAGAGTTAATTTTCCTCCTAGTAGCTGGCATAGTGCTGTGTTTTCGATTTAGTAGGAGAAGAATGTTGATAACATGCTGATGTTTTAGTTGTTGCTTATGCCAGTCAAGGACTTTTCAGCTTCCCATGCTCTGCCAGGCGCACAAGAAACTGGGAGGGGGCACAGCCAGAATAGTTGATCCAAACTGACCAAAGGGCTATTCCATACCATATGACGTCATGCTCAGTATATAAACTGGGGGGGGGGGGGTGTGGTTGCCGGGGAGCAGCGATCGCTGCTTGGGAACTGTCTGGGTATCGGTCGGCGGGTGATGAGCAATTGCATTGTGCATCACTTGCTTTGTAAATTATTATTATTATCATTATTATATTGTTATTATTATCATTACTATTTTACTTTATTTCAATTATTAAACTGTTCTTATCTCAACCCAGGAGTGTTTCTCACTCTTACTCCTCTGATTCTCTTCCCCATCCCATTGGGGTAGGGGGAGTGAGCGAGCAGCTGCGTGTTGCTTAGTTGCTGGCTGGGGCTAAACCACAACAGAGAGATACAAAAATACACTGGAATAACAAAGGGTGAACAAGCATCCACCAACGCCTGCTGAGCATTTCTTTGCCCATCAGGATGGAGATGTGGCCAGGCCAGTGTTGTGAAGCCAAGGGGGCTATACTTAAGAGCTCATAGCTGAACACCCATGCTCTCCTGCTGTTCTCATTTTGTTGCTTGGGTCTTTTCTCCTATGAATGGCTGAAGGTGATGTCTCATAAGTGTTTTTCACCTAAGGCTGAACCACATTCCCATCTGTTGTAACTGGCTGCTCCTTGAGGTGATGCCTTTCTTGGTCCCTCTCCTGTCTCAGAGAGGCACGTGTCCCTTCACTGTTGGCAAGCAGCGCAATCTGCCTTTGGTCTTTGCACTGGGTAAGCAGCATGAGGCTGCCTACTCCCACTGCCTCTAACCACCCACAGCGTTGTCCTCCCCAGAAGAGAATTCTGGAGGGAGTATCATTGCAACCCTATTGGCTGCTTACAGCAGCCCTTTGCACACTTGCTTTCACAGCAGGAACTTTACATGTTGGAGGGTCTGGCCGCTGTCAGATCACACTCCTCCCCTTGCAAACTCCTGGAGACAGGAGCAATCACTTGTGGTGAGAGCGGAGAGTTTAAGAGAATCCTGTATTGGGAGGGACACAGTGTTCAAACAGAGGCTGTGCGGGAAGAGCCCGCAAACGCAGGGATGCCAGCCATGTTCCTCAGGAAACATAATGCATGGCCAACAAAGTCTGTGAAAAGTGTTCCTTGTGAAGGTCTGGGCTCCCCATATGTCAGAGACCACCCAGTTGCTTTGGTATGAATGTTAAATGCAAAGGCCCAGATGCAAAAGCCACTGCAGGAAGTACTGAACCTGTGCATTCCCCAAAGGTGAAAGCAGGAGGAAGGAACAAAGGAAGAAATGTCATTTTCTGCTGCCAACCAGGGCGTCAGAGGAGGCAGCCCTCCCACTCACTCACACAACTGGTGAATGGGAGTCTCTCAAGCCTACAGATTTGTGCCTTACCTGCCTTTTTGCCCACATATTCCAATTTATACTGCTGCTGCAGTGAAAAAAGGCAGGCTTGTTCTTGCCCTGCACATGTGACATGACCTCCAACTACAGCCGAGGGCTGTGGGTACCTGCCTTAGGAAACTACTTTTATTTTTCCAAGATGCAGCTTCTCAGCAGTGCCTGAAGATCAGGACTGCTGTGAAGTGTGTCATGTTATAGACTCCAGCACTGGTTTTGAGACTGTTTGCCCTTCAGCAAAGACCTGCAAATTCCAGGGACTCCCTGTCCCCACACTGCTACAGGGTCCTGAGGAGAGTGAAGCCACCAGCTTTGTCCCACTGTTTCACAGATGCTTCCCATGGCAACCCCACGAGCTGGGTCAGAGGGCCTCATATAATGAACTGATATACATGCTTGGTTCCTGGGGGAAAGGATGTTATGTCACCATCCAAAAGCAGTCAGTCCTCCATTAAAATCCCAAGTCATCCACACATAGCATGTAGGTGGTTTGTATATTCTCCAGGGTGGATACCTCATCCTGAAATAGCCCTCTGTGTGTTTTGTGCACAGTTGGCACGTGTTTCAATAAACAGGACTAGACATGAATCGTTACTCCAAGGTATTCATTATTCATTGCCTTTTTCAGCATTTGAAATCACAGGGAAAGCAGTGGGAGGAGGGTTGAGAAAAGTCCCAAATAGGCCAACCCTGAGTACTTATCAGAGACTCAAACTCAGGCTATCTGCAAGGCTGCCTTTACTTTTTCTTCCTGTATTTGCACACTATTGTGACAGCACAGCAAAGTAAGGGGACGTAGACCTGTTCCAAAACTCAAGTGAGCTCTTAAAGCCTGTGATCAGGGATGGAAAATGGGGGGAAAGGTTTTTACTGAGGAGCTGAAGTCACTGTCTCTCAGGAGTTACACTCAGAGAACACAGTGTTACAATACTAACCTCCCAAACACTGAGAAACTAATACTAAAATACCCCAACAGCTTTGGTTTAACTGCTTTATTGCAGCTGGTGGCTTTAGAAACGTGACCATGTGCACTGCCCCTGGCCCATGCCAGCTTCCACAGTCCCCTGGCAAAGTGAGGCATGGCCAGAGTCTCTGATTTCTGGGGACCTTGTTGTCTTTCCTGGAAGGACATGTGGAAAATGTTTTCCATTTCAAGTAGCTGAGTGCTTCTCCAAAGGATGACTTTCTTTCCTTGCCACTGCTATTAAGTTCCAGACTGATAATCAGGAAAATCTCACTTTAAATAACCTTTGCTCCTGTGCACCTTGGGGAGTTGATGTAAAAGTACTAAAGTCTCTTAAAAATCCTTGATGGTTGAAATTAGTTACCCAAGACTAAGGAATACCCATGGGCTCTAGATCTAAATTCCCACATCTTCAAATGGCATAGTACAGCCTTTCCACCAGGCAGGCAGAAAATTGCTTAGTTATTGTGAAATGCCCAAGCTGGATGACCACTACTGAAAACTGCAGAAGGAATTCAGCCATTCTTTTGTTAGGGCCACAGCCACAAAGTACGGCTTGGGGAACCATGCCAAGAGAAAACAACCTATTGAATTGCCACTCACTAAGTGAGCCCCCTCCACCACTTGGCCTGAGCTAGGCAGAAACCAATGAAAAAAAGCTGCACATAAAATTCAGGTAATTAAGGCTTCATCACAACGCTTCATGCAAGTGTGTGCACAAAGTCGTATTAGACAGGAAGCCATAATAGCCATGGTGCCTAACTTCATTTTGCTAGCAAACTCACGTGTTGTGTGTTTAATTGGTTTAGTGAAACTGACACTTTGATAATGCCTGACACTTAGAAGGCAGCCAAAATACTAATTCATGGCTCAATTAGCCCTGCCTTTCCCACTTTTCAAACTCCTTCCATGTTAATGAAGAGGCCATTTATGTAACTTTTCTTCCCAGAGTTCAAAATTGGTCACAGTAAGTGAGCTTTATGACTAGGAGAGAGAGTTTGGGATTTAACTTTAATGAATCTGTTGGTCTAGCAACCGTTCTGTAATTTTTCTGCCTCAAATTTTAATGACCACTATTCATGATCACTAATTACTGATTTTCAGCTTTTATAATTATGTCCAGTCTGTTTTTCTTCTCAGTCACACCATTTTGCATCAGTCTCACTGCTCTGGTCTCACTGAATTTGCTGTTGAAAGATGAGACTGAAATTTCTGGTGGAGAAAAAACTTTCTGGAAAGATATGGTTTGGTAGAGTAGGTCTATACAAGGAGAAACAGACTAAACATAGCTCACAAAGACTATGCAGGAAGCCCACAAATAAATGCAAAGGCATTACTAGGAGAGGAGAAAGAAAGATGCTTTACTCTAGAAGGGTTGAAAGAGTCAGTTTCTCTCTCTAGCACTTATCAATGCTTTGTAATTAAATAAAATTCAGAACACCTGCTTCATAATCCTTTCCTTATTACTTCTCTCTCTTTCATATACTCTGTGTTTCAGTCTTGAGTGGTCAAGCTTGCATTGTTGAAGTTATCTATCCATAAAGGATTTGTACAAGGTGTACTATCAGGATTATGGTTTCATCTAGTGAATATTGATACTATATTCGGAATAATATGTGAACAGGTGCTTTTGTGTACTGGCATATTTATATTTGCTTCCTTGAATCACTTGTCTCTTGATCTGTTTGCTACATAACACCCAGTACAGAGATTTGAACATGCAGCGGTGCTGGGATGAAGGGTTGGAGGGCATGACCTAGCTGATGTAAAGTGAGTTTAGGAAGGGAAAGGAGAATTAGAGCTAGAAATGTAACCCTTGAACTTTCTGGCCATTCAATTCACCTGCAGAACCAGCCCTAGAAAGCCTCTGTCCTAGAAGATGGAATGGTTAGGAGGATGATGGCCTGGCTTGCCCCCAGAGCAGCACCAGGGGCCACTCTCCTCTGTCCCACTGGCAGAACCACTGCCAGCACTGGTTGTCTTGCAGACCTGTGGCACCTCCTGCCTCCAGCCACACCTCGCAAAGAGGGAAACAGTGCCTGTGCTACATTAATGCTTGCCAGAACGAATAAGCAATTTTTCAGATGAGAAAGCAGAGTGGTTTTCACAAGTTGGCGGGGTTTAACAAGGCCCTTCTCTATCTTGCAGCTTATGAAACAAAAGTACTTAAAAGCAAGGAAATCAGCTGCTGAAGGCATTCAGATCTGACAGAGATTATGTGAAGAAACTGACACTATGAGGGCTGTGTCAGACAGAAAGTACCATAGGGCTGGACGTCACCTTCCTCCTGCCTTCTCACCTTCACCTTATGGCAGACAGTCTACTGACAGGCAGACTCTAGCTTTGGCAATTCTCACTCAAATGGAGAACTCTCCAGCAAAGAGCTTGTTGCACACCAGCTCTTGGGGACTGAGTTCAAGTGTCCTGCTAATTGAGGAGCAGAGTACCCAGGAACTGAGCAGGCTGATGAGGGCATCTCTGATGTGAAGAGATGTCTGCATTTGCAAGTTGTTCTCTCACCAAACACTTCCTCAAAAAAAAAAACCCCAAACAACCCAAAATCAAAAAAAAGGCCCTGCCTTCAGGGCTGCAGTCTCTGATTTAGGTGAAAACCAGTGCAAGCTAAAGCTTGACCCCAACAGTTTGATAAGTTCCTGGTAGCGGAGATAAGAACTGTTATGCTGCTAATCTAGTATGCCATTTACGGTGGTAATGACTGCATCTGAGCGCTCAGGGAAAATATGTGCAGATCTTTTCCCTTGGTTTCCCTGCACAACAAGGCACAGATGCAGTTTTCAGGAGAAAACCTGAATCTTTGTTCTTTGTTGCCCCACTAAGCTCTTCTACTACCTTGCCTTGTTGCTTTCCAAACTTGTCAAGAGCTTTGACACACTGCAGCAACAAGATCTGCAGTTTAAGATTGCAAGCCAGTGATCAAGTTTGGGATGATCCTGCAATCCCTAGGATGTACAATCACTTTACACACCATTTGATCAAACCAAGACAGTACATACTAAATATTCCAGATATAGCATTTACTTGGGTTTTGCGGCCCAAAATACAGTAAAATGATGATGTATTTTTTGGCTTCTAGAATGCAAAATGATGCAGGAGTTATTGGGGGGCTTTTGGTATTTTTGTTGCTTCCCACTGGACACTCGCAGTCCCTTTTTCTAGGTGCCATGCCCTCTGAAACAGCAGGAAGTGTCCACAGGAGCACCTGACCAACCATGTGGCATTACATACTCTGGCAACCTGTCAGCTGCTAGGGTGGTTTTCTGGGTCAGTGGCAACTGTAAGGGTGATTGTGGAGGAGAAAAGTACTATGGGACTTTGTTGTACACAGGGAGACAAACAGCCAGACCATTGGAGCGGCTCTGCAGAAGCCAACATTGTCAGGGACAGCGTGGCAGCTAGGCTCTCCTTGCATGAGGCTAATTAGTGTGCTCAGCAGTGTACAGCCTCTGAAAGTCAATAATGCAGTAGTTACTGGAAACCTCAGAGGTTTATTTGCTTTTGGAAGAGGAATTTGAGGCATTTATTATCTCCGCAGCATTGTGCAGCCACCTCGTAGCACTCTTCTTAAAATTAGGCTCTTCATTTAGAGGGTTTTTAAAAAACGTGATACATTTCTGGTCTGGACACAGTTTTCTTCTTCATATTCTTCTGCTGGTTGACTGCTTGGTTTCTTTTTGTCTTTGTACATTTAAACTTGCAGTTTGAGGAAACATGCATCCTAGAAAGCTAATAAAACAAGCTTGTCCTTTGGACCACCAAGTGCAGTGAGGCTATTGTTGCAGTGGTACTGATGCACTGACCCAAAGATAATGGTAAATAGTATGACTAGCAGAAAGCAAGCTGGAAGATAAAGACTACTTTTTTTTAAAATACCTCACCAGCACTTCCACATAAAGGATGTAGACCCCTTCAGAGAATGTCCCCTGCAAATGCCAACAGGAGCAATGAAAACCATCATTCATGATGACAAACGGTTTGTACCTAGCAGGCTCCTATCACATTAAGCCAAGGGAAAAATGCTTGCATTTCCTCTGCTGTGAAAAATGTCATGCTTCATTTCTTAATTGCTCTAGCCTGACCAATTGGCTGGCCTTTTAGACAAAATAAGAAGAGAATTCTTGTTCCAGGTACTCTTGGATATGGTCTACACTTGCTTGGGCTGGCAGGGCTTGGCAGGGCCTGGCAGGGCCTGACAGTGCTCTGTGGGAGAGATCACCAGCCAAATGTCCTGTTGATGCACAGGGAGTGCCTGGCTTCTTCCAGTGAAGGTGAAGGGCAGTGCAAGCAAAAGTGACCCTCAGAAACTGCATCCACATGAGACAGCTTAGCATGAAGTTTTCCTTACACGTAGAGGACAAGGCAAACTGAACTGAGCCCTGCTGCTAAAAAGGGGGTGTAACTGTCCCTCTTTCTGCTCATTTGATTCCTGGATGTAAGAGACCTGTCTTGGCTGCAGTTGTGAATTAATACAATTTTTGAAATAGTCCTCACCCTAATGACAAGAAGTCCTTCACTTGCATTTGTCTACCACAGCTGTGACAAGCAGAGAACATGTTCTTCCTGGCTTTGAGTACAATGGACAGCTTTGAACGTTAAAAACCACACAGATCCTGTGCAGGCAAAAACATGCTGATAGGAGCAGAAAACCTAATCCAAGGTAGACATGCTTTGAAATTTTCTTTGAATGGATGTGAGGAGGTGAGATTTTAAGTAAAGTCACTTGTCACTACTATCTGGCAAACCACCGGGACCTCAGAGTTGTCCTTCCTCTCTATGTAGCAAAACGAATCTAGATTGTCATCAGTGCTGTTCTCAGCAGGCTGGCTGCAGAAGATGTAATTAGATTTCATTATGTTATAATACAGTATGTCTAGGAAACAGATTTATGGAGGCATGTCATGGAATCTGTCCTAGGTAGAAGTGCATTAGATGTAATGCCAGGTCTTGGCAAGGGTAAGGAGTGAGTTTCTGTAAGTATCAGTGGCAGACCCCTTCTTCCTTCCATGCAGCAATAGAACAGGAGACTTGTTTTCATCTTCTTCTCGTTGTTTTCTCCCACAGGGAAGCCAGTCCAGGGTCCACTGTCTCACATCCATTGCAGTGACTGCTTGCAAATCATCCCAGTGTGTCCAGCAGTACTGTTGTATACCTTGGCACACCATACTGCCCTGAGCACGGAGTCCTTGTTTCCTCCCTAGGGAGCATGGTGCAGGAAGTCCCCTCAGGTTGGGACTTTGTCTAGCACCCTGCTCTGGTGCATGGTAATGGAGCATGCTGGACACACAAGTCCTTGTAAAGAGCCGCTTTGTGCTTTGTTAGGGCATACACCATTGCCAAGAATGTCATGCTGTCTATCCACTTCCCCAAGCGAGGAGCAACTGTCCACCAGTTGCTTTGAATTTTGCCAGGCAGGGCAGCCAAGGAGGCAGAGTCTGCTAACCCCCAGCCTCCCATCTGAGTGAACAGGGAGACGCCTGCTTGGTTTGCCTTGTGGTGTGTCAGCTAATAGAGGTTACCTCTCCTTTGTACCTTGCCTGATAATCTTTACCTCACTGTGGCTATCATGACCCTCCTTTTAAACATTTTCTTCAGCAGCTGGAGCATCCAGATGCTGCAGTCAGTCCAGCCAGCCATGGAGGCCAAGGGGCTGTGTCCATGGTCATGGCCTGCTTGGTGCTGATATATTCCTTATTTAGGGACCCATGGGAGCAGTGTTTTGTGGATTTTCAGGCTGGTTGGTTTAGCCACTTGTTGATGCCACAGTGACTCTTCTAGTATAGGGACTTGACTGCCAAGGGATTTTCTGTCCCTCCCCAGAGGACACGGGCACCTTTTTACATTATGCAAGATAAACACTTCAGGTGACTCTGGATGTTTTTTAAAAAAACATGAGTGCAGTTTGCAAGACCATGAGCCTGGGACAAGTCATTAATGCTCTGAGCTGATTAACTTCTAGCATCTGTAATGTGTGCAGAGACAGAGGAAAGCAAAGCTTTGTTTGTGGTATGTATGACCATTTAGAATACCTCTTTCCTATTTTGGACAATCAAAAGGGAAGACTGAAATTAAATTTGTTGTAATGGACATTGACATAAAGTAGACAAAGTGCTTAAAGAAATGCTGATTTCCTGAAAGGATGGGTTTCACACATGAATGTGAAACCCAACTGAAAAAAGGTTTTATGTAACTCCTCCTGACTGATTTTGAAAATGTATGGTCACAGCCCTAAGGCTAAAAAGTCCCCTTTACCACCCCCAAACTTCAAATTACTGCAAGTAAATACCATCAGAAAAAGAAGGGCTGAAGCAAGATCTTTGGAGCTAAGACACCTCTGCTAAACCTGGAATTGCTTGCTGAAATTTACTTGAAATTAGCTGGAGGATTTCTCTGCTCTTTTGTTCATGAAGAGGACTGTAAGCTCCTGCCGTGAATGAGTGACTTTAGCTGAGAGTACCGATCTCCTCTCTCTTCCAGCTCAATGCAGTTGCTAACATTTCAGAACAGAAAGCTGCTTACCCTGCCTGAAAGGCTGCTGCCTGCCTCCAAGAACACCACAACTGGCTGGACCTGCCACTTGTATGGCATGATGCTGCAGGGCTAGACTTTCAGAGTCCTGCTTACCCCTCCAGGGAGAGCACCTGGTGCCCTATGCATTTTCAGAAAGATTGTGAAAGCTTTAAAAAGTTTAAATATTTGAGGTTTCTGTCAAGTTGGTTTGCAACTGCACAAAGGTTTGCATATCTCTCTATTTCTTGTTCCTACCATGACAGTGATGGTGTATTGGAAACCAGCCCATAATACTGACTATGGAAAGGGTAGGATGAGGAAAGAGGCACTAACGTGTTCAGCTGTTTATTGTGTTGACAGGGTGAAGGTGGTCAAAATTGTTCTCCTGGCTTGTTTTTTCCATGTAGATTAAAGACATTTTCTATATATATCATGGTTAATCATACAGAATCCCCTTCATGATGAAAAAAGAGATTTGGATTCTTATGTTAAAATTTTCCATGGGTCAAATCTCTGATTGTGAAAAAGCATGTTGCAGTCAATACAATTAGAGTGCTGTGCCTCCAGATTTTGCTTTTATACATTTCTAACCTCATCTCAAGGCAGGGTCTTTCAACTGCAGTGCATAGTGAAGACATGATGGGAGAAGAGGCCAATGCCATTATAACGTCTAATGAAAAAGTGTAAGTGCAGTGATGCTACCTTTGAATGCTGCACATGGTCTTCAGTTATTGCATCCCACATGGCTCTGAGAAGAATGTATCATTAATAATTTGTAGTAACACATGGCTTCTAATTCATTGAATTCTTTTTTCTGTTTAAAACAAATGGAAAAACCTGCATAATTAATCTCCTTGCAGCTCATGTTTTATCAGAGATGGCTGTGCTTTTAGGAGCATATTCACTCCTCCAAAGTGTCAAAGCATGTACTCCAGCATTTAGGGAGAATGCTTAACCAAAGACAGTCTGCTTTCACCTCTGACAGCCTGATTAAAAGGAAAAGTACAGTCCCTACATGTGACATCAGTTTTGTTGTGCTGAACAGGTGCCATGGAGAACAGAACAGCAAGTAACTTACCACATCAATTATCTGCAGCAAAGAAAGCTGGAGCTCAACTACGAGGGGTTGGGAGTCATTCACTACCGGTCGTTCAAGACGATTGTAGTTTCTTAGGAGTTCTCTGTACAAGCGTCTCTGGCTTTCACCCTGCTGAGAGACTAGGGGAAAAGAAAGAAGGCATCTGTTATTCGGGCTGATCACACTGTCCCCATTGTTTGTCTGTTTTGTTGAAAAACCCCTCTTAATAGGTTTGTAATTTGAAAGCAGTTCCCAAAAAGATCCCCAAAATTCTGCACATGGGTGTGACAGACACAGCTTTCCTGTATACATGACTGATGACGTCCTAAAAAAAATTAACTACTAACACTCTAACTCATTTCTAACACTCAGAAACTACAGAACAGGCTTTGGGACCCTGAGTAAATGTCCCCCTCCCTTGGTGCCCCTCCTGCTAATGGTCAGTGGAGATGTGGGTCCAAAACCACCAGACAGCTTCCTGGAAGGCAGTCAGTTTTTCGCTTGTTCTTATTTCCTAGAGACTGGCTGCTATAAGCCAGTGCTGGTATTACTTGGACGTTTTGCTTGTTTACCCAGCATGAGTAACAGGTATTCGTATTTCTTCGAGCTAATGTATCAGACCCTTTTTTGTGCTCAGGAAACAGTGACAAGCCTTCTTCATACTCTCTTCAGTTTTATGTGGCAGACTTTCCAGGCTTTGGGTTAATTCCCTTGCCTTTTTTCCTTCTGATGGCAGCACACTTTGTTGGCATCTAATGAGGTGGTGGTATGAAGGCGAGAGTATTTGACAGGGTATGCATAATGATACTGAATTTCTGGTGTTACATGCTTAACTCAGCTTCCACTGGGAACAGCCTCAACACAGAAGCTGTCATGCAAAGAACTGAGCATATCAAAGACTAGCAGAATTTCAGTCTACACTTAAATTGCAAGATGCCCCTGTTCCCTAGCTTTGGGGTTGGTGTGGAGAGTATCCATTTAACCTGCATGTCCAGGCTTCCTTGCCACAACAACCATGAACAGGGCAGAGTAGCAGTGATGGCTTGGGTCTCTTCCCATGAGAAGGTGAGCACTTTGCTGAGACACAATGCCCAGGACTTGGGTCCCCCAAAACAGTGTAGGTGATGGTGCTCAGGCTGGTGCTCAGCCTGAACTCTACCCAAGAGCTGCATCTAACAGAGTGAAGGTCATGGGCTGCAAGTTCCCTGAGGCCAAACCAGTCCTGTCAGCATGAGTGCATATTCCCTGAACTGTAGATATCCAATCCCTGGCAGGGAATCTGCACTCTATTATTACTTTGGACTGAAGCATTTTTTATCCACTGCTGCTCCTGGTCTCTGTGTGTGACTTTTTTTAACTCTTGAGCAGAGCTCTGCACATTAAGACCAGGACTCCTCTCACAGTGGTTATGAAAAATATGTTTTTGATAATGCAAACAAACTGTATCAACCAGTTCTGCCTTCCCCAGACTCTTACTGTGCTCAGCAAACCTTGCAAGCCTGGAACAAGCTGCTCTCTAGCAGCCATGCCTTTTCAAGTTAATAATAAATTTAATTTATAAACAGTTTATAGGTCTGTTTAATTTGTGTTCTCTTCAGTTTTCCTGATACTAAAAGGAGCTTTGTGGCTTTCCAGTATGGCAGTGCCTGGTAAACAAGGAGGAAGAGTGGTTTTTTTTATGTTGGTAAGTTACACCAACACATCATCTTCATGGGCCCTCCCTGCTCTTGCGTAATACATTACGCGAGCATGGGGATCCAGAGGAGGAGATGCTGTTAAGCACTGCTCCAATAGCCCTTGCTAACACATCAGTATTGGATGCTATGTTTTCACCACTGGCAAAGACAAGCTCTGTCCACAATACCTCTCCTTCAGCAGCTTAAGTAAGCTTCCCTGCAAGGCAGTGATTTAGGTCCTCTGTTAAGGCCATAATAGTTGTTTTCCAATGCCTCAGCAGACCCTGACTCCCTTGTAAGATCCTTCTGTGGCAAGGAAACCAGGGAAAATCATTACACATTGCTCTATGGAAAGAGGGTCTGTGCTTTGAGGAAATTTGCTATCCTTTCACTCACCTACCCACCCACCCCCCACCACTCCATCATGTTCCTGTGCTTTAGGGAAGAAATGACTGCCTGCACTATTGTTCTCATCTTGAGTACTTACGTAATATTTGCCTTTAACCTTCATTTTAAAGTGTCTGCCTCAGCTTTTACAAGAGAAAAGTGCCCTTCACCAGTCTCTGGAAGTCAGCTAGACTGCTAGAGTGTCCTGGAACCATCGTTGTCATGGTGCATTAAAGCAGTCCCTCCAAGGGAGGTCTGACGTGGAGGCCTCTGAGCATAACCCTTTGCTGTGTGCTTTGGGAAGCTGTCTTTGTACTGTGTGCTCCAACCATGCTGAAGCCAGGCACCTTCCCCTGTTAAACTTCGTGAGCTGAAGTAGCCCAGTAGTGCAATTTTGTACCTGGTTTTCCACCCTTTCTTCAACTCTTCCCTCTGTAATGTGATCTATTATTTTGTGACCTCTTGTATCTGAAATTGTTAACATAGCCTTAGCTGATCTCTTCTTAGCCTGCTGAGTTGGCATTAGTGACCACAAGTTTGTGTGTTGCATAGTTTTGCTTACTAAATTACATAGATTCAGAAGCAGTGGAGCTTTTGGGGTGTCCTGGCAGATAGCCATGGTAGCTTTTGGTACCACAAAGACCTGGCTAGTTTAAACACACTGCCATCTCTCTGCTACAGCTCCTTTGGAGAAGGAACTGAGGTGGGTGACAAGTCAGACTCGTATTTTCATAGACTTTTTCTTTAAATTGTAATCTTCAAATACTTTATGTTTCATACTCCGGAGAGATTTCTGCTTTTTTCCCCTCTAATGCTTGTGCTAATGTATTGTGACACTACATTTCTGTGTGCTAAATGGAGTGTTTGCTGGTGATGGGGAAGCCTGGATCTCTCAGGAGGCATGAAAGCTGTACCGCTGCTTACCCCTCAGTCACACAAATATAACCAAAAGCAGTGGCACTGTTTCATCTTTTAAACTAGGCTGGAAGCTAGATGTCAGTTTTTAAGGTTGCCAGGTCAGTCTCCCAAAAGCAATGCCTGACTGACTTGCATATGTACGTTACAGGGAAGTACAAGTAACTGGCAAAGGGCATGATGCTTTCTAGATAAAGGATCTCTGAGCAACAGAGAGCTTCTTACATCACACTGCCTCAGACAGTGCTCCCCTTGTTTCTGAATTATCTTTGAGGCAGTAGGAAAATACACAATCTCAAAATTTGAGGGAAGTGCACTGTATGATGTTTATCTCAAGTTCAGCAAGACTTTTGACACCATCTACGAGAACATCCTCATAGACATTTGTCTATGTGTTACAGGTTAGGTAAGTGAATAGTGAGGTGGACTGAAAAATGGCTGAACAATCAGGGTCAGAGGGTTGTAGTCAGCAGCACAAAGTCCATCTGAAGGCCAGACAGTGTTGGAGTACTCCAAGGGTGGATACTGGGGCCAATGCTGTTTAACATTGTTAGGAATGTTGGGACAGTATGTACCCTCAGCAAGTCTTCAGATGATACAAAACTGGGAGGAATGGCTGATACAGCACATGTTTTTGCTGCCATTCAGAGGGACCTCAAAAAAATGGAGAAATGGCTGACAGGAACCTCATGAATTTCAATGAAAGGAAGTGCAAAGTTCTGCACCTGAGGAGGAGTAACCCCAGGCACCAGGGTAGGCTGGGGGCCCACTGGCTGGAGAGCAGGTTGGCAGAAAAGCCCTGGGCATCCTTATAGATACCAAGTTGACCACAATCAGCAATGTACCCTTGCAGCAAAGGCTACTAGCATCCTGAGCTGCACCAAGGAGAGCCTTACCAGTAGGTCAAGAAAGTTTATCCTTCCTCTCTACTCAGCAGTGGTGAGACACACCTGGAGTGCTGGGTCCAGCTCTGGGGTCCTCAGTACAAAGGATACATGAAGTTACTAGATCAAGGATGAAGTTGTCCTTCAAGCTTTACTCTCTGAATAATGTGAAATGGTTTCCTAAACTGCTCCTGGAGTTTGCATGCAACAGGGAGGCACAAGGCAACCAATCCCCTGGTGGTTTTGTGAAGAGCTCTATGGACAAAAGGTGTATTCATGGACTACATTCAAATCTTAAATATCTCTCCGAATCTCCTCCCATGCTTCTGCATGTGCAAAGAAGTCTGCAAGAAGCCCACTGATTGATCAACGTGACCTATAAGCTGCTACCAATTTCTTCAGAATACATGCTGTAGTTGAATTTCATCTTTCTTTCTAGGATGGAACTGCTGAGAATTGCACAGCAAGGTAACCTGTCTAGGAGCTATTTCTCTGTTGCAGAATGCTACTGCATCCTCTAAAAGGAGATACAAGAAAATGTGGGTCCCTCCAAATGCATTATTGTAAAAGCAGGGAACTCCTCAGGTAGGGTGGTACTGTGCTGTATCCTCTGTGCTGGATCAAGGAGTGCTGTGATGTGAAGGAAGAACCTGTAGCAAGAAAACAGAAGATAGCAGCTCCCCTATGAGCTTATTTCTGAAATGTATTTGAAAAACTGTCCTTTGCCTCCTTTTTTTCCCCTAAACATGCTTGCCTTGAATTATTTCAGCAGGAAATAAAGCAAGTCATCTTGCTATTAGCTTACAGTCTCAGCTCTGTCTTCCCTTCCACACGCATGGTCTGAATGTGAGGTTTCATCTTCTTTATTAAATGCAGATTTCTGCGTTTAATTAACCTGTTCCAGACAGGTTAGGCCAAGAGACTAGGACTGATAAATGGGCTAACTGTATATTAAAAAAAAAATTGCAGAGACCTCCTCAGAGGAAGCTTAGAAGCAAGTTAATAACTGCATGCATGTATTTGGACAAAGTGTGGGTTCATAGCTAGAGGGAAAGAGGCACCTCTGATGAGGCTTGCACAGATGGTGTCTTATACTGACTGTGGGCCTTCATGGTATCTATAAAGGGGTTTGAATTCTCTGAGACACTGCAGTTAAATTAGATCAAGCTGGTACTGGCTGATGTCATCTCCAAGTCAGCAGCTGTGCATGCCCAAGCTCAAATTGAACTCATCATGTCCTATTGCCAGCAATGGCAAGGAGAGCTGCCTCAACTGGCCTGCATGTTTTATGGTGGTCTAAGACATTCTGATCTTGGTGTAGGTCAGGTATCTGCTCTGGCTGCAAAGTTAAAAATAAAATAAATAATCCAAACCTCTGGGTAGGAAAAAAATTAAAAAGAAAGAGGAGAAAAATAAATAAATAACATAACATAAAAATAACAAGAAAAAGAGATAAAAGAAAGAGAAAAAGGAAAAGGAAAAGGAAAAGGAAAAGGAAAAGGAAAAGGAAAAGGAAAAGAAGAAAAGAAATCTGACTAAAACTAGCAAAGCCCTTCCTCCTTCCTTGTGTGCTGTGTATGGTTTCACTGGTTCCATTGATTCTTTCCTTTACAATTTTGCTTGGCCTGTTGAAGAGACATAGGACTCTAGGCATATGGCTGCGGGCTAACAAGAAGCTTCTTCCACTTTCTCTGTCCATGTGTAATCCTCTGGACATGGATTGCCTCATCCATGCTTGAGTGTCATCCCATCCTCCCCACTGTGCCACCATAATACTCCTTGTTTCTTCTGTGGGTTTGGGTTCAGATCTGCACAAGTGTTTGTTGGGGCTGGAGGCTATCAGTGTTGTCTGGGAGGAATGGCTGTCAAAAATTGCAGCTAGCTCTGGCCAGACTATCCGTATGCCATCCCCCAGAAGGCAAATGTTCCCTCCTTTCCTAGAAGCTGTGTTGTCATGCCTGGTCTTGGCTGGTTGATCCTCCTGCTCTGCTTTGCCTGCAGAGCTCCCTGAGCTACAAGGCAAGAGTCCAGTGCTTGCCAGTTCCCCAGGTTTGCTCCAAAAGTAGTCAGCTCCATGACAGAGTATCCCTGGTGTGAGCCACATAATGGCTTGCTGTACACAGTAAAGAATAAATAATGAAATATTAACAAGAGGGTAGGTGGAAAGACATGGATTGCCAAGAGGTTTTGCAGCCACAGTACCTGTATTTATTGACCACTCTACCTCCGGTTCATAGTGTTCCTTGGTTTTATTTTCATAATCTTTGAACTTTTTGTTGGGCCAGCTGCTAGCTGAATATTTTCTAGCTGTTGCTCATTTCTTTTGGCAGAGGCCTGAGCCATACACACAAGTTATTACTTTATTCATACAAGATTATGGGAGTTACTGGTACCTACAGGACCAACGGTTTTCAGACCAAGTATCATATTCTTCCCATATCACTTTATATTTACACATACGCATGCTAACAGGTCTCTGAATTACAAAGCATGCCTTTTCTTTCTTCCCTTCTCAAAACCAGTTCCTAGAATCCTAGTTTGCATATACAACCTCTTTGCAGAGCACAGTAAGTTAAAATCAACAGCATATTCCTGGTCCATCACATTGTTGTTTTTAAATATTTTGTCCCCTGCTACTTCATAAAAGGTCCTGAACTGTAGTGATATTGAGGTTGTGGTATTCATTCACTCCCCTTGTACCTTCTACAGGTACTTTCACCACATCTATGTCATTTTTCCTCTATAAATTGTTACTTTGCCACAATCCCTCTGGGTTTTTTTGTTTGTTTGTTTAACTGTTTCCTAAAAGAAACTGAGTGGAGTTCTGGCCTTTTTTGCAAAACGGTGTCATTATTGAGAGGTATTGTTATAATTTGTTATGTAATAATTGTGTAGAACCTTGTTATAATTGGAACATTTACAGAGCAAAAAGCCATTAGGAAAACCTATGGGTATCAGAGCTAAATCCTAGAACTTCCAAGTATTTTCCTAAAACCTGCAGACACTTCTGCCATAGCTTCTCTTCTATTATTTATTGTCTTTTTAGTTTATCACTGTACTCTTACAGGGATTTTTAGCTATTTCTTTTAGAATGCAAATAGAATGATCACAGGAAGACACACACACACACACCATAAACAATTATGAATTATGGGGGAAGTAACAGGAGTAGTATCAGAGAAAAAGCGGGTTGTTTCACAGACAACTTCATCAGCATAAAGAATTGGAATGGCAACAGCACTTAGAGAAATGTGGCATGTTCTAATGCTTTGGTGGCTATAAAAAACACCCACCTTATTTTGTATATTTTACAGATTTCTGAGAATGTAAAGCATGTCACTGCCATATGTCACTTAATCCCCAGAGACACAGATGTGTCCCATCTGCTTTTGTTCTTATATGCAGCGTTATTGCTTTCATCTGTGGCTGCAAATGCACTATTTCTTTCAATGTCCTTTGATTTAAAATGCATGCCATCACACCTTCAGGGAAGAATACTCACATAAGAAACAATGGAATCACATCAGCTCCCTCAGCCCTGTGTGTGTCTGTGTCTGTGTGTGTGTGTTTGCATGTTGCGTATTTGAATACCTCTCTCTCATTTAAAACCTCTTTTTAATCTACTTCCCTTCTGGGTAATCTTTGACTCTAATCTTTTGCTCTCGCTATACAGATTGTTTCTGCATCTTACACACAAAACTCATTAGATACCCAGAGGAATGTGAGAAATGCCATGTTTTCCTAGGGAAAAAGGACCTAATCTTGCTTACATTGGTCATTTTTGTTCTTTCATAGCAGATAAAGAGCTCACAGCAGAGATGGGTATTAAAGGGTATGCTAGGAAAGGGTTCATCTCAAAGACTTTAGGCACATGACAACATGACATAAAAAGAGAATATAGGCCATTACATAATGAAAGGATGGGTTTATATTTTTGGTCCTGCTGGCTTGGTGCAGATCTTTTAAAGGCCAAGTTATGCATGTAAGGCGAAGAGACAAGCATTAAGACATTAACAGTGGGATACCTCTCAAATGTATGATAGTTACCTAAACTGCCTCATTGCTCCAGGTCAGAAACATAACTGGCTAGAGGCAGAAAGGGAGAAAACTGTATTTTTAGTGTAATTCTAGTTTAAATTAGTTCCATGCAACATAATTGTAATTACTACAATACTAAATGTGGAGAGACCACAGGAGAAGGGAGTTGGAGCAGTGGTGAAGAGGGGGACTCCCCATGCTAGACCTGTTACAGAGACCTGTGGCTGTCTGAAGGTGACTTTTGGCAGCCATCCTGGGATTTGTGGGGAGGAGCAGTAATGGAAGCCAATGGAAAAAATCATATGACAAAAGTGAGATACCAGTGATATGGTCATCAGTGTACTGGAGTGGGCTTCTGGACTCCCCGCTACCACTGGCTTGCAGAGCAGCTTGTCACATCCCTTAACCTCTACATGTTTCAGCACCCAAACCAGTAAACCAGGGGAAAGCCCTGCTTGGGAAAGCACTATGAAGTTCACTAACCAAGTGCTGTCAATGAGATAGCCATGGCTATCTGCACAGAATTCACAGACAGCTATGAAAAGGGTCTCAGGGAATCTGTAACTCCCCATCAAAAGCCCACTGAATGCCATGCCAGGCACATGTGGAGAGCTCAGATCTGCAAAAAAACATGTGAACAGACAGGTGTAATAATAATTTCAGTGGAAACAGATAGGCAAGTCTGGTTCGGGCTGAGAAGATGATAGGTAGGAAGAGGCTTTTTTCCTAAACCCAGTGCAGATAATAGCAGTGATAGAGGCTGCAATGCAATCTTCAGTTTACTGAAGATTTACACATTTCTTCTGGATCCACTTCCCACGCAGAAAATGTCACAATATGTCAAAGAAAGAAGCCCACACCAGGGTCAGCAGGACCCTGGAAGAGAAGGAAGATAAGTTAATGTCCCAGGAAGAGAAAGATAAGTAATTTTGTCCCCAGGACATGAAGTGAGCAAAGATAAAAAAACCCAAGCTTAGCTCTCCCAAGAGCTATTCCTTAGTCATAGACATGCCTTTAATAGGCAGAGAAAGCTTGTCCCTTTTTTCATAGTTTAGAGGTGAGGGAGGGATCTTGCCTCAAATCATTGCCTCAGTGTGTTGTTACCTAAGCAGCGGTGATGTTGTTTAACTTCTCTGGGCAATGCAGAGGGCAGGTTGGAGTGGAAGTGTTAATATTGTTAATGTTAATATGGACAGTAATATTGTGAAAATGAACCACCCAATGTGCCCAAAGATGTTGCAGTGATTCTTTCCCCTTCTCCTTCTTCAGTGCTGGCCAGTGGCAATGGTTATGATCCCAGAGATGGTTAGTTTCCTGCACAATGAATTTTTGTCTTGAGAGGCTGCAAGTTATACTTGCATAGCAATGTGAAGCAGCAAAGGTACCAAGGATGCAATAGGCAAGGCTAGTGATGGCTCCTGCTGCCTTCTTCCCACATCATTCAAGCCTCAGCTGTTGCCTGTGAGCAAAATGAGAGCTGCCGCTGGCTGCAAGGCACAGGCAAGGCAGAAATTATCAAAGTGAACATGGATGTGGGAATGCAGATAGTTGCAAGCTTGTCTTTCCAGTATCAGAAACTCAAATGCTGGATGATAAGAAACATGGTGTTAGAGCCCTGTGAAAGGGATGTGGGCTACCCTGATAGATATTTTGGCTGCATCTTGAATGGTTGCTTATTTGTCCTCCTTTTCAGTGCTTAGTAGCTGAACCAGGAACTATGAAGAAAGGCAGAAGGGCAACAAAGCTGGTGAAGGGTCTGGAGCACAGGTCTTATGAGGAGCAGCTGAGGGAACTGGGGTTGTTTAGTCTGGAGAAGAGGAGGCTGAGGGGAGACCTTATCGCTCTCTACAACTACCTGAAAGGAGGTTGTAGTGAGGTGGCTGTTGGTCTCTTCTCCCAAGTAGTTAGCGATAGGACAAGAGGAAATGGGCTCAAGTTGCACCAGGGGAGGTTTAGATTGGATATTAGGAAATACTTCTTCACAGGAAGGGTAGTGAAGCATTGGACCAGGCTGCCCAGAGAGGTGGTGGAGTCACCATCCCTGGAAGCGTTCAAAACACGGGTAGACGTGGCACTTAGGGACATGGTTTAGTCTAGTCTACCCTTAATTGGTTTAGTGTGGACTTGGTAATGTTAGGTTAATGGTTGGACTGGATGATCTTAAAGGTCTTTTCCAACCTAAACGATTCTATGATTCTATGATTCTAAGAAACATTTTCCCAAATCTGAAATAGTTTCCCACTTGGGAAGCAAAACTTACATAAAATATCTACAGATGAGACTCAGCCCTGCTTTAAGCAGCACTGCTGAGCTTTCACTAGGTCAGGCTAAACTTGCTGCCTGTATATGTGAAAGATGCTGTGCTGCTAGCTGGCTGGTGATAGTTTGGATGTTTTGGCAGCAGAAGAGGCTGCTATCAAGGACGTTTTTTCCAAGGGAAAGAAGTCTGAGGCTTTGGTGGTCCAGGTCTTCAAAGACAAAGGGAGCTGTAAATAAAGGCATGGAAATTCTCAGCAGGGAGTCTAAATTTATTTCACACTGCAGACAAAAGCTGCTTCTAAGACTGTCTTGATGAGGTAAATGACTGGCTTTGAGCAAATTAGACTTGTAACCAATCAAACAAGGTATGTGGAGATCTGACCTAGGACACTTGAAATTCTAAGAATTGCTTTGTTTTGGCTGATTCAGCCTAGCTTTGCTTATGTGCATATCAAGTGGCTGAGCATGGTCTGTATCATGAAGTTTACAGCTGTGTTTTTTCCCAGTGTCTGAATGTCAAAAGGTCTCAGTGACAGTTGAGCGTTGGTTAGTCTTGATCTGTCTGTCTTCAGAATGCTAGATGTTATTGTCTTTTCCTCAGGTAAGTGGGGATATGAAGTACGTGGCTTTCCTTGCTGTATCCTGCCAGCCAAAGGTGCATTGACTGAGTCACTGATCCTGACTAAGAGCAGAAATGAACTGCTGTGAAAATGAGGTACTTTCAGACAATGATGACCTGGTGAACCTGATTTTGTCTTAACTTTGTTGATTTAAAGCTTTGGTAACTTCAATCTAATGCTCCTGAAATATGTCAGTGCAAACAAAACAAAATTAAAACACAATTGGTGCCCCACGTGTCCAGGTGGAGTATGACTGTCATCTTGCGATACAGTAGCAATGCCTGCATCTGCAGGATGCTTGGTCTCTGAGAGAGACCAAAAGTAGCCTGAAAAGCAGAAAGTGACCCTGTACTGTCTGGCCTGCCCACTTGTATTCCCCAGCACACAGATTCCTGAGTCTGCTAGAACATTTTGACCCAAAGGGGAAATGATTTTCCCACTTGGGAAGAGGCCTTCTCTGGAGAAGGATGTCTCCTCTCCTTACCCACAGACCTGTTCGCACTCGATCTATCCTTTCTCTATCATCCTGCCCTCTTGTTGTGATTGTCAGGCAATGCATAAGTAGTTCTGTTGATGGCAGGAGTGATGAAATGCTTGTGTTGAGATACCAGTCCAACAAATTTGAATTACAAAGTAAATGGAAACTGGGGACCCTAGTATCTTTGGAGACTACATTAGAAGGCTTAGATCTTGAATGAAACACTGCTGCAGAGAGTATGCTGCAGGATAGCTGTTTGGCTATATTAGAAAGACAAGTCTTCCACTTAGAGCTCTTGAAGCTGTCTAGTTGCCTTTTATGAATTGTGCGTGAAGCCTAAAGAAGAATGGGTCCCATTCAAAGTTTCTACCCATTTGCCACTTGAAACACTGACAACTGCAAGCCATCTAACAACTATTTATTTATTTATTTATCTCCTTTTACTATTGTTACAGCTGCTCAAGCTAGATTTCAGTTTGCTGATGATTTTTCTAATATGACAAAATATTCAAGGGAATGTATTCCATCATTTGTCATGACCTGCTCTGCCACTTTGCAGACTCAAGATGAGGAAGTTAGTTCTTCAAAAAGAGTACAAGATGGCTAAGAATCACAGAATGTATTTCCTGCATTATATGACCTCCTAGAATTACAGAATGTATTTCCTGCATTATATGACCTCCTATTTTCTTTTTTTTCCCAAACCTACTGACTCAGAGTTGATGAAAACACTAAGCAGCAGCATCCTCTACAGCCAGCCTATACTCAACATCAGTGAGACCCACTGCATGACACAAAGTTAGCTAGTGCCTAACAAAGCCTCCCCAAGGCAGCACAAGACATACACTGATGCTGTGGAGTGACTTGAATGGAGTCCACTGAGACAACAGGCTGCTGGAGTACAGCATGTCTGATGAGAGGTGAAGAGACATGCCTTTGATCAACTTGATGACAAGAAATCTTTTGGCTGCCTTGAAGAAGGGCTCTAAGATGGAGCCAGACTCTTCTGGGAACTGCACAGGGACAGCACTAATCAGATACAAGTTGCACCATGGGGCATTCCGAGGGTATCAGGGGAGCCTTTTTTTTCTCTGAAGGGTACTCAACACAGGGGATCTTCCCAGCTTAACTGCCCAAGAAGTAACCTAATATACCTGTCCCTGCTCTGAGAAGAGGAGTTGGAGTGGGCAACCTCTGGTGGTGCCTTTCAGCCACATTATTCTAAGGGTCTACGAATCTGTGTAGATCAGATCCCGTCTCACCTCAGCTGCCACAAACATATATTTTCCAACTTACAACTTAATCTTCTCTCTTGGCATGGAGGAGATCTAAGTGACCAGAGATTCTTTTCCATGTAGCCACAGCTGAGCTTCAGGGAACACAGTGCACAGTCTTGTCAGCCCAATCTGCACACTGGCTTTAGGCTGTTTGAGTCCTCAGTGTGAAATGAGATCTCCTCAAGCCTGCTGATTCCCTCTAAGTTCTTTTTCTGTCCAAATCTATGTTGCATTAAGGACAGAAATGGGGACTCTGGCTTTCTCTGCCCCTTACACTGTAAGGGAAGATCAGGTTCAAGACCACCTCAGGAACGTCAATGTACATAAGTCTATGGGACCTGATGAGATGCATCCCAGAGTCCTGAGGGAACTGGCTGACATAGTTGCCAAGCCACTCTCCATGATATCTGAAAAGTTATGGCAGTCAGGTGAAGACCCTGGGGACTGGACGAAGGAAAACATTGTGCCCATTTTTTAAAACAGAAGAAAGGAGGACCGTGGGAACTACCAACCTGTCAGACTCATCTCTGTGCCTGGGAAGATCATGGAACAGATCCTCCTAGAAGCTATGCTAAAGCACATGGAGGACAGGGAGGTGATTCAAGACAGCCAGCGTGGCTCCACCCAAGGGCAAGTCCTGCCTGACCAACCTTGTGCCTTTCTATGAAGGAGTGACTGCATCAGTGGACAAAGGAAAAGCAGTGGATATCATCTATTTGAACTTCTGTAAAGCCTTCGACACAGTCCTCCACAGCATCCTCCTCTGTAAACTGGGGAGATATGGATTTGATGGGTGGACTGTTTGGTGGATAAAGAATTGGCTAGATGGTCACATCCAGAGGGTAGTGGTCCACAGCTCAATGTCCACATGGAGACCGGTGACAAGTGGTGGCCCTCAGGGGGACAGTACTGGGACCAGTGCTGTTTAATATCAGTGACATAGACAGTGGGATCACGTGCACCCTCAGCAAGTTTGCAGATGACACCAAGCTGAGTGGTGTGGTTGACACGCCAGAAGGACGAGATGTCATCCAAAGAGACCTGGACAAGCTGGAGAAGAGGGCCTGTGTGAACCTCATGAGGTTCAACAAGGCCAAGTACAAGGTTCTGCACCTGGGACGGGGCAATCCCTGATGTCAATACAGGCTGGGGGATGAAGGGATTGAGAGCAGCCCTGCGGAGAAGGACTTGGGGGTACTGGTGGATGAAAGGCTGGATAGGAGCCAACAATGTGCGCTTGCAGCCCAAAAGCCAATGCAATCTTGGGCTGCATCAAAAGAACCGTGGCCAGCAGGTCGAGGGAGGTGATTCTGCCCCTGTATTCTGCTCTGGTGAGACCTCACCTGGAGTACTGCGTCCAGCTCTGGGGCCCTCAGCACAAGAAGGACATGGACCTGTTGGAGCGGGTCCAGAGGAGGGCCACCAAAATGATCCAAGGGCTGGAGCACCTCTCCTACGAGGACAGGCTGAGAGAGTTGGGGTTGTTCAGCCTGGAGAAGAGAAGGCTGCCAGGAGACCTTATTGCCACCTTTCAATACTTAAAGGGGGCCTATAGGAAGCATGGAGGCAATTGTTTTAGCAAGGCCTGTTGTGACAGGACAGGGAATAATGGATTTAAACTACAGAAGAATAGATTTAGACTAGACATAAGGAAGAAGTTTTTTACAATGAGGGTGGTGAAACACTGGAACAGGTTGCCCAGAGAGGTAGTGGAGGCCCCATCCCTAGAAACATTCAAGGTTGGATGGGGTTCTGAGCAACCTGATCTAGTTAAAGCTGTCCCTGCTCACTGCAGGGGGGTTGGGCTAAATGATCTTTAAAGGTTTCTTCCAACCCAAAGCATTCTATGATTCTATGATAAGGATTACAGACATCCATTCCAGCGTTCTTGTAACCACAGGTTCTCTAACTGAGTAAAGCCAACTGACAGCAAGGCAGGACAGAGTCACCTGCACCCCACTGTTGACATGCATATGTACTCATGCTGACTACAAGTTCTGTTTCTATTGCAGTTTATTTATTTAATTGCAAGTCCCAGGTGGGGAAGACTGTTATTTCCAAACACATCATCTGGTTCTGGTCTCAGCCTTGTTATCAGTTGCTTTGTTCAATGTAGAAAGTACTTGATAAGCAAAACTCTTTTATCAAGCCATATTTGCTCAGGAGCATGTCCCAAGACAGCAATAAACTCCTGCCTACCTTTTTCATTCCCATGGATGCTACTGATTGCCAGTGTTAGCCCTACCTGTCTCAGGCAGATTTGCTCTCTTCCTTAACTAGTTTATGCAGGATCTCTCGGCAGTGGGCATCTTTGAACAACCATGTCAGGAGTGATTCAAAGGGTTTTGGTCTACTTTAATCACACCCTAGACTGGAGAGACTTCCTCCTTGCTTGTAACATACAAATGAAATTCTGCACTATAACCCTTTGTTCAGGACATACAGTGCAATTGAATGGTATTTGGGTACATGTGTTCCCTTGAAAATCACAGCCATCATACTCAGATGGAAATATTTCCTGGTTTGTGACTGATATAACCCATTCTTAGACTCTGGAAGGAGTTACTTAGCTCAGTTGGTTAGAGCGTGGTGCTAATAACACCAAAGGTCACAGGTTCAATCCCTGCTTACTGCAGGGGGGTTGGGCTCGATGATCTCTCAAGGTCCCTTCCAACCCAAAGCATTCTATGATTCTATGATTCTATGATCATGCAGGTGTGAGAAGGAACATTGCCATTCACTGTTCTCATTGCACCACAGAGACATAAAAACTGCTTGGAAAAGTTTAGTTGCTGACAAAATCATCCAATATGTTACCATCATCACCAACTCATGTTCTTCTCCACATGTCTTAGAAGAAACAAACCAGAGGGAGAAAAAAGGTCTGGAGTTGTCTTCAGGACATGAATCCTGTGCCTTGCATTGGATCTTCTGCTCTGACACCATCATAGGCCCCCTGCACTGGAGCAAGGCTGAAGGCTCCCAAGGTACCATCTGGCATCATAGAATCATAGAATTGTTTAGGTTGGAAAAGACCTTTAAGATCATCAAGTCCAACCATTAACCTAACACTGCAAAGTCCACCACTAAACCATATCCCTACGTGCCACATCCACATGTCTTTTAAATGCTTCCAGACATGGGGACTCAACCACTTCCCTGTGCAGCCTCTTCCAGTGCTTGACTACCCTTTCTATGAAGACATTTTTCCTAATATCTAATCTAAACCTCCCCTGGTGCAACTTGAGGCCATTTCCTCTTGTCCTATTACTTGCTACTTGGGAAAAGAGACCAACACCCACCTTGCTACAATCTTCTTCCAGGTAGTTGTAGAGAGCATTAAAGTCTCCCAGGAGCCTCCTTTTCTCCAGGCTAAACAACCCCATTTCCCTCAGCTGCTCCTCATGAGACTTGATCTCTAGACCCTTCACCAGCTTTGTTGCCTTTCTTTGGACACGTTCCAGCACCTCAGTGTCTTTCTTAGAATCATAGAATCGTTTAAGTTGGAAAAGACCTTTAAGATCATCCAGTCCAACCATTAACCTAACATTACCAAGTCCACCACTAAACCAATTAAGGGTAGAGTAGCAATTTCACGTTTCCTGGCTTGGTGGCTGGATTATTTATAATGAAAGTAAAATGTAGGAATCATTAAGATTGGATAGGATCTCTAAGATCATCAGTCCAACCATCAACCCAACACCACCATGTCCACTAAACCATGTCCCAAAGTGCCACATCTACCTGTTTTTTGAACACTTCCAGGGATGGTGACTCCACCACCTCTCTGGGCAGCCCATTCCAATGCTTCACTACCCTTCCTGTGAAGAAGTATTTCCTAATATCCAATCTAAACCTCCCCTGATGCAGCTTGAGCCCATTTCCTCTCATCCTATTGCTAACTACTTGGGAGGAGAGACCAACAGCCACCTCACTACAACCTCCTTTCAGGTAGTTGTAGAGGGCAATAAGGTCTCCCCTCAGCCTCTTCTTCTCCAGACTAAACAACCCCAGTTCCCTCAGCTGCTCCTCATAAGACCTGTGCTCCAGACCCTTCACCAGCTTTGTTGCCCTTCTCTGAACACACTCCAGCACCTCAATGTCTTTCTTGTATTGAGGGACCCAAAACTGGACACAGCATTTGAGGTGCGGCCTCACCAGTGCTAAGTACAGGGGGACAATCACCTCCCTGCTCCTGCTGGAGCTCCAGCACCTCAATGTCTTTCTTGTAGCAAGGGGCCCAAAACTGGACACAGTATTCCAGGTGTGGCCTCACCAGCACCGAGTATAGGGGGACAATCACCTCCCTGCTCCTGCTGGCCACACTATTTCTGACACAAGCCAGGATGCTGAATTTGTCTCTGCGCTGTGAGTGAGCCAAAGAAAAGTTGTTTTGCACCAGCTAGGTACACCGTCAGGCTGAGTTGCCTCATAATTTACATCTTTTAGCCAGTTAGCTCACTTGCAGCATCCTCTGTCACAGGATTTGTCCCATCCTGCTGAGCACTTACATTCCCACTGAACTGCAGAGGAGGGGCTCTGTTCTCAGCTTGCCTTTGCCTTTGTTGGGCTTTTCAAAGCCAGAGTATGACCCTGATGTCAGGCTGCACAAAGCAAAGAAACTGTCTGACTCTGTTGTGTGTGGCATGTGTGGCACTTTAGTGGCCCCACTTGAAAAAAGGACATAAAAGCACAGTACTTAGAATGCATGGGTTGACTGACTAGCAAAGTGCATGTTTAACTTCCCCAGATGTTCAAACTTAGCAGCTGCCTGTGCACTGAGCTGAAGGTAACACTCTTCAGAGAGGCTAGGTGCCCACGTGGTCACTGGGACACGTTTCTCAGAAGGGGAACTCCCTTGCAGGGTTGTCTGCACCCTGGCTCCCAGATTGCACCATGCTCAGAAAAATGAGCAGGAGTGGGTCTGATCCCTCCATTCCAGTCTCCTCCTGGAGCAGGGTTTTCAAATCCATCCACCTGACATTGTTATGTAGCTACTTGACTCAGGGGGTCTTTCCATCTTCTGGGTGCTCCTTCAAGGATTCCACCTGGCCTGGAAGGGACATCTGGCTCTAAGAGATGTCATCTGGGATCCAGGGAGGCTGAGGATCAGTTTTCTGATTTTTCCTAGGGCCCATGTCCCAAGAATACATCATTAGCTCCAGGCTTTCCAGGAAGGAAGGCTGCATGAATGACATGTCTATCAGCACTCCTAGCAGTAGTGCAAGTGGAGTCAAGTTGAAGCAAAAAGTTGTGGAAAGGACTAGAAAAGGTGACAGAGTTCTTCATGTTTTATTTTTTACCTAGTCCTTTTCACAGCTTTCCTGTCAAATAGCCTTGCAGGAGTTTTCAGCAGTTGAGAAACTGTTATGAATTCTGTTGAAACAACTCAGCATTATGTGAGAGTGATGTTAGTTATGATGGACTTGCTGTGACTGTCGCTTCCATGTGAGTGCGCTGAGGAATCCTGGCGGGGGGGGGTCATTTGGTGCTTGCTGTTAAAAGACTCTGCTACTGATAACATGCTAAGATCATCTTGACTTTTTTCTCTTCTGCCCCAACTACACAATTCCCTGTGCTTTTTTTTTCTTTTCTTTTCTTTAAAAAGAAAAAAAAAAAAACTATCCACAAAGCAGAGGTCAAATACAGACCACCTTAATCAGAGGTTCATTTCATTCTGCTTTAGCAGTTGTTTGTAAAAGTACATACTTGTAACATGCTGGTAAAATCACCTGACAAAAAAATCCTCTGAACTATTTATAAAAGCAGTTTGTGTCTTCATGTGCTGCTCAGAAAAACTAAGTATCCCCCCTGATGAATTAGTGTAAAAGTTTGTAAAAGGAAGTATTTACACGATACTCAACTGCTCAAAATGTGACTGCACACAAACTGAGTCATATCATAACTAGCTGCCATCACCTGCCTGTTAGTTTGGCTCCTGAAGTAGCACAGAAATTTCTTACAAACAAAGACAGAAAGGTTCTTAATTTAGCAAGGTGGGGAAACATTTTTCTGCAATACCATTGCTACATTAGGCAGCTGAAATGTGGAGCTGTAATAATGAAATGTATGGATGTTTTGCAGATTCAGATAAATTAATGAGGAATTATCTGCATGGCATGAATAGTCCAGTGCAACATCACATATTCGCAAGTTTCCCATGCCCCTGCACTTCTGAAATATGTGGACCACTTTTGCTGTTTTAAAAAGACAATCCTTTCCCGATGCATAAATTGTGGGTAACATAACATGGTCCATCACACCTGGAATACTCAATTTTAGAATTTATAGTTGCTGCAGTTGTGCACATTTCACGTAACAAGCTGTTAGGGAGCAATAAAAGCACATTTTATGTAGAATCCTGGATATCTATCAGGACTGTGGCTATTTCAACATCCCTTCTCATTTAAAAATCCTGTATTGTTAGCCTTGCAATCCTCCATGTTTTGGAAGAATCACACAGTTCCTACTTTTGTTTGTAACATGCTAGAAACTTCAGAAGATAGCTTGGTCACAGGTGACACTTTAGACCACAGAAACCAGTTATTATTTTTATTAGATGCTTCTAACTTATACCCATCACTACTTGGAAGGACTCTTATTAAACATACTAGCAGTTAGAAAAGTAAACCAAAACAGAAACAGTAAATTTATGTATTTATGCAGCTATAAATCCTCCCAAATGAGCATAGAAAGTAAACAGTTAAGAATTTTCTTCTGGTCATTTTTCTTTGTAGAACACCATTTCAGCCTCATACCTACAGAGTTCTCACAGCCACCCTGTCCAGCCTGGATTTATAATTTCTCATTCCCCAAAAAGCATGGATATATTATATTTTTAAACGTTAGCAAGAACATACTCTTTTTAAAACAAAATCTTTTCAATTCATTTCTGAAAGTGAAAATTACTCACTTTTCATTTAAAAAAACCCACACCTTTTCCTTTCTTATGAGCAGGTGCCCAGCGCTGTAAGATCCACAAACTTATTCGAAGTCATTACAAAACTCAGTGGGACCAGCACTGTATTCTAACAAAGTCTAAACTACAAGCAGATACAAATCCTTCTGAAAATAGAGTTGGGGTAGGATTTGACCAGTGTTTAGAAAAAATAAAAGAAAAACAACAAAAAAAAACCCAACCCCAAACTGGACAACCACACATAAGCTTACCTTTAAAGAAAGACAAGAAAAAGGATGCCCAGAGACATAGTCCAGAATAAACAAATCCCAAGCACTTTTCTGTGAGCATTGTCAAAATAGGCTGGTTATCCTTCCTGAGCAGAGGATGAAAGAGGATGAAGTCTTGGAGACAGCCTGCAATGACTGATGGATTTGGCAATTACAGTAATAAGGCGTCAAACCAGCTTCCCACCAGAGGAGAGAAGTGCATTTGCTTGTGTGCTTCTCCAGTCCCCAGAAGCCAAATCAGCTCACTGCTGGATGAGTAAATCCAAACACAAAGGGGCTGGTTACTTTGCTTGGGACTCACATTCCCAGGCACTCAGAGCCTTTTCTTGGTCAGAAGCAAATGCTAGTGACCCCCACAAACAGCTGTGTGTGTATGGCAAGAAGGGGGAGCGTGCTGCCTGGGAGATGCTTTCCACATCCCCACAGATTATACCTAACTCGAGACAGCACGTCTGCAGTGCTTCCAATGCTTGCACTCGAGTGCCTCTAGAGCTGTTTCCCAGCAAAATGACTTTGTGTCCCTCTCTGCTCTCTCTCAGCTTCCAGTGCAACTTGCAGCAAGCACCTGTGGCATGGTCCCTCTGCTATGCACCTGTCCTTTCTCCCTGCAGAGGTGGCTGTGGGTATTCAATAGTGTGGAAGCTGGGACAGGTGAAACTAGCCAGTCTCCTTCCCTTTTTGGTGTACCCCTTCCTGCCATCACTTCCACCAGAAGCAGGGAACTGCCCTGAGTGTCCTGTTCCCCAGGCGCTCACTGCTGCTAGCTGCCCACTGTGGAATTTTGCTCACACCCTGGCTCTCCTAGGACAGCTCCTCTACCTCCCCACTCCATTTTATTTACCAGCCAGGCAAGGGCTTCAATGTATCTCATAACATTCAATGTTTGGGCCTTTTTTTATTCTATTGCCTGTTCTGCACGCTCACCCAATTCTCTTTCACTGAAAACAGTTGCAGGACTTTGCACTTCCCCTTGCCGAACTTCTTGGGGCTGCTGCCTTCACAGGGTACAACCCAAGGTTGACACAGAGAGCAGCACTAAGTTGTGAATCTGCACAGGAGGGATTTGGGCACTGCCGTAGCAAGGTTGCACTGGGCAGCGCAGTCTGGTAGAAAGGCAGAGACCTGGGATGCTGGGGCAGAGGGTGCGGTGACAAGGAGGCCAGGCCTGGGGTGATGAGCAACAGGGCATAACTTGGCCTTGGAGACCTATGGGCTGGAAACACCTCCCCTGCCACCGGATGCAGAGATGCAGACCGGGATCTGGGCAGCAATATTGCCTTTGGGGCGAACAACTAAAAAGTACCTCGCACATGTAGAAGGACCCATCATCATCAATAACACAGCCCTCCTGGCCAGAGACTGCATCGCCACACCCGCTCTCCCACCACGCTGACCCCAGCAGCCATAGGGTCCAGCAGACACATGAGGAAACGGTGGCGGTACCATTGATTGCAACGCTGAGGGATGGGTAGTAATACAGAGACTTTTCCTGCAGTTTTCATGCTTTCATTTTCTTTTATTATATGGCAATTAGATCTGGGTGGCCAAGACCACAAGGGGCTGCTGTGTGCCCCAGCTGCAGCCCAGCCCTGGTTCAGCCAGCCCCTGCGGCAGCCTCCCAGTGTCACCGGCAATGGGGTGGCTTCCAGAAGGGCTGGGAAGGATCCCCAGAGCTGCTGGCCCTCCTCTCTGGGGCTCGCTGGGGCCTCCCAGGTGTGCATTCACTGCCCTGGCTGCACATGGAGGGCCTGGGCACAGCCTCCTCTGGGTCCTGCTGTGGCTCTTCTTGCTCCCCATGGGTGGGAATGGGGGCCGAGGTGGGGCTGCTGCGACCCCCACGAAGGGCTGGGCTGCGGGCAGGAAACCCCTACTGGGAGGCAGAGGGGCGGGGGGCAGCTGCGGGGCTGCCCTCATGCCCCCCCCGCAGGATGGCCATCCCCCAGGCCCATCCAACCTCGGGCCTCCCTGCTGCACTGGCGCATGATGGTCTCAATCAGACAGTGCACAAAGCTCCTCGTGTGCCTGCCGAGGGAGGCCCACAGCAGCCACATCAGAGCCTCCTCATCCAGGCCAATGTATCACAGGATGGATATGATGAGGCTCTGTGCTGCTGCTGCTGCTTCCAGGGTATCCTCAAAGAACTGCCCCAGCTCCTGATGCAGCCAGGGCAGCAGGGGATGGAGGACAGCAGGGTAGATGCAGAAGAGGGATGCCCAGACAGAGGCATGGAAGTCACCCACTGGAGCCCAGGGCAGTGGCCCCACAGCTGCTGACCGGGGTGATGCAGGCTGGTGGAGGCTGTAGGTGGCTGGATGTCCAGGAGCTCCTCCTGTCAGGTGGACAATGACAGATGGTGCTGCAGGAGGTGGGATGACATGCTCCTCAAAGTCGTTGTCTGCCCACACTGAGTGCAAGATGGAGGTCACCCCTCCTCTTGCAAAGGGGACACTCGGGCTTGCTCTCAGCCCACTGCAGGATGCAGGTGTAACAGAACTGGTTATCTGTTACATGGCATCACGTAGCTGACCTCCTCCCAGCTCTGCAGGCATATTGGACATGGGTTGTCCAGCTTCGTGGCCATGCTCTCCACCTTCTGTGGCAGGCTCGGGGGAGCTGGGGATGGCAAGCTTCTCCCTCGCACTGTTGCTGCAGCAGCGGGTGTTGCGCTAGAAAAGGAAGAGAGGCCACAACTGTTGGCTGGCCCAACAAGGGGTGGAAGAAATGCCCACCTCCCTCAAGAAGGAAACCCTCCCAGCTCCCCACCCCAGGGTGAGGTTTCCCCACACAGCTCACCTCTGCTGCTGCAAGCGCGCCTCCTGGGTGTCCTGGCTGCCTGAACCAGGCAGGGCTGGGGAAAATCCTCCGATGGCTCTGGGGTCGGGCACTGAGAGCTGCAGTGAGCAACTCCAAGCATGACACCAGCACCAACAACACGTTGGTGTTGCATGACAGAGATCCCTGGGATCCAGTGATAGGACACATGGGAATGCTTCAAAGCTGCACCAAAGGAGGTTCAGACGACATTAGGAATCAATTTTTTACCAAGAGGGTGGTCAAACACTGGAACGCGCTTCCTAGAGAGGTGGTTGATGCCCCAAGCCTGTCAGTGTTTAAGAGGCATTTGGACAATGCCCTTAATAACATGCTTTAATTTTTGGTCAGCCCTGAAGTGGCCAGGCAGTTGTAGTAGATGATCGTTGCAGGTCCCTTGCAACTGAACTACTCTATTCTGTTCTGTTCTGTTCTATTCTATTCTATTCTACTCATTGCTATTGCTCCATGTGATATCCCAGGCCTTGCAGTGCCTCCAGCCCGGGAAAGCCATCTCCTCCTTCCCCACATACATACTGGTTCGAATAAGACTGTGTAGCAAAACCGTTTTAGAGAAAGTGGAAACCATAGCTTTTCATTACATGCTGATGCTCAGAGCCAGGACTGCAATGGTATACCAGCAACTGTGCATGTACAGGGGCTGTTCCCTGTTCTCTAGAGCAGGCTGAGCCAGTAGCAAGCGACAGTCTCTTCTAGCAGGCAGTGCTCTCTGCTGCCCAGGGCTGTGGTCTCCAACAGTCACTTGACATTCAGTGCTGAGCAGGGATAGTGACTTAGGACCAGTTCTGTAAAGGGATTACACTTAGCATTTGGCACTGAAGAACTGTAGATATTGGTGTACTGTAAGTTGTGTTTGCTCTGAGCACAGATTTGTGCAACAATAAACACTCAGTGGCACTGGCACAAGCTTAGGATCTGGCTGTGCTGAGATTCTCTGCAGCTACACCTCAGGAGCAGCTGTCAGTGCCTACCCTGTGCAGAGCCTTCCCAACTCATGGTGAATGAGTGACAATAAAGATGTGTTTCCAGGGAATCACATGCTTCCTTAGTACTAAACTTCCCTAGAAAAGGAAGACCTTGGCACAAGGTCATGGGTAATATGTATTTCTAAAAACAAATGCAATGTATTAATCAACATTTTTATCTAGCTTTATCCAGTAAGTTAATTACAATATCACCAGTTTGGTAAACCACAGAGAAAAGTGACATAAAAACACAAACAAAAGTTGAAGGCAATACCCATTTGACCTTATGATCGCTGCTGATCCTCTCAAGTTCCATCGTAAAGCAAATCCAAAAAGTCGCATCAGTAAAACTGGGAGGCATTAACTGCTTCCTGCTGGCTCAGCCCCAGGTTTTTATCCACTGTAGGTTTGGGTTCTACTTTCTTTGCATGTTTTTGATGTAAACATGGTGAGGATTATTGTTGGTTGTAAACACCTTATGATCAGAAACTTCAGAAACTTGCTTCCCTTTCTCCACTGAGTCTAGTTCAGATACATCCTGTCATTCCCCTTGCCCTTGGGCTTTTACTCTGCAAGACACCGTAATGTGTCCCACTTCTCAGTTCTAAGCAGTTACAACAGTCTGGATAATCTGTAAGTTGGAAGAAATCTGCAATCTGCAAGGTGGAAGAAAAATAAATAGGCCGAATGAAGGGCTGATGGAGCAGTTGGCGGTTGAAAGGCGGTTGGTTCCCCATACAAACATTTCCAAAAGTCATAACTAGGAAAATGTACCTTGACTGATTTCTACAGTTTAATTGCCTCCTTTGAAGCTGAGTCACTTGCTTTGACAGCCCCTGTTTAGTTTTAGTCACTACTTCTATGTACATCTGGCACCAGCCAAACTCAAAATGCTGATGAAGTGCAAGAGTCAGGACAGAGGAGGACATCTGCTCTGTCTGCAAGCAAGTGCACCACATGGGCAGCCTTGCTTGTTCATAAGACTATTTAAAGCCAAGTTACAACATGTAGCAGGCTCACCAGTGCATAGAATCACAGAATCATAGAATGGTTTGGGTTGGAAGGGACCTTTAAAGATCACCTAGTTCTAACACTTCTGCCACAGGCAGGGACACCTTTCACTAGATCAGGTTGCTTAAAGCCCTGTCCAGCCTGACCTTGAACACTTCCAGGAGTGGGGCATCCACAACTTCTCTGGGTACAACCTGTTCCAGTGTCTCTCCAACTTCATCATAAAAAATTTCTTCCTTATATCTAATCTAAACCTACGCTCTTTTTAGTTTAAAATCATTGCCCCTTACATTTCTGGACTGACAGTTCAGTTCTCTGAAATGTTTCCACCCTTCTTCTTAGGTGGGTTTGGCACTGAGCTACTACAGCCTGAACACTAGAGTTTTGATTTTTAGCTTCTTGTTCTTCTCCTTTCCCCAGTGTGACACCTTATAAATAGGCTGTGTACAACCTTGCAGAAGGCATAGCTGCATCCACGGACCTCTGAGCAGGATAACTCAGACATGGTGCAACATGAGGGATATTGTTATGCTGAAGAGCAAGGTTCAGGGAGAAGAGTGGAAGGATAAGGTGCTGGAAGGTCTGTGTATGTGACATACCAATGCCTCTGTGCATGCAGATAGCTAGCCCTGACCTACACTAACAAGACAGAAACATGAAAAATGGTAGAAATAAGAAACACCAAAAAGGCAAGTACTAGTTTAAAAAAGCTGCTGACCAACCATAGGTGTTATGAAGACAACCACAAGTGTCAAGTAAAGGTATGAAGTCAGTAAACCCAGTACCACTGCAGAATGAGTCAACATTGTGGACTGCTTATTTGGAAGGGGATGAAGATGTTAAAAGGAAGAACGTAGCAAGGAAGGGAAAAAGAGGGTATACGGAGAAGCAAATCATGCGGGTGAAGCTAATCATGGAAACTGCTGAGCAGCCCTGAACCAGGTTGGCACAGCAAAACAGGAAAATAGGTTCTGTTTTGCCCTGACCGTATGTGTGTCTGACTTGCTTCTGTGCTCAGAGGAGACCCTGAGGTGCTTTCCTGAAACTGGGGACACATAGGGAACACTTCCTAAAGCCGTGAAGTTCAGCTCAGTAGGGATAATTGGTGACCTGAAAGTAAACTTTCCATTTTGGTTTCCCCAACTGACAATACCACATGCAGAAACTGCATTTGCATCTCACCAAAGGTTTCCATGGGAAGGAAGATCCCATGAAAACAGAAGACCTACTGTAGGATTAGAGTAAGGGTTTAGGGTTAGGTTTAGGTTTAGTGTTAGGGTTAGGTCTACTAACCCTAGGGTTAGATCTAGTATTACAGCAGATCTACTGTAAATCGAATTAGATGACAATCTACAAGCCTTGCTGGGAGTGCAGTGCTGTTGGGTTGCTTACTCACTCACCTAATACCTTTGTCTTCCCTCAAGGCTGAGCCCTGGTACAGTTACTTTCAGAGAGTTCACAAGTGGAAGACAAATCAAGGTGCATTGATCCATAACCACAGACAATCTCAGCATGTGTTAGTGATGTTGCCATGCTGATTTGAAGGGATTATTTAAACAACTTGGGAGGACAGTCAAGGGTGGTTGCAACTATTTTCTCTTCAACTTCTTAACCTCCTGGAAATGCCATTACTCATACCGAGTGGTCTTGGTTCTAAAGCCCAGGACAAATACAAATGTAAGACACAAAACTCCATGTGTATTTGATTTGTACAAGCCTGAAGTCTGCACACAATTCCTTTGGTCTCTCAGTGAGTGAACATGCTGCTAAGCATATCTTTGGTTTTAAGTTTTGCGTGAAGATGAGGCAGTTTTCAGTCAGAGCCTTAGGAAAGTATCTGCCATTCTGATGGACTGTGGTCTGGTTTTGCCTTTTTACTGGTGCTACAGTATTGCTTATAGATCTTCCTGTGGTGAGAGTGCTGCTGTGTGTTTATGTGGCAATGGAAAGAGCATATTTTTCTTCCCCTATGTCGGTTCCCTCCAAGCCCCTGAGCTGGGGATATTGCAGAATGAGAGAAGGGTTTTCCTACAGGAGATGACAGTACTGAAACCCAGAGCCCTGAGTACTCTTCTCAATAAACAGAGCCTGCTTTGATGTGGATCTAGCCACCAGCCTTGCCTGATGATGCCTTTCAAATGGCAGTAGAAAGCATGGTAGAGCACAACGCTTGTCCTCTGAATTCCTGAACAAGTCCTGCAGAGTGACACCCCATGCAGTTGTTAAAAGACAAACCACAACCCAGGGGCATTTGGGTGAAAACTACAAGGGGATGCTGCCAGCTGAACCCAATGGTGAGGGTAAAGGGCTTGATTCCCGCGACAAGAGGCAGAAGAGGAAGCCCTTGACTCAGGGTCACCCATCTTACTGGCAGCTAGTCCCTGAGCACTTTCCCTCCCCCATAGAATCATAGGGTGGTTGGGTTGGAAGGGACCTTCAAAGATCATCCAGTCCTACCCCCTTTCCTGTAGGCAGGGACATTTTTCAAAAGACCACATTGCCCAAAGCCCCAGCCTGACCCTGAACAATTCCAGTGATGGGGCATCCACAGCTGCTGTGGACAACCTATTCCAGTGTCTCTCCACCCTCATCGTAAAAAGTTTCTTCTGTCTATCTAATCTAAATCTACCTTCTTTTAGTTTAAAACCATTGCCCCTTGTCCTGTCACTACAGGTCCTAGTAACAAGTCTCTCTCCATCTTTCTTATAAGCCTGCTTTTATACATTGGAAGGCCACAATAAGGTCTCCCCAAGAGCCTTTTCTTCTGCAGGCTGAACAACCCCAACTCTCTCAGCCTTTCTTCATGGGAGAGGTGTTCCATCCCTCTAATCATGTTTGTGGCTCTCCTCTGGACCCACTCAAACAGGTCCATGTCTTTCTTGTACTGGGGGACACAGAGCTGGACACAGTACTCCAGGTGGGGTCTCACAAGAGCAGAGTAGAGCGGGAGTATCACCTCTCTTGATTTGCTGGCCACACTTCTTTTTGGGCAGCCCATGTTACAACTGGCTTTTGGGGCTGCAACCACACATTGCCAGCTCATATCTAATTTTTCATCTACCAGTATCCCCAGGTCCTTCTCCGCAGGGGTGCTCTCAATCCATTCATCCCCCAGACTGTACTGACAGTGGGGATTGCCCCCAGGTGCAGGACCTTGCACTTGGCTTTGTTGAACTTCACATGGTTCACATTGGCCCACTCCTCAAGCCTGTCATGGTCCCTCTGGATGGCATCCTTTCCCTCTAGCCTATTAACTGCATGACTCAGCTTGGTGTCATCCACAAACTTGCTAAGAGTGCACTCAATCCCACTGTCTATGCCATATAATAAAGGTATTGAACAGTACCAGTCCCAGTGCAGACCCCTGAGGGACCCCACTCATTAGTGGTTTCCACTTGGACATTGAGCCATTGACTGCAACTCTTTGGATGCAGTCATCCAGCCAATTCCTTATCCATATACCAGTCCATCCATCAAACCTACATCTCTCCCATTTAGAGGCAAGAATGTTGGGGGGGACCTTACCAAAAGTCTTTCAGAAGTCCAGGTAGATGACATCAGTTGTTCTTCCCTTGTCCGCTGATGCAGTCACTCCACCATAGACGGCCACTAGATTAGTCAGGCACAATTTGCCTGTGGTGAAGTTATGTTGGCTGTTTTGCAATAATACTACAGCGATAGTAACCATGCACTCTGGACAAAGCGCTTGTGCTGCTGCTTGCAGCTACCCCTCAGAAGGGGAAGAAAACATCACGTTTGGAGGGTCAGATCCAGAGAGAGATGAAGACCAAATTCATTACCATAGGACTACAGATTAGCAAAGGTTTATGAACCTTTACAAGAAAAAAGCAACAAGCCCAAAATGACATATTAAGACCAATGGATGAATAGATCACAGTGCATTTCTACCCCCATCAATATCTGGAGGGAAGGGATTCCTTTGCAATGTGATATGCTGAGCAATCCCAACAGTGCTAATGGAGGTGGAAGAAAAAGGATTTTTATTTATCCAGCCAAGTATTTGACCTACTACAGCTTTGGACAGGCCAAATCTCTTTCCTCCCAACCTCATCCCAACCTGCAGATGGTGTAAATCTGCAGCACATTCCCTCCCATGGAGGCTGGGGGATGTTTCCTGTTGGTGGCAGGCATCCATGGGTTATTTGAACACTTACGTTATCTTTCCAGAGCAATGAGTTGTCAAAAAGCTATGCTTTCAGCTACTCCTGTTTAATTGATTTCACCCATTTTGATCTGGGCTTCCTCATCTGTTCCTTTTTCAGTCACTCCTCATCCCTGAACAGAAGGCCAAGAGTTTAACGAGCAGCCCCCTGCTCTGTCCTTTCCCCACACAGGAGGAAGTGAAGCAAGAGGTGCAGGGCACCACACCAGAGCTTGGCTGGGAGGCTGAAGTCCCCTCCTCAGGCACGTGCCACGGCTGGGGCAGTGACTGGAGCTCACCCCTGTCTCCGGCTCCTCTTCCCAGAGCCATGACCTGGCCCAGCAGTACCAGATCAGGCACCAGGAGCTCTGGATGTTGGAGGAGCTGCTGCCACAGCTACAGCTGGAGGTAAGGACCCTGCCTTGTGCCCAGGGGTCCTTCTCCCTGTCCCCCAGTGCCTGCAGAGCTGGCTGGGAGAGGGGACGCAAGTGCAAGGGCAATGCCTGAGGGGATGCATGAGGGAAAATGCCAGGACCTCCTCCCAGGCAGGGGTCTCATGGAAGTGCCACCTCCCTTTCCCCCACTTCCCCCATGCCCTGTTGGTGCTCCAGTTGCCTCCCTTTCCGCAGGAGCACTTGCAGGCAGTGAAGGGGGAGACAGCCATTAGGCTGAAAGAGCTGGACGAGGTACAGGGGTGAAGCAGATGCATCCTGGCAGTGCCACAGATGGGGTGTCAATGCTGGGGCCATGCACCCCAGCAGCCTCAGCCAGCAGCATGGCTGGGGAAGGCATCAGTCCCAGGGTCCACCACTTCCCTGTGCCTTGTGAGTCACCACCGGATGTCCCTGAAACCTAGAGCAGGGGGTAGGTAGTGAGTGGGCGCAGTGCCAGGGTTGGAGAGGGTCGGGTGTCCCCAGGTCCCACCCTAGCCACGCTACACTGTGTGCCCATTGCTTTGCAGAAGAAATACTGCTCGCCCCAGCTGGAGGAGCAGCTGTGGGGGCAAGAGGAGCAGAGAGGGGCCATGCCAAGGGGCCAAGGGCACAGGGAGGTGCACACTGGCACAGAGGCTTTAGAAGACCGCAGTGGCCACATGGACTTAGACCCTTCTGTCTCCCAGCTGCTCCATCATGAACTAACCCACCTGCGAGAGGAAGTGGAAGAGCTGGAAAATGCCCAGTGAGTGGGGACTGGGCACCCCTTGCCCAACACAGGTAGCCAGTGTGGCTGTGCTGCATGGGCCCAGGGAGTGCGTGTGGCAGTGGGGAGCCCCCCTGCTGACGGAGGTACTCATCCAACCAAGCCCTGTCGACTGTAGCAAGCAGCTGACAAAGCAGAAAGCCAAGGTGCTGGGATCTGCGCCACTGAGGATGGTGGAAATGCAGTTGCTGAGGGGGGACTGCCAGCCCCTGCCCCAGCTGGCAGGGGCTCACTAGGGACAGGGGTCTGTGCAGTGCCTGGGCCAAGATGGGGGCTGTGCTCCTGTGCAGTGTAGTGCAGAGGCAGGGGCCCTGTCCTGGAGTCAGCCCTGGCTGTCCTAGCCATGTGGCAGGGCCCAAAAAGCACCCCTGCTCTCCATTGACCTGCAAGAGAGGGACACACCATCTGAGATGCATCATCACTTTCTGCCATGGCCGTGCTTGCCCCAAGCTCCATCTCTCCCTCCTGGCCTCGCCTGCCAAGGGTAGCTGGAGAGAGTTTCCCGATGCCTGTGTGGTGAGGAGGGGAGTCCTTTGGTTTGAAGGGGAAATGGGTGGTAAACCCCAGGACATGTGGGCCAGAGGGATGCTGGGACTGGGGATCTCGTCGTCTGTCCTGTTCCCCACCTCTACACTTCTTTCCCCATCTCAGTGCCCACCTCCCTCTGTCCCTCCTTTGTGCTCTCCAGCTCTTTTCTTCCCTCTGTCCCACTCCCTGGTTTTCTCACTCTGCCCCTCTATTCTCGTTGCATCCCAATTCTTTTTTTTCCTCTCTCTCCCCCCCATCTGCCAGGCCCTCGAACTTTTTTATCCTTTTGTTCTGCTCCTCATCCCTATTTTTCTGTCCCCACCCATCTTTCTCTATCCCCATCTCCATTCCGCCCTCCCTACCCCCTCCTCCACTCCCTGTCCCCATTTCATTCTCCCCATCCCACTTTTTGTCTTACTCTCCCTTTTCTTCTCCCGGTCCCTCCCTTCCACTCTCGGTCCCAAAGCCCTTGCTCCGCCCATGTTTCCCACTCCTCTGTCCCTCCCCTCATCCCTCTCTCCCCCGCTGCAGCGCTCTTGCCCTGTCACTCTGGCCAGCTCCCCGTCGGGCAGCCCCTTCGGGCAGCCCCGCGCCGGTGCAGTGCTGTGCCAAGGCTGTGCTATGACTCTGCCTCCCCCCGGCCCCACAGGCCTCCCCCCGTCCCCAGGCTGGGACCGCTCCCGCCCCGCGGCTGCCGCTGCCGCAGCCGCCTCACGCATGCGCACGGCTACGGCGCCTCGGCATGCACGCGGAGTGCACGCATGCGCACTGCCGCCCTTGCGGCCCTCCGCAATACTGCGGGCAGACGCGGGCGCATGCGCACTGCTCTCCGTCCCAACTGCACTGCGTCCACAGCTTAGCGCATGCGCACTGCCCCTCCTGCCCTCAGCACGCCGTACTGCGGGCACAGCGCTGCGCATGCGCTACACGGTCACACACCACCACCGCCGCCGCCCCCGCCCGCCGCCGTGCGGGCAGCCGGGCCACTCGCCGCCCCAACCCCGGGTCCGCCCCGCAGCGCAGCCGCCAGCCCCTCACGCTGCCCGCTGCGACTGGGCGTGCCTACTGCTTCCCCGCGCCTTGGTAACACAAAAAAGTGACCGGCCGCGGCGGAGCGCGCATGCCTGAAGGCGTTGCCTGCGCAGCCTCAGGAGCTGTGACCCGTGGCTCTGGCCCGCCCCCCGACAGCGGCGCAGGCGCGGTGGCGGGAGGGACGCGGCCGTGGGGACTGCCGGGCGCCGAGGGCCGGGCGCCGAGGGCCGGGCGCCGAGGGCCGGGCGCCGAGGGCCGGGCGCCGAGGGCCGGGCGCCGAGGGCCGGGCGCCGAGGGCCGGGCGCCGAGGGCCGGGCGCCGAGGGCCGGGCGCCGAGGGCGGTAGCGTTGTGTTCTGTCTGCGGGGACCGCCGCCGCCAGGCTGGGCGAGCGGCAGAGCCACTCCTGGAGCGTGTCCCGGCAGCGCTGAGCCGGCCCTTCGCTGCGCTTAACTCTCAGTTTAAAAAGACTCCCACACCTGCTTCAGGGTACTCGGCGGCCCCTGACCGCAGCCAAACCGGCCGCATTGCTCCCGGAAAAACCCAGACCAGCCCCAGGGCCCCAAACATACCAAGCTCTGCTTGAGGCCCCTTAAGACTCAGCTCCCAAAGGCCCACCCACACTCTGCCCCAGTACCCGCAAGCCCTCCCAGTCTGGCATCAGGGTCCTGAAACACTTTGATAACTTGCTTCACGGTACTCAGTCTCAGTTCCTAGATTCTGCCCAACTGCCACCAATGAGCTCCAAACCCTGCCCTACAGCTCCCCAAACACTGGCAAACCCTTTCCAAGAGACACCAAACACCTCCAGACCTGCCCCCAAGCCCCAGAACACCCAACTCTGCTTCACAGCCCCTAGAAACTTCCCCCAAACTTGTCCAAACCATATCCCAGGCCCTGCAAAGATCCCAAATGATGCCCTAGTGCCTCCAGAGATGCCCAACCCTGCCACTAGTCGCCAAAACCTGTCCCAGTGTCCCCACATTACCCAAAATTCTGCTTCAGGGTCCTCAAACACCTTCCTCTGAACACACCCATAGCCTGCCCAGCTGCCATTTCCTGCCCTCCTGGGCTGCTCACACCAACCCCAACATCCCATACCTACGTCTCGCTGCAGATGCACCCCAGGAAGGACTAGCAGCAATGAACTCTACTGCAGCAGCACCTTGCTGCCTCACAGGGGTCATGACCATATGCTCTCAGGGCCAGGTTTGGTCTGCCACTAGGCTCTTAGCCTGAGGAGTCTCCAGGGGGTTCCCCTGCACCAAGAAACTCTGGTCATATGGCTTTTGGGACTCCCCTTTGTGAGGACAACATGCAATGACCTGGGGGTTTGGAACGGAGGGAAAAGCTCATATTGGGAGGGCAAGGGCAATGCATGCACCTAGAGACAGGAGGGGACTACCCCAGAGACTGCCCCCAGCACCTGTGGCTGCCCTGGACTTCTTGCCTGTGCCACCCCCCAGAGTGACCGCTGCCGCGTGCTGCAGCACAGTCTGAGGTGAGCCCTGGTGCAAGACAGAGCTAAAAGGCTGCTTTAGGGCCTAACCAGCACAAGCACTCCGGAGCCTCCTGGCTGTAACACTGAGTCTTTGGGCAGGCTTTGCAACCTGGAAGGGCAATGTATTTGAGAGCTGGGCATTCCTGCCAAACCCTGAAAGAGATGGCCTTCTTTTCATTTTGGATTAGCTAATTCTCAGTAATTGGAGGCTTTGGCTTTTGCAGGTGAGATCTCAGTCTTCTCTTAGTAGTGTGCAACAGATGGGAATTGCTGAGAGCAGCCTGGCGAAGCTTTGCGTGTACTTGGAGGCAGGTTGCAAGCGGTCATTAAAAGCTGTGGTTTCTTGCAGAGCCAAGGAAACTTTCCACCACAAGATCTTCTTTCAGTCCCCTGCACTAGAGCCGTCAGTGCAGAGTTCCTGTGGAGGCAGCACAGTAGATGCTCAGTCTTTCGTTTAAGAGCAATATAAAGAGCAGCAGAGTCTGAAAGAGTGGCTTTGTGCCACATGTAACTCTGCTTAACCTTTAAGTCCCTCCAGCCTATTGATGATTTCAGTATTTTAGTGTGTCTTTCTGCTAAAGGAGCATGTACAACAGCTGCTTTCCCTGGACTTCAAGGGAGATTGTCTGAGAGGACTGCTTTCAACACTGAGGTGTGCTGCTTTTCCAGACAATGGGGTCACAATGGCCATAAAGTTTTACAATTACCTGGCAGGTTCTGTGGAACTTTTCCATAAATTTGATATGTGATCACTCCTCCCTTCAGGTGATACCACTTGGGCAGAGCCCACTGGACCATAGCAGGGATGCCTGTTCCTGCAGCCAGTTGTGCTGATTGGGGAGCAGCTGTACCAAGACTTCTCCTCCTCTTGTCCTCCTCCTCTGCTTCCCTCACCTCCCCGCAGTAGTACAACATGGACCATAGTTTTGGCCATAGCTTTTTTTGTTTGTTTGTTTGTTTTAGGTTTGGAGTTTTTAAAAATTTCTTTAAAAATGAAGGCATTCACCAGAGGGCACAGCTTCACACATATTGCAGTTCAGGTAGCTGTACTCACCTCCAGCCACTGGAGGTGGCTGTCCTCCTGCTTTCTGGCTGGGAACAGCAATGGCCTTGACTTAATAAAAGCCTTTGGGAAGCTCTGCCTGGCCCACAGGAAATGTAACTACCACAGGGTCTTGAAATTACCGTGGAGCGATGGAGTGATAGACTTAGACAAGGATGCTTATGCTATAAGTGTTTGAATTTTGGATGTGTAACTTGCTCAATTTTATTAAGTCTTCCTTCTCCAAGCAAGGTGTCATGACACTCATTTTGTGGGAGGCTGGGGGATGAGCTTCCTGAGCTGCATATCATCCCTCATCCCTGCCACATCCAGAGGATCAATCGGATTGTGCAGGGGGTGCACAGTCTGCGTTCCTGGTGCAGGTGGAAGGCACCAAGTTGGAACAGGTAGGAAGTGCTGCCTGCCCTCACTGTGGGCAAGCAAGGGCCATGGGGATGAAGAGTGCTGGCATGGCAGGGAGGGGGAGGAGCAGCAGTGGGCACACAAGGGCTACCCATCCAGAGGGACTGCTGCTTTGGTCACAGGAGCTGCCTGCACCATGACAGCATGAGGGAGCCCAGGAAAGCCTGGGAACCGTCAGCAGAGGAACAGCTTTTGATTGCCTCCCTGGTTCCTTTTCAGGCTCACTGGTGGGACTGTTCAAGGAGCCAAAGTCTCTGAAGACCTTCAAGACACTGGCCTGCAAGCTCCTGCACACCTGTGAGGCGACCACCTCAGGGAGGAAGGTCTGTTTGGGGAGCAGAGCCCCTTTTCCCTCTGCCCCAGCTGGAGACTCTGCCCTGCTGCAAGTGGACAGGCCATCCCTCCCTGGGTGACACTGGGAGGTTGAGGTCCAGCTGACTCAAGGAGCCCCAGCCTGAGTGCCTTTGGCTTGTCAGTGCTGGCACAAAGCACTGCCATTGGCAACACTTCCTCTGCCCCTCCACGTCTCCCACTTGCATACTGCATGTTCCCAGAAACAGCAGCCCCTGAGCGGGACCTCCCCTTCTCCCCTCACCACTTGCTTGGCAAGAGGAAAGTAGGCTAAAGTGAGGCTGCGCAACAGGCACAGCAGCACCTCTCATGGCTTCTTTTCCTCTGTGTTTCCTCAGTGCCAGAGGAAACACAGTGAAGGCTGTCAGGTTTCCCAAACTTTTCTGAGAACATGTCCTGCAGCAACCTCCAAAGGGAAGAGGCATGGAGACGTGTGAAGGAAGGCTTGGAGTCAACCAACCAACGCAAACCAGGATGGATGCCTAAATACATCTGTATTTATCTGTCAGCTGGGGAACTGAAGATCTGTTCCTCAACAATGCAGTTCTTCCTAATGATTCATTCTTACACAATACTCATCATCTTCTCTTCCTTTACCACCCTGTGGGTCTGTAGCTCTGTGCTCAATAAACTGCGAGTACCATGGAGCTGATGCCATCTCTTTACGAAGGCTGGCTACAGTCCTGAGTGGCATCTAGTCACAGAGGGGAAGGTGATGAGGCTCAAAAGCTCTTTAAGGAGAGAGGTCAGGACTTAAATGAGCTTGTCTTTCTTATCTCTTCTGATTTTCCTCCATTGTGCCTGATGTTTTTATGTTATTGCCTCTCTCCCAAAATGAGGTGGAGGGCTCCTCTATTCCTCACACTATTTATCTTGGGTTTGGTTTTGCTACTGTGTAATCAGGATGTTTCTTATTTGCAGTTCCTTGTGCTGATCTTCTGGCAACATTTAGCTACTTGAAAACCTTCCTTCTACACCTGCACCCATCTTTGCCCCTTTGCTGATTACATGGTTCGCATACTTAGCCACAAAATGTGTCTGGCTATGCCATCAGTGTTACAAAGTTCTTGAATACTGTTTGCATTACAGTAGTTGACCATGCTTATACATGTGTTTAAGAAAAGCTAATACTAATTATATCCTGATTAGCACATTTATAATTCACAGGTAACTCAAACATTTGCTTTGGTTACACAACTTCCTAACTGTGTTACAGATCCCTGCATGGTGAGATGCCATGAGGGGTGTGAGACACGAGGACTGTTGCAGGATGCGACTGGACCCAAAAGTGCCCAGACCTTGACCCATCCAAAGATGACCTAGCAAGTTTCATACCTGATGGTGGGGCAGGTGCAACCAGACACACCCCACAGGACATATGCCATGTCAGCTGCTGGAACTGCTTGGCATAATTTGCAAGCCGCAAAGAGAGATCCTAGAAGTCTGGGTCCCATGGTGCTTGAGTTACTAGAGGGGGCTTTGGGTACAGACTCACAGTGAGTGTTTTCTGCACTCACTGTTTTCTGCAACTGAATCTCGTGCAGGAAAGTGGAATCACAGATGTGCTGCTGACAGGGTGTCTTCAGTCCAGCCTCCTTCTCACAACAGGGCCATCCCCAGCAATAGGTCTGGACACCATGCCTTTCCCAATGCCAAAACAATTGTTCCTTGGCTGTGATTGAAACAGCCTTGCTACAGGAAGAAAAGGAAGAAGCAAGAAGAAAAGAAAAAGGAAAAGATCTTGAAAGAGTGGTACATTGGGGACTATTAGTAGTGGTGGTAGTAGTAGGAGGAGGAGGGGGAGGAGGAGATGGTTCTGCCTAGGTTTCTCCTTACAAGGAGGCATGCCGAAGAGACCAAGGGGGGCTTTAGCTCAAAAGAGCAGCTTTTGAGCAGGGAGCAGGGAGAGGTCAGGTTTTTTGGGAGGAGCAGAAACTAGAGCCGGTCACATTTTAAACCTAAGAGATAAGGCAGAATGGACAGGATGTCCAGAAACAGCCAAGTTTCTACAGAGTTTTTTCCTCCAGGCATGCTGTGTTATTCCGTCTTTGTCCAGGGGGATGCACTTGATCAAATCACTCTCTTTTCTATTAAGGGAACATGATGTAGCAAACTAAATAATGCTGGTACTATTGATCATATGTTAATAAAGCCCAGAGTTCCTGAAGTAGGATCACAGAGGGTGTACATGAGGGAAACATATCCAGGCAGAAAGTACTGTAATAGATGTTTCAGCTAGTTAATGTTTACCTACTACCCTTCTGGGCTCCTTTTCCACAAACCCTCCTAAGAAACCTAGTGTTGTTCCCATTTTCTAGCACATGTGGTTCTGGGATCTATTTTCTTCCATCCTGTACCATCATCTTGCTTGAGCCAAAATTATTGAGGGAGGTGCCTGCAAAGCAGGCACACACTCGAACACATTGCAGCTGCGAGTAGGGTCACTTGTTTTAAACATGTGATAAAAATTCCCTGGGGAGTTTTAAAGCACTAGTTGCTTTTGGTGTTTATTTTATTCAAGATTGCAGAGTATCAAGCAGAACTTGGACATGCTAGCTGCTGCTTTATTCTCCTCTGAAGAGCTATAGCCTCACAGAGCTCCAGAAAGCTAAATTACAGTTTGCTTTCACTGGTAGGCTGTGAAGTCCTTGTGACAAACTTGATCCAAAGAGAGGTGTAGATGAAGGTGAAAAGTGGACAACAGGTCTTGAAGCTCTGGGGGTTGGAAGAAAATAAATCCCTCTCTCAGAAAGGCATGAGGCACAAGAAGGTTTTCTGTAGCTCCAACATATAATTGCTTTTGACTTTCAACCTATATCTGTCCTACTTACTGTGTGTCTTTGCTCAGGGCTAAAGGTATTTGAACACAGTGGTCCCAAAAAGGGGCAATAACAACTGACAGAATGGCTACTCCAGCCATTGTCATAATTCATTTTTTCATGATGTGTTGCTTCCACTGCCAGCTCCAGTCACTGTAATATTTCTGTATATATACAACTTATACACAGGTTTGGGTCTTTTTCTACAGTACTTCCTTTCTTTTGAAGAAACAAAAGGTATCTTCTGCCTCAAAGTTTCCCCCTTTTTTTTTTTTTAACATTTTGATGACGAGTCTGCTTTTACTTACTTAAAAAGACAGCACCAATGTTAGCTTTGTTTGGTTTTGGGGGGAGGGTTGCAGTGTAGACAACCTCCACCCTAACTCCAACCAGAGTGACCCAATCCTGTAGTGGTAGGCCTTCCTCTGCTGGTGTGCAAATACCTGTGGAAGCAATGTGGACTTTGCCAGTATGTCCACTGCCCGCTGTGAGAGGTGTAGCATGGGAGTACTGGACACTGACAGCTCACTCCATGGCAGCACAAAGGATCTCACCTGAGCCTCTCTACAGGTCTCTAATGAGGCAGCTGTACTCATAGGAGCGTCTTTGGGGCTGCTTTTCTCCAGTACAGACCCTGCCCCTTTTGTCTTCCTGGCACTTACAGCCAAGACTGGTCAGCACAGGACAGGGCAGGCAGGAACTGCTTGGTCTTCAGACTGCAGCATACCTCACCCCCAGGCTCATCTGAGCTAGACCTTCCTCTGCCAGCCCCATGCAGGCCCCGGGGAGGCTGCACAAAGAGAGCTCTCTGCTGCTGCAGAGAGAGTTGGCTGTTCTGAGGGGGTGCAGGAAGCCTGTAGAAGTATCTCACTGAGCAGAGTTGCTCTAGAGACAGGCAGTGATATTGTCCTGCAGAAAGCCTTTGGACTGAGCTGCTCCAGGGGCCTCAAGACTGGAACAACCTTTCTTGCAACAGAAGCGTTGTCTTGGCCCCAGCTGCGCGCAGGATGGCAAGAATGCGTATCCCTACCAGTGTCAGAGGGCTTCTCTAGGATCCACAGCTGTGATGGGAGCAGTTGACTGACCCTCTCAGTCCCTCTCTTTTGGCTTTACAAAAGTAGAAGGCCTCTAGTGAGACCAGACCACAGCCAGGACCGTTCACCTTTGCAGGAAGCTTTCTACAGTACCAGTTTTCCAGTGACCCCTACAGAGCTATTGCAGAAGCCTCTGCTGGGGTCACTGGGGTCACAGAAGTCTTGTTAAGGCAGCTAGACCAGCCCTTTGGCAGGGAGAGGACATGGGTCCACCCTCCAGCATACTAGGCCCATGCCTTAACATCAAAATCACTCCATCCTGCTAAGATTTCAGCTTCATGCTTTCCATAGGCTTTCCAGGGAAAGGCACATCTAAATGTGAGACAGACAAGTTCCTGAGGAGAAATACGTACAGCAGTAAGCTGACTTCAGATATGGTGATAATTACAGACTAGCACAGAAATTTGAGCCTCTTCTGTTCTAAAGACAAAATGTAAAGTTAGCTGAGCCAGCAGAAACAGCTGGTAGGTATTTGTGTGAGCTACCTGGCCTCACTGTCAGCAGTGCCATAATGCCTTTATGGCATGCTGCCAGGGTATGACAAGCCATATAGTGGAGGAGCAACCTACCTCACTACACATTAGGAATTCAGAATTAGCCTCACACACCTATCTGTCTGATGCATTAGTAGAGAGAAAAATCTCCCCCTTCGAGTCTCTTTTATGTGCTTGGATAAAGATAAGAGTGTCTTAGCTGGTGCAAGGCAGACACTCTGACCAGGAAAATGGCAGGTTTTGGAGACATTTGCTAGCAGTATTTCCTCACTCCTTTAACCTATCCTTCAAAACAGAGCTAACTGTAGTTTAACCTACAGCTGATTTCACACTGTAATTTTAAGGATCTGAGATACCACTTCACATCACCATTTTCAGCATAACTTAACACACATCTGGCAAATACAGAGACTTTTGGTTTGTGCTACATAGCAGATCTGATGCACCCTTGCATCTATATAACAATTTTTTAAAGTTTAATATAGTGAGAAAAGATTAATCTTTTCTTAAACCACCCTTTATTAAAAAACATAAGCATTTGTAAATATATAAAATTATAAAGCACCAAGTACTTCTTGCTTCCCAGTACAGTAGGACTCAGGAGTGGCAGGTAAATTTGGTGTTAATCTGTTCGGTGTATTAGGCCCACGGCTGCAGAACTGACCAGCTAGTTTTGCAAAAGTCATCTAATCTCATTCCTCTGGCAGGTCCAAACTGATCTTGTTTCACCTCAGTTTCAGACCTCCTTCCCGCTGCTTTTGACAAACATCAGTGCTTACTGGTGAGAGCATGACTGGAGCTCTAGGAACTAGCAGGTTCCCTAGAAGGATGCGGCTAGGTTTTTTACAAAGGGAGAGATTTCCAGCTGCTAATGGGGAAGAGAATTCAGACACTGAGAGAGCTCCTCTGTACAGTGTTCCTCAGGGAAAGTGCATCCTTTGCTTTGTGATCAGCCTATAGCTGGACCGGACAAAGCCAGTCACAGGTCCAATTTGCATCAAGTTCCCTTAATCAGCAAGTACTCAGATCACCTTGCAAGATGTGTGGTATGAAGTATCAACAAGTTCCATCTATCTCATTTTTTTACCACTGAAATGTTATAGGGTAAAAAGTTCTTAGGTTGTACATCTAGCCCTGAACACCAAAGCAGAACACTGGGCTGCTGTGGAAGTACTGTAAAATGAAAAATTTAGTTGTACCCATTGCAATTGTTAGGGTAACTGAACTCCAGATGGGATCTTTCGTGTCACTACCCATCTCTTCTAACACTGAAGAACAGCTGCCAGTTGCGAAGAGAAGAAGGTGCTTGTTGATGTTGTTTCTTACTTGGTCTTCCCCAAAGAGCCCCTATCATCTGCAGAAACTTATCACAGGTCCCTGCATTCTCTAAGTCGTCACCTTTGCCAGTTCTTCTGCCATCTTCCACCACACCAGGCACTGCCATGTCATTCCCCAGAAAGTGAGCTGCCCTCTCAGTGTTCCCCTGTAAGAGAGCATGACTTGGCCTGGAGACGGTACACTACCCTAATCTTACACCAGCAGGTTTGTCTCCTTGTGGAAAACCTAAACCACTGGAATTGCAGGAGAGAGGGAGAAACAACAGAAGCCCAAGTAAAACAAGTTTATCCTGAATGTCTCAGCATTGGGCAGGGCACCAGAAGGGTAAGGAATGCTGCCATATATAACTTATGCTGCTTATTGGTATTTTCTTTTACAGGCAGCACTGCAGGCAGGGCTTTTCTTTTCCTCTTTGTAGGAGAGGACAAAGTGGCTCATTGTAACAGACTTCTATTACAGATCACATACCTACATTTCCCTGCTGCAATGGAAGGATGCTCTAGCTCCTACTGCCCTTTAGCTGAGACACAATTAGCTCCAACCTTAGACTGGAAGAGTTGTTATGCTGTACAAGAACCACAGTCCTTAAACAGAAGTTTTCCACTAAGTTTGTGATAGGCACAGCTTCTACCCCTCTGAAAGCTTCACCCCTGATTCAAGTACATGAAAATGAAACAATGGCTGCAATATGATGCTCTTCTCCTCTGCAACATTTCTTTAGCTTGAATCAAGTCAGCTAAAAATCCCTGTTACCTGCATAGTTGTCCAGTCCCACTTTGACCTTTCTGGCAGTGCAGCCTTTCTTACAGCCTGGACTCACAAATAAATACAAGATTGGGGGAAGCACAGCAAAGGTGCCCCAGTAACTCTGCTCTAGCCCTTGCTTGTTGTGCAACAGAACCCAGATATCCCAGTGTGCCAGCTGAGCATTTGCTGTCATGGTCACTGCCCACAGGCCTGAGTCCTTCCTTTACTGGGCCCTTGACATCCCCTTTTTGGCCTGGTTAGGGTTCAGGAACATCTGCTGTTGCTGTGTCTTCTGCCTTGACCAAATCACCACTGTTTGTCTCAGCATGGAGCCGCTTGTAGTCAGTGTGGAAGAAGATGACATAGAAACAAGCCATAGCACTGCAGAGGCCAGCCAGCACCAGTACCGGAGCTGCAAGAAAGAGACATTTTTAGATGGTGAATTCACAATTCCCCATGGGTGCAGAATTCTAGAGGTCAGCTCCCCAGGAACTGCACAGCCTGGGTGATCTCCTCCCAGGGGCTACCCATGAGGACAGTGTGCAGCTCACAGTGGGGCAATGCCAGTTTGGCAAGAGCCAAACCTTTTATCACATAACACTGGCATAGGAAGAGGATTTGTGTGAAATGTGGAAGGTTTCAAGGACTCTTGTCCTGCATGACCCTGCAGGTTGGAGGTCTTACACCGGTGCACACAGTGTGTTTGTGGGAGTGTATGTTTCTGTGTATGTGCATGTTTGTGTGTTTGGGGGTGGTGAAGAAAGTTACAAAAAAGACTGAATCAAAACACTTGAGCTTCCTAAGAAAACAGTTCCACACAGGTAGTGCTTCTTGTTATATCATCCAAGAGCAAAGTGTAGGAAAGGTTCGCTAAGGATAAACTCTAATCAAAGAAAAATTTGTGTTGAAAGAACCTTTTCTGAAGAAAAAAATGGGCTATGCAACAAGGCCTGGAAGTAGTTACATTCTCATTCCAGCAGTGTCTCAAATAAACACCTCCATGCCTTTCTCCACAGATGTCCCTGCACATATCAGACCACAAAATGAGTAGGAACAGGTACCGAATTATGAGATCCAGCTCTGATCTGATGAGATGGAGAGTTGTGGGCTTTCAAACATGAAGCAGTCAAATTGCTTTTTGGGGGCAGTTCTTGTGAAACCTTGTTCCCTGCCAGCTAGTGGAGCTTGTTCTGGGGAGTTTCTGCTCAGCCAAGCAGGATATAAAGGGTGTTTGCTAGCCTTTGTGTTATGGTATGTCCCCAGGACTTAGTGTCAGTATTACATAAATATGAACCAGCTGAGAGATCAAGACCAAGGTTTAGGAAGGGAAATGTGGAATAAGTCAGAACAAAGCTGTACTGGCATATTACAAACCCAGGCAGCTGTGTGTACAGATGCAAGGGAAGTAGCTTCCAGTCAATGCACTAGTACTCTTGGCCCCCCACACTGCAAAGCAGCACAGGCTGTGTGCTACATGGACAGTATCTTCCCTCCAGAACAGCTGCTTTCTATCTTGGTGAAGCTCGGGTCTCTGCAGGGTGGCCATAAGAGAAATTTTAACTGAGAGCCAGCAGCAGCATTCATGGCACCTTAGAGGTCTTCCCATTTCAATCTTGCAGGCCTGGTTTAGCAGTAGCAAGGAGTGCACCATCAGGTTTGGAAAGGTGGCTAAGAGATATGCTACAATAGGAATCAGTCTTGCAGGCTCCCTCACAGTGAGACCTGGAGCAGAGTGGGGGGTACGTGGGGTGCAACCGAGTGTCCAGCATCATTTCCCAAGGACATACTTACTTGTCCAGTCCAGGGCTCCATCCTGGTCAAGGGCGCAGGTGGAGGATGGATCCCCAGAAACACGCACAGTGAGGGCTTGTAGCAGAATCATTAAAATAACACCTTCAATCTGGCTGTGGGGAGAAGCCAACATGCAGTCATGGTGCCTGCCCAATTCATCAGTGCTGCAGACAAGCCCAGCTTCCCCAGTGAGGGGAAAGTGAGACCCCTTTCTGGAGCAGGGTCCTTCTAGCAGAGAAAGCTACTGCCAGAGTCCTCTGCCCAGGCACTTGGTTAACTGGCATTGGCTCACAGGGTGTCCAGGTCAGCCTTTCAGCACACCCCAAGACATGGGGCCAGCATGGCAGGACCGCTATGGAGGTGGGCAGGTATTGAACTACAGCTGTCAAGGAGCTGTGGCTTAGTCACTGGGCAGCGACTTGGAAATACCTCTCACTGCAGGGTTGAGGATGGAAAAAAGTCAGACTATGACTTCAGCCTCCTCCTCATTCATAGCTGGCTAGCAGCAGCAGCAAAGTCCACAACCAGTGGGAGAAAACAGCCTTCAAAGGCAGTGTCTAATGCCCCTCTGACTAAGTTTCTTGCTGCTGCAGCTCCACCTAACGCACACATGGCACTAGGCCGTGTATATCACTGCTTAGGGCTCCAACAAGTCATTCCTACTCCAGTCCAGTGCCAGCCCTAGGCATGTAAATTGATCACAGGAAGGACTGTCACTGTCCCATCTGTTGTGACTAAGTGCTCTGTGAGTGATGAGCCCCATATCCCTCAGCAGAGCACTGAGACCTGAAAAGTCCCTGTACTGTTGTGGGAATAGTTGCCCCTTTCAGGCATACAGCCCCCATCTGCTTCAAAGGTAGGTGATGCTGGGCGTGGTTAAATCCCACTTTGTTCCAAGCAAGGGAGACCTTCATCTTCCTTCTTGCTTTTCTTGCACCAATTCCACATACTCCTCTTGCTTTAAAACATTTAGCTCTTCAGCTCTATGGCTCCGCCAGCCAGCTCCCCACTTGCCATGGTCATGTGCGTGGACACTAGAGAGAAGTTCAGCAGGATGGCTAGCACTGATGCCCACACTCTTCTCTATCTGCATGCACACTCCTCTGTGTGTGTGTATGTCTGTGCTTGAACCCAAGCTCAGCTGTCAGTTGGATTTAACCTGCCTTCTTACCTTGCAACAAAAATCAGACCTGTAGATGTGCCCTCTCCCACGGGGTAGGAGCACTCCACAGCCAGCTCCATGGCAATGGGGTAGATGGCAAAACCAAAGAAACCGAAGAGTGAGCTGGTGATGGCCAGTGTGACAGTCTGATGTCTGAACCGAGAAGTCTGCAGGCAGAAAAGCAACACTGAAGTCTCAGTGTCAGCACTGCTGTGCAGCAAGTCTCTGAACTCATAACCTGCAGCAAGTCCCAAGGGCTCCCTGTTCTCACCAATACCTTCCCTAACTGTTCCTGAAATCTCTCTTTTATCTCCAGCCCTCTAAGAATCAACAAATGGCTACACGATGGAGATTGATCTGTTGCATATAAGCAAGGGGAGAGAGGATCAGCAGAATTACCTGAAAAGTATTGGTGTGGTCATAGTACTGTGACTTGACTTCTTGGTCAGTAACTTACCGGGAGTGTGCTCACCATATCTCCAGGATCAAGTGAAACACACACCTTCTTCCCAATGCAAGCTAATGTTTCAGAAGTGGTGTTTGCACTGGGTTACGTATGAGAATTTGCTGGGTTGCTGCAGCTCATTGATAAGGAAAACAATTCCTTAGTTGCTGCAGCTCAGTGATAAGGAGAACTATTCCTTATCATGTCAGACTCATGTTTGTAACTTTGGCATTTTACCACAAAAAAAGACCAAAACCACAAAACAAACAAAAAACTACCTGAAACATTCACAAACCCTGGCGATTAGTTTAGTGTCTAGAACAGCCTTGTCCCTAACTCTGGAGGAAAGAGCATGGATGGCCTTGTCCAGCCAATGCTAGTGAAGTCAAGGGCATAAATCCTGCAGCCACAGTGCTGCTACCTCCTTCCTTAACCATGTAATAAATTCCCACAGAGGAACACGAAGTGTCTGTCCTGGCATAGCTGCAGTGGTCCTTGCCCAGCTAAAGTCAAGGAAAACCCTGTGTGTCTGGAATCTGAGTTCAAAGTGCCAAGGCATCAAGCAGATTTGAATGGGTGTTTTTCATTTTACTACTTTGAAGAAGTAGTTCATCTGTGTGGGATGAAGGGGATGGAGGAAGGAGAGGAGGGAAAGGTTTGCATGTTGCTCCTGACACAGTCTCTTGCCTGCCCTGTGCTTTACCTGGGCCCAGGCATGCTGACTTGTATTCAGAGCATCCTCCCAACAAATGCCAGAGTACTAGGCAGAAATGCAAGCTCTGCTTTAGGCACCTTGTGCTACACTGAGAAAGGCATTGCATTTGTCTGTCTCTTCAAAGTGGAGCTAACATCACCGGGATCTTGGCCCAGGGGGAGGTGTGATCACACTGTATTGAAAGTCTTGATTTTTCAACACACAGGAGAAATGCACAGCACAAGCCTACTGGGAAAGCAGAGACCTGCACCAGTCTGGGTCCTCTGCAGAGCTAGTCCTGTGCCTCATGCTCAGGTTGCTCCTGGGTAATGCCTCCCATTAGCAATGACTATGCTTGAATGCAGTACTTGCACTCCAGCCCCATGGGTGTAAAGTCTCCAGGTTCTGCATTCCTCTCCTGGCTGGACTCAAGTGTCCCCCTTTTCTGCATCCCCCTTGTCTTGTTCTCCCCAAGGAACTACTGCAGAACTAGGCACATAACTAGGTCCTTTCTGCTATCTTACGTTACTGGTAGACACCACTCTTAAAGGCAGGTGTTGAGAAAATGATGACATTCTTGTTCATTTTTGCAAGATGGATATTTAGCAATTCCATTTCTTTTTTGAAAGAATGGTCTCAGGATCAGTAAATAAACATGGTGATACAATGTATGAAGTAAAATTATGCCAATTTATTTATATCCTGAAGCAGTCTGTCTCAGGATCCACAGTGACTGTGAAATCCTCAGTAAAGGGTTTTTCTTTAAAACATTCCTAGCCCAGAGACATAATCCCAAAGCATAATACGTGGCTTAATAAATACTATAACATCAAACAACCTTGGTTTGAGTTGATGATTTATCAGATGGCAACAGAACTAAGCCCACAGGTATAGTGCAATGCAAGGGAGAACTCACCACTGCGAACACGATGCTGGCAAGCGCACTCAGACAGAAACAAATCTTGGTGGACTCTGTGAACTTCCTTGTCCGGTCGACATACAGGCCTAGCAGGAAAGCACCCAACAAACCACACACTGTGAAAAGTGCACCATTCAGGCCAGCAAATTCCTGGAGGGCAGAAGAACAAGTAACTGAGCAACTAGAGTAGTTAGGAAAGAAGAAGATTTTAACGTCACTGACCCATCTGCTTGCTCCTAGTGGGTCACTTACTGAAGTAGGAAAAGCTTCCCTGCCTGTTGCAATAGCTGAGGCCTCCATGGAGGTCCAAGTAGCAAATAGTGGGGCTCAGGTGCTACTACAAGTGTGTGGGGACAGCAGGGTCACAGCACTCCCAAGGGCTCAATGGATGAAAAGTCCCTGCACACCTGGCAAGGGAGGCTGGGTGCAGAGCAGCAGCAGTTCTCTGGCATTAAATGCTCCAGCCCAGGCATGAGATTGTTTTCGTCTCCTCCAGGGGCAATCAGGTCCGTTGTCCACACTGGCAGTAACAGGTCTAACTGCCTTGGGATCTGCTCCTGTTTATAATCTTGCTCCTGGCCCTTTTCTTACCAGGGACCTGCACTGGCGGAATGCCTTCCACAAGGCTGGCAGCCCCAAAACGTGTTAGATGAAACACAGCATCCCCTAGCTGTAGCAAGGAGATCTAATTAGAGAGGCAGTGAGCAGTAGTTAGGATAGGGTACATGCTCTGTTGCCTGCAGTGACTATCTTTGCTTGTCCTGCTCCTTTAGCTCCGTAAGAATTCAAATGCAGACACCAATCCTGAAAGCAGGGAAGCTTTACAAATTTGGGTAAACATTTGGGAGCCTCAGGGGCAGACTGGAAGGAAAGGTTGTCTGGAAGAGCTTCTGTGAGCTAAAGGGCCAGGGCAAGCCAGTCACATACAGACAAAACCACCATGATGCACAGAAAACAAGGCTGCAAAGTTTAAAAGGTTTCCAGTTAAAAGCCAATGGAGCGTGCAGATGTGACCTGGCTATGGAGCACTAAGCCAGGTATCAGACCTGGGCATTGAGTAGGAGTGGCCAGAGACCAGACCTGTAGATGTACATACATAACGACTGGAGAGGTGTTTTAAGAGGACTGTGGTGGGGATACAAGCAGCAGGACTGAAGTGCTGCCTGCCTGAGGGGAAACACAGGAACTGGGGCAGCCCCTTGCTACTGCAGGGAGAGAGCAGGAGGAACCAGCTGTGCACACAGTATGCTCAACTGTAAAAGCAGTGCCTGGCCAGTGTCATGGGAAGGATAGGGCAATAGCCATCACAGTACCTGTGAGTTCGTCTGCTGCCCTGGCTTCATGTAAGACTGTACAAAGAGGAAAAGGTGCTTCCATCAGCCAGCCTTTGGCTTCACTCTAAGGCCTGCCTGGACCCCATCCTGCTCTGGGGAAGGTGTCAGAAGGCTGCATAGACATCAGTGCTCTGGAGTGGCTTAGCAAAAACACAGCACTCTTTCTTCCTAAGAAGTGTTTCAGGAGTAAAGGTTTTTCATTTGCAAATGGGAGCCTGGCCACAGGCAGTAATGAAAACGCAGATCATCCATTATACTGAGATATTGACTGTGCTGTGGATTAATGTACTGCTTAATCTATATTAGATAATGTGAGTAAATAAGATAGGAGACAGTGCGGCATATTCAACTGTCTCCATTCTGCTCTGAGTTCCTTATCAGGGAAAATAATTTTGATTGTATCACAGATGATGAGGACGGTGGGGAGGAAAGGAGGAAGACTCACATTTGAATACCCCTTTTCACAAAGGATCTGTTCTAGCAGCGCTGAAAAGCAGGTGAACATCCCAATTCCTCCTCCAAAGCACACTGCCAGGATGATGTACGGCTTGTTTCTCAGGAGCTAGAGAAAGACGTTAAGGTATCATTCAAACAAGTGGAGGAGGAAAAAAGGCCTAGCTGTGACAGTAGACTTGAGGGTCAGTGGCTCTGACACCTCAGTTGGAATGTTGACAGGGCAACCCTGGGATCATTAGAGGAGTTTGGCTCTCTCCTGTCAGTTCAGCCAGAGGACAAGTTAAAATGGGGACCATGTAGGGAGGAAGGATTTCTTCAATGCCCAAATTCGTCCTTCACTTTGCCATATGCTGTCCTACTTGTTACCACATCTGCTCAGAAGGCTCAGATTGTGTGGTCCTCTTGGATGAGCCCAGGTGTGCCTGTCTGAGCCAGCCAAACAGCAGCCAGCCCACAGCTGAATGGTCAGATAGCATCTCTCGCAGCTTTGCTGTGAGCGGCTTCCACTTCCTGAGGCAGGAAGGGATCCTTGTCTCTTTCAGGGGGCTTTCCATGGCAGATTTGGTGGAGTGGAGCTCAGAGTCTGCTTTGTCAGCAGATTCCCCAGCATATCCCTGTCTGGCAGGGCTGCATCCCCGACTCCAGCAATGGTCTCTCTCTGTGCTACAGCACTTACCATTTTGAGCCCTGTGAGGAATGGCTGGGAGGTGGAGTTAGTGGCACTGGCTGAAGGAGGTGTTGGAGGAACCTTCTCATGAATCCCCACAGTTGCTAGAGCACAGGCTATTACTGCTGGGATGGCATAAACACACAGCTACACAACACAAAATAACGACATGTTACCAGTCTTTCCAGCTCCACTGCCTCCAAATAAATAAATCAGCTGGATCCCGATCAGCCAAGCTGGCTGATTAAAGCAGTTTTCATTTACCATCAATGGGATGTGCTTTCCTTCAGGAACTAGTGCAGGTGACAGCACGTTTGCTATAAGAATACCCAAGGGATTGGCTGGAAGGAAAGAAAACAGAGAGACACTTTTTTCATGTAAGCAGTCAGAACCATGTGTCCACCCCTACTGCCAGTCAGCACCAGAGCTGCAGTGTACAGCAAACCAATGAGTAAGGACAGAACAAGGCATATATAGGGAGAAACCAGGAGGGGAACATTTAGAGAAGTTGCCTGTGTGGTCTTACTCTTGCCACATCTGTTCCCTCACCTCTGTGAAGTCCATTCTATATGTTCTGTAAACCGATTTCCCTACAACCCCTAACTCCTGTAAACTGGTTTTCATCTATGAATTAGTGTCCTCACCCGCACAAGGCTGCCTCAGTAAATGCCAAGCTGATGGGAGAAAATGAAGATGGACGAATCCATGTCATCTGTTCTGATGTAATATAGCAGCAGTAACAAATAGAGGTCCTTTCCCTTCTTTACTCCCCCTATGCCATTAGGCACATATACATATGGATAAGATCCCCCTGACTCTTCTCAAGGGTGAACAGTCCCAGCTCTCTCAGCCTCAGCTGGCATGACAGACGCTCCATTCTCTTAATTGTCTTAGTGGCTCTTAACTGGACTTACACTAACAAGTCCATGTTGTTCTTGTACTGAGGAGCCTAGGACTGGACACAGCCCTTCAGATGTGGACAGGGGACCTCCCTCAAGCTGTTGGCAAATGCTCTTCCTGATGGTCACCAGGATGCCACTGGTCTTCTTTGCCAAAAGAGCATGAAAAGCAGGAAAGCCCTATGACAGCTCTCTAAAGTGACACTTGCTCATTCCTGACACCTTTCAAGCCAATACATTTCCTCAGTAAAGCCCAAGCTGGTATACAAGTTGATCTCTGCTACCAACTACAAAAATCACGTGGCAGAAGAGAATCTTGGACACTTGTCTGTACTGGAGTAGGGGTTTGTATTGTTATGGGGCTGGAGCTGAGTAGCACATGAAGCAGCACTCCTGGGACTCAGCTTGGGAACATCCAAAACTGCAGGAGACAATTTTTTAACTTTAAGGTGATGTTCTGCAAACATGTGCAGGGATGGGGTTAGCAAAGCCGTAGCCAACCTGGAATGGAGTCTGGTGAGAGATGTGAGGGGCAACAAGAATGGCTTCTACAAGTGCATTAGCAGCTAAAGGAAGGTTAGGGAAAATGTGGGCCTGCTGCTGGATGGGGCAGGAGACTTGGTGACAAATGACATGGAAAAGGCCAAGGTATTCAATGCCTTCTTCACCTCAGTGTTACTGGTAAGACTGGACTTCAGCCTGAGACCAGAGGTAGTCTGGAGCAAGGAAGATTTACCCTCAGTGGAGGAGGACTAAGTTAGGGAGCATTAAGTAGACCAGACATACACAAGTCCATGGGACTGATGGGATGCAGCAACAAGTGCTGAGTGGGCAGGCTGTTTTCATTGCAAGGCCATTCTTGGTTATCTTTAAAAGGCCATGGCAACTCCAAGAGGCTCCTGAGGACCGGGAAAGAGGAAATGTCACTCCCATCTTCAAGAACATCAAGAAGGAGAATCCAGGGAACTCCAGGCCTTTCAGTCTCACTTAGATCCCTGGGAAGGGCATGGAACAACTAATCCTGGACACCACTTCCAGGCACATGAAGGACAACAAAGTGAACAGGAGTAGTCAGCATAGGAGAAATGCTTAATCAACCCAATGGCTTTGTACAGTGTGATGACTGGCTGGGTGGATGAGGGGAGAGCAGTCGATGTTTTTTATCTCAACTTAAGGCTGTTGACACTGTCTCTTATAACATCCTCACAGACAAGCTGATGAAGTACTGGCTAGGTAAGTGGACAGTGAAATGAACTGCAAGTCAACTGAACAGCTGGGCCCAGAGGATTATCATCACTGGCACGAAGTCCAGCTGAAGGTCAGTCACTAGTGGTGCACCCCAGGGGTTGAATACTCTGGCCATTACAGTTTAACCTTAATGAAAACCTGGACAACAGGGCAGAGTGCACCACAGCCGGTTTGCAGATGATGTGAGACTGGGAGGAGTGGCTGATAAAAGAGGCGGCTACGTTGCCATTCAGAGGAACCTCAACAGGCTGCAGAAATGGGCAGAGTGGAACCTTGTGAAGTTCAACAAGAGGAAATGTAAAGTCCTGCACCTGGGGATGAATAACGCCATCCACCAGTACATACTGGGGCTGACCAACTGGAAAGCAGCTCTTCAGAGAAGGACCTGGTATGGGGGGTAGGGATCCTGGGGGACACCAACTTGACCATGAGCCAGCAACACAAACTCATGATATAAAGAAGGTCACCAGCATCCTGGGCTGCATTAGGCAGAGTGTTGTCAGTGCAAGGTGATCCTACCCCTCCACTCAGCAGTAGCGAGGCCACATCTGGAGTATTGTGTCCAGTTCTGGGCTCCCCAGTATGAGGGAGACATGGACTTACTAGTCCAGCAAAGGGCCAAAAAGATCATTAAGGGACAGAAGCTTCTGTCATGTGAGGAGAGACTGAGAGAGCTGGGACTGATCAGCCTGGAGAAGCTGCTGGAAAGCAGTTTTGCAGAGAAGGGCATGGGGTCCTGGTGGACTGCAAGTTGACCATGAGCCAGCTGTGCACCCTTGCAGAAAGGTGTCCAACAGCATCCTGGGCTGCATTAGGAAGAGCACTGCCAGCAGGTGGAAGGTGGTGATCCTTCCCCTCTACTCAGTCCTGGTGAGAAACATCTGGAGCGCCGAGTCCCATGCTGGGCTCCTCAATACAAGACAGATACGCAGTTAATGGAGCAAGTCCAGTCAAGGGCCAAAGACATGATTAAAGGGCCAGAGCATCTCTCATGCATAAAGAGGCTGGGAGAGCTGGGACTGTTCAGCCTGGAGAAAAGAGCCTTGATCAGAGGTTGTAAAGAAGAGGAAACCAGACTTTTCCCAGTGGTGCCCAGTGGCAGGATAAGAGGCAATGGGCACAAACTGTAACACAGGAAATTCTGTCTGAATATAAACTTTTTTACTCTGACAGCGGTTGAACACTGACACAAGTTGCTCAGATAAGTTGCAGCATCTCCATCCTTGGAGACAATCAAAACCTGACTAGACACGACCCTGGCCAACCCTGCTTGAGCAGGGGGGTTGGATGAGACAATCCCAAGAGGTGCCTTCCAACCTCATCTGTTTTATCATTCTGCTGAGGCACCATTAATAGTGTTATAGCACACAACGACCATAGTATTTGTGCTATGTACTTGGGAAAGTACTAGCTTACGATCCTGGTGAAATGTTACCTGCTTATAAGTACATGGACACAATTAAACAACAGTTTCCAAGGAGATGGATTAAAGCTTCCCCGTTGGGGCAAAATGCATCTGGGCATTGTAGGGGACTGTCTGAAAACTACTGTCAGGTGTTTCCATGAACTATAGGCATGCTGAAGCAGTTCCAGAAGGTGTGGGTGAGGGGTGGAAATGTGAGCATTGGGCTAAATTTGAAAAGACTAAGTGAGACTATGTGAGTAATTACAGGGTTTCAACTGCCTTCTCTTCCTGCGAAAAGATATGAGACTAGACTAAGAATGGAAAGGAGATCACTGGAGTTAATCAGCTGTGCATTATGGTCCATGAGTCCTGGTGGATTAGCTTGCAGTACTCTGCAACGGGGCTGTGTGTTTTGTGGACAGTGATGTTAATGCACTAAAATTCTGCAGGGTGCAAAAAAGTGACATGCTGACAGACCACAGTAAATGAAGAATCCCATGGATGAAGCAGAGGCCACTTCAGTGGATTCAGACAAGTCTGTCTTCTCCTGACACAGGAGAATTTCTCATGGTCTTCACAGGGGATCAGTTCTTGGCCCTGCACTGCTCCTCTGTGAGTAAGTCTCTGCAAGTGATGGGGAGGACTGAGATACAACAAATACTTAAGAACACAGCTGAGTCATAGTGATTTCAGCTGCTCAGCAGGATGATGGATGCAGGGTCCGTTTTTGTCTGTACACAAGCATCGGGAAGCCTACTCAGAGGTACTAACAGGAGCTGTGGGGATACTGACAGGAGGCTGTAGGGCCAGTTTCTGTGTGCAGCACTGATACAAACAGTAAAACAATGCTGAGTGCTGCTCTGGCATTAACACAGGAAATGGGTATTGATAAATTGGAGCAAGCTGGGAGAAAAAGCTCATGTGAGCAACAGGCAGACATGGAGAGATGTGGGAAGAGGCAAAGGGAAAGCCTGTAAAGTGACTGGGTTGGAGCCATTCAGTCCTTCTAGACAAAGGAGAGAAGTGACTGTCCATAACTACCTGACAAACAGGGGGAACAAGACTGAATAGCTGGGGTATAAGGAACATCAAGATGAGAGGTAACATGTAGACATTTGCCAGTGAGGTAATTAACCACTGGAGTAAATGACTGGGGCTGTGGCAGATGCTTCTTCTAGGCAATATTTAAACTTTCTTGAAATGAAATGCTGATTTTGAATAGCAGACAGTAATGGGTGTAACCAGACATTATTAATGGAAGCCCTCTACACAGCAATATGCACGTGTTGCAGCAGATAATAATCGCAGCCCACAGTCCTCACACTGATATCTCAACATGTCACAGATTGAACAGCTTCAGGTCTTGGGTTTCCACTGTTCCTTGCTCTTCAGTTCCTTTCCCATAGTCAGATCCTGTAAGGACTGAGGACACTATGTGAAAGAAATGCTCTTGGCTGCTCTGGCTGCTCTCTCACTTAAAAGGAGCAAGTTGTCTGCAGGCTGGGGTCCTTCAGGGCAGTGAAGGACCAAGTGCCCAGTGGTCCCTAGTGGAACTCATATTGCACCACACTGACAACAGAGCTCCTCCTCCAGCAGGGAAGGTGAAGGTCTGTCTCAGCCCTGGAAACAAGTGAGCCATCAGGTCCACCGTATTCTAGGGAAGGCAGTGCAAAAAGAATTTATTTGTTCTGACACCATAAATCCATTCTTCCTAAACAACAGTGCCCGTGCTCTGGGTTTGCAGCTGCATTGGGAAAGCTGCATAAGGGTGCTCCTATACTGCCCTTTTTCCCATGCCTACCCCTTCCCCACGACTGAAAGGCAGTGGGGAGGGAAGGTAGCTGTTGGCTGTTTTGAGGGAAGGGCAGGTGGGGCTCCCCCACACATGAGATTTCCCAGCTGGAGCCAGTGAGCCAGCCCAGTTTCTAGGGCACCTCTCAAGTCCTTGAAGAAAGGAGGAAGAGATTTCTTCTGGCTGCTGGGGAAAATATCACATGGAAGGAGGAAACAGGTCTGTCAAGTGCAGTATCCTGTCTCTAGCAGGGCCCAAAGGAGCCAAGAGAGGAATGAGATTAGAGCAAGTATATCTGGTGCCTCCCCTCTAGTTTCCCAGATTCCAGGCACTTTGCAAGGCAGACGTGGTTTCTGCGTGGGTAGTCCTGCATTTAGCATCCCCAACACGTTTGTGTGGCCAGCAAAGTATATTTTATCTGTGTGCACATACACACCAATTGGGAATACATACTCGGCCTTGCCACTGGATGAACTGGTAGACAAAATTGCTGCAGCAGCCTCATCTCTATCCAGTTACAGAATTTGGCAACTATGACCACTGGCATTATATGCAATTTGTGCACCTTCCTAACAAGCTGCAGAATTAAGGCCACTACAGACTTTAGATTTAGTAACACTGAGGGCTGTCCCCAACCTCTATGATGTTTAGGCAAAGTTGATCACCTCATCATGGCAGAGAGGAAGAAGGTTGGGAGCCTGGGTGGCTTGCTTTGAACTTTGCACCTGCATGTGGCTAAGGCCCACTTTTTGCTCCCCAGTACAGAAATGCCTGCCTGTCTTGCGGGGCCTTGAAAGCTCTGGTTTATGGCACATGGCTATGAGACTCTTGGGCAGAGCTGTATATGCACAGCCAAATGGCTGTACTACAGAGGGTTTCCTCTGCCTGCTGACTCTGAAAGGCAAACAAATGTTAGCAAGTTGTGCTGGTTTTGGCTGGGGTAGAGTTAGTTTTCTTCATAGTAGCTAGTAGGGATCTATGTTTTGGATTTGTGCTGAAAACAGTGTTGATAACACAGGGATGCTTTCGTTACTGCTGAGCAGTGGTTGCACACAGTCAAGGCCTTTTCTGCTTCTCACACCACCCCACCTGCGAGCCCGCTGAGAGTGCACAAGAAGTTGGGAGGGGACACAGCCAGGACAGCTGACCCATACTGACCAAAGGGATATTCCATACCATATGATGTCATGCTCAGCATATAAATCTGAGGGAAGAAGAAGGAAGTGGGGGCGACATTCAGAGTGATGGTGTTTTGTCTTCCCAAGTAACTGTTATGCGTGATGGAGCCCTGCTTTCCTGGAGATGGCTGAACACCTGCCTGCCGATGGGAAGTAGTGAATGAATTCCTTGCTTTGCTTTGCTTGTGCGTGTGGCTTTTGCTTTACCTCTTAAACTGTCTTTATCTCAACCCATGAGTTTAGTCATTTTTACTCTTCCGATACTCTCCCCCATCCCACTGCAGGGGGGAGTGAGTGAGCAGCTGTGTGGGACTTGGTTGCCATCTGGGGTTAAACCATGACACAAGTTCTGGGAAGCAGTGATATTACTTTGCAGCTATCACTTACACATTGATGCGATCATATTTGCGGTTGCTCTCTGGTGGTCTGGGAACCATAGTGCTGCCAGTTTTGTCGGTGAAAAGATGATAAGGGGCTGTGCTAGTGCACAGAGACATTGCCCAATAAACAGGTACCAGTAACTCTGAGAACCCAAGCTCAGGAACTTCAGGATGCTGAACATCCGGATGATGCTACCTGTCATGTTCAGCCATGCGCTCAGGATCACCTGCAGCAAGCAGAAACAGCCAGGGATTGCATGCTGAAGCCTGAAGGGCAGAATTTAATGCAACAGAGTAGCATGAGCGGGGTGTCTGATGCACTACAGAAGACACTGGGTGTTAATGATCACTGCATGGAAAGTTGCCTGCAGACCACCCCCACCCCTTTGGGCCACTGCAAAATGCTTCTGATCCAACAGTGAGTTACCTGTCTGCTTAGGGAGCAAGGTGTCTGTCCTGGCCCCACAATGTAGCTTACGCAAGACAGCAGACACTGTCATGGAATTGGTGAGAAATCCAAAGTTCACTAATTACACTCTGTTTGCAAGTTTGCGCCATCACCCATATTTTGCTGTGACAATCCAAACATTACGGCAATGAGTCATCCAGCATACGGATCCTGCAAATGCTCTTCTATACCACTAGCAGGCTAGTGCTTCAATGCCACATTCCACAACACTCTTGCTTCTGGGAAGACTGTGCAGAGATCCCAAGCTGTCATAGCATAGACCAAGCTCTGAGTTGACAGGGGTCCCTTGCTTGCACGCTGCCCTGCTGCTCCTTAAAGTGGCCCTGCAAACAAAACAGCTGTGCTAACACTTTTCCATAGCAAACCCTACCCAATTATAGCAAGCTCTTCACAGAGTCAGCTCACAGTATCTGTCCCTGTCAGTTGGCTAAGACAACAAAAACTGAAGCAGGAAAAGGTAAGTAGGGGTGCAATGTTATTCTGACTTCCCTGCTGCTTCCCACCTCAGAGGTGATGAATAGTTCAGCTATTACTGAACTAGGACAGAGCTTTCAACATGCTCATCCTCTGCATCTCATCCTCTGGGCAAGACTCCCATTCACAGTATGCATGTTAGTGCTTTGTGCAGCTACTGCTATCTCTAGGTGAAACGCCCTCAGGGAAACAGAACAGTTCAACTCACAGCACATCTGAGTCCCACGCTGTCGAGAACCCATGTTGCCACCAGACCAAATGGGATTGAGATGAGGAGGTACACTATTGAGAGCCAGTTGACCATCTCCAGGGAAATGTGAAAGTAGGCAGCTGTCTTATCAGCCACAGGAGCAAACGTCAGCCACAGCTGCAGAGTAGAGAGCAAAGATGGGTAAACATGAACACCTCCACCAGAGCAGAAATTCAGCATCCCCTCAAACTGAGTTGTGAAGGGGCTCGCTGTCTGAGTCTCTCCTTGAAATTAGGATGTTAAGGCTGGTAACAAAAATTCAAACCCCCAGTTTCTGCAGTTACTCATGCTAGGACTATTTTACCACTGATATCACCATTATCTTGTCCCACAACACCCCATCCCCAGTCCCCTAGTCCTGCTGCTGGAAGCTGGCAGAAGCAGAGGTCAGTACCTTTTTCTGTCCCCAGGTTGAACATGTTGGCCCCTGATGCACTTACCTACCTGATGTAAACCACAAGCAATCCTTCTATGTTAGCATAAACAAAAAAGAGGCTGCCATCTTCTCTCTGCAACTAAGAGCCTCTTAAACTCGGCCTGGTATTTATCGTTGCATTGGTAACCCCTGGATGTGGTATTGTAAGGACAACTTTGCTATGCATCAGGCAAGAGATAACATTATTCCACGCTGTCCTACACACACTCAACGGTTAGGAAAGGGCCTAGACATTTGCATTATTCAATATATCAGAACACATAACAGGGAAACACAAGAGGTACTTTAATAACTATCCATCTTTTCCTTCCAGTACCAAATCTGAAAATATTTCCCTAAACCTTGTTTCAGGCACTGGTTTCATAAGGTTGCTGTCTGCTTCTGGTTTCTTCCAGGAATGACAAGGCCTGCTTTGATCCTCAAATCAGGTCCTGAGATCATGCCCACAAGAAAGAAATGAGGGTGCACCCCAAATTTGGGGATGCTTCTGTGGATTCTTTGTGGACATGCCCTCTCTGGTGCTTTTCAAAAAGACTGGCCTAACCTGAGAACAGGTTTCAATAACGTGGATGTAAGCTACTCCACTGTTAGAAGATGATCTTGCAGCTGAATACTCAAGATGATAAAGTTTGCAGAAACACGAACAAAAACTTCAGCTATAGCCTCCTACAAAAGAACTCCAGCCACTGTCTCTTTCCAGGTACCCCTCTCTGGCCATCACAAGCTTCCCCTTCACAGCCTGCATCCTGCAGACAGCATCAGCTGCAGTGTTAATGTGTAACTGAAAAAGGGCTTGGGTAACCTCAGCGAAAGGTGTGTCCCTACACTCGGCTACTTTTTATTTCCAGTGTTCCTATTTACTTCTTACATGCTAGAGACCATAAAACCTACCACATTAAATGGAAGCAGAAGGGGAGATGGGCTTTTCTTCTTTCTTAGTGCCACTGTGTGAGAATAGCCACATGCAAATCATTGTTTTGCTCAGCTTTTCTCCTAGCAGGGATGCAGGCAGTAACAGAGACATTCTGAACGTATTGTCAGTGTCCCAGCAAGGAGTCCTAGCATCAGCCCTTTCCTCTTCTCTGAAAGGATCCGAGATGCCAAATCTCCTGCATTCAACATGAAGCTCACATTGCCTTGCTGGGCTCAGACACGCCCATGTGGGATCAGTCAAAGGTCCGGCAGTGGATGGATTTGGTGTTTACTCAGCTTCTACAATCAGGTGGATGAAGGTGCTGTGTGCTGAAGGAAACTGTACTCTTGTTAGACAACAAGGAGGCTATTCCAGGTCACTGGGAGACTTGCAGCACACTTCTAATAAAATGAGCTCTTTAAAAATTCCTTGAAATGATATATTATAGTGGAATGATGTTACCATCTTATCTCAGGAAGAAATTTCACCTACCTGTTCTTTTTTCCAGAACTGATGTCCTTCAGATTCGGATGGGAATTTAAACGTTTAATGCTAATGTAACCGTTTAAATGTTACAAGCATCACTAAGGCATGAGCATGAGTTTGATTATGGGATGCTAAACTGCTGCTAAACAGAACCCAGCTGTGCATTCCCAGAAACAGCAATTCTCAGTTCGTCACTGCCTTCCAGATGGGGTTGTTGGTGATGAAACACTGTACCAGGAAATAGTGTGATTAAAGAGATGATACATTTTGTAAGCCAGCTTCAGGAACATTTTCGCCCGTCCTGTTCCTCCACACAAGACACTCACCCATGCATGACATCATTAAGGGGAATGGTGCCACAAACCAGAGCACAGCATTTTGTGTTCAGTAGCTGTATACATCTAGGCAAGCTGGGATCAAGCATGCTGGCATGTTTCCATTAGACCTAATAAAACCATTCACTGATGAAAACCAAGGATTTGGGCTGTCCTGTATTTCTATCCTGAGCAAGAGCTCCAGTTCTAGCATAGGTGTGCGAGAGCACAGAAGGTGGGAAGTTGCAGCCTGTCCAAGCCTGAATTTGTTCTTCACAATAGGAAGTAGGTTTCCTTATGGGTCTGGAGAGAAAAAGTATGTTGCTGCCTCCATTCAGGCAGGGTTTGCTTACCATATGTTGCTCTAACAAAGAAATTAAGAACTGGACAACAGAGCTCGAGGTTATCTGTGGTCAAAATGGCCACCAAATGTCCCTGCAACAAAGAGATGGCACTGCTGGGTTTTGCCAACACAGGGAAATTGCCATGCTAAGCAAGTGAGTATGCCACCTTCTGCTTTTGGTTTTTCCAGCTATGATGACTTCATCCACAGTAGCTAGCAAGTTCTTCTGCTGTGAGCTAGAGACCTTATCCTACATGTTGTTTCTGAAACTTTGCACCGCCAAGGCTGGTACTTATGCAGAGACTGCCATGATACACATCCCCTCAGGCAGAACGGGGTGAGGATGATGCAGTTTTTTCCTGGTGAGGTCTAAGCCCTCTAACCTCTAAAGATGCAGAATAGAGACAGAGAGATTCCTCTCTCTCCTCCACCCACCCAGGGCCATTGTCTTAACTCAGCTTTGGCACACCAAAACCAGTGTCAAAGGTCCCCACTGTAGATCACGGTGACAGATGCAGGAGCAGAGATAAATATGTGGGGTTATAGGATGCCAGCTCCCAAAAGCTGGCTGCTCCTGGGACATATAAAGGAAGGAGAAACAGACAGACACCTCTGTCCTTGCAGGGTTGTCTACACACTTGTTCAGTCCCTGCATAATGCTCTCTTTGTGGAAATACGCCCTTGTGGTCTGCCCAAGCTGCACTCAGCTCCATTGCCTGTGTAGCTACACAGACCTAGAGCTTCAGTGTGAGGTGCAGAAGGCATCAGTGGGAGACTCTGTTGCACACCACACTGCTACATCCATGTCCACATGTGCTCCTCTGAAGGCAGCTCAATGGATGTCACAACAGCAGAACTGAGAGAGTTCAGCCCCTTGTCAATGTCTGTTCCTGACTTGCAATGGTGACAAGCAATTTCCATTCACCCACTATGGCTTATGCCTCTTCTGAGCCCAGTCAGGGCTGCAATTAACCAAAACCTTTTAGCAAACTTTAACAAAGTTCCCAGCTTGGCACCCCACAGATCAGTAATGCCTTGTCTCTGAGACTTCAAATGCACCCAGCTCAGAGTCCCACACACTGAATACTCAACAACTACCTTGTGCAGTCCCCACAGCAGAACACAGCTGGGCTGCTTAGCGAGTTGGAGTGGATGATGTTGGAGGTCAGCAGGAGTCCACTCTCTGCGCCACAGCATAGTTAGGTCAAGCCATTTACACAGAAGCCCACAAACAGCCACGCAAGCATAGGGACTCTTGCCTTTGAACGCCAACCAACCACAATGGGTTTGCGAGCCCATCCCCTTAACACTTGGCAAAACTCACTTCCCAGCATTACCTTGCAGATTTTGCATTATTTGTTCTCAAATGACAGCTCCTACTGTAATATAATCCAGTACCATTGGCCATGGTCACTCAAGTTGTAGACCATAGTATTCGATCTGTCAGCATTTGGGATGGACTTTTTCCTCCCTTCAGATATGCATCTAGCAGGATGTTGAAATAGCTGCTGTAATAACACACACCATTTCTTCTCCAAATGCAGAAATTATAGTTCCCACACTCTTCCCCCCTCTGCTTAGCTCAAGTGTTAAAAAGCATGTTCATCTCACTGTGATTTCTGAGTTTAGAGACAGCAAAAGCTCCAGTGTGTACTAGTTTGGGCAGGAAGTCATACCTAAGCATACACTCTTCACTATAAAAACTTGTGCTCTACACAGTGGGCACAGCAACCAATGAAGAGGACAGAAAGTCCCCTGAAGATCTGCGAGCCTGTTCTGGCTTGCAATGGAGTACAGCTGTAGCTCCCACTGCTTTCAGCACACAGCTGGCTGATTGGGTAGCTATGCCCCATCACTAGAAAACAAGGACAGAAATATTTTCCACCCAGAGTCTAATCCTCAATTACAGGAGAACCCCCTCCACACTTCCTTTAAAAATGGAGCATGTGGGACCACCAGGGAAAGCAAGTGCACTGAAACTCAAACCATCTGACTGGTACTGATGTTGGAGGGGTACTGGCTCCACTTCCAGCTCTCCCTCCCTTTGCTTTAACTTTCTTCCAGCTGACATTTTGTTTTCTCTTCTGTACCTCCTAGAGACTGTCTGCTCCCTTCCCCATTAATTGCAGGCCTGCTTGGGCACTCCTGTAACCAAGAACAGGTTACAGCTGTTCTCATCCTGTCCCCATTTCTAAGCTTCTTTGTTCTCTTTCTGATACATTTGTAAACCCTTAACTGATTCTCAGACATGGATCCAGCCCTCTTCCCCCCAGAATCAGCCCAAACCCCCTAGTTTTCCTTCTGCTTTCATTCCCCTTTTCCCTCCGTCTTCTCCAGGTTCAGTTTCTCTACCCTACTGCCTTTACTGTTTTCACTCCCTCGCAGACTCTCCAGGACCTATTTCACCTGCAGGACCCAGTCTCCCTTCATCCATTCCAAGGGAGCCCAACATTCGCCCTGCCTCCCACTTCTGCAGGCGCTTACTGGTGGGCTGTGAGCCACCAGTTCTCTGTCTGCAATGGTAGCAAGGTGATGGCTGAAGGCAGGACTCCATAGAGACTCATACACTTTGGTAAGCAATAGGTGTGAGCTACAGAAGGCAGCATAAATAAACACAGCCCCAGGATTTTCAGAGCTTAAAGAGCAGTAACGATATATTAATGCATCACAAGTATAACCAGGCACAGCCCTGCCAGAAGCAGTACCGAAAATGTTGTTTTTCATGAAAGGCAAGCTGTTACCCAATGTGTACCCTCCTCACCAATAAATCAAGATTCCAAAGGTGAAAAGCAAAATCATTTGTAGAATGGCAAGCGAATGCAATAAGGCAGGGTGGAAATTAAGCCATTTTGCCATGTCAGTGGCAGTATCGGCTAGCAAAGGCTGCCATATGGAGTGCTCTTCACTGTCTGGCATACTGTATAGATGTGCACAGTGTAGCAATGCCTCTGTAATACCTTCTATGTACAGCTTAAAAAGGAGGAGCCAAGGGGGATGACGTATATGAAACGGGACCTTCTGCTTTGTAACAGGCACAGCTCACCAATCCCCAGTCAGGCACTGCCTGCAGCAGCTCTCCCAGTCCTAGCATGGTCTCTCCCATGCACCTGGACATTGTTTTGAAGGTGATGTAGGATGTCCCTCTGAGACACGTAGGCTGCCTCCTCCCCTGGGACTGGGCTATGAAGCCCTTATACCAGACTCCTCATCTTCAAGGTCAAAAGGGCCACACAGTCTGGAAGCAAACAGCCCCTGGTCTCAGCTGAAGGCACCCATGCTGACACAGCAGCCTAGGAAGTAAGGACAGAGGCGTGATCTTCAGAAAGGTCAGATTCCTGCCTAGACGTCACTTTTAGCCTCTACAGCTCTCAGGAGGACTAGCAGGACACAACAGCCAGGCAGCAGCAGCTGTGTGTGCATGTGTATCTACAGGAGCACTGTTGGAGCAGACAGGTGTGGGTGAGGAGCGTGCGCACCCTGCCCTGGAGCACGCCAGTCTCCACTTGTGCAGCTCTCCTTCCTCTCCCAAGTACACTAAACAGTGATGGAAGTCCTCCAGGCCGGTGAGTCAGGAACCACCCAGCTAAGCATAAGCCAGCTCCACCCCTCTGCTCCCCTCCTCCTCCCCAGCTTGCTCACACTGACAAGCACAGAACAGGGCAGGAAACACTCTCGGTTTCATTCTTCTGTGCATTTCACTGTCCCCATCGCTAAGGCAAGAAAAAGTTCCTCCTGTGAAACACAAAGTTCCCGCCTGTTCAGCTTCACAGGAAGGAGGCAACGAGGAAGGAGGTATTTGCCTCAGCAGTTTATTGCTACGGCAGCTGACACCACACCATGAATACTCTTAAACATTAAGACTTCAGATTAAAAAACCCACACACTCAAAACTACAGCATCAGTTTGACAAAACAAATCTGGTGAGCAACCGCAGGCATAGTTATGTCACCCCTCACCAGGAGTGCTGCAAGAGACATCTGGGGAGCAATCATCTAAACTTAGCTGTGGTCAGAACAGCCTCTCTGCCCAGGACTTCAGGCAGCAAGTGAATTACACTGACGCCTACTTATGATAATGCAAGGATTTCTTACACTACGCTGTCAGCTAGGAATTTCCAGAATAGCTGTATTTAGGAAATGAGAACCAATCCCTGGTAAGATAGTACCCACTTTGTACAGCAGGGAGAGACAAAGGCTTTTAAACTCAGGTCAGTAATAGAGATTCAAGTAAGGGGCTATTTATCATTGCTCCCTTATATCATGTTTACCCCACTGTGCTCTGGTAGAAGAAGGGATTTGACACAATGATGTGGAGCAGGAGGAAGTAGGGAAGAGTGCCCCTTTCATCACCACATGGCCTGGCCTGGCTTTGCTCAATCACAATCCTAAAACAGACTGAACTAAGTAACACTTCTCAGCCTGCCCTTCCTGTGTGACCAAGTGCTTTCCTGCCGTTAAGTTGCTCCTATCTTGTCTTCCTGACACTGCCAGTCTCTCCCTCTCAGGATTGTCACCTGTCTGCCACTGTTAGTGACACTTGAGGCCACTAACAGAAAGCTGCACGTGTACATGGGTAAGAGTGGGGAATATGGAGCATTGTCCTGGAAGCTTGGTCCAGCACATGAGGCGATCTGTTCTTTCCAAGTCAGACAATTAAGAAGTCATGTGTCCTTGCCATACGCCTTTTGCAGATAGCCTGACACAGGAATACATAGAACAAAGTGCTGCAGGCAACACTGCACAGGCACTGAGGACACATCTTAACTCGCAAGGCAATTTTCACACCACAGAACTGGTAAGCTAGTCTTTCCATCTGGAACTTTTAAACAGCTACCAACCACTTTGATTTCATGGCTTTTCAACCACTCCCTCCATTTTAATGTGATTTTTATCAGGAACATTTAGGAGAAACTTTAGCATCAGGAAATGTTTGGTTACAACTTTATATGTCAGCATACTTGCCATTCCAGACCTTTGCAGGGGTATTTTGCAGAAACTGCAACTTTGCAGAAACAGTATTTACATCTAGGATATTTATTAAGTACCCAGTTTTGAAGTGGTGAAGTTCTGGCTTAAGTTCATACTGTGGGAAAATAATACTGTGGACAGTCAGGAAGTTGGCAAGCAACCAAGCAGACAGACAACAGTACAATCTTTCAGGGCTACAATAGTTTCAGCAACATGACTCAGGACACAAGTTATACTTGCAGATGCACTGAAAGGACCTTTTTAAGTAACCCTGCAGTTTCATTGTTAAGGTTTCAGCAAAGTCGAAGTCTGACAAGACATCCTGGAAAGGTTTTTGTACAGCTTCCTTCACCCATGACATCACTGTCCACTTCTAGCAGGGTGGGTTTTTTTTTCTGCTACATAATGCTCTTGTGCTGTGCCAATTTAACAGCAAGCAAGCAGCGGGGCTTCACGTTGCTTCTGTGCAGGACACTTTCTTACACTCTTAAAGGATACACTGATTTTCCCTTGAGAAGGCACGTTCATTTTTTGTTTTCCATATACAGCCAAATTCTCACTCTGTTTTTTCATTTATCTACTCCAGCAGTCTTGCATCATGGAATACCTACTCTTCCTTCCCAGCATCTAAATGTTTGCAGGTTGCAGTGGCTGATCTTGGCTGCCAGAACAGCCTGCATTTGCAGCATGGTAATCCTCAAGCACATGAATAATTCTACATCAGTCTGATGATTATCAACAATGTCCCCAATGATTTGGTGAGCAAAGATTTTGGCTTCCATCTCTCATACCAGGACTTGGTAAGGGAAAACTTTATGTGTTTATCTTGATAATTACTGAACTTCACTTTAACCTATTCAGCAGGTGGGATGTGATCTGGCATCCCTTTTTGGCAGGCCTTTCAGAATAAAGTACCTGTAGGCAACAAGAAGTTTACATACTGGTATGTTTAGTGCAGAATCACTCCTATACTGTTCTGTATGTGCAACAGATCCCAAAAGGAAACCTACTTGCTCCTTTTTCTGACCAGACAAATCTGCTATCGTAGGACAGCAGTAAGGTAGAGCTAACTCCCACTCCCTCTACCCGAGGAGTTTCAACACTGTAGGTTTGAAACATGTGACCCTCACAGACGCTGAACGCTTTCTGTGCCTCCCCATGGCCTATCCGGCAGCAATTTCAGCGGTGCTCGAGAATATATTTTGCTCCATCCCACTCCGGCTTGACACTGCAGTACTTGCCGCTGTGCTCTTCTAGATCACACACACCCTCCCGCTCCAGCCTGCCCTTGCCCCATCACCACCCCTCTATGCCCCGGATCCCACCGGTCAGACAGGGAGGTGTGCAGACCGAAGCCGTAACCAGAGAAACAAAGTTCAAACGGAAAAGCCGCTTATTCGGTCGCTAAGGCACGGCCAGCCTGAGGCTTCTCCGCGCTGGGCGAGTGCAACAAGAGTCCCGGTGCTCCACGCATGAGGGGGTGGATCTGAGACAGGGCACCGGGGCAGAGCCCTGAAGATTGCCTGGCTGCTTCTAGGAAGAGGTGGGAGGTGGTTTTGGCTCAGGTGAACACTGTCACCCCGTCCTCCCGCGGCAGCAGCAGCCAGAGTCGCTCTCCAGAGCTCCCGGACAGGCAGGCAGGAGAGAGGGCTGTGCGCCCTGCCCGCTCGGCGCCTCCTCCTGCGCTCACGGCTGCTCGGGCGCCCCAGGGCTGCCGGCAGCCGCCCCTTTCCACCCCCGGCGCGGGGCCGCCCTCGCCCCTCCGCAGCAGCGGCCCCGCCGCCCGGCACGGCCGCGGCCCGCACCCCCCCAGGCTGCGGGGGCTCCGCCAGCCGCGCGGCGGGAGCGGCTCCGGCGGCGGGGACGGGGCGCGGGGGCGGCGGGTCTCGGCCGCGCCGGCGCCGGTGCCGGTGCCGGTGCCGCCGCCGCGCCGCACTCACCATGGCGTTGGAGCAGTTCAGCAGGCACACGGCGGCCAGCAGGAACCACCGCCGCCGGTAGGTCTTGAACTGGGGCGGCCGCCCCAGGCCGCGCTCCCCCAGCAGGCTCGCCGCCTCGGCACCCTCCATCGCGGCGCGGCTCGGCTCGGCTCGGCTCGGCACTGCCGCGCCCGGCCCCGCCCCGCCCCGCCCCGCCCCGCCGCGCTCGCCGGCCTCCCCGGGGCGGCACCGGCCCAGCCACCGCCTGCCGCCCGGCCCGGCCCGGCACGGCCCGGCGTAGCCCGGCACGGCGTGGCGCGGCCAGGCCCGGCCCGCACGGCCCGGCCCGGGCCCGGCCGGCACGCAGCGGGGTGCAGCGGTGCGGGAGCGCCTTGCGGAGCCGCGCCGAGCCGAGCGACGGCCGTTCCCCGCGGGGGCCGGGCCCGGCCCGCAGCTGGCTGCCGGTGCCCGGTGAGCCGCGTCTGCCCTGTCGCGCTTGGCAGAGGGGAAAAGCCCGGTGCTCCGAAACGGGACTGCTGAGGCGCTCAGGGGGAGGAAACTCCTCTCTTTCCCCGTGTGTTGTTAAAACAACAGCATCACTCATGCCCGCGTTATCGTCAGAGCCACCGTTAACGCTCTCTTCGGGGCAGCGCCAGAGCAGCAGCTTCAGCGTAGGAAGGACAAGGAGTAGTAGCGGTGCTGGTGGCAGCAACAGGGAGAAGCCCTGTGGGCGCAGCCCTGTCCGAAGGTGGTCGCTTACTGGAATAGAAGAAGGACTAGAGGAGAATAAAGGGAGGATATGAAGACCCACAGGCATCTATCAGCCACGGGATGCGGGAGTTCAGTTATGGTTTCATATCACCGATGAGGCTGCAGACAGCAGTATCTTCCCCCAATGCAGAGACACCCACACTAGCTGTTACCTCCTTCTCAAAAACTCACCAAGAGTGCAAAGCAAAAGCCGCCTTCACTCCCAGACAAGACCTGTGACTTCAGGTTGATTGGACATTGACAGTGCCTGGATGTCTTTCTCCCAACCCTGAGATCTGACCATCCTCCCACATTCACCACGCCCCACTGCTCAGCCTCAGGAGTGCCGAGAAATGGCTCCAAGGCACTGTTGCCCACTATGTCACATCTTGCTCAGCCCTTCGAAACCCTTGTGCTTGTTCCTCAACGCAACCTGCTAGGAGCACAACACCCTCTCAGTCAAAGGCTAGGTCTTTTGCTGTGAGAAGGACTTTATTTCAAATGCTTTGGATTTGATTTGGAAGAGTGGATAGGGAGGGTTATCCTGCATGCAAATACTCTCTCATGAGCAATTTTAGCTGAAACATTCCATGCCAGGGGAAGGGGGTAAGCGGGGGGGCACAGAGAGAGGAAGGAGGGACAAGAAACCTTTTCAACCCCAAGTCGAGTCTGTTGTTGCCAGGTAGAGAGAAGCATGGGTTGTTTGTGCTAGTGAGCGAGCTTTACTGAGTGACAGATTGTGCCTTCCAGTCTCCCTGAGCTGGAATTGGGGGTTGACATTTAGTAACAGGAAGTGGGACTATTAAGGTAATATTCATGATTGACCTGTTCCTATGTCTGAAAATGCCTGGCCAGGTTTGTCTGGCTTATGAGCTGCTATCAAAAGAGCACTGCTGTTCATATGCTGTAGGCTGATGCACAGCAACTTCTGCCCTGCTCTGAAGAGACATGCTATGACCTGGGTTGTGTGCATGAGTTAACTGCCCTCCTGAGCCATCAGTGCTGACACATGGGGAGAAACTTGTACATCAACACACTAGAAAGAGGCCCAGGTGTATGGGACAGCAGAAAGACCCAGTGGTCAGCAGTCAACAGGAAAACCATCATTCCCACCTCTCCCTGGTCTCTCCTGTTGGCAGGAGAGTATGAAATTGTATGAAAATTAACTTCTCTGAGGCTCTGTCCGCATGATCTGTCCACTGTGTCCATTCCTTTTTCAGCTCAAAAATCTGTGTTATTATCAAAGATGTCTGAATAATGCTGGCACAAACCAGGATCCCATGTAAAATACTTTTACTGCTTCTGCTCTCTGCTGTCCATTTTGTCAGTAAAATACACGAAAACCTCAAATTGCATATATTTGTAGGACAGACCAGAATCAAGGCTGCCCTGTTTAGCCCCTTTCTGCATTATTTTTGATGTCAAGATAACATGGTGTGCTGTTTTCTACTTGAAATAGGGTCCAGGATTGAGTTGTAGCTGGACTGTGAAGGAGATGCTGTCTATGAGAGCTCTGTCACCTTGGGTGCAGACATCAGAAAGTATGTGTCAAGCAAGGCCACAGAAAAGGAAAAGGACAACTGTAGCAGGAGAGAACTGCTTGGCTGTTTGGACCAGAATAATCAGAGGAATCTGTTTGGACCAGAATAATCAGAGGAATCTGTGTAAGTCACATCTGGGAGAAAATTCAATTTTTTTCCCCCTCATGCTTCTCCTAGATATATTGCCTTGCTATATGTACCCTGAGAGGACTAGTCTGGGGCTGCACCAAGGTAAGAGCCCTCATAGCAGCTCTATGCAACTTCATTCCTCTGCCCTATACCAGGTCTTCCATGAATGAGGGCACTTGTTACTTACTGGCAGCACACCAAGGACAGTGGTAGGATTAGTGTTGAAGGAGAACGGCCCCACCTGCCCTGCACCTCCTCATTCTTTCCCGGTGCTCCGCTTCTGCTTGATACATCTCCATCAGTCTCTTTCTCCCCAATGTCACCCTCTCTTCCCCACACCCCAGCACATCCTATACCCTCTTTTCATCCTGGCTTTTGTTTTCAGGAACTGGCAGCTTAAGCCAGATGTCCACAGGTGCTTCTCAGTTTAAGCAGTTCCTTGTTTTGTAGGTACTTGTACTAAGGTACCTGTGGTCTCTGATGTGTGAGCATATGTGATGTACACTGAACAGACCCAGCTACACAACTTGTACACTGAACAGTCTCTGCTATTAAAAAACAAAACAAAACAAAGCCAAAAACTACGTGTTTGTTTTCTGTCAGGGAGGGAAACACTGAGACAGTAGGTATGTGAAAGAAGGGTTTCAGCCATGGAGGTAGTCGAAGTCTCTGTACCTTGGTTGTAAAATGGGTGTGGAAAACGTAGTGCTGGGAGCGGATTCTGCATCCAAAGCAGCTTTCCAGTACTGAGCACTCATGGTAGGAATTACAGGATCATTCAGGTTGGAAAAGACCTCAGGAGGTTCAAAAGCAGGGTCAGCAATGAAGTCAGACCAGTTTGCTTAGGGCTCAGTCTGGTCTTGAAAACCTCCAACCATCACCTGCACAACCTCTCTGGGCAACCCATTCTACCGCTGGACCGGTCCTAGGATAGATGCAGTATGGCCTTCAGATAGACTACAACTCATTAACCACAACGCTCTGACCCAGTCCAACCAGTACTTTACCCATCCAGTTGGCTACCCATCCAGACCACAATGTCCTAACTTAGATACAAGAAGACTGTGGGACACTGTTGAAAATGGTAAAACTAATGGCTAAACTCATGGTAAATGACATCCACTGCTCTCCCCCCATCCACAAATCCCATGCTTTTATCAAAAAAAGGCAATCAGGCAGGTTCACCAGGTATGATTTATCTTCAGTGAACCCATGCTAATTATTCCCAATTGCCTACTTCTCCTTCATGTGTCCAGATATATCATCCAAGAGAACTTGGTTCATGTTTTTTCCAGGGATTGAAGTAAGACTGGACAACTTGCAGTTGCCTGGGTTATCCTTTGAGTGCTCTTTGAATATAGGTGCAACATTTCTCCAGTTGGCAGGGGTATCCATGGCCTCTCAAAGATGATCAAAAGTGGCCTTGCTGTGGCATCAGCCAGTTCTCTCAGCATCCTTGCACACAGCCCTTCTGTTTCCATGGACTTGTATGACTCAAGTTTTCTCCAGCAACTCCTGATGCATCCACTAATGGTCATCCTTCCCATGGTCTGTGAATCCCAGGCCTTTAGGCCTGGGGGACCTTGCCAGTGAAGATTAAGGTAAAGAAGGCATTGAGTTCCTCAGGTTTGTCTGTGTCCACTCTCACTAAACCACACAGCCTATTCAGTAGCTGTCTGCCATTTTCCTTGTTCAGCCTTTTACCACTAATTTAGCAGTTGAAGCTCTTCTTGTTATCCTTGTCATGCAAGTTGAAACTCCAGCTGAGCTTTGGCTTTCTTGACACCATCCCTATAGGCCCAGGCAATGTTTCTAAATTCCACCTTTGTAGCCCATCCCTCATGTATGCTCTTCTTTTGCATTGGAGTTCTGCCGCAATTCCCTGCTTACCCAAGCTGGTCTCCTGATACATCTTCTTTTTTCCTGAATACTGAGATGGCCTGTTCTTGCACCTGGTTGAAGCTTCAGAGACCTCATTGCTGCTGGAGGCAGTGATAGGGTAAAAGGCTGCTTCTTCCGCTGTTGTGCACTGAAACAGGCAGGGAACATGATGTCCTGAGCTACAGAACTAAGAAGCCAGATATCTTAGGGGTGCACCTTTAGGCTGACTAGCATTGAGTAAGCTGCAACCTTTCATCACAGTTGGGGCATTAGTAATATCCCCCTGCTGCATGGATTATCTGCTTTGCTGCTGACACTGCAGGTTTTCTATGCTGGCGTGCTAATAGGTTCTTCTCTCTCTTCAGCCACAGATTTTCATGAAACTGTAGGAACTTCACTGTTTTTGAGAAGGCTGCCCCTCTATCAAGTTCCATTAAAACTCATTAGCATTAAAAAAAAAGGAAGGGGAAGGAAATAGGCAGATGTACTAGTTTTGTGCATCCTTTACTATCTAAGGAGCCCAGGTTAAATGGTACCTAAAAGTGTAATTAAAGACCCTGCAGGCTCATTAGGTGCAGAGTGTGGGTATGAGGGTGGAGGTGGAATTAGGATTGCTCAAACAATTTTTATTCTGGCACTTCCTAATGTTTTAATCTTTAAATTAACAAGCCTTGATTAATTTTAATTCCACAAAAATATAGTGAAAAGTGCTGTTGTTACATAAATAGATGCACCATTCACTGCTGTTCTGTCTCTCTGCCCGATATTAGAAGCATGAGGAGAATTCCCCAGGGAGTTCTGGATTTTGGTTAATCCGGACCTTTTAATGCTAATTAAAGTGTGTATTTGTATGGTTTGTGGCAGAGACAGCTGCAAAGACTCATTCTGCATACCTGGAGGCCAGCATCTTGTTTGTTTCCACAGTGCACACTGGAAGGTGAATTGGAAAAAAAGCAGTAAAATATTCATTTCCAAAACTGTCACAATGCAAGTCTAACACCCTTCATGGGTCTCAGGAAACAAAAAGCAATCAATTGTGAAGTTTGAGCAAACCAGTGCGAAGAGTCTCCCAGACTGCAAGAGACTATTGCATATGCAAGTTCTGCATTACTGGCAGATATGGAGAGGAAACAGGAAAGCAGAAGTCACTGCACTGGCATGTTTGCAGGCTGCTGAACCAGACACTTTCCTACAGACATAAAGATTAGTTGCCCACTTGGCCAAATAGAGAAAAACAGGCCCGTCAAATCAGAAAAATATTTTAGGTGACAGCAAAATGCATGTCCAACACTTTGGGTAGCAAAACAGTTGTCCAGGGGCTGCATCTCTTCACAGTGAGGCAGGTCCTGGGAATGGTTCCTCTTGTTGCTATCTGGCAGTTGTGAGCCTGGAAAACCAACATGTCCCCTAAAAGAACTGCAAGCAGTTGACAGAAGTGCAGGGAGCTACATGACCTCCACCATTCTAAACACCAGTAAAAGACTAGTCCATTATGCAGTCTTACCTCTGAATATTTTTTTACAGAATACAGTTTTAAAGGCTTGTCTACACTTCAGCTCACTCCTCCTTGTGATGATGTTCCTTTTCCCATGGCACAGTACAGATTTGTCATTGTAGCTGTAACCATTCGTGTAAACATCCTGACAATAAGACTTCTCTGGCTAAAATAAATTACACATGCCTTAGAAAGTTCTACTTGTGGACTCCACAAACATGAGGTAAAACACCCTCCTGACTGCTGGATCTCTGCTACCAATCTTTTCTGAAGCCTAAGATAACTCAACAAAAGACTTAAAACATTACCTGATATGTTAAAGTGCTTTCTTATTTTGGTATTTAGTTGTCCTTGAGCCGGGTTGTTTCCATTTGTGTCTATACCAAACTTACCCACTCACGTAAGACAAGCAAGTGGAATTATTGACATGCCTACATAAAAATCAGTTGTGCACTGACAGCTCCAGTAGTGCCTTGCAGGATGAATCTTGCAAGGAGAGAAATGGAAATTATATTATATTATATTATATTATATTATATTATATTATATTATATATTTCATTTTATTTTTCCATGGAAAACATAATCAATTTCATGGCTTTGCAAACACAAGTAGCTGAAGCTGTTTTGGAATCATTGTATCTGACCATATTTTATGCTCCATTTGAAATAAGTGAGTGCAAAATCCAGGCAAATTGTTGTCCAATTTACATTTTGAAGCAAAAGGAAATTTTAACAATTAGCCTTCCTGCTGCAGCACTGTCTTCGTTCTTATTTTTTAAATGTTTCTTCTCCAGCACAAGCATGGCTCCCTCCGCCAGCAGGGTCACCCACGCGTTGCATGGCTGGCCCTCGTCCCCTCGAGTGCCGGCCTGCCCCGAGGAAGGCACCCCAAATCAGCCCCCCGCACCGTGGGTCGCCTCCCCCGGGGGTGGCGGCCAAGCTCCCCAGCCAGCGCCCGGCAGCACCGTGGGTTTTAGCTTCACGGCAGCCGCAGAGCCGCGCCGTGGGCGGCGTGCCGTGGGTGCCGTGCCCCCGCCCGCCGGCGGCAGAGCGGCTCGAGCGGCAGCGAGCGGCTTTAGCGAGCACGAAGGTGTGAGGCCGGTGCGGCGCAGGTCGCAGTAGGCGCTGCTGCAGCGCGCTTCTTCCCTGCCACACAGCCGGATTTGCTCCCTACCGCTGATCTCTGTTGTTAGGTCATTCTAGCCACAGAGCTTTTCTATCTTCCTCCCTTCTCGTTTTTTTCTTTTTTTTGTTCCTATTGTAAGCTTTTAAAAACATTTTCCTCTTAAACATTAGCAACCAGGGCTCTAGTATTACTGTATTTTCACAGTTCTTGCTCATCCTTCCTTACTATGCTGTTGCACAGCCACGTGTAGCTAGTACAGCACTCAGTCATCTTTACTTGATCCCCAATACAATGGTGGTGTCCCGTTCTGAAGTCATCAGAGATGTCTTCAACACGCAAGCAGCCACTGCTGCACTGCAGGCACAGTGCTAATGAGACAAGCAAAGACACTATTCTGCTCAGACACTCCCAGACTTATCCTTTGTTCTCTGCACAAAGAAATGTGTTATATGGGAGCTAAAGAATGGAGTAAGGATCCACATATTGTAAACAAGATTGGATGCCTGGTGGTCCCAGAAAGCAGCTACTACAGGTCCAGGTACACTGCAGCCAAGATGAAGACAAGAAGAGATGCACAGTGCTGGAAGTGAGCTATCCAGGTAGAGCACACAAGGGACTTTGCTAAATCCGCTTTGCAGGGATGCTGTTCAAGGGCCATATGATTACAATTATTACATAACACAACACATCATTGTTCATATTTCCAGAAAGCAGTGATGCCTGTCGACAGTGGCTCCCTGTTCTGGCTTTCTCTCTCTCTCTTTCTCTCTCCCTCCCCTTCCTCTTTCCTTTTCCTTCTTTCTGCAAGACAAAAAAAGGTTGGATGATTTATCCATGCCTCTCCTGCACATTTGTTCACCTTAGTTCAATTTCTGGTGTTTGGAAGACTTGTTTTGTGGTAACTGCAATTTCTCTTCAGTGCAATTTAACGTGATTGGATGCATACTCTGTTTCATACTCTTTCAGCTGGACATTTACCTGGAATGGAATTCCCTTCCCAAACATTATTTAAAACACCAAAGAGAATGTTGCAATTTATGATAGCTAATAACTAAGAGAAGTTCTCAACCACCCCCCCCGCCTTTTTTTTTTTGCCTTTCAGTAGTCAGATTCAATAATGTATTCCTTCTGCTTTATACCACTTTGCAGAGGTAGAGAGCAGCTACAATATAGAGGCTGGGTGAGGAGTATATAGGCTGACACAGGATTTTAGACAAGTCCGTGCAAGTCACTATAAACACATTTCCCTCTCTTCTGTTTTGCCTCTCTCTCTGCATGCCAGAAATCCCCAGCATGGGACTTCTTAATCCCTCTGCAGGAGAACACAGAGGACACACAGTATGTTCCCACACCCACACCCCACAACACATGGAGGCATGCATGTTTCCTTGAACTCCTGGCCTTCTGCTGTCAGGTTCTGTAATTGCAAAAGAGCAACTCAGCATTTTTATTACCTAGTGGCTGCAGGAAGTGGCATGTGAAAACTGCAGAGAAGTCTAGAAGTAATTACCCTGTTTAAGAGTAGTCTGTGGCCTTCTTCTGTTTCTGCAATAGCTGTTGACCAGAAATGACCAGTAAACATAAAAGGAACCAACTGGGCCCTAAACCCAGAAAGATGAGAAATGGCGCAGTGACTATATTTGTCATGCATACATTCAATGCTACTGAAAATGAGAGCTAGCAACTATTTGGGAAAGAAGCACAGTTTCCCTAGTGCTGCACTAGAAGACCCTACCCTTTGCCAAGGGAAAAATCTGCCATCTATATGAATAACTCCTGAGTGGCCTTACTTGTACTCTTACCAGAGTGCAAAGCTGGGACCACTGTTGTGCAGAGAGGGGCACCAAACAGGACACTTGGGACACAAATATTGAGGCATTACGTTCAGAATGAAATTGAACTCGGTTTATATTATTTCCCTACAGAATTATAAAAAATTCTTTACAGAGGAAATATATGAAGGTTCTTGGGGAAAAGCTGCACTTAATTTTGCAAACTTTGCACACTCTTGTTGTATTAAAATTTCCTATTCTGGATTTAGTATTTCCTTAATATAATATAAGGTTATTCAGAGGAAAAAATCATTCAAGGTTCTCCTCTTGTTGTTTCCCACCCCCCCCAACTTATTTCCTAGGGTTTTTTTTTAAATACTACAACAACTTCCTCCTTCCTCCTTCCTCCCCTGCCCCCTTTTTTTCCCCATGAGGCACATGTATTTTTCAGTGCTGACTCTAAGGCATGAGGAGCTACAGTTCTGTTTAGCTGGAAAAAGTCATGCTTTGTCTTTCTGAGCATGGGCTGTCCGTTTGTCATGTGTTTTGGTTTGTTTGGGTTTTTTTTTTAATCGTGAGGTTTTACTGCAAATTACACTCTGCTTGTTTTTTTCCTTTCCATCGCTAAAGGAGAGGTCTCTTCAGCATTTTAATATTCCTGTATGAAGGGCTGTCCTGAGCCTTTTTAGAACAGTTTGCTTCAGAAAAGGTGGTTATGCATTTGTGCTATCTGTACGCATCCATTTTCTTAGTCCCTCTCTGATAGCTTTCATATCTGCTGGCCAGCTTCAGCCATGCTAGATGGAAGGGTAGAAGTCCCAAAGACTTTGATGTCTTATAAATTTTGTAAAACTTGGCATCTAGGAAGAGAGACCACCGGTACTATGTGTAAGGGAAGGCAGAGGGAGGTCAGGTACTCTCTCTTCTGGCCAGCTCCCCAAAAGCTCAGAAGCAGGGGTAAGCTGGGCAGTTGGCACTCTGACTCCTGTTCCAAGCCCGCCACGGCACACACTGCCTCTTGACACCCTGTCCACTCAACCAAAAAGAGCTCAGGGTCACGGGAGGCACTCAGTGTGTTAGAGGGAGCTCAAAAGAAGAGGCTAATGTGGCAGAGTGGAAACTGGACAGAAACCCATGGGAAATACAGGTTCTGTAGAAAGACCAATTTGTTTGGATTTTTATTACACCAGACCAGAAAGTAAAAATCAGCTGGTTAAAAACCATGCCTATTTTCTTGGTGCTTTTTTCAGTCTTAATGATTCTTGGTTCACAGGATCACAGAGTTGCTAAGAAAATGTGGAGGATATAGTTTAGGTCTTACTTTAATCTATTAGACTAGGTTTGTATTTCATGAAGTACCTTTTTTGTATTCTCATGCTGAACTTCACAGTTGCTTCCCACCTCGAGCAAATACTCAGTTCTTGTTTTGATGCATAATTACCAGATTTGAACGCAGAATTATTTTGTAGCGATCCCAATTGTTATAATTTGAAATTCCCTTTACGGCCCTGCAGAATCACTGAAGTTTCTCTTGATGCTGTAGAGCTAAACTCACATCAGAAACTAACCAACCAGAGGCTAATTCATTTTCTATTCTGTGCTGTCACACATGCTAATATAGCTGAAAATGCAATTACACCATTTAAATGTTCTTAAAAGCACAAGTTTTTAAAATCAGAATTGTTACAGATAATTTTGAATACTTTTAGGGAGTAATTAGCATCTGTATAAATTACGAGTTTTTTACATCCTGTGGCATCAGACTAGGAAGCTGGAGTAATCATTTGACTTAGAAAACCTGACTCCACAGACTGCAAAACTTCTAAGTGATAGACCTGAACGCATTTTTTATTCCAACAGAAATCTCATTCAGATTTAACTGTCATTATGGCCTTTACACGTGCTCAGGTGATACGTTATAGCATTACACAGAGGCACCATAAGGAGTTGTTCATACAAAGAGCACAGGATAAACCTCATAGCACAGATGCCAGTAAAGATAATCCATGTAGAACTGATTGCTTGTAAAACAATTGTAAACTGTGATAGCAAAGCCAATGCAGTCAGACATTCAGGCTGATGTTGCAATATATTATGCTGACTCATTACTAATGCAAAGAAAAAACTACATGAAAATAATTTACTAAAATTTTACTACATTAATGCTCTAAAATCCAGCTGTGCATTTCCCCATGGAGCACACCATCAGTTGCATTTTTAGAAGGGCTCCCTTGCTGACTGAAAGGTTGCCAGGAAGATCCTATATTTTTAATGTAAATGAGGAAGCGTGCACACTCATTTCATAAAGGTGAGGTTGCTTACTTTTCACCTACGTACTCAGAAAATGAGTAACGCTGTTGGGGAAGAAAGCATGCCCTTATCTTTCTCATGTCAGAAGTACTGTGAATTACAGCAGAAGCTCCTGTTGTCTCAGACACCATATTCCCACAGTGGAAGAGGTGCAAGACTTCACAGTAAAACAATCACTGAAGATTTCAGAGAGCCTTTCAGGCATGTATTTAGGTCCTATATTAATAGTTCATATTCTTTTCTTTAATCTGTTTCTCATTTGGCAGACTAGCACGATTTCAAGTGACAGCATATTAACTAATTAGGGAAATAAAAGACTAGGTAGAATAATATCACTGAACAGCAAGTGTGCTAGATAATGTTCAATGTTTCAACTAGAGTAACTATTTTGAAGTTAATAGTGAAAAAAACATGAATGGAGATACCTATTACGATGAAGCCTCCTGATAGGGGAAGGTAGCTAAAACATAACAGCATGGACTGCCCCTTGCTGAGAACACGCATGTGACACGAACAATAAGCACCACTCAAACCAATGGTTCTCAGGCTCTGTGGTGTTGGCTATGCTTTGCCTTTCTACTGGATGCTTCCTCCTGCTGTGGATTGTTCTGGATCCCAGGGTCAAATGCACTAATGGCTTGCCTCAGAAATATGGTTGAACAGCTGTGGAGTAAGAGTCAATCACATACTGGCAGTCAATTCCCCTTTGACCTTTAGCTCTGAGGCACATCAGAAATACCGCAATTTAACTAATCTCACTAATAACACAGGGAAAGATATACCACACATGCTGGAGGGCAACTGCTAGGCTAAAACTAATTTGCATGAAATTGTAGGAGTTTCTCCATAGTGCCAGTGTGAAAAGAAACACTATTTTAGCATGTTTGTCATATGTTGCTGATGTTAAATGTCTAGGAAAAAATATTTGGAGGAATCTGCCCAATTATCAAGATGAACACATCTAATACAGGTGCATTGGTTTTAATTAAGCCATAGAGGGTTCTGATGGGAAGTTGCACCCCTCTTTGCTGGACTATTTTCTGTCTATCTGTGCAGACATTGGGAAATAGCCTGCTGCAGGGTTACTGCTTCAGAAATGGGGAGAAAAGCTTCCCCAATCTGCTGCTGCATCCCCTGTGCAGAGCATGTTGAAAGGTTTGGCTTGTATTTAAAACCAGGAGCAAAATAAATTTCAAAGTAATGAATCCTTTTGTACAGCAAAGTACCTATCTCCACCAAATCCTCCTAAAAAAGGCTTCTAACAAGATAATTTACAGGCCTGGCAGCTGAGTGAGCAAAAACCATAAGTGGAAAAATGCCTATTGTAAAACTCTGCTCTGTCCTGAGCAAATTGGGATAGGAGCAACTTTCAGACAATAGCACATCTGGTATGACAACATGGTTCATAAAATCCTTTTCAGACAACGCAGCAATAGCAAAACATGAACAAACTTTTGGCCTAGCAGTCAGCCCTACATTTGCCTGACCTAAACATTTACCAATCAAGAAAAGCTAATCCCTACTCTCCCCCATTTTCCCCACTGCTACCCAGATGGTAAATCACTCATTTAAGAGAAAGAAAATGTTAACTTTATCATTGCCTCCTGGTCTCCAAGCTTTTAGGATTTCCTCATTTGATTTCCACATTCTTTCCAGAAGACTGGAATTTTACTCCAAAATAAAATTTTACTTTAGTGAAAATTTGACATTCACATACAGACATGCAGCGCCATGAGAACTAGATCTCACAGCAGAGAGACCTGGACTGCAATAGGGTATGGAAACCACAATCCCCATTCGCAGCAGTCTCTGAATTGTCCAATATGTTTTCCCTTGTGGGTCTTTCTGTCCAGACTCATGCTTAACTTATGTTTTATAGGTTTTATAACTTGACAATGTATTGTTGCCCTACCCACATCTTTAAATCACTCTGTGTTCAGGAATTTTGTCTCTTGCTTCGACTTAATCTGAGTCAGCAGCTGAATTATGTTTGTTCAATTTATGTCCAGCAAGAATGACTTGTTAGGCTAATACTGTTTTTAAGCGTCCTTTTGAATGGGGTTTGCATAGAGGCCAGAATGAACAAGATCTTTTTGTTGCAAGAACATTAAAGAACATAATAAATTACATCAGCTATGTTTAGGTCATTTCTGCATATAATCTGTAAAACTGCTCTTTAAAATAACTTCAGAGCAGGAATGTATTTGTTCACATTAACAATGTCCTAAAGGGTATGGAAAATGAACTGAGACTCATGTCGGCTCCTTCTATGCCAAACTGAATGTTCTGCCTCTGATGTGCAGCCTGTTTTTCCTGCTGTGGGTGGGTATGGGAGGATGTTTGGAGTGTGGAAATATTATTACAAAGGCAAGTCAGGGCTCCCAAAGCCTGTGGTGTTCAGGAGGGTTTCTCATGTTTACCACACTGGCTGCTCTTGTGCCTGCTGTCAATGGTCCTGCCAGGACAGTGCAGCTCTGGGCTTGCATCATGCTGCCTGTGAGCCTGTGGACTTTTATTTTCCCTGCCTCTCCAACATGTCCCATGTACGGTCCATAGCTATTTCATTGTGACAGCAAGCAATAAGTTCCTCAGGAACTGCTTCTTCAGTACCAAGCATAGTTGTCTTCTTCCATAACAATGTAAAGCTACTCTCATCACCAGCACAGGCCTCTGGAGAAGCAGCCTGTGTCACCTGAAAGAAACTTTGATCCCATCTCAGGTGGGAGCCTGTGTTTTCTGGCCTTCTAAGCTTTGGGGTCTCCTTGATCCCCTGGGTGAGGCCAGGGAACGCACAGGGCTTCAGCTTTGGTGGCTCAGTTCTGCTCTGCAGCGCTGCACCCCGTTTTCACAATCCTCTTCAGCTTTCTTCTCAGGACAAGCACCTACCAAGTTACTTCAGCCTTGCAGGAAATGCTTCATCTTCTTTCCCTCAGCCTGCCATTGCAACTGGTAGGGGTCCTGCTGGGCTTTGGTGTAGAGCAGGGGCAGGAGTAAGGAGCTGAGACCTCCTGACCTGGGGTTTGACTGGGGCCCTGCCCTGTGCAGGGAGGAGGGCTGTCTCAGGTTGGCTGCTGACAGCATCTCCTTATCGCCATGGTGGGAATCACAGAATCACAGAGCCACAGAAGGGCTGAGGTCAGCAGGGACCTCTGGAGGTCATCTGGTCCAACCCTCCTGCTCCAGCAGGGCCACCAAGAGTCAGTTTCCAAGGTAAGATGTGAGAGTGAGCTGGAATTACTTGCTGCGAGTGTTTATATTAGACGGGTCTGCAAACTCTCTGCACTTAAAGGCAGCTAGTGGCTCCCAGACCAGTGTAAAACATCTGGCAGACAGTAATTATATGTGGTTTCTCACTTCCCCATCATATGGGAACTGACACGGTAGGTTTGCAAGTAGTAAGCTCTTGCCACTCAAAGGAGAGGACTGGCCTTGTTTTCTCCTTCTCTAGGGTTGTTTGCGTACCTCCTATCTAAAATGATTACAGTAGGGCTGAGTTTGAACCATGGGGTTTACTCTGCTAAATGGTTGATTTTAGGTTTTCAAATTTAGACCTTACTTCAGCTACTTAGAATGCAATTGTAACTGATCATCTTTGAAGACAAGCTCCAAATCCAATAGCTTATTTAAAGAATCTAAAATAATATCTAGACATGTTTATGTCTAAAATTTAATCTGTGTTTTTGAGAGAGAAGTTTTAAAGACAGATAAATTAGATAAATTCTTTAGTCTTGAAAATAATTTGTTAGAATGGAAATGGATAGCTTTTAGTTCATTGTATGGAAATAAGTCTCTGTGTAGTTTCTGGAAGGTACTTATAAAAATTTGAACTAAAAGACTTTTAGCAACATTTAAGAATTAGTAAGGTGTGTGTAGATGTCCCAAGGTGGCAGTGTTAGGCAGCCTTTCAGTTGTTTTCTGTTGGACAAGAAAACCCTGTATCCTGGGCTAACAGGCAGTGGAACAGCATTCATTTTATTATGCAAGTCTCTGGATCACTGTTTCACACAGCAGCATCTGCCAGTAATGAAAAACAAAATTAATAAGTGCAATTATTTAGGGGGTCTCACAGCACAAAATAGATGACAGGCTTAAACCTGTCACTTTTTTCCTCTTATGAGGCCAAAGTAAATCAGACAGAACTTTAGGTACAAGACAATAGAAAGAAACACATCTACTCCAGCATCCCTTGAGGACAGTTTTAAATGGTGTTCCTCTGCAGGGCTGGCCCAGTGTTAAGGAAATACTCTATACACCTTATTCTGTGTCATTCATACTTTGCTGTCTCCTCCTGGAAAAATCAGTATCTTGTGTGCACCAACTTCTGACCCAAGAGTTCCCCTCTCAATCCCAGGTGACAACCAAGGCCACTGCTTTGGAGTGCCCCAATAGACTCAGCTGCCTAAACTTGCTTCTGTGCCACCTCATCCTAATCCTAGGGATCTTTCACCTTGCATCACCACCACTGAGCCTGACTGCATCTGGGGACCTGTGTCCAGTCTGGGCTCCCCAGAGCAGGCCATTGGAAAAAGTTCAGCAGATGCCACAGAGATGAGGATACTGCTGGAGCACAGCACATCTGGAAAGAGGCGGAGAGAAAGGACTTTGTTCAACCTGGAGACAAGAAAGGAAAGGAGGACTCTTGGATGTCTTCAACTTCCTTGGGGTGGGGGAAGAGAAAGGAAAGAGCCAGGCTCTTCTCAGAGGTGCAAAGGGACAGCACCAAAGACACTCGCCAGAGACCAAAGGAACCTCTTCTTCCCCAGGAGGATGCTTGACCCAGGAAAAGAGAAGCCATGGGATCTCCACTCCTGTGGATCTTCCCAGCTGACTGGACAAGGCTTGGAGGAGCCTGATTCAGCTGGCACGCCTTTAAGCTCCATGGGTGGTGATGGGGCAAGTGGTGGATCATAGACCTCCAGAAGTCCCTTGTGAATGAAATTATTCTACAATACTATCTCACAGCTTCCTGAACAGAAGCTCTGCTTCTTTTCCTGAAATATCCTCTGCAACATGTTAGCATTCCAGAGCTAACAGGGGTAGTACTCGGTGTGCTAGCTGAATCCTCTCCTTGGAGGACAAATACAGGCAAGAGGGGGTAATTTGTTGTGAGGCTTCTTTGCCCTGAAGCTGTAGTATTGGTGAAAACTGCCCTGGCCTCAAATCACCAAATATATTTCTACTGCCTGTTCTTCATCAAACTATGATCCCCTAATTCATCCTGATTTCAGAAGCTACTTGTGTTTTAAAAAAGATACTTTTAATTCATCATGTTACAGCCAGGCAAATAAGGTGGGATTCATCCAGGTATAAAGCTTTAAGAAAGCCTCACAGGAGGAAAGGTAGTCTGGGGCCTCTATGAGTAAACCTAGGTGATGCCTTAGCTACTGGAGAGGAGTAAGAAGAGTTGATGGCAGAAACTGTAGCAGCAGCACAAGGTGCAAGCAGGTAGAAAGGGCCTACTGGCCCTAATGGTCTACTCCAGGGAGAAAAGTAGCACAAGAAGATGTTTGTGAATGTGTTGCCTGAGAAAAAATAGCTTAGCAAGGAAAGGGAAAGAGCTGTAATCTAACATGGGTGTATGCTTTCATTCTGTCAAAAAAGGGGAATACTATTAGCTTGGCTTGCTCAGAACATGAAGGTTCTTCAGAGGAAATCACCACAGAGCTAAAGGATGATGTGTTTCCCTTTATAGATAGCTCTTCCAATATTGTGTGGTTTTTATCTGTACATGGACTATGAATTATTTTCTATGTCCTGGGTCTAAGCCTTGTGTCCCATGATTTGCCTTGGCTTCCTTAGTAACAAAACCTCAATGTGCATGCTGAAGAAAATGAGCTGTGATGTTTTCCTAATGAGAAGCTGAAAATACAGCCTTTGTATTCCTCTGGTATCCAGCTTCACAAATGTGCCCATTGTTTCTGCTTGTTTTGTGCCTGTTGCACTAGAAATACTGAAAAAAACCAGTGTTGTAGTTGCAGAGCTGTACTTGGGAATCCAAGAGCCCTCATACCTCAGCTCCAAATTTCTACAAGGCTGGGACAGTCTTTCTGTCTGTATTTTTGTTTTGTTATCCATTTGAAACACCTTCTTGCTCCTTTTAAAGTGTACTCAGCTTTCTTAAAGATCTGGCTGCTTCAGGAGCCACAACTCCACCATTAACATCTCTTATCACTATACTCTAAATATGAAGCTGCACTGGTCACCATAGAAATACACTGTCACTGTGAGTCTTTCATGCATTTCTCATCATGCAAAAACATTTCTCAAATTTCTTTTTTAAATCTGAACTGCAGTAAGCTAACCCACATGATCACACTATTAATCACTGACATTGCTTTGTTTGATTGCCTGGCATTTCAGTTTATCCAGTGCTTACTTGGGAGGAGGGAAGAGAGAAAGGTGGGACAGCACCTTCCCTGCCCTCAAACTGTTGCCCACTCAGGGCTGCAAAAGCCTGTGGAAGTCTTATGCCACTGAAATAATTCTGCAGCCTGCAGATCCTCCCCCATGTGCTTGGAAATGCAGCACAGATGGAGCTGTGCTGTCAGTGGGGATTACATACTGGGGGAGAGTGGCTATGTACAAGAACCCTGTCAGTGTTTAAACCCACTCGCTGGAGGCTCGTGGGGTGAGTGGGAGGAAGAGAACATGGGCAAGAGCTGTGTCATCCCAACTCTGGGCTGGGTCTTGTCCCAGACAGGGAAGCACAGCTTGACAGGCTGTCTTCTAACCAAGCACAGAGTACCACCTCTGGAAACCCACAGTGGAAATGGATTTCACAGCACCTCTAGGAAAGCCATAAGTGGCACTGAAAAGTAGATTTTTAATGAAGGGAAGACAGTCAGGAAAAGAAGTCAAACCACGTATATTTTCTGCTTGCACAGAGTGCGAGTTACAACCCAGGGACCCAAAAGGATCAGATCAGGTCAAATGGAAATAACAGCTTCTATTTTCAGGGCATAGTAAATCCTGCATGCTGCACCACTTGAAGGCTACACATGCTACCAAATCAGGATGTGCCGAAAATCTTAGCAAGACAATTTCTCCTCCTCAATGGAGAATCATGTACTGTTTCATATTCAGGAAAGTTTCAGGGTTTTCAGTGTCTGACTGGTGTTAGATATGGGGCTAATGAGGAGGAAATACTTTTGAGGCCACTTACTCAAGTGTAGGTCTCTTAGCTCTTGCAGAATATTTTTATTGGTGTGCTTTTTTAACTATAGTTGAGCATTATATGTATTTCAGATAGTATGGTAATTGAGCTGGTATTATTGGCCAAACAGGCTATTTTAACAAAGTGCTGGATGGCTGCTCAGTATGCAAATGCTATAATGACACTGAACTTCGGAAAGAGAAAATCACTCATATAGGAACTGTATATTGTAGCATGCAACAAATCTTTGAACTACCCAGTGTTATATGAGCCAAACTGAATCTTTAAATAAATGGGTATAGAATAACCATTAGAGATTTATCTTCAGTAATCAATTGAATTCTAACCTGCAGCACTCAACAGAATTCTCTTTGCCAGAGATTTGGGCTCCACAGTGGGACCTGTTCCCACCCTCACCCACACCCCACCAAAGTGAAAGGTCCTCCTGTAGGAATCTGCTGGGGGGCCCATCTCTAAATGAGGAGGCTAGAACAGCTGTAGTCCTGTGCTTGGATGGTCCCAACACTGTCCTCAGTCCATGCAACAACCCATTGAGGAAACTGCCCACTTCAGTAGACGACTGGAGATAAATGTGAAGATTTGACTCTCCCTTTACATATAATGGAAATTTCATTTAAATGCCTTAAGCATAGATTTAAGTACAAAACTTTGTATTCACGAACCTGTTTAGGTTGACATTGGTGGCTAAATCTGATTTCACAGAGTGTTGGCTAAAAGCCATAAAATTGGTGTTAGCCCTGTTAACTGTTCATCTTCTCTGAAGTCCTTTACTGTCACCCTGTTTTTCCCCCAGGATAACAGTGAGGACTAACTCTCCAAAAAGATCAAAACAGTGCTAATAAGCTAGCATGTGAGGTACAAATAAGGCAGAAAAATGCTAGGGAAAAATCCAGGGTTTCAAAGCAGTCTAGTACAATGGTTGGTACTTCAGAAGTGCTTGCAGTTTTATTCAAGTGGCCTAAGCAATCTTTGTTCTCAGAGAAACATGGAACTTTTTCATTCAAGTAAAAAACTTTAGGGAACCTAAAATTGGGTTTAAGAATGGAAGTAGGTTGCTAACTTAATTTTGTTTCTCATAGAAAAAAAATATTAAAAACAAAACTTTTCAAAAGGGTCTAAAAGTATCAATTTAAGAAACCAAAACCAGATGCCTGACTTCCAGAGTGAGCATTCAATACTTCCTCTACTGCACCTCTTCAAAACACCCCAAATCATTAGTCACTGGTGAATAATATAATCTTCAGAGTTTGCAGAAGGGATAAATATGTTCCTGCCCATGACTGGGGACCTCAGCAGACTGAGATTCATTAATCAGCACTGCCTTTTCCTCAAGGAAAATGACAGCACTTCTAAATTTTATCTGTAGTTTTTGTAATGTGTGGGTGATTTGGCTGACTCATTAACCCTGGAGGGAGATTGTTAATCAGTAGATGACTGCTATGTGTGCCACAAAGCCATGATTCAGATTTGCTCCTTTATGGGAATGCCTGATTGAAATAAATTGCATGTCTTACATTAAGCTGTAGTCTTCTTATTTTGATCCTTGTTCTCCTAAGAAACATGGCTTATGTAAACAGTCCCTGTCTTTTCTCTGCCTTCCCAAAATCTTTGCTTTCCTTTGCCAATCTCCAAAAAATTTATCAATAAAATAGTGACCTCAGTGTCTAGTTGTCACAAGGTTTGTGGTTGCAGGTGGCTGGGTCAAGAGACACCATACCACTGTAGCTCTCTTGAGAGAAAGAGTTGCAGTCCTTACTAAACCTTAGTGGAAGAAGGGGTATGGGAGCCAGGGCTTCACTTCCCCTGTTACACCCAGTGAGTGCATGACAGTGGGAGGCAGGTTCTCCTCCTGCACATCTTCATGGCCACTACAGAACAGTTTTTAGATATGCAATTACAGATATCCAGAGAAATTACCCACTGTTGCATTTTTTCCAGACAGTTGATTTATTTCTACTTTTGGTTTTGATGTAAATAGCTCTTCTACATCCCAGTGTGCAGTTACAGAACAGGACAGCTATTGCAGGCATGAAGAGGACTAAGAGGAGGCAGTTAGTAAACTTTGTCAAGGTCTTAGGATTCTCCAGTATAAACTACTGTTAGAAAGTTATCTTAGTCATAAGCTTGGAAGTATGGCAGGGCTTTGTACACAGAGCTGGACAAAGGCTAGCTGAGTGCCCCAACTCGGCAATTCCTTACCTAAAATTGTTTAAAAGAAATCTGGAAAAGCTCAACCCAGAAATCCCTGGGCTTTATAGTGGCTGGCTTTTAGAAGGCAGCCCACATGCTAAAATGTTCTTTCAAAACTGGATGTAAATTCATAGCTTCAACTGTACCTTAGTGCAATGTACCTTGGTTGGAAAGTAAAAGAGAAAGCAATGCAGTAGTGTCAATTTGGAAACAATCAAAATCCAGTAACCCAGGTGTTTTTAGGTCATGACACATATCCTTGTGCCACTGCCACATAACCTCTTGGGCTCAGTCACAGGTCACACACCAAACAGAAGGGGAACCACCTGTTTCATTTTGCCTACCAATGCTTTCAAGCTGTGTGCAGGAAAGGAGTGTGTTTGTGGTATGGATACCTGAAAGTGATAAATGGGGAATTGGCTTTTATGTATAGGTACCACATTTTCTGTAAAACTTAAGAAAAAAACAAATCCAAACTTCATATGCTGTCTCCTCCACTTTCTCCCTTCCTCCCCTTCATCCCCTCCTACAGACTTTCACAACAGTTTGTATTAACTCTTTCCCCTCTTCTCTGCAATATTGTTCTCTCCCTTAGTATTAATTTGTGCTTAATTTTTCCCTGCTTAGCTTGTCTAGTAGATCTCAGTGTGGGCATCTCCCAGCCTCCCTTCACTCCTCTTGCTCAGCCCATTGCTTTGCTCATGGCCATTCCTGCTCACTCCCTGCAGCCATGGGCCCATTAATTTGCCACTCTTCCATGACTCTGCTTCTTTGCAGTCCTTATCATTTGCTCCTTCTCCCGTTCCTCCTTAGACTTCTGTGGTTTTGCCCAATTCTTTCCTTCTGTCTTTTTTACCATCAGTGGCTGAGGCTCCCTTGCACTCCTGACCTCTCTCCAGCTTTCTTCCCTTCCTTCTATTTAGGGAGTGCTCCTTACCTCCCCATGGAGAAACCCAGACCCAACCTATAGAGCTTTTCACTTGTACTGGGGTTTATGTGACAAGGTTTCAGTAGGGGGGCCTTTGTGAGGAGAGGCCAGGGCTGCTCCATGCTAGACCCATGAAGGGCACAGCTGAGCCCCTCAGACAAGATGGTGGCACCCTGGGGAGGAAGCACTTAAGAAAGGGCAAAAACACCACAAAGGCAAAGAAGGAAAGGAAAAAAAAAGTGTGAGGAGCAGCCCTGCAGACACCAAGGTCAGTGAAAGACGGGGAGGAGGTGCTCCAGACGCTAGACCAGAGATTCCCCTGCAGCCCATAGAGAAGACCATGGTGGAGCAGGTTGTCCCCCAGCAGCCCAAGGAAGACTACAGTGGAGCAGATATCCACTCTGCAGTCTGTGGAGGACCCCACATCACAGCAGGTGGAGATACCCTGAAGGAACCTGCTGCAGCCTGTGGAGAGCCCATGCCGGAGCAGGCTCCTAGCAGGAGCTGTAGCCTGTGGAGAGGACCCCACGCAGGAGCAGGTTTTCTGGCAGAAGCTGTGGCCCATGGGGGGCCCATACTGGAGCAGTCTGTTCCTGAAGGACTGTACCCTGTGGAGAGGACACATGATGGAGAAGTTTGTGAAAGACTTTATCCATGGGAGGAAACCCACACTAGAGCAGGGGAACAGTGTGTGGAGGAAGGATTGGCAGAGAGGAACCATTACGGACCGACCACAACCCCCATTCCCCACTCCCATGCATGTGTGGGGTGAGAGGAGGTAGAGGAGTTGGGAGTGAAGGAATGAGGCTGAGCCTGAGAAGAAGGGGTAGGGTGAGAGGAAAGTATTTTACTCTTGTCTTTGTTTCTCACCATCCTACTCTATTTCTAACTGGCAATAAATGGATATAATTTTCACCAAGCTGAGTCTGTTTTGCCTGTGATAGTAACTGGAAAGCAAATTCCCTGCCCTTACCTTGACCCATGAGCTTTTCCATCTTTTATTCTCACCCTGTCCTGTTGCTGAGGGGGAGTAAGAGAGCAGCTGGGTGGGAGCCTGGCAGCCAGCCGAGGTCAAACCTACACATCACTCTTCATGGGACATCTTCCCTTGCCCAGTTCCTTTAACTGGACTGTCAGCCCTCTGCAATCCTGTTTTTTTCTTCACCACAGGTGTCCTCCACACTTTCCTCAGCAGTCTTCTCTCCTTTGTCCCCAGCACTTTCTGGTACTTCACTGCTTGACTGCTGATTTGCCTGCTGGCTGTGGGACCCCATCCCTGTCCCATTCTAACATGGCACTGCAACTGTAACCATGTGGGTATATCCATGCTCAGCCTCTCTCTCACTGTTAGTTTTATGCCCTAGCACATCCAGGAACCAGCTGCCTTCTGAAATCTGGTTTGAATATCACCTTGGCATCCACACTTCCTTCTTTGATGTAACAAACTTCCCCTACACTATCCCCACTCACTATAATTCCATGCTCACACCTACTGCTTAGCTTCCTCCTTCTCCCCGGGGCAGTGGCTGCCTTACTGTGCCCTTAGACACTAACAGCCAGGCACAGAGGAAAAGGCAGCTTCTCCCGGCCACTACAGGGGGTGACATCTATGGGCAATCCTACTTGATGTTGACTGCTCTGTCTGGAGAAAGCAATTATGGGCAAGTTGACACTACTCTCTGAAGACAGTCTCATGACTGGGCTGGATTACTTTAGGGAAATGGACAAAAGTGTTAACCACCTTCTTCCTTTCCCATACCACATATATATTCAGGAGTTCTTTAACATCAGTGAAACAAAAGACATAACTTTACTTCATCCTCTTAGGCAAAGAGTGATCATAGCACATCCACATTAGACATAAGGGCAGTAATTCTCCTACACAAAGAGAAAGTTGGTTTGCTTATCCCTCAAAATGAACTTGCCGCTTTGAACTCCTGCCTAGTGAGTACTACGAACATGTTAGCTTGGCTAGTCCTTTCAGGCCAAAGCAGGACATAAATAAGGCAATGCATCAAGACTGATCTGTGCTGGAATGAAACAGTGCATAAACTAACTTGCTCTGCTGGGAGGAAGGAGGATTTCTCATAGCATCTTTCCAGGCAAAATGATGTTGACACCAGAAAAAGTGGCAACTGAGACTGTTTTGGAGGAGGGAGGGAAGGCTGATGAAGTGGAGGAGATTTGGGAAATTGTGTTGTTTGGAAAAGACATCACTTGGTGATCTCTCCTAGCCCATAGAGATGAAAAGTTTCTGCTACAATCCTCTGCATTTTATTTGGCAGTTGCCAAGCCCTTGATACGTAATAAGCTGTCAGCTTTCCCCATATCTCTTGGCCACATGACTATCTTCCACCTTATTAAGCAGACTGAATGTCTGTTCTTAGGCTGTAGTTTCCATGTAAGCTTCCAGAACTCCAGTTTTCAGATCTGTCATTGGAGACATGGACTTGTCAGCGGAGCCTGCCAGTGGCTCACAACTCATTTTAGGACATGGTTTCTATTCCCTCCCAACCTTCTGCTTGGTTTAGCAGCTGGTTCTGATGGACTTCAATCTTCCCCCATGGCTTGTAGCGAGGTCTGTCCCTTTGCAGTCTTACTGATTTGTTATTTTCCCAGAGAACTCCTCACAGCTGTCAATGGAAACACTGATGCTTGTCTCCATAGTCAGTAATAAATTGTCAGGAAGTTTTGTGGTTGTGGCAGCTTGTCCATGTTGCCTATGGTGTGCAGTGGATAGTTCTGGCTAAATTTCTTCAGTAGCTTGAAGTTCTGGGGAGACATGCATTAGCAGGTACACATCTTGCTGATCAGCCCTAAGTCTCTGTACTGTTTTGGGAAGCATTTTTTGTTCTCCTACATTACCTAAAATCTCACTCAGGCCTTACAAATTATTTTAATTTGTCTCCTTATCCTAAGGGTAATAAATGTTAGGAAACTGAGGGAGGCCCACCTACAGCCTCCAAAGATAATCCTTTTCTCCTCAAACCCTTTTCTGTTTGCACAACTATAAAGCCTGATCTGGGGTCTTGGAGCACATAAACTTACAAAAGCAGACCTGTTCTTTCAACCTGAAATGTATTCATTGAAACAGAGCTGTCCTTAAAAGACAATAGGCTGAAAAACTTCAGCTTGTATTCTGGCCAAGAATATTTCAAAAGCATTTTATGTTGAAGCAGATAACTTATCTAGCATCTGACCTGCGACCTAACATGTCCACTGACAATTGTGCTCCCATTCAAAGAAAGCAGCAAGTGCTGACTCTGCACAACTGCTTTTGAGGCTGCAGCTGAAGCATCCTTGAGGAACTGTTGGATATACTACATGTTGGTGCAGTGGCAAGCAGAACTCACCAAAGCTCTGGCTGCAACCAAAGTACCTAGTATCAAAGTATTCTAGTCTACCTTGATTGGTTTAGTGTAGACTTGGTAGTGTAGGTTAATGGATGGACTGGATGATCTTAAAGGTCTTTTCCAACCTAAACAATTCTATGATTCTATGATTCTATGAAATAAACCTAAATTTCCCATGGTTTCAAGTCATTGTACATATCCTGATGAAAACAGAGTGGTGTGCAAACCTCCTCCAAAGCAGAATTTAAGCATGAGGAAAATAGGGAAGAGCCAGGAAGAAAGGAGAAGGGAAATGTTTGAAATTAGCTTCTGGAGGAAGAGTAAGTGTGGCATTGGTTTTGAGGTGTGCATTACTTAACAAGGTGCTTAGCCTGGTTTATAATATTGTCTATTTGAGTTCAGGGAATGGATTGTAGGAAACCTGTCCATGACTTGGGTGTGGGACCTTATTTTTCTAGTGGTGCAGACAGAAAATGTACAACTACTTAATAATTTAAATATAAAACCCACAATGTTTTTTGTTGTGTTGAGTAATATATCTCCCTGCAGGGCTGACACGAGCAAGCAGACAGCACAGATGGTTCTGCCTAGGGCAAGATTCTGCAAGGGGCAGCAAATATATGGACATATCTGGCTGTGGGTGCATGCAGATGAAATGGTGGACACCCCTGCATTCCAGCTGTTGACTCTGCTTCTGCACCAGAGATGCTTTCCCCCTTTGGAATTGACATGCCGACTGACATGCATATTTGCTTCTGGTCTCCAGTTACTAACTAACTGACCTAAACTAGGAAGCTGTTCAGAAAGTGGGCAATGTGTACTGTTCCAATAAGTTGTGAGTAGGAACCAAGGTTAACTACAATTAAAGCTCTTTGTTCGGAAAAACCCACCTTTTTAAAACTTTGTATGGTTATGTACAACCTTGAGCCAGCCTTGTCTCCTAGATACAGACAGAACTATTATTTTTTGTTATGTATTTAAATGTCTGAAGTAATACTATTAAATAAAGAGCTGGGCAGATATAAAAAGGAGGTAAAATGGTACCAGCTTGAAAATCAGACTACTGTAACTAAACTGTATGTAATAGTTTCAAAAGCAACTTGTATTCTCTTTTCATCCTCCACTCTTGTTTAGTTTTCTTGGTGGATTAGGTGGTAGATGTGATCATCAATATATAGTTTTCCCTTCTGGTAGTCAGCTCTTTTGTGTTTTCCCCTCATTCTTCATAGAATGAAGCATTTTCTGACTTACAGGAAAATTGGAAGCCACTTTCTTGTCTGTGAAATGCTAAGCTGGTGTGATTTCTACCTCTTGCCTGAGCTCAGAAAAAAATAATTTCTGATGCTCTGGCCAGCCATTCTTCCTCTTAGAAGGGGCAATTATTCATTGCAATGTTTTGAAGGCATCGCTGGAATCCCAACTCCTACTTACCTGCTCACCAACCCTGCAAAATTCCAAGGATGGTCTGACTCTGTGGCCTGTACTTTTTTAAACTTGCTGAGTCCTAAAAATTTAAGTACTTTCAAAATATCTCCTAGGAAAAAATGGAATGCTAGAGAGTGATGCTGATTTGACTGGTAGCATTCAAGGTGGAGGCAATATATTTGTCCTTTAATTGTTCGACAAAAGAATGCAGAATCCCTCTATCTCCCTCTTTCTGTAGTTCAGGCGTTCCCAAATTATATGTCCTAGTAGTAGCATGCAAACCATTTCAGAGTGGTATTCTGCCCCAACAGACTGCAGCCTTCTCCCTCATGCTGGCTTAGTAGTACCTCAGAAAAGCTTGGAAACCTTTGATCAGACCAATGTGGTCTCTTCAGACAGGCTGAATAAAAGATCAGTCACTCTTTCTCCTCCTCATCTAGCTGAGAGGTGGAGGCACAAAAGAAGTTGTAGAGCCAGAATGATAGAGGACATCTTTGGAAACACTGAGATTTTGAATTGGGTGTGCTTCAGTTGCTGATCTACTGTTTCTTTCCTTGGGAGAGATTGTCCTTTCCCTGTTGGGTACATGGCAGCAGAACTTTACTTGACTCAGCAACCAGAGAACCTTAAATGCAAGCTCCCAAGCATGACAGCTGTGTCATCTCTGCAAAAAAAATCCAGTGCAGATTTCTCCCTGCTTGTGCTAGGGGTGAAGATTTCCTCTTGTTCCCTGCCTTCCCTGCCAAGTCCCTGGAGCCCACAAGGGTTCAGGGAAGGCTCAAACTCTGCAGGACCTTATGTTGCAAATACATTCATGGGATGACTGGACCTTGTTCTTAATTACCTCTCACTTGTCCCTGTGTTTTCAGATAATATTTTTCTTAAAGAAAAAGGAGAAATACTACACAGTAGCAGATGATGGGGAGGTGGAGGAACAAGGTAAAGATTTATGACTATGTTCTGTGGTAATGAAGAGTACTGCAGTTCAAACAATTCCATTGTTAATACCTACAAGAGATTTGTCTTGACTTGAGATGTCTAAGACTGCCTTGGACAATTATCCCACAAAAGTATTGGCTCCAAGACACCAATATCCCATCCCAAAGAAATAGCTACTTTGGGGAGTTATACTCACCATTAAACATTTCTTGTTGTCTCCTGGCTACATCTCTTCCTCCTTCCCGGGTAAAGTAGTGAGTATGAACTATTCCAAGTAAACACCATAAAAGCAGGACACTGGTTCCCCTGTGAGACAGGATCACAAAGATCAACCAGAAAGAAATGGACTCACAATAAACTGAAGTGCCTTGTCTTCACTGGGGGAAGGTGGAGTTGTTTTTCACTGGTCCACATTAGTCAACTAGATGTTAAATTATAAGAAGTGCTTCCTAGGTGTGGGCACAGCTCTTGATAAGTCCAGGTCACTATCAAATTGGTTTAAGACATCCTGTTTCCCCTTCACATATAAACATCTGAATCCTTTCCAGTCCTAAGAGCCTGGCCTGGTTTTGGCTGGGATAATTTTCTTCCTAGTAGCGGGCATAGTACTGTCTTTTGGATTTAGGATGAGAAGAATGTTGATAACACACTGATGTTTTAGTTGTTGCTAAGTACTGCTTATGCTAGTCAAGGACTTTTCATTTCCCATGCTCTGCCAGGTGCACAAGAAACTGGAAGGGGACACAGCCAGAAGAGTTGATCCAAACTGACTAAAGGGCTATTCCATACCATATGATGTCATGCTCAGTGTATAAACTGGGGATGGCTGGCTGGAGAGCAGCAATTGCTGCTCAGGAACTGTCTGGGCATTGGTCAGTGGGTGGTGAGCAATTGCATTGTGCATCACTTGCTTTGTATATTATTATTATTTTTATCATTATTATGTTATTATTATAATTACTATTTTACTTTACTTCAATTATTAAACTGTTATCTCAAACCAGGAGTGTTTCTCACTCTTACTCCTCCGATTCTCTCCCCCATCCCATCGGGGTAGGGGGAGTGAGCGAGCGGCTGAGTGGTGCTTAGTTGCTGGCTGAGGCTAAACCACGACAGAGCCTCTGCCTAAAGTTGAGTGTCTCTCATACTCCTGGGGACCTTTGTGATAATTAGTGGTGGTGTAAGTAGTTCCTGCTTTGAGAAAGTCTTGTGAGAATCACCTATGTGATGCAGACCCAGCTATTGCATGGGATGGCTCAGACGGTATCCTCTGTGTCACTTAGCATGAAAGGTCTCACGTGGAATCCCTGTACCCCTTTTGGACACAGTCACAATGGGAAGTCACAGTCCACCCCATCTAGAGCTGCTCTATTTCAGGACACAGTTCCCCATGTCTGCAGATGTAGCCTTTTCTTGCTACACTCAAGTCCAGCCACCTGATGCAGCTTATTATAACATAGCTCTTTTCATAATGTATTATGAGTATTTCTTCAGAGTGAGGTGGCTGTTTGTTGTGCCTGGTGCAGTAGGAATATGCCAGTCTCACAAATAGGTATGATTACAAGTTGAACAAATGAATTTCTGAGGTCTTGATGGTAGTAAATGAGCCTCCCTGAACTCTCTTTTCTCCCTCTGTCTCTCTCCTGATTCCTGGATCAACAGCATGCTTCACCTCAAAGGCTGCAGCAGTATCTTGAAACATTTGCCTTCTAGTACCTCAGCAGAAACTTCTCTGCTATTGACATTGATCTGACACGCTATAGCATATCATCAGCATGTCCCCGTATTTTTTCTGCCATAAGAAAGCTGATCATAAATTTATAAATCTTGTGGTAGTCTTTCCTGACTACATGTCCAACTCCATGCAGATGAGTTACCAGGTGAGTATACTTACCAGTGAGAAGGCTTTCCAATAATATACTGGACATCGTCCAGATACTTCCAAGCCAATTTTTAAATCTTTTAATACTATTGTGCAAAATACTATAGGGGTACCTTGCAGAGAAATGGAAAGCTTAGAGGGGAAAGTGCAAGGAGGCTCAAGAAAAGCCTAAAAAGGAGTCTATCAAAGGCCACAGGAATCCCCAGCCATGCTGGAGATCACAGCATGAGCTATTTGTGTCTTCCCACAGAAGGAAGGATGTGCCACTTCAGCCCACAAGACAATAGGTGATATAGATATCTAGTTATTGTGGAGAATATTAACTAATATTTGGGGATAAAGCTCCTGTACTAGTGAGACTATTATATTAAGCAGCAAAAATGGTTTGTGCTGATTGAGCCAATGTAACAAAAGTGGCTATTTTGATTTTAAATTTGTGTTTTAAAAGACACTATAAGAAATCTGAAGTAAGTTTGTCTTTAGAAATGGAGAACCACCTAGCAGATCAAAAATGTATTGAGAAGATGTAACTGGAATTATATAATCAGGGGAATTGAGAGAGAAACAAAAAGTGTAGACGAAAAGTAGAGGGGCACTGTACACTTTAATCCTTCTACAGTGCTGTGATTCACCCTAGAGCAAGGAAAATTCCAGTGAGACCTGATTACAGTAAACGTGAAGCTAAAATCAGGTACTTGCAAAAGTCAATCAGGATGCAAGAATCAAACATAGCTGCTGTATATGCAGGAAGAGATAGAAACTTGATTGGGAGCTGTCAGAGATGATCTCTGTAGGATAACAGGTTTGAATTGTTCACTAAAATTACTTTAATCCCAGAAGCGAGGGCTCTTGTCACCCTGCAAAATATGAACTATATTCACATAGGATTACTGAACTGTTGCTGTTTTGGGAATCTACATAGAAGCAACTGGTGATTATACTAAGTTCACTTCAGGTGAAGTCCTGATGAAGGCCCTTTTGAAACAGGACAATTTCGAGGAGGATGCGCTGGAAGCTACACTTCCAGAAGTAAAAAATAGGCCCCCCACCCCAAGGTAAGATCAACTAGATTTACAGACATGTTTGTTGTCATCCTGGCAGATGCTTATTTAGCCTCCTAGGATAGAGACTACACACCTTCTTTGCATCTTCACAGTTGGATGCTTGAAAAATATCCCCCAAATACCTCAAAACTTTCAGCTATCTTTGATGTGTCTCCCTCAAATGCATTTAGACTAAACCCATGCTCCACTAGTCTTTCCTCCTGGGTCATATTTTCCACACCTGTTTATCCTCATGCCCTTTCCCTCATTTTTTTCTTTGAGTATGATACTTGACCAGTAGTACCAACAATGTGGAAAAGCTGTATCACTGACTTACAGGTCATACCCTTTTACACTTTGTGAAGGCACATTTACTTTCTTTTTTTTCATCAGGATAACATGGCATCGCCACCACCAAGATAAAATGCTTAGCTGTAGCTGTCATCCTTTCGGTGTCCCTTTCCTGAGCCCCATAAGACTCTGCTGCTGACCCCGCTGCATCAGTTCCACTCTCAGGACTAAGGGCTCTTCTCACTGACTGAGGTATTTCAGTGGTACTTGCTTCTTCACTGCATGCAGCCAAGACACTAATTTGCTTTACAGACAGTTCCAGAGGCTCATCAGGGCTCCTGAGGGGAGGCCCAGGCTGAAATGCAAACAGGCAGGATCAACATTCCCATATTAGTCACTTGTGTGGACCTGTTCTCCTTCCCTCCTTCTCTCCCTCCCTCCTTCTCTTGTTCTCTGATGTAACTGAAGGAACTTTGTTGACCCAAAAAAGATGCATATTCAGTCACTCAGGAGATTCCCAGGTGATATTATGGCTGATGTTCTGCCTGCTCCTTCATTTCTAACTCTTCATTCCAGTTCAAGAGTGCTGTCTGAGGTGTCCTCTCGTCTACATGACCCTGGTGTATATATTATATGCTGCATGACTGTTTGCAATCCACCTGCTCTCTCAAGGGAGACCGGATCAGGATTCCTGGTATTCTGTTCTGTGAAACAAGTGTTTTGAAGGGGAGAACTATGTATCTGAATATGCCTTTTATCTCTTAACTCATACCCTTCTTAGATAATGCAACTCTTTTAAGAACTGACACCTGAAATTTGTCAGGATCTATAGAAATGTTAGTGATCAGTGAACAAGAAGTGACTGGTCACTGTACCTAACTCTATAAAAATATATTGTGTACATGGCAGAGTTTGTGTAGAGGAATATTTGTCTATCACTGTATGTATACAGTGGAAAAAAATCCAAATCTTAAATATATATAAAGGTGATATGCTCGAGCTGGAAGACAAATGAACCTTCTTTTCCTGGTGTCGTGGTTTAGCCCCAGCCAGCAACTCAGTACCATGCAGCCGCTCGCTCACTCCCCCTACCCCGATGGGATGGGGGAGAGAATCGGAGGAGTAAGAGTGAGAAACACTCCTGGGTTGAGATAAGAACAGTTTAATAATTGAAATAAAGTAAAATAGTAATGCTAATAGTAACAGTATAATAATGATAATAATAATAATGATACACGAAGCAAGTGATGCACAATGCAATTGCTCACCACCCGCCGACCGATACCCAGACAGTTCCCGAGCAGCGATCGCTGCTCCCCGGCCACCCCCCCCCCCCAGTTTATATACTGAGCATGACGTCATATGGTATGGAATAGCCCTTTGGTCAGTTTGGATCAACTATTCTGGCTGTGCCCCCTCCCAGTTTCTTGTGCGCCTGGCAGAGCATGGGAAGCTGAAGAAGTCCTTGACTAGCATAAGCAGTACTCAGCAACAACTAAAAACATCAGCATGTTATCAACATTCTTCTCCTACTAAATCCAAAACACAGCACTATGCCTGCTGCTAGGAAGAAAATTAACTCTATCCCAGCCGAAACCAGGACAGTATCCACCCCTTATTCTATACCATCTACGTCATGCACAGGCCCTCCCCTTTCCAATGTGTTCCAATTAATCACCACCGCTTTCCCTATCTTGATATACACACAGATATCATTCCCTTCGTCTATGGCCCATCCCTCTAAAATGTCCGTTGAGTTCATTTAGCCCATGACTTTGGGTTCCATCTGTTATCACAGTCTTTTAGAGCAGGAGAGGTGGTGTGCAGTGTTGGACTGTTGCATGCTGAAGTCAGTTCTCATTCCAACATGGTTTCATCAAAGTTCATTTTCATTAAGCTGGGCAATTCTTACTACAATACCATTGATGCGGCATATAGCAATCATAATATATAGTATTATATACTTAATATTAACCTACTATATTATTATATTAACATGCAGTTAAGAGATAACATATAGTTAAGAGATAACATACAGTATTATAAAGCAATTAATATTATACAATTCAGTTCATTGGCTATTTTCACCCAAAATCAAATTCCCTTGAGGTACACATTGGGCTTCCCCATCCTTTCGCATCACCCACCAAGTGCACCCAGGTCCTTGAGCAAAAGCAATCCCACGAATGGGTTTGCCTTTGCCAGAGGGGGAAGTAACCCAGACTGTCTTCCCCAGCATATTTTTCATGTGCACTACAGGAACTTTATCTCCTTCTACAGTACGTAAAAGTTTTGATTGGGCAGGGCCAGCTCAATTGGCAGATCCCCTGGTGTTGACTAACCAGGTGGCTTTTGCTAAATGCGTATCCCAATGTTTAAACGTCCCACCACCCATTGCTCTCAGGGTAGTCTTTAACAATCCATTGTATCGCTCAATTTTCCCGGAGGCTGGTGCATGGTAAGGGATGTGATACACCCACTCAATGCCGTGCTCTTTGGCCCAGGTGTCTATGAGGTTGTTTCGGAAATGAGTCCCGTTGTCTGACTCAATTCTTTCTGGGGTGCCATGTCGCCACAGGACTTGCTTTTCAAGGCCCAGGATGGTGTTCCGGGCGGTGGCATGGGGCACGGGATATGTTTCCAACCACCCAGTGGTTGCTTCCACCATGGTGAGCACATAGCGCTTGCCTTGGCGGGTCTGTGGGAGCGTGATGTAATCAATCTGCCAGGCCTCCCCATATTTATATTTCAGCCATCGTTCACTATACCCAAGGGGCTTGAACTGCTTGGCTTGCTTGATTGCAGCGCATGTTTCACACTCATGAATAACCTGTGCAATACTGTCCATAGTTAAGTCCACCCCTCGATCACGAGCCCATTTATACGTTGCATCCCTTCCTTGATGGCCTGAGGCGTCATGGGCCCACCGAGCTATAAATAATTCACCCTTATGTTGCCAGTCCAAATCCACCTGAGCCACTTCAATCTTAGCAGCCTGATCTACTTGCTGGTTGTTTTGATGTTCTTCAGTGGCCCGACTCTTAGGTACATGAGCATCTACATGACGAACTTTTACAACCAGGTTCTCTATCCGGGCAGCAATATCTTGCCACAATGCGGCAGCCCAGATTGGTTTGCCTCTGCGCTGCCAGTTGCTCTGCTTCCATTGCTGCAGCCACCCCCACAGGGCATTTGCCACCATCCATGAGTCAGTATAGAGATAAAGGATTGGCCACTTTTCTCTTTCAGCAATATCTAAAGCCAGCTGAATGGCTTTCACCTCTGCAAACTGACTCGACTCCCCTTCTCCTTCAGCAGTTTCTGCGACTTGTCGTATAGGACTCCATACAGCAGCTTTCCACCTCCGATGCTTTCCCACGAGACGACAGGACCCATCAGTGAACAGGGCATATTGCTTTTCATTTTCTGGCAATTTATTATACAGTGGGGCCTCTTCAGCATGTGTCACCCCCTCCTCTGGTGATATTCTAAGGTTTTTTCCTTCTGGCCAGTCCATGATCACTTCCAAGATTCCTGGGCGACTGGGGTTTCCTATTCGAGCCCGTTGTGTGATCAATGCAACCCACTTACTCCATGTAGCATCAGTTGCATGATGTGTAGAGGGGACCCTCCCTTTGAACATCCAGCCCAACACCGGCAGTCGGGGTGCCAGCAGGAGCTGTGCTTCAGTACCAACCACTTCTGAAGCAGCTCGAACCCCTTCATATGCTGCCAGTATCTCCTTCTCAGTTGGAGTATAGCGGGCTTCGGATCCTCTGTATCCCCGACTCCAAAACCCTAGGGGTCGACCTCGAGTCTCCCCTGGTGCTTTCTGCCAGAGGCTCCAGGTAGGGCCATTCTCCCCGGCTGCAGTGTAGAGCACATTTTTAATATCCTGCCCTGCCCGGACTGGCCCAAGGGCTACTGCATGAACTATCTCACGTTTAATTTGTTCAAAGGCTTGTTGTTGCTCAGGGCCCCATTTGAATTCATTCTTCTTCCGGGTCACTTGATAGAGAGGGCTTACGATCTGGCTGTAATTTGGAATATGCATTCTCCAAAACCCCACAACGCCTAAGAAAGCTTGTGTTTCCTTTTTGCTAGTTGGTGGGGACATAGCTGTTATTTTGTTGATCACATCCATTGGGATCTGACGACGTCCATCTTGCCATTTTATTCCTAAAAACTGGATCTCCTGTGCAGGCCCCTTGACCTTACTCTGTTTTATGGCAAAACCAGCCTTCAGAAGGATTTGGACTATTTTCTTTCCCTTCTCAAAAACGTCTTCTGCTGTGTTGCCCCACACAATGATGTCATCAATGTACTGCAGATGTTCTGGAGCTTCACCCTGTTCCAGTGCTGTCTGGATCAGTCCATGGCAAATGGTGGGGCTGTGCTTCCACCCCTGGGGCAGTCGGTTCCAGGTGTACTGAACACCCCTCCAGGTAAAAGCAAACTGGGGTCTGCACTCTGCTGCCAAAGGGATGGAGAAAAATGCATTAGCAATATCAATTGTGGCATACCACTTAGCTGCCTTTGACTCCAGTTCATATTGAAGTTCTAGCATGTCTGGCACGGCAGCACTCAGCGGCGGTGTAACTTCGTTCAGGCCACGATAGTCCACTGTTAGTCTCCACTCCCCATTAGACTTTCGCACTGGCCATATGGGACTGTTAAAGGGTGAGCGAGTCTTGCTGATCACTCCCTGGCTCTCCAGTCGACGAATCAGGTTATGGATGGGAATCAGGGAGTCTCGGTTGGTGCGATATTGCCGCCTGTGCACAGTTGTGGTAGCAATCGGCACCTGTTGTTCCTCAACCTTCAGCAACCCTACAATCGAAGGGTCCTCTGAGAGACCGGGCAAGGTGGACAACTGTTTAATTTCCTCTGTCTCCAAAGCAGCTATACCAAAAGCCCACCGGTACCCTTTTGGGTCCTTGAAATACCCTCTCCTGAGGTAGTCTATGCCAAGGATGCACGGAGCGTCGGGGCCAGTCACAATGGGGTGCTTTTGCCACTCATTCCCAGTTAGGCTCACTTCAGCTTCCAGTACAGTTAGCTGTTGGGATCCCCCTGTCACTCCAGAAATACAGATGGGTTCTGCCCCTCTATAGTTTGATGGCATTAGCGTGCACTGTGCACCAGTGTCCACTAGAGCCTTATACTCCTGTGGGTCTGACGTTCCAGGCCATCGAATCCACACAGTCCAGTAAACCCGGTTGTCCCTTTCCTCCACCTGGCTGGAGGCAGGGCCCCTCTAACACTGGTCACAGTATTCGCTGTTCACTTCCTGTAAATGTGAATCAAAAGTCCCCTGATCAAGGTCGGAAGTAAAATTAGCCCTCTTACTCTGTCTGGGGAACTGCTCACTGGAAACTGGAGCTGCAATTTTCCTGGGAGAACCGCCTTTTCTAATAGTTTTTCCTTGCAACTCACGCACCCGTGCCTCTAAGGTTGAGGTGGGTTTTCCATCCCACTTTCTCATGTCCTCTCCATAATCACGCAGGTAAAACCACAGGGTGCCCCGTGGTGTGTATCCTCCATATCCTCTCTCTTGAGCATAGGGACGTTGACTCCTAATGGCTGAGACACTGGTCCGTGCAGGTGGGGAGTAGGACAGATCCTCTCTGAGTTGTTGGAACTCTTGGCACAGTTTTTCCACAGCTGAGACACAGGCCTGTAGGGAGGAAGAGAGCTTTTCTTCGTAGTCCCGGAGTTGTCTAGCCACTTCATCCACCGTTGGTGCCTCGTCGTCTTTCCAGGCTAGTATTGCCAACGAGTTGGAATACGATGCTGGTGCGCTCCGTACCACCTTCCGCCACATGGATTGTGTGCACCTGACTTCATCTGGGTCTTTGGTTAACCGCTCATCATTCAGGTCACTGTAAATCACCTCCAGCACGCCTAATTCCCTCAGGTACTGGATACCTTTCTCTACGGTGGTCCATTTGCTTGGGCGGTATAAAACATCCTCCTTGAAGGGATACCTTTCCTTCACGCTTGACAGAAGTCGCCTCCAGAGGCTGAGCGGTTTTGCCCCTTTTCCAATTGCTTTGTCAATGCCCCCTTCCCTGGAAAGGGATCCCAGCTGCTTGGCTTCCCTACCCTCTAAATCCAGGCTACTGGCCCCGTTATCCCAGCATCGGAGCAGCCAGGTGATGATGTGCTCGCCTGGATGACGACCGAAATCTTTTCGCATATCTCGCAGCTCACTCAGGGATAGGGATCGGGTGGTCACCATCTCATTTATGGGTTCTTCCTCCTCTGGTTCTCGTGATGGCCCTGGTTCATCTTCATCCCTTACTAAACGAACTGATTTCCTCGTGTATTTTTTCTTCTGTATAGGGGCAACTGATACCGGCGCAGGTTGGTTCTCTGGTTTAGCCACAGTGTCTGTCACTGGGGTTTGAGTAGCCGCAGTGCTCATGGCTGTGGCTGGAGTAGCCACAGTGCCTGGGGCAGGGGTTTGAGTAGCTGCAAGGCCTGTAGTGGGGGTTGGAGTAGCCGCAGGGCCTGTAGTGGGGGTTTGAGTAGCCACAGTGCTTGTTGTTTTGTCATCAGATCCAGAGACCTTCTCTTTCTTTTGAGGGTACTGATTAGTGTTGACCACGGCTCGATAGGCATGGGCCAGTCCCCAGCATGTTGCAATGATTTGTGTCTCTCTGGAGCTACCAGGGTGACAACATACTTCTTCCAAATACTTTACTAGTTCTTCAGGATTCTGCACTTGTTCAGGGGTGAAGTTCCAAAACACTGGAGGTCCCCACTGCCCTAGGTACTTGCGCATACGTTCCCACACACCCTGCCACTCATAACTATCCAGCCTTGGGGTAGATCTCTGGATGGTATTTTTAAACTGCTTACTGACCTTTATCAAAACGGAAACAACATTCCCAAGAATTATCAATAGAAGTATCTTAACTGCCCAGGGGTGTTCAAGATACAGGAAAGTTGTTGTAATGAAGGAGGAAACATCATAGAAGAAAGCAGCAAAGGTGCCATTCTGTATTTCCTCCACAACAAGCCTCTCAGAGTAAGAAGTATAATTGCTAACTCTCTCTATGAGGTAGTACCCGAAGTACAGTAGTGACTTCTGTATGAAACCCAAATACCAAAGAATGCTCAAGGTCAGGGTTTTGATAAGGAGCCTCCCAAGCAAAAGATCATGAATCACTGCAGAGCATAGCACACTACACAAACTGACAGCAAGCTTTAACGCGTGCTGCAAAAAAAAGAACATGGTGCAGATCAGAAGAACTAATATCGTGACCGGCAACTGTTAACAGACTCCTTAATACACTCTGGTTAATCTGTTGTTATCTCAAACCCTTCGTGCCCCACGTTGGGCGCCAAAAAGGACTGTCGTGGTTTAGCCCCAGCCAGCAACTCAGTACCATGCAGCCGCTCGCTCACTCCCCCTACCCCGATGGGATGGGGGAGAGAATCGGAGGAGTAAGAGTGAGAAACACTCCTGGGTTGAGATAAGAACAGTTTAATAATTGAAATAAAGTTAAATAGTAATGCTAATAGTAACAGTATAATAATGATAATAATAATAATGATACACGAAGCAAGTGATGCACAATGCAATTGCTCACCACCCGCCGACCGATACCCAGACAGTTCCCGAGCAGCGATCGCTGCTCCCCGGCCACCCCCCCCCCAGTTTCTATACTGAGCATGACGTCATATGGTATGGAATAGCCCTTTGGTCAGTTTGGATCAACTATTCTGGCTGTGCCCCCTCCCAGTTTCTTGTGCGCCTGGCAGAGCATGGGAAGCTGAAAAAGTCCTTGACTAGCGTAAGCAGTACTCAGCAACAACTAAAAACATCAGCATGTTATCAACATTCTTCTCCTACTAAATCCAAAACACAGCACTATGCCTGCTGCTAGGAAGAAAATTAACTCTATCCCAGCCGAAACCAGGACACCTGGTTAATCTTAACAAATAAAATCTGTCTGCTGAAAACCAGATTTTTTTTACCCCAGAAAAAAAAAATGCAAATACTGGAAATCAGCAAAGCTCTATCATAGGTTGGTTTTGGTCAGCAGTGGATGGCCAATACCCAAGTCAGAGTGGCTACTTTCTCTCTGTTTGGAGGAACCAGAGCCAGAACTGATCATATACAGAAAACTACTTGGAATAGTAGGTGGACCATGAATTACATACTGTCCTATAACCAGTATTGAGACTTGCAAAACATGTGGAGGGTTGAAGGTATGTATGGGACAACACAGCAGCAGATAAATGTGAGCAGGGTGGATACATACTGCTGCATCCACTTGGTTAACATAATTTCTTAGCCTGTCAGATTTATGCACTGGTATCACAGCAACCTATTGGAAAAAGAAGTCAGGGACCTGAAGAGATGTGAGCCAAGCACGCCTTGTGCAAACCATGCCTTGGGCTCATCACAATGAATAGGTAGCAATCTGCCAAGTTTCATTGTGGTATCACTGCATCTTGCACTTCAGTTTCATATCAAAGCTGCAACTCAGATTAAAACAAAAAAATCCCCAAGGGAAAGGACATCATGTACTGCATTCTAATAGTCTGGAGCCTATCTGCTTATGAAACCCTTACCCCTGCAATTTAGTAGCAGCACATGCTGGTAATTCAAGAAGAAATTTTTTGAGCCCTTTTTCCAAATGCCTGTCTTTTCCTCCTGTAGCCTGCTCCTCTTCCCAGTATTTACTTCTGCTTTTCCATGTCTGCTTTTGATTTTGTACAGGGTGTCTGGAGTGTATCTGACACTGAATTGCTGGAATTTAAGTGGTGATGTTAGTGGTTTCTACATGTGTAGGCAATCAAAAATCCCACCAGTATTCTGTATATATGAAGTCTGGTATGTTAGCAGCCAAATGGTAACTGATGGTCATAAGGAACCACACCAGTCAGAAAGGTAACTTCCTTCTCAGCTTTAATGCCATAAGTACAGCTGACAGTCAAAGGGACAACACATTGACTTGCACAAAGCAGCAGGTTGCAGGCAGGTTTCCTCTTACTGGAGCAAGCTCCAAGTTCTGAGAATGGAACATCATAGATGCAGAACTCCTGGGAACTGAGCATGGGTTTTTGTTTTGCTTCTCCCTGCTGCCCCCTACCCCCAGTGTAAATCTCATCATTTAACAGTAAGGATCTGGCTGAGGCTTTTTGTGTTTAAAAAACAAATCCTTGAAGGGATCTAAGCCATGTTTATATAAGTACTTAGTGGTAACAAACATACTTATTTCCTGAGTCACTAAATCCCTCTCTAGTTCAGCTTTTCTATCTAATGTTCATCTTTGAAGCACTAAAAGGTTTTCTGGTGAGGAAGAATACATAACCAGAAGTTTCTAATTGCTAGTTAACAGTTGCTGACGTGCTCTGCCAAAAGCCTTAATCTTTCACTTACCAGTGGGAGTATTTGTAAGCCTAGAGTTACATTAAGTGGCAGGTATTTGCTAAAATAGTGTGTTTCATCTTTTCCAAATGATTGCTGAATCAGTTTGTCTTGTACAGTTGAGTGGATTTGGCTAGAGGGCTTAATGAACCTGATTTACGTGAGTTTGACACTAGAGAGAAAACCAGGAATTTTTTTTGCCATGAGAAATAGAGGAATTTGAAAGCCAAGTAACAGTGAGGATTGAAGAGCTCAGGTGGGTTGAAATGACTGAGGGTACAATTAAATATCTGTCTCTTGGGTTTAAACCTCTCTGGGTTTTATAGTATCCTTTAATCTTAAAAAAATGCTGCAGATCAGAATAGGGATAAAACTGGTCAGCTAGAGGCTGAGACAGCATGCCTTGTCAATTCTATAGCAGGGACAAAAGGGAGAAAGATACCAACTCCCCAAACCCCAAGGATTGAAGATTATTGAAAGAAATAGAGGTGAAGGAGGTTGCATAACAGTTACAGAGTTAACAACTGTTATGGATTACGCTTAAACTAAAGTAAATCTATAACAAAACATTGATTAATACTTCAGAATGTGTCTGAATTTGTGCAGCAGTGAACCTCCAAGTTGCCTCTGATTTACAGCTCCCCAGCATAGGATTTGTATGGCAGACTATACTTCCCTGTTTGCCACAGTGTTTCTGGGAGAGTGTGGGTCCCAGGTCAGATATGTGTCAACAAACTGCATCTCTGGGTTTGTACATATTAGAACAAAGCATCTGGATGGTGAAAGCAGATCTTGCTAAAGGCGCTTTCCTGAGGGAAGGCATGGTGTTTGTCTGTCTTGGAAAGAAATGGCTGGTCTTTTGAAGAGGAGGAAAAGTCTATTGGGGCAGATAACTGGGGAAGTTGTGGCAAAGAAACACAAAAGTCTTCAAGCCCAAAACCTAGGATGCAAAACAAGGGAAAAAGTGGTTACTTAGTCAAGAGAAGAGTGACTGAAGGTTATGTCAGTTATGTCAGAAGACAAAGGATATGAACTGCTTTGTCTACTAAAATCATAGCAGGAAGAGCAAGGTTAGAAACTGGGAAATACTTTCTAACTATCAGACCAATAAAGCAAGGCTACGTTGTCAAACCTATTTGAAAGCCTCAGAGGATGGATACTGTATGTCTTCACGACCCACCTGTCAGAAACTTACACAGTACAGATACCATTGATTGTATCACTTGGTAGATCAAATGACCTTTCATGGTCTTCTCCTCCTAGCAAATGTTTGCAGAAAGGGGGAGGAAGTGAGCTTCTAAGGCTAGTATTGCTGGCAAAGCACATGAAGGGGACTTAATGGTAGCACCAGAAAGGCCACTTAGCAAACAGTTCTTCATACTGAGCCATCTGGAGCTGCATGACATGGCGTGCCCCGGCTACACAAAACATAACTTTCATCTGCTTCAGCTGTTTCATTGCTGAAGCAAAAAATGCTCTTTAGTCAATTTCTCCAGTTGATTGGCCTGTCACCTATGCAGCTGTGTCCAGAGGGGATGCTAAATCATACCTCCCCCTGTAAAGGACCTCTAGGTCTTTGTTTTTAAATGAGAGGATTAGTAGACTACATCTCTGAAGTCAGAATTTACTTGTGGTAAAAATGACATTCAGAATATTGGTTCCCAGTGGTTCCTGAGCAAGAATGAAGTTAACATTCAGTCATTAGGATGTTAATGCAGAACCTACAATGTAAGAATGGCAGTGTTTGATCTTGTGATAAATAGAGGAAGCAAGACAGCCTGCTCTACCTGACCATCCTTTGAGCAGGGAGGCTGTCCTGGACGATCTCCAAAGGTCCCTTCCAACCTCATCCATTCTGCAATACTATCATAAAATGCTTTGCACCATCTCTTTATTGTTAAGAGACTTCTCCGGTCATTAGCAGGAGAATGGAGGTTTATGTGGCTGGAAACACCACAAAGTCAGTAACAAATGCCAGTGGTATCTTCCCAAGATTTTACGAATCATGATTCCATTCCCAAAATATCATGACTGACAATACTAGAACAGCACTTGTATATAATCCTGTTGTTATTACAACACTTGAAGCATAGTCACAGTCTAAGCATTTCTCTAAACCTACATGATCTCTAAGTTTGTAAAATAAATCTGGATATTCTTGCATGAACAGGAACTTGTGTCTTGCATCTCCAGGAACTGAAACTTTAAATTAAATGCATGCTAAATTTGCAAAAGTTGGTGATGGGGAATGTTTTATACTCTTGATGGAAATGTTCAGTGCAGGCTAATGCAACACAATGCAGGCCTGTAACATACATGCATTTGAGCGGAATGTGGTACATCTGTGTGTGCAGATATTCACAAAAGAAACCTGACAGTGTAAAAGGAAAAGGTGTAAAAAAGACGTCAAAATACAGGATTTTACACATGTGTCTATGTATATGTACACTTATATGAATGTATGTATAGTGTGTGTGTTCTGAAGTGATCATTTTGTGCTGCTAATGCCCAAATCTTGTAGATAATTCCTGTAAGAATAGGTTAGTCAAATAATTAGTGCACGGTACATTCATCTAGAAGACAAAAGCTGGTGAATGTTTGGGTTCTTTAGTTTTAGGCTGCAAGGTGTTTGGAGCCCAGCTCTGAGATCTTTGGTTACTACTACAGTGTTTTGCTTGCTGCCTGCCATTTTAACCTGAATGAAGAAATCTAAGTGAATCCAGTGCTGACTGAAGATTTATGACCGGGAAAGACTCAGTGTGAAAGGTGGTGATCAGAAATCAGAAAGTTGCAACTAACAGATAAGTATCTGTACTCAGAGTGGCAGTAAGTGGTGAGGGCCTGTTGGGAGCTAATAGCAGCCAAGGTGAAAGGTCTTAATGGAAAAAGCAGCCAACAGTTCACTGACAAAGTTTAGTCACCTAGATCAGCCTATTCACACATCATCTAAAAGGCAATGTTGTTCCTGAGCACTTTGAGAAAGTTGCTCTGCCTTCCCAGGATGATTCAGCAATTTTAGATACTCTTTCTTCTGTTAATCTAAATTTTCCTGGACAATTTTGATTTCTCTGCTTGACAGTTAATCCCAGAATTACAGAAACATTTAGATGAGAAAGGACATCCAGAGGTCTCCAGTACAACATCTTCCTTAAAGCAGGGCTTTCTCCAGCCTGGACTTGAAAACCTCCAAGACACACAATGCACAGCCTCTCTGGGAAACCTCTTCTAAAATTTAACTATCCTCATAGTGATCTTCTTTTTTCCTTTCCGTCCCATCAGAATCTCTCCTGATTCACTTCCTGACCACTGGCTTTCATTCTTCTGCCATTTGCCTCACTGAAGACCCTGGCTCCGCTTTTTGTAGGTGGCCCCCTTGTAAGTGTTAAAGGCTGCTCTTAGGTCCCCCTGAAGCCATCTCTTCTCCAGGCTGAACTATTCCAGTTCCCTCAGCTTCTCCTTGCAGGACATGTTCTCCAGACCCTCTGCCATCCTGGTGGCCTCTGCTGGTCTTGATCAAGTTTATCACTGTCTTTCTCATATTGGTGCACCCAAATTGATAGCCCAGGGGCTCAAGTGCATCTACATCAATGCATGCAGCATGAGCAACAAACAGGAGGAGCTGGAAACCATTGTGCAGCAGGATAGCTACGACTTAGTCGCCATCACAGAAACATGGTGGGATGACTCTCATGACTAGAGTGCTGCACGGGATGGCTATAAGCTCATCAGAAGCAATAGGCATGGAAGGAGAGGTGCTGGGTTGGCTCTGTATGTTAGGGAGTGTTTTGATCGTATAGAGCTCAACAGTTGTGATGATAAGGTCAAGTGCTTATGGGTAAGGATGAGGGGGAGGGCCAACAAGGCAGATGTCCTGTTGGGAGTCTGTTATAGACCACCCAACCAGGATGAAGAGATAGATGAAACATTCTATAAGCAGCTGGCAGAAGTCTCACAATTGCTAGCCGTTGTTCTTGTGGAGGACTTCAACTTGCCAGACATCTTCTGGAAATACAACACAGCAGACAGTAAACAGTCTAGGAGGTTCCTGAGTGTGTGGAAGATAACTTCCTGACACAGCTGGTAAGTGAGCATACCAGGGGAGGTGCCTTGCTTGACCTGCTGTTTACAAACAGAGAAGGACTCATGGGAGATGTCATGGTTGGAGGTCCTCTTAGGCTTAGCAACCATGATATGATAGAGTTTTCAATTCTTGGTGATGTAAGGAGGAGGGCCAGCAAAACCGCTACCATGGACTTCCAGAGGGCAGACTTTGGCCTGTTCAGGACACTGGGTGGGAAAGTCTCATGGAAGACAGTCCTGAAGGGCAAAGGGGTCCAGGAAGGCTGGGTGTTCTTCAAGAAGGAAGTGTTAAAGGCACAGGAGCAGCCTGTCCCCATGTGCCATAAGATGAACCAGTGGGGAAGATGACCGACCTGGCTCAACAGGGAGCTTTTGGTGGAACTCAGGAAAAAAAGGGAGAGTTTACCACTTTTGGAAAAAGGGGCAGGCAACTCCAGAAGAGTACAGGGATCTTGTTAGGTCATGCAGAGAGGAAATTAGAAAGGCAAAAGCCCAGCTACAACTCAATCTGGCCACTGTTGTAAGAGATAATAAAAAATGTTTTTACAAATACATTAACAGCAAAAAGAGAGCCAAGGAGAATCTCCATCCTTTATTGGATGCAGGGGGGGGAACATTGCCATCAAGGATGAGGAAAAGGCTGAGGTACTTAATGCCTTCTTTGCCTCTGTCTTTAATAGCCAGACCAGTTATCCCCAGGGTTTTCAGCCCCCTGAGATGGAAGACAGGGACGGGGAGCAGAATGGAGCCCTCATAATGGATGAAAAGGACCTGAGGGTGTTGGTTGACAGCCAGCTGAACATGAGCCAGCAGTGTGCCCAGGTGGCCAAGAAGGCCAACAGCATCCTGGCTTGTGTCAGGAATAGTGTGGCCAGCAGGAGCAGGGAAGTGATTGTCCCCCTGTACTCGGCACTGGTGAGGCCACAGCTGGAATAATGTGTCCAGTTTTGGGCCCCTCACTACAAGAAGGACATTGAGGTGCTGGAGCGTGTCCAGAGAAGGGCAATGAAGCTGGTGAAGGGTCTGGAGCACAGGCCTTATGAGGAGTGGCTGAGGGAACTGGGGTTGTTTAGCCTAGAGAAGAGGAGGCTGAGGGGAGACCTTATGGCTCTCTACAACTACCTGAAAGGAGGTTGTAGGGAGGTGGGCATTGGTCTCTTCTCCCAAGTAACAAGTGATAGGACGAGAGGAAACATCCTCAAGTTGCACCAGGGGAGGTTTAGATTGGATATTAGCAAAATTTCTTCATGGAAAGGGTAGTCAAGCATTGGAACAGGTTACCCAGAGAGATGGTGGAGTCCCCATCCCTGGAAGTGTTCAAAAAACAGGTAGATGTGGCACTTTGGGACATGGTTTATTGGGCATAGTGGTGTTGGGTTGATGATTGGACTGATGATCTTAGAGGTCCTTTCCAACCTTAATGATTCCTGGTTTTTACTTTTATTAAAAAATAATGCAGCCACCAAGCCAGGACACATGAAATTATTACTCTACCCTTAATTGGTTTAGTGGTGGACTTGGTAGTGTTAGGTTAATGGTTAGACTGGATGATCTTAAAGGTCTTGTCCAACCTAAATGATGCTATGATTCTATGATTCTAAAACTGGACACACTATGCCAGACTCATTCTAACAAGTACCACATAAAGAGGAATAATCACATCGCCCAATGTAGTGGCCTGTTAATACATCCCAAGATGCTGTTAATTCTCACCAGTGCCAGGGCATACTGGTGGCTCATGTTAAGCCTATTGTCCCCAAGAATTCACAAAGTGTTTTCAACAGACCTGCTTTCCAGCTAGTCGATCGCACCCCAGCCTGTACTGCTGCAGGAACTTAAGTCTGTTCCAGGTGCAGGACTTTGTATTTGTTGAATTTTATTCCTACAGCCTGTTTAGGTCCCTCCTAATGACAACTCTGCCCTCAGGCATACAGACTGCACTCCCAGTTTGGTGTTGTCCACAGACTTACTTCTGCGTGTCCAAGTCATTCACAAAGATATTAAACAAGTCCCAGGGAAAACCACTGAAGAACTTCATGCTGTCACTAGCCTTCAGCCACAATACAACCCATTAACCAGTACTCTTTCAGACCAACATTCCGGTCAACATTTCACCCATCCAGTAGTTCACGTATCCAGGCCATAATGTCCTAATGTGGAGCAAGAATATTGTGAGAGACTGTACCAAAAGCCTTGCTGAAGTCTAAGTACATGACATCCACCATGTTCCTTGCATCCATGAAACCAATCATTTCATCATAGAAGACCGTCAAGTTGGTCCATCCTGATTTACCTTTGGTAAGACACGTTCTTCTCCTTCATGTGTTCAGAAATGGCATGGGTGGACTTGGTCTATGATTCTCTCAGGGACCAAAGTGAGGCTGTAGTTCCTTGAATTATCTTTCTTGCTGTTTTGAAAGATGGGTGAAATATTTACCATTCTCCAGTGCTGGGGGACTCCCCTGGTCACCAGGATCTTGTAAAGGTAATAGAGAGGGAGTAGCCTTGCATTGGTATCAACAGGCTCTCTCAGTACCCTTGGATGCAATCAGTCTAGTCCACAGACCCACAGCATCGATATAGCTCTGTTGCTCTGGAAAGGAACTGAACAAGTACTGGAAATATTAGTTCTCAGCTTTGCTGTTTGTAAACACTGTATTATGGTCAGTCTTAGACTAGAACAATTTTGTCATATATTTGCCTACTTTGTGCTTTACCGCGATTCATGAAAATATCCTGTTTTGTTGGGATTCTAGCCACTTCCCTGTTTATACCATTACCATTGATGTGCTCTTGCTGACTAATACCTTGTCACTGGTAGAAGTCCTAAAGAAGACAATGAACTTCTTTTACCTGAAATGTTTGGGTTCTTTTTCCGGTCATGAGGTCTCACATAGATTCTTCCATGAATTGTGTTAGCTAAGAACAACATGCTCCCAGAAGCTACAGCTTCAATTTACCTGTGTTCACGTTATGCTTTTGTTTGTGTGAAAACTATAAGGACTAACACATGTAAAGCTAACAGGAAGAATCCTTTAAATGCTATTTCTAGTTCCCCCTGAGTCATTCTCTGAACTTCTGTGGTTTGACCACAGCTCACTGACTGCAGTGCTGACAAAAAGTTTCACTTCTCTTCTAATACCAAGTGCTGCAGTTCAGACAGGGCACTCATATCTACTCAGTTATGATCTTAGATGCTGTAGTCACTGGCTAAGCTTATATTTCAGAAATATCACTTATAGGCTAACACACTCTTTAACGGCCTTGCCAAAGGCATTAGAACTGATGTTAGGGTAAGGAGGTTGAAAAGAGAGCAAACCATTGCCTTGGCTCTCTGAGGGTTACAACAGTCTTGTCACAAGGGGTATATTAAAGTAGATTGTTTGAGTAGGCATGGCCATATCATCTTGCTTCAGGTATCATCTTCTAAAAAATATCTATAGTAAGAGAAAACCAAACCCCATAGACTCTGGCCTTATTAATGGTTTTCCCAATCTGCAGTGTTTGGCTCTGGAAACACTAGGAACACAAAAAAAAAAAAAAAAAAAAAAAAGCAAGCAGGCATCCAGTTCGTAATTTCATGCACATTCTTACAGTTTGTTACTTTTGCTTCTGGCTACTTGAACCCCAATTCCAGAAGTCAGGCAGGAGGCCCCATTATTTTCTAGAATATATCTCTGTAAGCAAAGGCCCATGCAAAGTCATTTGTGCTTAAACTGAAAACAGAATTTAAATTTCTCACAGACAAGATGCATCCATTTAACCACACAACCCCTGAAGTTAAACAGAGCAAATCTACAATGCTGGCATATTTTCTCTTAATATAGGCTTAGCTTCTGGATAATGTAGCTCCTACAGCCAAGCACAGACCCTGAAGTCTTGGTAGACAATAAAGGCTCAGTAGTTTGTTGGACAATGAGGAAAACATCTTCTAGGGCTGTGCCATGTCAGACAGCCCATTTCCAGTTGCATTCTTAGACAAGGTGGAAGACTGTCTTGTGGTTCATTCTTGGCAGGGAGTAAAGAAAGAGGGAAATATGCACGTATTTTAAGGCATTACATTCAAAATACATGCATAATGGGGAACACAAAGCTTGCTCTGGTGTCTTACAGTTCGGACAGGTGAATTTCTAAGTATTTGTTTTTGCAACCCTGGCATTCAGCCACATGGTGTGAAGTTGAACTTGGCATGGGCTTCCCAAGCCTTATGCATGCTCCTTGACCTAAGCCCTGCCAGCTTTCAACTTTCAGGAAGCCAAAATCTTCTTCATTTCATCAGTTGGAGTGTTTCAGTCACCTGCAGTCTGTCACCAAGTTGTGTGTCTTGTCACCAGTGCTCCCAGCTCCTATTCAAGTTTCCGTGTCCACTTAAAAAGACACCTATGGGCCTTTGAGGAAAACCTGGCGACGTGAGGCAGCTTGGAGCCCCGAAGGGCCATACTCTGCCGAAAGGTAAATCACCCTCATTAACCTCATCCTGCTCACAAGCTCAGCTGATTTTTCGAGGCTGGGCACCCCGGGGACCCGAACACCCTCCCTCTGCCCCTCAGGCCAGGCTCCGGGACGGCCGGGGCCTGCCGGCGGCTGGCACAGAGACCCCGCGGTCGCTGCCCCCGTCGGCGGATCCCTCCCGCGCCCGGCACGCGCGCGCGGCGGGGGGGGGGGCGGGGGAGCGCGCGCGGGCCAGCCCCGTTCCTCGGGGGAAGGGGCGGCTGGAGCCGTGCACGGGTGAGCGCCCCGCGCGCATGCGCCCAGCGCGCGGCGCCCCCACTCGGCTCCGCTCGGGCCACGCTCGGCTATTTCCGCCTCTTTGTTTTAAACTCCGGGCCGAGCCTTTTAATTTTATCCCCCCTCCCCCCCCCGGTTTTTTTTTTGTTTTTTTTTTTAATTTTTTGGCGAGGGAGGGGACGAGGAGCCGGTGTTTGTCTCGCGTTACCTCGCTCGCGTCCTCCGCTTTCTCTGCGTGGTGGCGCCCGGGGAAGGACGGGCCGGGGAGCGGAGGATCGGCGGCGGTGGCGGGGAGGAAGCCCCCCCGCCAGCCCCGAGAGGCGACCGGGCCCCTCCCCCGTCAGGTCAGTGCGGGGCCGCGGCGTGGCGTGGGGTGGCGCGGGGGTCTGCCGGTGGCGGGGCCGAGGCCCAGCCTTCCCCCACCCCGCTGCGGGGGCCGCGGGCCGTGTGAGGCCAGGCGAGGGTCTTGGGGGCGGGGCGGGCCTGCCGTCCCCCCCTCCCTCCTCGAGGTGTTTGCGGTGGGGGGCTGCGGGTCCGGCTGGCACGGGTGTGCGTGGGGTAGGGAGGGTGCGGGGCGAGGGTCCTCGGCACCCCGAGGGTGTGGGTGTCTGCGGAGGAGCAGGCCTTCTGCCCCCCAGGTGTCCAGCGTTTGGGGGGACGAGGGGGACGGGGACTGTGCTTGAACTTTCCGTGCCGCAGCGAGCACACTGTATTCTCGGGGGACGGGGGATGTTAATAGGAAGGGTTTGGTGTTGTGTGGGGTTCCCCTCCCCAAACACCTCTGCCGGAGCACGGAGTCTTCTGCGGGCCAGGGGAGCGTCTGTCCCTGTCCTTCTGTCTGTCTGGACAGCTCCCCCCGCCCCAGGGGAAGCTGGCTCTTGTCTTCCGGGGGAAAGGAAACCCCGACACCCCCCGCTCCACCCCTTCCGACCCCCGAGCAGAGGTGCCTGTTGGGTGGAGGGGCCTGGGGCAGCTCGGCTGCGGCCAAGGCGGTGCTGTCTGTGGGCAGCCGGGGTGGATGGAGCTGTCCCGAGCTGTCCCTGAATGCTTCCTCCCTTTCAGGGGTGGGTTTGCAGGGCTCCAAAACCCCATGGTTTCGGGAGGAAGGGTCGCTTTGAGGGGTGGGGTGGAGGTTGGTAGTGGTGGAGATACCGTTTCCAGTAAGCTAGAGAGCAGAGGGGACGTGCCCCTTGTGTGTACGACCTCAGCTGTGCAGGTATGTGGCTTCAATGCCGTGTATTTAAGTGTCATGTGGGATTTTAAGTCTTGTGAGAAATAGGGAGTGAAGTGGTACTCATAGGTAAAACATAGAATGCTTGTGGTTTGAGTTGTTTTAAGGTCTGGTGATATATATACATGCACACATCTACATACATATATTTGATATTACAAAATTCTGATTGTTTTCTCAACAGTTTAGTGAGTTGTGGTGCTGTCAGATTTGGTTTAAGTTGGTCTCTTTTAGTCTGCAAGTCGTGGGTATTACTTCAGAGCGTCCTGTGTGGAAAGTTTAGCATGTCCTGAAGTTAATAAGGCTTAGAGGAGGTTTCATATGGTTTATGAAGTACTTGGATGTTCTTTTGTTACTTCACTTTTTTTTTTTTAATTGTTACAAAACTGTCACTGTGTACACTTCGTGTCAAATCAGTCTAGCCGTTTCCTGCCTTCTGTATGAAATGCGTGCCTCTGAGAAACCAGTTCAAGAAATTCTGTTTTGTTATCTGTATATGCTCTGGGATGTCTTCCTGGAAATACTTTGTTTGGTATTTTTTTAAATAATCCTACATAATTGTCTTCCAGAGTTTCACAGGAGAATTAAGTTTGTGGATGAAAAGGTTTGAATTCAAAAAAGAAAAAAAAAAAAGAAGCTGAGATGAACCTTATGTTTAAAGAGCATCCCTTGTATGTATCTCCCATTGTAAATTGGTTTCCTTTATACAGCGTGAACAATTAGGCATGTGCTAAATATGTTGTTTTGAGTCTTTTTAGTACGAGGTAGTGTGCTTTTTAAAAATTATTACTGATTATTATTGGGTAGGATACTTGTGACTTTTATGTTCATTCTTTTAGTGGTAGGTCACATGAGAATCTGAACCATGATACTCATAAATGTGCTCTGCAATTCATAAAATTCTTTGGTTTGTGACAAGGTGAACAGAAATAGAAACCTTGTATCCTTCCAGCAGCTTTACTATTTCAGTTTAAATTGTACTTGTAGGTATTTTATAATGTGTTTAAGAGAATACAGACCCTGTGCAGAACTGAAGGTACTTGGTGAGATCATGTAGGATGCATTAGAAGAGGGTCAGGCAGTTTTCTGAAGAGATGCATAGAGGTACTTCCAACAGAAAGCTTGGAAAGAAATAAATTTTAAAGCATTTTGCAAATTACTTTTTGAGGAATATCTGTTTAATTTCTTTATATGGGCTGATCTAGCCAGCTGATCTTGTTACTCTGCTGTCACCATAGAAGAACAAGATGAACACTAGTAAATGTTGTATTGAAGTCAACTTAGAGTTGCTATGCCAGCCTAATACTAATGCCTAGAATGGCAGATATTAATTACCATGCTATGAAAGACTTCTGCTACTAAGAGACTGTAAAGTACAGCTTCTAGTTGCTACAGCTCCCCCACCTACTCTTACTTCTCCTGACTACCTACATGTTTTAGAGGAGGTCATCTCTGTGCTTTATATTTGAGATATTTGAGATAGCTTTCTTGCCAAGAACTGTTCTACATTTGCTTTAATAGCTTCCATTTCCTTTTTCCCATATGACTGTTTAATCTAGGTGGCCTTTTTCACTTTTGTCAGGTAATGATCTCCCAGGACTGAAATAATTCCAGATTAAATTCCTGAACTCTCTGGGAAACTCTGTAAGTAGTAGAAGCATTTCCACTGAAACTCTAAGCTAGATACAAGCTATGAAGTTGATGTGCACATGATGTTTTGAAAAGTGTGAATGTTCATAGTGTTTCACTGTTCAGCTACTGTCTCAAGAGATGGTATTAGTTTACAAGAAAGTGTAGTGAGATCTTGTATATGAGATAAAATGAAATGAAATATGAAATAAACATTTTCTCTTTTTTTTATTTTGGAACTATTGTCCATTGGTACACATGTGGAAGTAGAGTTACTAAATGGGAAGCTTGTATTGACAATGGTGTTTGGAGATGCAATGGATTTAAGACTGTTGGCATTCCTGAGAGTTTAGTAGTTTAAACTCTGTTCTTTTTTTGTCATTGCTAGTAAAGATGTTTAATGATGGTTGAAACTACTCTGATTTGCTAGGTTAGGTATGCTGTCATATTTAAAGAAAATGTAGAGAAGACCTACTCAAGGCAGTTTCATTGGAGTAGATTGAAAGCCAGGAAGAAGCTGTCCATGTCTTTTAGCTTATACAAGATGAATTTTGAAGGTCTGTCTTGAAGTAAACTTAAGTTTTGTGTTCCTTGCACCTCCCTTTTTAAAATGCAAGCTTGCTGTATGAGACTGTAAGTTTAGCGAATATGTGGAAGTCATAAATGCAATAAACAGGAAGAAAGAAGTTACTCTGCATTAAAAGCAATCTTTGCTATTGTGGTATGTAACACAGTTTCGTTGCTAGCTGAAGACACACTCTAAACAGTGGTTTGTTCTATAATTGCTCTACAGAGCCAAGAAAAAACTTGCTGCTCTTATCTGAATTAGATTTTCTCAAGTTAATTTTACTGAATAAGTGCGTGTATAAGCAGACTATGAAAGTGAAATACTCAGTGTGGTGAGAATTAGTAAGATTGAAAGCCTTATTTGCTATTGGAAGTTTGACTGAAGTTTGGTACTGCAGAGATGCAATCATATTGCAGAGCCAGCATTGCAGGAAGGAATAAACCAGCAGTGAGTTGATCAATGATACTGTTTTCCTTTTTTTTTTTTTTTCCTCCCCTTAATCAGAAACAGTACTTTATACTACGAACTTCATACTATACATAGGAACCCAAGGGTCTTTTTATTCTTTGTCAAACACAGCACATATTATTAAAAAGTAGGGGGTAGTAGAGATCATTCAAAAGTAGGAGGAATGACAAAGTATGGTGAGCTCAAGTTACTTGTTTTTTGTGCCTAAAGATGACTGCTCTCACAGTTATGACTGCCTCTTTTTCGAATCACAATTATAAGTTGGCGGAGCCAGTAAGGGAAATTGTTGAGGGGGTGAGGGGAAGAACTGGAGATAATCGAGGGGGGGGGGGGGGCGGTGTTGGCATTGCTACAGTGCAGGGTAAGATTGTAAGGAAGAAATATGCAAGTGTGAAGAAAACAGGGGTTTTTGTAGTTTTGCTACTGGTGGAAGAACTTACTTAAACTAGCTCCAACATTATTTTACATCTCTCTGCAAAGTGGCAAGAAGGAGACTTACTATTATCCCTTTAGACACGTATTTAGGTTGACATTAACAGGTAATTATTTTGTGTTCTGGCCTTGTGACTGGCAATAACTGAGAACTTTGTCTACATTTAAAGGGCTCATGTTTGGCGGCAATAAGGATCCTTGTTTGAAGCTGAGGCTATAGTTATTGCTGGAAACAGAGGATATCTTTGCTTTGTGAATAGCATAAATTCATTTTGATTTAAGATAGGAAGCATTCTGTGTCTGTTGTTTGTGGGCAAGAATGTGCTATGCAGTATTTGCTTAATTAAGAGAGGAAGGTTATTTTTTCAGATTGCCAGAATGAGTGTCATGTTTTTTGCTGACTTGCAAATGGCCGTCTTGTCAAGTTTTTCAGTTTCAGTTGAGAACTTTATTTTCACTCTCAGCATAACCAGTCAGTGTATGTTACTATCTTTAGTCAATTATTATATAATCATTGTGATGTTGCTGGATATAATACAAATCTTGTGTGAATTATGTGTGGTATTATGCTGGAACAGGTCATCTCTGCTATCTTCTCTTGCAATGTGCATGCAAATGTTAACATAATGTTTGTAACCGTAAATGTAACTTATTCATGAAAATATGTGAGCATTGCCAGTGCAGTGTTTGCTGATTTTTCAGGTAATGTGTTGTGCTGTACAGCTTTCTCTAATTTGTCACCTGAAAGGACAAGCTGAAAGGTACAGTACAGCTGGCTAACTTACATATTCTTTATTTATGAATAGTTGTCTCTGACATTTCTTGTTGTATCTGAACTATTAGTTTGAGTACACAGGTTGGCATAATGAAAGCCATGGGTCAATTGATTATTTAGTTGAAGGACATTGCCAAATTTATTTTAATTAACTAAATGAATTTTTTTTTATTATAATGAATTTATTTGCTGTACTGAGCAGTGGCAATCAGTAGAATTTATTTGAGGAATGGGACTTTTTTAACATAGTGTAATGCTTTGTTCAGTCAGAGTGACTTTTCCCGAAAGTATTTGGACATAGAGACATTTGGAAGTTAAAGTTGTGTCCTGGGACTACCGTCAAAATGGACTGGGATCTTGTCTTAACTCCTGTGTTTCAGATGATTGTGTTTCATACTGTTCCATTGTGACAATAACTGCATTGATACTTTTTTTTTCCTAAAATACAAAGGATGTTCTAGACACAAGGACTCTGATCTTGATTTGAGGATTTAAAATAGGCAGGAGGTAAGGGAATTTTTTATGTGCTTGTTTAAGTACCTAATCATGCAAACTGCTGAAAATACATATGCCCCTGTTCTAAATCAAATTATTTGTATTTCAAACCCCAACTTTTGTTAACCCTATATCTGTTAAAGATACTTCTAATACAATTTCCTCGTTTTAAGAGAGTGCTAACACACTGTAATTAAATCAGTCCTCTTAATGCTTGAAATGCTTTTCTTTCCATCTTTGAATTACTCCTTTCTTCTAAGGCGTGGACCCCAAACCAGTCTGTGGTGTTTGCCCGGTAGGTTCTCTCTGCACTTACGAAAGCCACCAGTTGCGGTGCTATAGCAAGTGATTCCCTTAGTCTTTCTTGCTTTCGCATTACACTAGTTGGTTGTTTACTGACTGTTTTTCAAGTTTTACTGAATCTTTTTCAGGGAAAAACAAGCATAACACCACCACTTGTTAAATGCTCACTTAGAATTTCTTATCCACAAGTGCAAGTTGATCTTGCCGTGTGCAAAAGTTTGCACTTGCAGAAAAGTTCTTTTGTGTTGGTATGGAAACAGTGTAGTAAAAAAATTACACTCTGTAAGTGAAATCCATCAGGTTTAGAGATAAAGGTTGACCCATTTTTAGGAACAGTTGCATAGATTTATTTAATTTCTTGAATGAAATAAGTAACTAAACTGTCTTTTCCTGTAGCAGTTTCCTAAGACTGATTGCAAAGTAGCCTTGCATCTTAAATCAATTTGTTCTTTAAGATCATGCTTTTTGTGTTGGGTTGCCAGAAGATGATAATTCATTCGCAAGAGTTTAGTTAAAATCTTGGTAAAAGAAAGTTCTTTGATCTATACTCATACTGTTCTCAGACAAATTGTGAAGAGATACCTGATATTTTTGTATTTTTTTCCTGGCAAATCCATATATGTGTTTTTCTTCCCAACCTTCTTTTCCCACTGTGTTTAGATTTGATAAATTGACATTACCTTACCTTGAATCTGTACTTTTAAATTCGGAAGTTCATTGCTACAATATATGTCTATTCCTGCAATGAAATACAAAATCTAGTCTATTTGAAATGCTGTGTTAATACCTTATTTCACCAAAATGCTGTGTTAATACCTTATTTCACCAAAAGTTTCAATCTAACTATTATTGAGCAGGAGCAGTTTAATTGAAAGGTGCTTTTTAATAACATTCATCCTTGTTAATAGTAGCATTATGCTTGGTGGCATAAGGCTTGGTGGAGTAAGTAGTTTATTTGCATACCAATTTATTAATCTTGTGTTTCTAATCTTATATTTCTATTTCTTGACTGGCTAGAATGAGGTAGAAATCCCTCCCAAGATCAGGTCATTCTGTAACAATTTGAGAGAAGACTTATGTTCATATTCATAAAATGGTTCATTCAAATATCTTATTTGACTGTTGTCCACAAAAGAACTAGTCTAGATTTGTATAGGCTTATATCTGAGATAGCACAGAAGGCACCAGACCAGATAAAAAGGCTTCTGGATAGCAGTGGAGCTAGTTTTCTTCAGTTCACCTTCTTGCATGTCAGATTCTTTCAAGATTTCACAGAAGTTACCAGAATGTATTGATGTGTATATTGATCCACATGTTGTTAAGTAAGTCTTGACACTTGAAGGTTTTGTTTTATGAATATCTTTGAAATATGTAGGTGTAAAAAGTACTGTACTACTTGCAGTAATTTTTAATGCAACTTTTTAGGCATAATCTTAGATGATAGTACCAGAAGTTGTTTATTGGGAATGTGTTTGCTCTAATCTGTAGCAGTTATTCAAATTACATAAGGTTGTCATGCCCAGATGATAATAGCTTGTGGGTTGTGCGATTATGATTTTATGACTAAAAATGCCCTGAATTTGAACAAAGTGTTAAGAGATGCAGAGAGGATAACACCTTGGTTTGTCTTCATTTTTTTTGGACAAAAAGGTATTTTACCCTGGCCTTTTTTCATTTTTACTGAAATTAACAATGCAATGGGACACAAGTAAGTGTAGGACTAACTCTGTATATAAGCCATTCTGTGATCAAGTGTGTAAATGGATTATGGTCTTCAAATGAAGTATTTTTGCTACTTCTCTTTGGGAAGGGAAAGTACATTCTGTCCCCATGTTTCAGTTCCTCCCTCTGTTGCTCCACCAAATGGATCAGCTGACTTGCCTAGTGGAACTTGAGGTAGAATTCCAAAGCCACTGCTCTGTCAGGGTATTTATTCTCCATTCACAAGCATGAGTTGACATGGAATTGAATTTCTGGAGGTGATTGGAAAGTGTCATGGATATTTGTTTTGTCTTTAGAATGTGGAAATACAGACTATAAGTGAAGAGATTCCAGATTCTTCTTCTGTGGCCTCAATTGTTAGGCCTGATGTTTCTGTAAGATATATTCACTGGAGGAGTGAAGACAAGGGAAAAATGAACTGCTTTTGCTTCTCCCCCGGATTCCTTAGCCACTTATTGCTTCCCATGATAAGTAACCTTTTTTCGAGTTAGTCATCCATTATCGCCATCTGCAGACATTGACAATTTTTAGCACGCAAATAAAAAAAAAAAAAATTCCTATCTCTCTCCTCCCAGCTATAATCCAAAAGCAAAGGAATTAACATTTTTTCCCTGAAATTACTTTTTCAAATGCTCATAATGTATGAAGAGATCTACACATGGTATATCCTGAGACAGAAAGTCTTTCAGATGAGGCAGCAATTCAGCCCTCCCATCTTAGATGTGTGTGTAGATGTGGCATTTAGGCACATGGTTTAGTGTTGGACTTGGCAGCGTCAGGTTTATGGTTGGACTTGATGATCTTAAAAGTCTTTTCTAACCTAAATGATTCTATGATTCTATGCCCAGGATTTGCTTTCTGGAGATGGCTGTAAGGCAGGGTCCTTTCTGTCCTTGTGAGCCAAACCTTGAATGATAGATGTTTCTTGTTAGGTATTTTATTAAGTTGTGTTCTAAAGAATGGAGGGGGAGAGTGTCAGTGAAGATGTCATCTATTTAAAGAACTATTACATTTTTGTTAATGTTTCTAAGTTATTTTGATTGTCCCATATGGCATAGTTCAATCTCCAAAAGCAATTCTTGGTGAATTGGAGAGAGGAACCAAATTCAAGCCTATAGATAACTGTGAACAGGCTGCAGTAATAAATGTCTTGCACTGAAAGACTGTTTCTTTCCTTTTTACTGTACATGTCATACATCCATCTAGTGTTTGAAATTTGTTTTAGGAAGCAATAAGGGTCTGTGAAAGTGATTTTGCTTTTAAAAATTCCAAGGGGGGAGACTTAAGGTATACCTGGAATGCAATTATTATGATACATAGCAAAGGTAAGTAGTTGTTTATTCCTTGCATGGACTGTCAGACCCTGTTTAGGGTGAACCTTTTCAGAGGATATTTTCTTCCTACAGTTTTTTAATAGTTTGTATCAATGTGCAGCTGAAGAGCTCTGTTAGTAAAGGACATCTATTTGACTGCTAATTATAAATTCTGTGGTAATTCTGTAAGTTCAGTGACGTTTTTAATGATGGATACCTTTACATATAGGATGAATAAAAGATTGATATAAAAAGCTTTAGCTCACAGATGACTTGCCGCTGCTTTCTTTGTAACTTGCTACTTTCTGACCTGCTGCTGTGGATTAGAAAGTTTCTGCAGTATATTGTAGATTCATGTCCATGTGAAATGCTGTTGTGAATGCCTGACTCCTGACGGTATAAAAGCCATTTAATGGTTATTTGCTTTCATACTAGTTTTCCACATAGATGTCTCTTTTACAAAAAAAAAAAAAAAAAGTTGGTCTACTGATCCATTCTTCTCCTGATACTGTTTTTTATTGTGTATTACTTTGTTTCATCTGGATGTTAGTGCTGCCTTTATATACCTGAAGTTGGAAAGAGCTAGCTGTTGGTTTTCTGTTTCAACTTCTTTATTTTCACCAATAATCTTCCCTTACCTTTGTCAGCTTTTATAGCTGACATCTGTGCCTTGTTTTAAGGGATTCTGAGGAGTTTTGTGCAAAGATCTAAATGCAGAGCGTGTCTTCAAATCATTTATGGACTAGAACTAAACTATCCCAGAGGCTGTAGAGTACCATTACCAGGACTGGGTAAGGAAGAGCAATTTAACTTTTGTACTGTTCAAAGATGTGTTTTCTGTAATTCTGACTCAGAGAGACAGACTTGAGCGTGTGACAAAATGACTATATGCAGGGCTGGAAAGGGAAACTTCTGCTCAGGAGGTAGTTAATTTCTCTTGCTAGCTGGAATACATGAAGCTTGTGTTAGTGCTACAGCAGGCGCTGAGTAAATTATAGTAACGAAGACTGGTAATTGCTTACTTTCTCTGAGATCTGGTTAAGCTGTTGGTATTTGGCAATTTAGAGAATGTTTTCATGGCTAGTCCTTACTGAAGTGTAAATCTTGCTGAACATAAGGGAAATACAGGCTGTCATTCTGGGAGATATTACTAATGTATACTGTAAGAACAGTGCTTGAGAGTTATGGCTGACAGGCAAGTTGGTGGATCTAGCTCTCATTCTACCTGCCTTTTTTCCTGAAGAGTTTCCCCTTGCTCTTCTGCTACATTAAGCCTATACTGGCATAAAGCTGCCTTCTTCAATGGTTTGTGCTAATATTCTATACTGTTAAGATTAGCACCTGATGTGTAAGGAATTTTTCGTTCAAGACTGCCTTCTCCAGCAAGGCAGGGTGGACATTTGTAGCCAGTAATTTCTGAAACCTCAGAAATGAGGCTGTCAAAGTCCTTACAGAAGTGAAACTAGTCTTATGGTCAGATTATTTTGTTGCCTTAATAATTTAGACCTTTCCGCTCCTGCCTACTGCCAAGCATATTTTCTCTGTTTTAAATAAAACAGCAAACGTCAGGTCACAGGTCACAGCATTGATCAGGTCACAGTGAAGAATTCAGTTTTATAAGTGCTGAATCCTCTCATGCTATTGTTTTCCACTGGATTTTTCTGTCAGGAGTCCTTGTTGCTCAAACCAGTGACATGCTGCAGCTTCAGGACTGACAGACAAGAGAGTGATGTTGTAATGGTGTTGCTCTGGTTTTTGGTCAGAGTTTGCAGAACTACCTGTTAATAATGACTTTGATGCAGAGTTTAGAATGATTGAATGTTATTCCATATGTTCTATGAGGTTTTCTTGAACTGTGACACATTATTAGATTATGCAGTAAAAAAATGTCTTAACAGTAACATTTTGGAATCTTTCCTTACTGCAACATAGCCAGTGAAACATAAAAAAAAAACCCCAACAAACTCAACAAAAAAAACCCCAACCCAACCCAAAACAAAAAAACCACCAACAAAATAAAAAAAGGTTTGATAATTGCAGATATCTTCTCTGTGAAGTGTCATGTCTTTGTGGAAGATAATGCATGTTCTTGTATCACTAGACATTTAACTTCCTCCCTCCCTTCCTACACACATGCAGAACACTAGATCTAATAATGATAAGGAAAGGAAAATAAATTGAATGTGGGGGCTTTAAAGGTATAATACTTTCTGTAAGTGTAAGTTTTCAAACACTTATCCCACTGAGAATTTTGTGAACCTTTTTGAACTGTACAGTTGGAGCATTTTTCAATCATTTGCAATGGGGTAGGTTTGGAAAAGGATGGGTTGTTTAGTTTTTAAAAGACGTCCTCCCCACCCCCCCAGAAAAAAACCCTCTAAAAAAAATGTCTGTGACCAGTTAGATAGGTACTTGAGAATGCTTGGCTTCTGCACTCTGACTTGAAAATGTAGTACTTGTTTTACATGAGCAGACATAGCAATTTCGGGAAATTTCAGAGATATCAGGCTCAGGTCGCTGTAAGGATTTCATTAAGCCTGCCAAAAGTATGAGGTGGAATCTTGCCTTTATGCAATGTGACAGATCCCCAATACAAACATCTTAAGATGAGTTCAGAACATACGGCCTATGAGAAACATGGCTGATGAAATGTAGTTATGAATGCCTTCTGTGGTTTGGTAAAAGATACTTCCAAACCTCTGTGTTGTCTGCTGCTTCTAATGGATAAAGTTACTGCACTTAATTGATGAAAAGCGGTAAGGGTAACTGTTAAAATGGCTGGCTTAGAATATCAGTAGTTTACGGCTGCTCTTTATGTTCTTGTTCTGTTTCAGTGTGGTAAAGGTGGTATGGTCAGCATGTCAAAATAAGCCAAGAGCTGAACAAGCTAGAATATGGTATTGGAGGAATGGGTGTTGTGCTTATTGCACGAGTGCAGGTTTTTTCCCTGTCTTATTTCATTATAAATGGGAAAGAATTAAAAAACCCACACAGTAAACTAGATTACATTTCAGTGTTTAATTTTCTCTTTCTTCCAGGAGAATAACTTCCCTTTCCTTCCTCCTTTGTTCAAACTACTGTTTTTCACTTCCCTATTACCTGTTGAATGTTGCCATTTCTTTCCCAATTCCTCTCAACTCTTAATTCTCTACTACAAGCATATGTGCTTTTGTCACTCTAATGCCAGTCTTCATTTTAAGTGCTGTTTATATTGAAGCCTCTTTCTCAGTTGGTTTGAGTGGAATTTACATGGGTACAACAGGAGAAAAGGAGAGTTCTGCTGGGCATGCTTGCTATGTCCAGGTTGCTGGTTTTTCCCTGCCTTTGTAGGATTGATAAGTGCTTATTCATCGCCCTTGACTCTGCAGAGGGCAAATGGCCCTGAGGGTTTTTGCGCAGCTGTGGAATAGAGGGCCTCAGGGTGTCTTGACAATTCAGCTGCTCTGTTGCTGGTTGCTGGAAATGCCTTTTGGGCCTTCAGCGTTGTGGCTGGCTGTCCACTGTCTTTCAAGGGAAGTTTGTCATGTGTAACGGATGATACTTGAATGAAAGACTTGCCAGGAGAAATACGTGTGCTGCACGAGGCCTATAGGGCTGACACTAAAGAAGGGTCTGCTAGAACAGGAGACGATGCTGCTTCATGAGAAGCACACCCTGTCTAGTGATGATTTTCTCCTGGTATTTTAGTATGGCTATCACTGGTGGAAGGGGAGGAGGAGAGGAAGACAGCAAACAAGTGGCAGTGTAGCTTGACTTAAAGTTAGGGGACATAATTTGGGCTAGGAGCTTCATGGTAGGATTTGAAAAGTTCCATGCTACTGTTGTGATCAGAATAGTTTTTCACAATATGCTTATCTTGTAAGGCATTAAAACTGAATCCTAAAAGCATCTGAAAAGATAGAATTGCCTTCTTCAGATACTACTCTCTACTGTCATAAACATACTGAGCTAAAGATTCATTTTGTTTTAAAAATACTTAAGTTCCTAGTATTTCATTTATTCTAAAGATTCTACTTGTCAAAGAAGTGGAAATGAGAATTCTTGTCTCGCTCAAAACTTGAAAAAAAAACCCCATAGTCCTAGGTATTTAGTGAAGAAAATAGTAAGTCCTTATAACAGAAAAGTCAGATGTTACTGTGTTGTCTCTAAATATTAGGACTGTTGTGTTCCTGCTTGTTAAAAAATAGTCAAGGCTTTTGCAGGCAAAATGGTGTTGAATTTGATGAGGTTGTCTTGACTTGTACAGTCAGTTTTATCAATGAGAAGTAAAAGTGTACTGGTGTGGGTTTTTATCATCTGATGAGGTTTTCTGTACTTTGGAGCATCTGGGCAAATATGTAGTTGTATCTTAGCTTAGTTTTGGACTGAGTCAGCTCTTTGAACAGGCTGAGTGTGTGCTCGGACTGGTGTGTTTGTTCGAGGAAAGGGGTAGATGCGCATAGCAGAGAGAGAACTGCGGAACAGAAACACAGGAGGCTAGAACTGGATTGTCACAGCCCGTTGTCTGAGTCCTTGGTTAAGCTAGTGGAGCTCAAGGTGTAGGTACAGTAGACTTCACAACTTGTTTTGGCACCATCAGATTCTTCACATTATGCTGAGCTGAGCAATGTTGGAAATCCAAAAGTTAATGAGGACTTGTCAAGAAAACTGGTTCTGCTTTACAGTGCTATTTGGTATTGCTCAGCCTTTGTCATAAATGGCATCAGTGCAGGTGATCTCCCTCTCTGCTCTCCTATTGTATTTGAGGTCTTAAAGCAATGATGAGTAGTTGGAACATGTGTTTCCTATAAAACTTTGAAAATGGTCACTGAAAACAGATTCTATTTCATTTGCATTAACATCTAGTTGAAAGAAAGTTGTTCTATGCCTTGCATAATAAAAGCCAGAGTTCTGTGCTGTTTATACTCACTGTACTTTATATCTTCTAAAGTAATCGCAGAATACTGTCTACTGTAAAATTAGCAGTGGTGTCTAAATTTGATACAGTGCTTAAAACCTGTACAGTTTTTATTTTTAGAATCAGTTGGATTTATACTAGTGAAGGCTCAAAGCTAACTGTTTCTCTTAAGTTCACAGTGTCTAGCAGTGCAAACTCCTTTATGTTGAACAAAGTGAAATGTTCTTAAAGATAATGAGGGGAGATTGCTTGGATACTTGAAAAACATGCCACACTAGATAAATAAAGTAGTAAATTTTTAGATGATGAATCCAGCCCTTTGCAGGTATATTGACAAAGAATTACGAGCTATTGGAGTAAACTTCAGAGGTTATGAGTATTTTTCGTGCTGGCGGTGATTGACAAGTGTAGCTTTATTCCAGCTGTTAATGGGTGGATGTATTATTGAAAAGATTTGTATGTCTCCTTGTTAAGAAAAAGGAAGCTTTTAATAGTGCATTCTACATATTTTTAACAAGGAGAAATCTTGTAGTCTTTGGAAGTACACATACAAGCATCTGTTGCTTTTGCTCTATTTTAACACCTGCAAGTCCCAGCTCAGATGGTCCAGATTTTGTATTGCATTCTTCTGTCCCTTTCTCAGTGTTTTCACTTTAACAATTATATTTGTTTTGAGAGAGAAAAAAGGGAAAAAAGAGGGAAAATGTTTTCAAAACTGAAGTTTCAAGACTTCAAGGTAAGAATTGAGGCAAACAAATACTGGAAGATATGAAGGACTCAACAGTGTTTGGTGGAAAGAAAAGATCTTTTCTGCTCTATTGATTAAAATCCTGCTATATAATTTAAAAATAAATAAACAGTGCTAACTATGAGTTTTGTTTTCACATTTGCAGTCAATTGAAAGACTAGGATTGTGTCTGGGGTAAGAAAGCTGCTGCAGCAAGAGTTGCTTCAATTTATATCTGAAAGAAATGAACATTAGAACAATTGGAGGAGTGTGAGCCTAGTGCATTTTAAAGCCCTCCTAGGGTTTCCAGAACAAAAGAAAAAAGAATTTGCAAGGCTCCTTTTCATTTGAATTATATGGTTCATGGGTAGCTAACTTTATGTAAGTTACTGTGTGTACATTTGAATCCAGAAGGAATATGGAATACCTACTAACCATTTGCAAGCTATCGGGCAATTCTAGCAATATTTACTCATCTTCTGTGATAGCATCACAGAGGCAATTGCTGGATGGATCACTAAAGTTGAAAGCTTTGATCACTGACATTTTTTAACCAAAGGTATGGATATGTAATTTTTCAGATCCTTTCAAATCTTTAAGTTTCGTTTGGATTAATTAACCATCAAGTACTGTAATCTAGGTTTAAACTATGTGGAGATGTTAAAAGGAAAAGTGATTCCTGGTAAAATGTGCATTCAGTTGAATTGTAGCACCTTCCTAATTCTTACCTGCCTGTAGCTTCTGTGTTCTCGCTACAGATTTGCATTTTGACAGCTACTGTTTTACTGGGCTGCCACTGTGGCTGGAACAGTAAGTGGAGTCAGGTGATTGCAAACCTGAATTTTTAAAGGCCTTTTGCTAAATACCAAAAGGAACTGTCTTTTGGTTCCTATATGAAGATTCTTTATCCTCTCTTTTTCAAAAATAGGTAATATTTACATGAGAGTGGTAAAATTGTCATTTCTGATAGAGATCTGTAACCGCTTCAGATAAAAGGTATAAAAATCCTAGTACTCGGGTTACCATATAATTACTAGGGGTACATCTTTTCCTTGTCTTTGTTAATAAGTGGTTGGTTTCTGGGGTTGTAGAATTACACATGACATTTTATGTAACTAGATGTTTTCATTGTACCTAGGATTAGGATTTTTCAGTAATGGAAGTTAAAACATATGCGTGTAAGGGGAAGGAGGAAGGGAAAGATCACCAAAACCTAAAGTTTTTTAGGAGTTGATGGCACAGATCCATAAGGCTTCTTGCTTCTCCATAGTGAACTTTCCAAGCCCTTGTTATCTTGCATGGAGTCATATGGCAATCAGTGCAGATGTACACCATTAGTTCAAATGACAACCAAAAGTCACTTGGTATTTTGAGTTGCTCATCTGTTCTGCAGAGGACATAGCAATGAAGATTACAATCTGTTTCAGCTGTAGTTAAGTCCTAAATTACTTTCTTTGAAGTGCATGGATATTAAACATTCAAAAAAGTGATGTGGGTTCAGATAGTAGAATCTCACTGAAGGTTTGGATTTAAAAAGACTTTGTTCCTCATGAGATTCAAGGCTGGTTTTCACTGACTTTTAACCTTGACTGAAAGTCAAGAATCTCTTTGTCTCCTTCTGATCTATGTGTACTGAATTGAAACAAAGTGCCTTTTTAATGTAGTTTCTGTCTCTAAATTCTCAACGAGGAGGATGTTGGAACATATTCTTCCAGTGTATGACAAATGTGTCTAACATTTTGTCAAGACTTAATCTGGGATGGTACTCAGGTTAAGAGTAGTCTTTTCTTCAAAAGCCTCCTGCCTCTAGCAGTGATTTTGATTTCTGGTATGAGCCAGATTTTATTTAGAGAACACTGTAGTGGTATTCATTAATTAAATGAAGGTCACTTCTGAGATAATGCTGTGTTTTTAAAGTATTTTTAAAGACTTCAAAAACTTGGACACTTTACGACTTCTTCCCAGTTTTAGCAGTGATTGTAATCCATGTTGATCAGAAATTATCTTGTACACTCAACAAAGGAAATAGCAGAATGTAAAGGTAATTTGAATGTAATTAAAACTAGTGATTCTTTGTCAGATATGGAAAATTGGTTTAGTGGGATCAAATCTGGCCAGTCAGACATTGTTTTTATCCAGGCTATCCTGCAGAAAATTCTAACTTTCATTGCATAGATACTCTGCATCCCAATATTTATTTCTCTGCTTTTAGGACTGTGTCAAGGCCCTACCATGAACAACTCATGATCTGAACAACTAAGCATGTTTTAATTGGAAGAGGTGTCTGGAATGCACTTACTTAGAAGTTTTGAAGGATGTGGTTTCACCGAATGGCTTGCTGCTGCCAAATAAAATTCAGTTTTCACTGTGCAGTGCATCCTCTTCCCTTGAGCATTCCCAAGTTCTCCTTTAACCCTTCTGTGAATAAATGAATTTATCACTCCAGCAGAAGACTATCCACAGATTTATGAGTCTTTCCCAAAGCATCCGTAAGCCTTGAAACAGCACTACCTGTATGGAAGATGCTGTTTCAATGAGACTCTATTTAAGAGCTGCTTTGAACAAGTGATGAAATTTTAAAATTCTACTAATCAAGACAGCTAGATGCCAGATAAGGAAAAATGTTTTCTGCTTCAAAATGGCAACAGAATTTTTTGTTGCAAGAAAGTTTACTGATGATGTAATCTATAAAAAGCTTTTCTAAACAAAAGTTTCATTAACTAAACTTTATTGTAATCATATGCCTTACCAGTCTACATGAAAAAACTTTGTGCACATACAAGTATTGTACAAGAAACACAAATACAGTAGTAAGCATCTGATTACATCTGACTAAAAAAGATCCATTGAAATAAAAAAGTAGAAATAATTGTGTTGATATTTAGAGCTTTGAGACCACTAAACCACCTTTTCTGATTGGGTTGTATTACAAATGGGAAGATTTCTTTAGGTTATCTACTATTAAATGAAACATCCGCTTTGAGACAGTGTATTTTCTCATTTTCCCATCTTACTTATTCTCTGCTTACGCTGCAGCCGCCATTTCCAGAATGAAGTGAAAATGGCTTACATCACCATAACACAATTTTAAAGTATTGATAGATATGTTGAATGCTTGCTGCTACTCACTGGTTGCATACTTCTGCAACTCTCAAAACCAGAGAAGGCAACTGTGTGAAAATGGTTTCTGTGGAGGGTAAGGGACTGGCTGAGCTTAAATACAAACCTGTAGAGGTTTGCACATGACAGTCAAGTGAGTTTTAAAAATTCTGCCGTCCCCATTAACAGATGAGTGCAAAAGTTATGAAAGATACTTACTTGTCCTATGATTCTTTCTGTTTAATGTCTTTTTTTTTTCCTGAGATGGTACTCAGTCTATTGCGGTGTGTAAATGGAGGGCATAAAATCCTTGGTAATAAAGTTTCATCCTAACTTTCTCTAAATAGGCTTAATATTGTTGTAATAACTGACATTGTAGTTAAGTACTACATCTCCAAGTTCAGTGATGTCGAGTACAAGCAGAGCAACCAAAACCAATGCAAGACAGTTTTAAAAGAGTTTTGGTGTTTCCAAAACCTTTTTGTCTTGCCCTTTCCCTTCCCTCTGCTTTTCTGCTGCTGGCTCCTACTCTGCCCACTACGTTACTTGCCTCAGAGGTTGAGAGGAGTGAGTGATTGGGAAGGCTGGGGTTGAAGATGAGAGGATCCTGTTTTCCTTAACAGCTGGTGCTGCAGGTACAATGAAACTTGAAATTTTCATGCTGTTGCAGTAGGGCCACCTCATCTGCTCTCAGTGTGCGATTCTCCAGAGACACTGCTCCTCATTGCAGATCTTTTGCCAAAGACACCTTTCCTCCAAAGATGAAGAACTTCAGTACTGGTTCTAAAGTTTGGAGTTCTGATCCCGGTGGTTGGATTCTGGTGCTAGTGACTTACCTCTGAAATTTGACTGGCTAGCTAGGTGCCTCCTAGAGACTGGTGTGGAAAAGTCAAGTAACTCTGTCCTGTCTTAAATTCTAGAAATTCACAATACTAAGTGTCCCTGTATTTTTGTTTTTAGGATGTTCACTGTCATTTTAAATGTCCATTCAAGAAACCTAGCCAAGTTTAATCAATACTTTTTTTCTTTGTGAGGTTTACAAGCTGGCTTTATGATATTAATACACGAGACCAATACAATTTAGGAACCCTGATTGTAGTATGCTGCTTTTGAGATAGCTACTTTATTTGAGGGAAAAAACCAAACCACTGTATAAACAAAAAAACCCCTGTAATATCTTAACACACTTCAAGAAAAGAACAGAAAATTATTTTTAGCCACTCTTCAAGTATTCTCAGAATTGGATTAATTTTGTGTTTCGTAAATTTTTGGCTAGTTACATGAATGTATGATTTTTGTAATTAACGTTTCTTTCTCTGGGATGAGTGCTTTTTTCAGTGGTCAGCTGTTGTGGTTTTTTTTAACATTTTTATAAAATTTTACATGCGTGCACCACCCACCCACCCCCTTTCTTCTGTTAATATAGCAGCAGTCTTTTGGATTAGTTCCAATGACTTCTGTGTATTGATTTTAAGATAACACATCGTTTTACCATGAAATCTGTCATGAAATCTATAAGCTCCAGGTAGGTCACTGTAACTGCACTTATGGTAGCTTTTTAAGTTAATACTCTGATTGAAAGAAAATTGAAAGTATCTATAAAAAAATTGTCCTATCATGTATTCTTTTATGTTCCTGATCCTGTTTTATTTCTGATAAGAGATGCCTGCCATCTGTTGCCACTTGAAAAGCCTCCTATTGCTGAATTATGAGAATTAGATCTCTTCCATAATTACACTTGCCAATGCGTCCTGGGTGGATGTAATACATATTTATCCCTTGCCTGACTCTGTAAGAAGAGTTGAGGCAGTGGAAAGAGTGGAGGAGGAAGGATATGGGGAATAACACACTGGGGCTGACAGTTTTGATGGTAGGTGGGAAGCAATCAAGTAAGTAGGCCAGGTTGCATTTCGTATGTATACACATTTTGCTTACTTTAAAAATCTGGTGTTCTCTTACTTTTTACTCTTACTGCTCCCCTTCCTAAACAGAACCTTTTAAAATGCCAGCTCCGATTTAGTATTAATGCTTTATGCATATTCATATAAGGCAATTTTCGATCATCAGTGCTTGAAGTCAGGAAAACCTTAGTCTTGTGTTTCTTTGCACTGTGTTTGCTTTCACCTTCAGAGCCGAAGGGATCTAATGCCAAAATCTGGCTCCAGCTTGAGAGAAGCAGGCTGCTTAATTTCTGTGCTCTTTTGAATTCCCATTTGTACATTTTAAATGCACTTTCATTTTCTTTCCTTACATATACTCCTGCAACAAAACTCTGTAATGGGCTTCTACAAGAAAGATTTAAAGAGGTTACAGGTAGTCTTTACAAGAGGGGATTAATAATGGGTGCACTGCAAATAAAGGAGTTAAGGTATGATGTAGTTTGTGTTTGTTGATCTGCAGCTGGCGTGCTGAGAAGGAAAAACACATGTTTATTGTCATCTGCCTGAGTTTGCTGTGACCTTGCTCTATCAGGGACTCCATCTTAGAGAAACAATAAAAGCCTGAAATACTGTCTGGATCATTTAGTTAACTTTGCTAATGTCTCCATCATCTCCCATTGTCTTTAGGTAAGTAAACAAGGTTCCTGATGCCCTACATTAACTGAAGTGTAAGACTATTACAGATATTTGGGAACATTTTTCTAAAGTCCTCCTAAACTTAACTCTTAGATAGTTTATGTATGTGTTTTCTTTCCATCATACATTTTTAGCTTAACTGTTTCTGCTTTCTCCTTATCTTCAAAGTAGCAGTCATACTGCCCTCTCAGACCAGGATGTGATAGGTGAGTATAGGAAAGACAGAGGTCTTTTTTGTTCATACTCTGTTTTCCTAATGTGATAACCCTTCCTGGTACTTGGTCCAGTTTCATGCCATTTTTTCTTAATGTGTTCTACTAGAATTGAATGTTATTTCAGAAGGTGTTTCACCAGTAGCTTACAAAATTGCACTAACAGCGGGCTGTAGCTATTGAAATTGACCTATGAGACATTCTGGGTTAATATACCTCTGATTATGGCTGCAGTAAATATTGCTAATGTTTGAAACTTGTGCTTTCACATGTTTTGGATGACAGGCACTGTATATGGAGGATTTTATATTACTAAGTCACAGGGACTGTGAATTCAGATCTACTATGAATTTAGTAAAACTCAACATTTACCAAAAATTAAATACAAGTCTCAATGCGGGGATGTTGTCATTCTTCTTTGCAGTGTTCCATTATGCTAATGGGTAGACAAAGTTGTAGATGAGTTTTTAAGGTGCAGTAAAATGCTGTGTATAGCAACTCTCTAGTCTTTTGCTTTTTACTGACAAACTGGTATTTATTGTATTTAGTTCATTTTATTAAAGGAATAACAGTTAATTATTTACTTGATTTTCAAAGTGTCTTCCCTAATTCAGTGCTTTAGATGTTTAATTTGGCATCTGTTGTCAGGTGAGAAGTTGAAGAAAAGAACTAACTTCCATAATTTGGGTATTTGTTTATCTCTTTGGATGCAGACACTTTGAGAGATCAGTTATGTGACCATTTTTAGCTAAAATTTGGTAAGTAGGTAGTAGTTATTTGGCTGTTCAGGACTCTAATGCAGTCAGTTTTAATACAGACTCCAAATCTAAGCAATGTATAAGAGAAAATATTTAAATACAACCTTATATTAAGATGTCTTGATGTCCAGCCCTGGTGTTAAACATGTGTCTAGTAACTTTGAGCTTTTTATGATTAGATGCCAAACTGAGACTGAATGGCTCTGGGTTTTTTTGAAATACATTTAAAATTTTGATAGTACATATATTTTGTGACTTTTCTAAGAAGGTTAATTCCTGTAACAATTGGGAGGAGGTGGTGTTTGTTCCTCATTCCTCTCTGCAAAGTGAAATTATGGAAAATAAGTTACCAAGATTTGTGTGAAGGGGCATAGGACCCAGTTTTGGGTCACTCGGTTGTCTTCAACTGCATTGCTATTTCTCCTGCCTTACTGAAGTCCTTTTTTTCCTCATTATGTCTTTTACTAATAACATGCAAGACAGAAATTTTGAACAGTCATCTTTGCTGTTTTGACACCTTACTGCAGGGCATAATTTATTTTGTGTAGACAGGAACAGGTGTTTTATGGAAAAGTATCAGATAGCTCAGTCTCTTATTGTGCCATAAAAGGTAAGTATGTGGGGTGAATAAAGATTAAATGGGTAGATTTAATGCAGTGTGTCCTGACTATTACTTCTACTTTATCTCAAACATTTGTGTCACTTTTTACATGTCATTTATTAACAGTGGTGTCTTCTACTTTGCATTGAAATAAGTGAGACCTGTGTAAAAGTGAATCTGTTTTGCTTTGGGGTGGACATTTTTTAAGTCACCCTAGTGCAACTATTAGTAATGGTGTGACTACACCCCAAGTAGTTTTTCTTTAACCTGTTAGTCAAGTCTTCTCAAAAAAGACCACAGGACTGTTGAGCATAATAGATCAAAGAAATGAGTAGTACATGGTCATTTTCAGAGGACATTTTCATGAAAGTGATGTGATATTAGAGTATCTTCATTGTTTTTTATCACCTGATGGCTGATGTTACCATTAATCATGATCTAAACTCTCTAAAATAACATGACAGACTTCACTTCAACTAAGTTGGCTAAAGATCACATTATTCATACTTTGCTTGTCTAGTCATCTATTACTCTTTGACTTTTGATCACAAATAAATTGTTAAAAACTTAAAGAGTAATGTGTAGTGACTAATGAATAGTAAGAATTTCTGACTTAAAAACCTGACTAGTGTAAAACCCGTCACTGAAGCAGTCTCTTGGGGAGTAATATTGAAGATTGAGTTATACTTACTATGTAGAGACAATTTTACTACAGAAGTATTCAGGCAGAGCTTATTTTGGTTGCCAGGTGGTTGCAGGGAGGGAGAGAAAAAACATCTCACTCATTTGTCTAGGTACGGAAACAAGACTGGTGATTAAAAAAAAAAAACAAACCAAATCCCGAAACAACCATTTCAGTTACAAACTCACATAGTCCGTTTAAAACTGGGATCATAAGCTTTGTGGGTTTTTTTTAAAACTTTCTCCAGTATTCTTGTGGGGACAGTAATACTCTTTTATTAATTAAAAAAATTTTAGACACCTGTCTTGAAGGGGCTTTTACTTGTTTTCCACAAAATAAGGTGAGGGTTTTTTGTTGTTCTTTTTTGCTAGTTATTCAAAACAGTGCTTAAAACAAATAGACTTAGACTTAGGGAATATTTTAGAGAGAAAAATGTGATAGCAGTCTAGAGCTTTAGGTACTGTTCCACTTGTCTTTCTCTTTTCACCTTCCCTTTCTCTTAGTTGTGTGACTCTGGCTTTGTGAATGTCTTTTGTAGGCAAGGTATTCTTGATGCCAGGAGGCAGCACCTCTGACACAAACCTCTGATAACTCAAGATACTGTGAAGAAATCAATAACTTGCCTGCAGCTTATAAAATTACACCTTCTAAAGAAAGCTCCTATTCATTAGGGAACAATGAAATGTCTCAGCACTCCCACCCCCCACACCTCCCTTCCTTCTCCCCCTCAAAAAATCCAAAGTATTGGAATATGTAAAAACAAAATAGGTATTGACGCTTGCGTTAGGAAGGCATGGTGACTTTCTAATTCCTTCATGAAAGGTAAGTACATTCTGATAACACATCTTTTATACAGGCCTTGTAGTATCCTAGTTTTTATCTTTAGTGAAATTAACTGTTTCAAAACCTGTGTTTTGAAATAGCGATTATGAAGAAACTGAGATTGGGTTGTAATTGGCTAGAAGCTCAAATAGTGGAGAATGTTATGTTGGTTGTAAGACTCAGGCTGTTAACCTACACTTAGTTGTGGTAGGCAGGCAAGTCCCTAAAAGAAACATTGGGGTAGAGGCTTATCTGAATAATTATCTGCACTCTGTGCTGTGTAATTGGAATGGTTAGGTGGTTAAGCCCATTTTTCTAGTGGTAAAGGCAGCTAGTATTTTAGATGTAATACTAAACTAAGGCTCTTTAGTCTATATGTCATATTTTAAGATAACATGAACTTTGTGAGGCTGTATTCTTCCTACATGTTTCCAGTTTCCCATGCACAGAGTAAAAGATGTCATGTCTGAGTTAAAGTCCCTGGAGGTTCGCCCTATGCTTAAGTAGATTTGGTAGACGATCCTGGATTTGGAAGAGGAGGGAAATAGTCTTTGGTCTAGCTTTAACTGGATTTCAAAACCATACGTGATGACTTCCAGGCTTGATGACTATTGTGGTTTTCTAATTGGGATAAACTGTAAATATAAAGGGGACTTCACAAAATGTTCATTTAGCAGATTTTCCAGTGGATTTCCTTAAGGGACCATCTGCACTATCTTAGACCTGAGCACATGAAAGTAAAGTCACACTACTTGCTCATGCATGTGTGTCTGTCTCCTTTTCTGAGCTGCAGCTGCAGTATCTATCTAATAGTCAGCAGCTTACTCTGGTTTGGCATTCATATGCTCCACAAGCATTGGTGTGAGAGACTAAAGAGGAATAACTATTTCTAAGCACACAGCAGAATGCCCTATTCTGATAGGTCTGGTACAGAGAAAATAATACTTGCTCGTTGGCCAGCTGAGAAACAACTTCTTGGAAGAACTGTGCTTTGTGAGAATCCATCCTGTGTTCTGCACACTCTGTTTAAGTATTTCCCTTTTGCAGGACTGAAGCACAGCTTACATTTACCTTTGCTTAGAATCATAGAACTGTAGAGTGGTTTCGGTTGGAAGGGATCTTCAAAGGTAATCTACACCAACCACTCTGCCATGGGCAGGGGCATCTTTCACTAGATCTGGTTGCTCAAAGCCCCTGACCCTGAACACTTCCAGGGATGGGGCATCCAAAGCTTCTCTGGACAACCTGTTCCAGTGTCTCACCCCCCCTTGTCATAAAAACTTTCTTCCCTATATCCAATATAAAGCTACCATCGTTCAGTTTAAAACAGTTGGCCCATGTCCTGTCACTACAGGCCCTGGTAATAAATCTCTCTCCATCTTTCTCACAAGCCCCATTTCAGTATTGAAAGGCCACAATGAGATCTCCCCAGAGATGTCTCTTCTCCAGGCTAAACAACCCCAACTCTTTCAGCCCTTCTTCATAGGAGAGGTGTTCCATCCCTCTGATCATTTTTGTGGCCCTCCTCTGGACCTGCTCTAACAGGTTGTCCTGGTTTTGGCTGGGAGAGAGTTAATTTTCTTCCTAGTAGCAGGCATAGTGCTGTGTTTTGGATTTAGTATGAGAATAATGCTGATAACACGCTGATGTTTTAGTTGTTGCTAAGTAGCGCTTCCATTAGTCAAGGACTTTTCAGCTTCCCATGCTCTACCCGATGCACAAGAAACTGGGGGTGAGGAGGTGGGGCACAGCCAGGATAGTTGATCCAAACTGACCAAAGGGCTATTCCATGCCATATGATGTCATGCTCAGTATATAAGCTGCGGGGAGTTGGCCAGGGGGCAGCAGTCGCTGCTCAGGAACTGTCTGGGTGTCGGTCGGCAGGTCGTGAGCAATTGCATTGTGCATCACTTGCTTTGTCTATTATTATATTGATATTATTATCACTACTGTTTTACTTTATTTTATTTCAATTATTAAACTGTTCTTATCTCAACCGAGGAGTTTTCTCACTCTTACTCCTCGGATTCTCTCCCCCATCTCACCAGGGCAGGGGGACTGAGCGAGCGGCTGTGTTGTGTGTAGTTGCTGGCTGGGGTTAAACCACAACACAGGCCCATGTCTTTCTTGTACTGTGGTACACAGAGCTGTACTCTGTGATTTGTACGCAGTACTCCAGGTGGGGTGTCATGAGAGTAGTAGTAAGTAGAGAGTAGAGGGGGAGAACACCTCCCTTGATCTGTTGTCCACACTTCTTTTTATGCAGCCCAGGATACAGTTGACTTTCTGGGCTGCAAGTGCACATTGCCAGCTCATGTTCAGTTTTTCATCCACCAGTACCCCCAAGTCCCTCTCTGCAGTGCTGCTTTCAATCCCTTCATCCCCCAGCCTCTATTGATACTGGGGGTTGCCCTGACCCAGGTTCAGGACCTTGCACTTGGCCTTGTTGAAATTGACATGGTTCACATTGGCCCACTCCTCAAACGTGTCAGGGTCCCTCTGGATGACATCCCTTCCCTCAAGTGTATCAACTACACCACTCATCTTGGTGTCATCCATAAACTTGCTGAGAGTGCACTCAACCCCACTATGTCAGTGGTGAAGATAGTAAAGAGTACTGGTCCCAATACAGACCCTTGAGGGACACCACTCATTAGTGGTTTGCACTTGGACATTGAGCCATTGACTGTAACTCTTCAGATATGGCCATCCAGCCAATTCCTTATCCATCTAACAGTCCATCCGTCAAACCCATCTAACTCCAATTTAGTTGGAATGTGCTTCTGTAAACATGTTTAGAGAGATGTATTAGGTTACATGGTAAAGCTCATCTGCACACCCACAAAGGAGCACAAAGACATGGCAGGGTAGATGGGATACTTGTACCCTGCCTGACTACTTCCAGGCCCATCACAAGAGCCATCAGCTTGTCAAAGGCACATCTTCTCAAGCCCAGAGGAGCACAGGGGCACAATGGCAGGCAGGGAACCTGAACTAAGGACTCGGAAGAGGGCACACCCCTTCAGGTGTGTAACCTAACCAGGCCTGTCCCTGAACAGCCATGAGCCCCATTGTCCAGACATGCCATGCATGACCGTGAGTCAATGCTAGGGCACCTTTTGGACTGGGGGCTGGAGGTGTTACTGCAAAGGGTATGGGACATGTAGGGTGCAGGGGAAGAGCATTTTGGGATTGCAAAGGATTTACGGGATGTTTTGGGGAGGAGCCAAAGGCCGGGGAAGGGAGTCATTTAGGTGATTTGGTGAGGAACAAACATAGGAAAAGAGGGGCAATGGGATTTAGAAAGCCAGGCATGTGTAAATTGTTGGCAGGTCAGTACATGTGTCACGCCATGCCCTGTGTGTGATCAGTACAGTCTGTCTTGCCTTCTTAAATTCCTTTCTGACTCCTTCCTGGGTGAGGGGCTCTGTTCTGTGTGCAGGTGTGTCTGTGGGGGCCTGCGTGCCAGCAACTGCAGTCAAGCCATGGGCTGGAGGGCCCAGGGTGCCAGCAGCTGGAGAGACTGGTGTGAGTGGACGTAAGTGCCAGCGACAGGTGTGGGACCTCAAGGCCACTGGGGCCTGTGCGTCCATGGTGCTAGGAACAGGAGTAAGTGAGGGTCTGGGCACCGCAGCTGGAGTGGGACTGCAGGCCAGAGGGACTGTGTGCCTGAGTGCCAGCGGCTGGAGAGACTGGAGTGAGTGAAACCAAGTGCCAGATGCTGGGGTGGGACCAGAGGTCAGAAAAGCATGTGATTATAGTACCAGCAATTACAGTGAGTGAGCGAGCATGAGTGAAGAGCAAGCCAGGTTAGCCTGTGTGTGAGTGAAGTGGCCAGGCGTGTGTGTCTCTGAGGTGGAGAACAGAGGAGGATGAGCTGGCTGTTGGCGTGACCAAGTGAGTCCGGCTGGCTGCCAGGGAGACCCTAGGATCTGGGGATCTGTAAGGGTGAGACTGCTGGTGAATGTGTGTCTTTAAGGGCAAGACCACAGGGGGTTGGCTGCTGGGAGACCAGTGGAGTCTTAGCCATCTGTGTGTATATGTGCCTCTGTGGCTTTGGGGGTGTGAGACCGTGGTGGGGAGTGGAGGGATGAACTACTGGGGGAGCAGGAAAGTCCTGGTGACCTCTGTGTGTGCGTTGCATGTGTGTGTGTGTGTACTAGCAACCAGACCCCAGATGGTCTGTACCAGCAACTGGAGTGGGGCAGTGGCCTCAAAGACATTTATGTCTAAGGTGACAGCAACTCTGGAGACTGGGATCCAGGGGACAGCTACTGGGAAGACCAGGGGTCTGAGTCCGACTGCTGGGGAGGTCCACCTTGCACGTATGTGTATATGTTCTTAGTAGTGGACCTCCATTCTGCTCAGGTGGAGAGGGGAGCAGGGTGAGGCTGTTGGTGCTGTTTGTGTTCATGTGCATGCTGTGTGTGTATGTCTTGGTTGATCTGCTGTCACTGGCTGTTGTGGATATGTGTTGTGTACATGTGCTCTCTTGTGTGCATGTGCCTATTGGGAATATGTGCTCAGCCTCACTACAAGTTGTATCTGGGGGCTTGGAGCTGATGCAGGATTGCCTCTTTTGGGCTGCCAGGTGCAGCCTGATTTTTCCTTAAGTCTCCTTTGGCACTGCGCGTTTCACCAGTGGAGAAATTGATTATCACTCTTCAGTCTTTTCAGAGGAGAACAACAACTACTATAACTAGGCTGGAAGGCAAGTGGCTTTCCTTGCAAGAGTATGTAATAGAGTATGGCACTCATTTCTCCAAGTAATATTAAATGATTTTAAATCCTTCTTTGGGACCAATTCATATCAGTTTTTAGTAGTGTTTTAGCAATGTAATAGTGAGGCAAATACGCAGAAAAAAGTAGTGTACTATTCTTGCAGGCCATCTCTATTTTTTCTGAGATATTAAAGATTAATACCTTAATTTCCACTGGAACTGGAGAAACCTGACCTGTCAGTTAGTTTGCCTGTGATGTGATCTCTGCAAATTGTTCAGCCCACCCATGAAATGGGTACAGACTGAAATGCAGTATTCCACTCAACAGAAGGTAAACTTAAAATAACAAACTGGCCTGAACAAATGCATCAGGAAACCATGCTGCTGTCTGTATTCTGGAGGTAGTGCTGGTTTCACAATAATGTCAAAATACTATGTACTGTTTCAAATTAACTGCATGCTGCGTTTGTGCTTAGTAGATCTTTGTTTTAAGAAGACAGAGATAACAAACGCATAAAGGTTGTTTTTAATTTGTTTTCTGTTTGGCGGGGGTCCTCCTTTTTCTGTGTTGAGTTTAAGCAGTATACATGCTTTATTGACGTTAGGGCACTGGTGCCATCTGGTGGTGGTAATACATTCCCAGAAATCGGAAAAACGACTTGTAAGGAGTTCCACTGAGATGTGAGAAAATGCTGGCATGGTAGTAAAAAAGGTACATGGATACATTTGCTGCTTTAACATGTAATTATGTGGATGAAATAAGTCGTGAAAGGGCTGTTAATTGTAATTTGTCTTGCTAAAGCAAATTTAAATCTTTAACTATTTTTTTTCTGCTCAACAAAAAGATTTGTTTCTAGTAGCTTCTTCTATTAAACTGCAAATTTGCTGGCATTGGCTCTTTTGGACATAGAGGAAGCTTCTAGCAGAAGAAGCAATGTTTTGTTTTACAATATTTTAAAACTCAATTTGGAAGAAAAATTTTCTTCTGCATTTTGCTAAACCAGCACAACTTTCTCACTGCTAGTATGTTTGAAGCTACTGTTCTCTTTTTTTTTTTTTTTTGTGACTGATACCTTAAGTTTGAAAGTAAAAATTCAACAGCATAAACCTGACAGCAGTTGAAATAAACAACTTCGATATCTGAAGCCAAAGCAACCACAAATATTCCGTTTTCTTTATCATTCCATCTCTTAAAAAAAGTGTCCTGCATCTTAAGTTGTTTACCTGAGGTAATAGCCTCATCATTGACTAGAGTAATGTATAGCTTGTATTGACCTTGTTAGCAATGAAAGTAGGACTATGACTGCTTCTCCAGTTCTCTTGAAATAAATTTCTGACTCGTAAGTATCTTGTCCTGTGATGGAAAGATCTGCAGAAGTGCAAGGTACTTTATATTAAGCTGGTGGGTTTTTTAAATTCATTTCATTTAGCCATAATTCTTTTGATCTGTTGCAGGTCAGCATGATGTTATTTTAGTTATTGCTAAATAAATTTCCTCATGGAACAGAGGTCTGTCGGTTCAGCCATTAACAACTTGCAATCTTCTGTTGCAAATAGTTACAATAACAGGGTATGTTTTATGTTTTAATCCAGCTAGTTGAAGAGGCACAAATTCTGTACTTGTATTTCGTCATAATCTCTGACTTCATGACCGCACAACACTGCCTTCAGTTGCATTGTGCTGAAAGTGTGAATTAGACTTCCTTTTAATGAGGCATTAGTACTCTAGTTACAGGTTTAGGTACACAGTGTCAGGAGACTTTTTTGGAACCTGCAGGCCTGCCTAGCTACTGTAGATTGTGGAATTAGACGGAAACAGCTGTTAAAATTGAAAATATTTAATAGCATTTATGGATTTAATATTAATATTTAAATTAATATTTAATTAGTTAATTAAACAATATTTATTGGATGTCTTTGAGAGTAATTAAACTGGCTGCCATAGCAAGGACTGGTTTTTTTTTCTACAGTTTAATTCAGCTCATTGTAGACCTAGGTTTGTCTACTGGGTTTCATCTGCATGGTAGCTACTAACAAAAGTGTGCGAGGCTTATGCCTGGCATAATCCAAGCAGTTACAAGCATCAGATTTGAAAATTTTCTTTCCCACACTAAGATTTGGGTCTGAGTAAAGTTTCATTGTTGTATGTTTTGTTCTTAGAGCTGTGACTTTCACTTTAATGACACTGTTCTTGTGAATTGAGGTATACCTCCTGCTTCTATTAATGTCATTCAGCTTTCAGTGCTGTATAACCTTAGTATCTTTCAGTAGTTATTCAGCAAAATTACTAGCATCTGCCACATACAGCTTTTTTCCTCAGGATGTCTCCACTGTAAGCACTTCTACTTTTTAATGAAGTAACATTGTTATGCTGTATTTCAACAAAAGAAAAATATATGTGTTTATCCTTTTAAAATAGAGCAAAGTTGTAATGGTTTGTAAATCCTTCAGGCATTCAATTCAGTTCTGGATTTGTACCTGGCAAAAGTAACTTCCTGTTTTGCTTTACCAATCTAGGTGGTACAAATGAGAATTACAGTTTGATAATCTGTCAAGTTATCAAGAGTAGTCACAGCAGTTGAACAGTCCTTTAAAGAAAATCTGTTCTGGAATAGTAGCACTCGCTTCTGACTTAGTGTGCAGGATCAGTAGAGCGATCCGCTTGCCCAGTCTCCAACAACTGTCTGGATATATAAACATGAACTGAATTTCCCTGTCTTTAGCTTTTATAGTGCATCACTATCTTCCTGTAACCAGAACATGAAGAATATGGACTGACTTGGTTGTTGGCTTTTTCCTCACAAGTTGAGTGCCACTTTCTTCTTCCAGCTGAACCAAAGTGTTACCTGGTTCTCTTCCGGTAGCAGTGAGGGAAGTTGCATGACAATTCCTTCTGAAAGACTGTTACTCAGAAGTTTATGTTGTGGTGTGCTCTTGGAATGGTGATAAGCTTCTGACTCGTTTTCTTCAGAAGCAGTGTCATTGACTGCTCTGTTCTCCACATTTTGCTGCAGAAATAGATTTGTGGCAAATGCCTCCTGGAGTTTCTTTTCCTGTCAATATGAGGGGCTTTCCATCCTTGGTGAGGACTTTTTTTTGTGGGTTCCGACAAAAGAGCATCTCATGCAACTCTGCATGGTTTCAGTTAATAGTAATTTTTTTCTCTGAATGCAGTCAAAGAAGTTTGCAGTGGAATTGCTAAGAGATTTTTATTTGCATTGTGCTGAAGTTCTCACCTTGTGCTATCATTAATATCTTCTTGTATCACTGTATTTATAATTACCTTCACAATAGAACAGTAAAATCAGTAACTACAGGCTATGCCATTGATTTTTTTTGAGCAGGAAGGCAGAAGTAGTGATACTCTTCACCTGTCCCTGAAACATCTGAGTATTTTCTGTGGGAATCAGTAAGAAAAATTGCCACCTTCTGTCAAGCTAATCTGTTCATGTGAGATTATCCTCTGGCTAAAGGCGATGCAAGGTCTTTTTTTTTTTTTTAATATAATTTTATTTTGGAAAATATCTAGAGATTCTGGAAATATGAATTATTTCCTCAAAAGTATTTTTGGAAACTTAAAACACAAACTGCAGCTTACTAGCAAATACAGCTTGAAAACTGAGAATAATACTCATCTGTGGATCTTCAATCCAAAATCTTTTCTTTTCTTACAGACTGATCACTATCTACTCCACAGGTTGCGGTTCAAGGTTTCTGCTTATTTATTTGGTTATTTTTGCTGATATTTGTGAAGATAATTAAATTCGTTTCTCCATCACGTGGTGACAGGACTACTTGGATTTTTGAGTAATTTTCCTAGCCTGTGTGTGTCCTTTCATAGGAGGCTGTATTACATCTTTTTTTTTTTCTTATTTTTTTTCCCCTGAGGATCTAATTCTGACAGTCTTTTCCCCCTTTCTTTTTCTTACTCAGAAGTGCTTCCGCCCTGCTGTTATCTGAAATGAATATAGATACTTGGATGCTTTTAGGTGAATTTAGTGAGCTAAGTATTTCTTTGTAGCAGCTGGATTTTGAGGACTTTTGGATGTTAACTTTCAGGCTATTTTTCTGTCTTTTCAGGTCTCTGGATGGCAGACTCTGAAAAGAAATGCTGTTTTAAGAGGTATGCCTCAAGTAGGCCAAAATATTCCTGACTAGTGTATGTATAAATGATAAGGCCATACTTCTAACTAAGGAGTCCCTCTGCTGATCCTTTCTGTAAGCTTGCATGAATAATAGTTTTCAGTGCTGAAATATCTCTGACAGGTGAAAGCTTCTACAGAGACATTTAGGCTTGTCTTATTGGTGACATAGTTTTAGTAGAGAGATGTGTAATACACTACTTACCTTTCTGCGTGATCATCTTAACAGAACACTGCCTTAGTGGATGAAGTATAGCATGGACAAAACCAGTGACTGTCTGACGTGCATATTCCCTGCCAGCCTCTCCTGACTGTGTGTGGAGCGTTTTGTTTGCTTGTTTTTTAATTGGGGAATATAGTCCAGATGACTTTGTAGTTGTCCTCACTCATTTCCTCCTGGTGTGATGTAAGACTTACCAGACAGTAAGAGGCTGACACCATGCCAGCAGTGTGGTATAAAATAATGTCAGTTGGAAACAAGATGAAGGAATACTAACCTTTGTGCAAGTGATCATTTTTGCATATTACATGGATGTTTGGAACATTTTGTGTGTTTGTTTGGAGTTTCATGTTCCAGCACTGAAGGAGACTGCCTCTTCTCTCTCTATTGTTGTTAGTTGTTTCTGAGTAGTTGCTTTACAGCTGTTAGGAAAGCAATCTCTTCAAAATTGAGTTGGATAGCTCTTCTGTTTGTCTTCCAGCTATTTCAGGATTCATTAGTGACAGAAAAGTAGCAGAAAAGTAGGCTTTGTTTGTCTTTCCAAGAAAAAGATTGGCCTAACCCAGTCTTTTCAGAGCTCTCGTTTTAATTTTTTTAAAACAGGACCTCTTAATTCTTTTTTAGGCATGATTCAGGTCTCTGAAACTTTAGAAGGTTTCCTATTTCTCTAATGCAGTACAGGGCTGATTTGTTTTGTTCTGACTCAAAAATAATTCCCAGTGTAAAGTACTAACAACTTGGGTTAGAAGTGGCTCTTCAGCTATTGACTGAGATTCTAATGTTGCTGGTTTTTATGCTGTGGTTACAAAGGTCCTAAAGAAAATTGTACTAAGAATAAGGGGATACATTATTGCTACTTTCAGCACACCTGTGGACAGAAATCAAGTAGATGATGCTGCACTATCCTTGGAGGTGCACACTTGTAGGATGAGAGGCATTGCACAGAAGTTGCAACACAGGACATTCCGATGAGACAGTAGGAGCACTTTTTGCCAGTGAAGGTGGTCAGACCCTGGAACAGGTTGCCTAGAGAGGCTATGGAATCTCCATTCTTGAAGGTTTTCTGAATGCAGCAGGAATAGGCCCACAGCAACTCAATTTAAGTGGGCCTACTTCTAGTGCAGGGTTGGATTAGAGCAGTGTGGAGGTTACTTCCAATCTGTGTTACCCTATGAATCTATATAATAACCTGCTGAGGGGTCACTTTTTTTGCACTTTACATTTCCAGTAAAAACAGTGAGGCTGGGGTTGGTGTCTTGTCTTGTGGGGTTTTTTTTTGGTTGGTTTGGTGTTTTTTTTTAAAAAAAAAAAGAAGCATCTTTTTGGAGAAGTGTTTTGTGATTACAGAACTGAGGAGTTAGGGTAATTTGCTCGTATTCCAGCAACATGGTTTTGAGGGAGAATGATCATGCTTTGGCTCTAGTGTTCACTTTTTGGCTAGCTAAAGAGTGAAAAAGTTCGAGTTTTTATCAAATGTTCAGTCAGTGGATTGAGAGTCTTGGAAAGTTATGTACAGTTCTTACAGTTTTTTTGAGATTACGTGCTGTCATAGGTTACTATTTAAGCAGGTAACTCTTTGTAGGATAACTAATGAACCTCTGTGTCCTACAGATTTGTCTTGCTTGGCTTTGGCTTTCTAAAGACTAAATTAAGGTATGATATTTCTGTTGTCAGCTGCTAACTGCCATAGAGATTTGATGGGAGAGTAAGGTTTGCAGTGTTCAACTGTGAAAAAGGGGCTACTAGGTTTTGAAAATGACATGTAAATGTTCAGATTCTGGTCTGTCCTGTGAAATTGCCTGCTTTTATATAGGATAACCTTTTTTGAGACTTCTGCTTCTGAATGTGGCTGCGGTCCTGTGAAAGATTCAGAAGCTCTTGAGCATGCATCTTCTATGCAGTGACTGATTGGTAAATTACAAAATAAGGCCAATTCAAGTCGTTTCAATTTATTGTAGAGGTTTACTTTTCTTAATAACTCCTGCACAGTCTAGTGAGTTTATAAAGTCTCTGTAACAAAGACATCTCAATTTAGAGATGTGTTTTAATTTTGTTTTGATTTTTAAAATTTTATGCAAGAAGGTATCAGCCTAGGTGGTGCTTTGGAAAGGTAAACTTATCATCCCATCTTATTATTACTTCAAGCTGGCATGTGTGACTTTAACCTCAACCTGATTCTGCCAGTTTTCTTTATAAGGCAGCCAATTTTAGAAGCTGAGCTCATGCTAACTTCATTGAGTTGATGTCTGTGTGATTATGACTGGATAACAGTTGCTTGAAGTACTCAATGAGCAGCCTGAAAGCAGTCAAAACAGTAAGAAATTCAGCTTGCATGGATAGGCAAAGGTAGTGTAATAGTGTGGTAAATTCATAGGATCATAGGATAATTCAGGTTGGAAAAGACACCAAGAGATCATGTAATCCAACTGCTCTAAGCAGAGTAGGCTATGAGGTCAGACCAGGTTGCTCAGTGCTTTATCCAGTTGTCTGAACATTTCCACGCTCTTAAGCTGCAAGCTTGTTTGGGAATGTGTATTTGGAGATGGTTTTGGACTTTTGTTGGTTTTCTTTTTAAGGTTAAATTACTTGTTTTGGAAGTTTCTGAATTCACTTTTAGCTTTCTTTTCAACATATCGCTGTCTGAGAGATGGGAAGATGAGATTTGTGGAAGATACCATCTAGAGTTCAGATTTGGAAAAATCTCATTCCCTTTTTCAAAGGGAAGGTATTAAAGGGAAACCTGGATTTGCCTAGAAAATAGAAAAATAGGTTGGTTAAAGCCAGCTGGCTAATCTTGGTGGTTCTTAGTGAAACTTAATGTTTTTGGACATTGGGTAGTCTTGCTGTTTAGTTCCAGTTTGTATGAGATTACTAACATGGACTAATTGTATGTGCAGAAAGTGTCAGTAGTCTAAGCAGAAGGATGTCACTTCATTCAGGATTGTTTGGAGAAATCCAGCAGCTGGTAAACATGCTTTTCCTCCTTCCTTTATGTTACGACATGTTAATATGGTAAACGTAGCTCTTTGGAAGTGCTACGTAAATAGCAAAAATAGATGCTGAGAATTCTGAAGGATACTGAGATTTTCTCAAGATAGACGTCATCTTGCTTTCATGGCAGCCCAGCAGTTAAAAAAAATTAACTAGGTTTTCAGTTGCCTGGTTGGTAAACTCAAATAATATTTCATCTGAAATTTGCAAGCTGATTAGAGTGATGCAAAATCTTATATTTTTAATAGATTTTTAGTTCATTACTGTACTTGTAATGTTGGAATAACGGGTAGTCTTTATAATAATTAAGGTGGAGTTCAGATGATGTAGAAATAGGGCTTGGGGATTTATTTATTATATGCTTGTCAGCATTAATGTCTTGGAGATTTTTTGTACCTTCTGTTTGCTTCTAATCTTCAGATCTAATCCACGTTTTTTTCCTTACAGCAGGGTACTTCAGTGTATATATGGTTACTTGAAAAGTATGCTTGGTGCAGGTTTTTTTGGTGGGGTGGTAAGAACTTGGCTGTCTTATATGATGAAAGTGACTTTTAACTTTTGTTGGCAGTAGGCTGTAGGAACATGGGAATCTTGGGAGTCCTTCCCAAGAGCAGATGTATGGTTCAGATAGACTAATACCTCTTCTGAGTTGATAGTTGTTAACATACAGCAGATAGGAACATGGAAGACATCCTATGTTAGCCATCTACCCACATGGAGAGTTTCTTCCTAAGTATTGTGAACGGTAGCTTAGCTTAGTATTTTGTATTATGTCTGTGTATCCTTTTCAAATACATTAATGATAAAAATGTAGTTGATGGTGAAATTTGCAATTATGTTATTTACTTTCCTCTGATGTGAAACAGAACAGACAGGTGATGAATGTGCAATTACTTTACATTTTTAATTTGTTGCTGCTGTTAATTAATTTAATTTCTTATATGAAGCTGTAACATTAGTCCTTCTGTTTCTTCTATATATATGTCAGTAGTTTTGGTAATTTTTTTTCTTTTTTTTTCCCCTCTTTCCTTCTGGGTAGCAATTCCAGTTGTCTTCAAAGTCTTAGTTTTTAAATATGTTGTCTAACTGAACTGGCATCTTGGTAATACACCATTTGGCTGCTAGCTCCTCCTTTTCTTTCTAAATAGGTATGTCCTGGTCTGGCCTTTTTTTTTTTTTCTTTTTTTTTTTTCTTTTTTTTTTTTTTTTCTTTTTAATAAGGCTTCCTATTGTTTCACATTAACTTTTTGAAAAATAGGAGAAGCATTCCAATTTTCTTGTTTTCCCTGAGACTAAAGGACGCAGGTCTCAATTGCACAAGATGCAGTCTAAAGTGGAGTCTGACACTGACAGCTTGCTTACAGATGTTAAAAGTTGCATTGCTTATTGGAGATGTGAGCTGTGTTGAAGCTACCACGTGTGGGCCTCTTCATAGGCAGAGAAGAGATCATTCTCTTGTTTTAGCAGCTGCAAGACAGCAGTGTGGGCCAGGCATTCTGGAGAAATCTTCTACTGCAGGTTTCGTCTTGTTTTGAAACTGAGGTGTCTAATACCCTGGAAAAACCTGTACCCATTCTGCTGCTTCCAATAGTTCCTGGTTTCTGTTCTTTAAATGTCTAATGAGAGCGTTTTTGCACCATTCTTGAAAGATCTATAAAATTTTCATATGGTTGATTTGCCAGACTTGCTCTGGGTATTCTAAAAGACATGTATTTTTCCATTGCCAAAAAGTGTATGATTTTGTTTCCCATTCAGTCAGTGAAGTATGTATTATGTTTGCTGTCCTCTTTTTCTGGCACGATGGCCTTTATTACCATTTTGTAGTATTTTTACCTTCTTCGTTGTATGGTTCATTCATTGTTCTCGTAATATTATACCCTATCTGAACTGTTTTTTGTTTGTTGCAGGTTTTTGTTCTAGTGGCAGTGCTTGTCTCTACTGTAGTGGGGAAAAATTGTCATGCTTTTCCTAGAAAATAAGTAATTTCTTTGCTTCAGTTTTCACCATAATATCTTTGGCTCTTCTGCCTCTTTAGTGCTTGCATTCAGTCTGTGGTGATCCTGAACACCTTTTTCTGAATTCCTGCCTAGGCAAGTAACTAGAGTTGTATTGATAATGCCTTTCAAAGTGTCCTTGTAGCTTAATTTCTTTTTTGTCTGTCATGAATTATTTTTTCCAACGTGCTGGCTTTCTACTTAACTGGTGGTTTTAAGTCATCTCCTGAACTCTTCTTAAAAAGTGATGTTGAATAGTTCTTCCCCTGTGCCATAGAAATGTACTTACTTCATACAGTAGCTTCTTTAACTGGAGGTGTTATGCTCTAACTTCCAAGGATTTAGTATGTGGCTGGTTTTCAGTTGGTTAGAAATAAATGTGTCAAATACAACTTAGAAAAGTAATTCAGTTTCCTAGCATAGATTCTGACCTATCTTGCGTACTGCAAAACCCAGTTGTGCTTTCATTCTTCTGTAATGGCTAGTCACTAGCTTAAATAAGAAATCCCGGATACAATAAAATACGTTTGATTTTTGTGTCGTTTACTTCTTAGCTATGAAAACTGGAAGTCTTCCTAGCTGTTTTTATATATGACAATGCAGATTTTAATGGTTAGGTGTTGGATGTGCTTTTCCATAGGTTATAATGGGTATAAAGTACTTACTCAGTGCTGGTATAGTTCAGATTAGTGTGAAAGTTTGCCTTTTGATAGTTGTTTTTGCTTAGTGGCAGTTCATTAAACATAGAAAAAGAATATGACAAATTAAATTAAGGATCAGACAACCTTGTAACGATATTTCTGTGTGAAATTTGGGGAACATATGTCACCATTCAAATTCTGAAATGTATTCCAAACTAAGCTAGATGAAAACTAGTATTTGTGAACCAGGGACAGTGAAGTCACTTCAATGGAAAACAGTGTAATTCAGTGACTTCTGCAGTGTGGAACCAAATCCAATACGTTGTAAGCCAGTTTAGTCTTCTCTGTTAATTAACTCTAATGCTGTCAACTTATGGGAACAGTACAATTTTCTTTTTCAATATATTTTGAAAAATAAAATATAGCTATATTTAAAATGTAACAGTTCAGGCATGGGCTTTGTGTGATGTTTTCTGTAAAAGCAATTGGGACTGCTGCAGAAAAAGTTAAATGAATTTCATTTTTAATTTATGATTTGTCTTCCTTTTAATGGTGGTTATGCTATCCCATGCTCTGAAGAGAGAAAAACTTTCTAGTTCACGTTTCTCAGTACAACAAACTTCAGCTCTGCCAATGAGACTATTTGAGTTTGTAATGTGTTCTTTAATTAACCTGAGTTTAAATAAAATGGGATTTCAGAAGGTTTACTTTTCAGCTCCATTATTGAGACACAGCTTCAAAATTATACTTTAACCATACTGGCACAAGGCAAACACTTAAAAGTGTGGTTAAACCACACTGTGCCAAATCAGACCCTGTTATTTTGACTGTTCAATTATCAAAATGCTTTCAATTCTCAAATTGCTTTAAGGATTTTCTCTCTCCAAATTTTTGTGAGTTTTTCCCCATTATTAGACTGAATGTGATGACAGATCAGTAGAGTAGTAGGGTTTTACCTTAAATCCAAGTCCCTTGGTTGGTAAAGGAACTTACTAGTAGCATGCTAGAAAGACTGCTGTTCTGTTGAAATTTTGACTTGCAAGATAGGTGGGGTTTACATTGTTTCACTTCTGTGAAGTCCCTTAAAAGTTAGCACTATCATTGTGTGTCTATGTGTGCACATACATATACAGCATGAGAGTATGTATTTATACATATAAATATATGAGAGCCTAAAGCTGTATAAACATGTCTTTAGAGTTAATTCTAGTTAATCATTTATTCCCAAATGACTTTTATCTGATCACTACAGCTGTGTTACTTTATGATATGTCTTTTCTGCAGACGCCAAAGATGCTAACGAGAAAGATTAAGCTTTGGGACATTAATGCCCATATAACCTGTCGTCTGTGCAATGGATACCTGATTGATGCTACTACTGTAACAGAATGCTTACATACTTGTAAGTAGAAGTATAATTAAGTTAAAGAAATCCTTTTTGTTTTGTTTTTTTCTTTAACTTGATGTACAGCATGTTTTAATGGTTTTTAGTTGAAATTTGGCATCAGCCAAAATAATGCATGCTTCACTAGACACTGCTTTTTTTAACAGATGATTTGCTTTTTAACAAAGCAAATGAAGAGAACATTAAAGCTGTACTGCACAAACTTGAAGCCATATACAATTAGTGGTAACATATGCATTCAAGAATGCAGTCTGTCTTCCTGCTAAAGGAATGTGGAATGCCTAGTTCTCTCTTCTGTGACAGCTGACAGAGCATATGCTCTCCACCTGGAGCCTTCCAAATGTCTCTTGCTCTCTTCTGCTGCAGAAAGCAGCCATAGTTTATTGATAAAAAATAAGTATATTGTATCGCACCCTAGAAATAAGCTTTTGTTCCAAAATATTGTGATGAGGCAGTTGTTTGTTGTTATGTTACTTTGTGAATTTCTAAGTACTTCTAAATTTGAAGTATGCCCTAGTACCTTGCAAAGCCTTAGGTTTCAAGAAAGCTCAAGGTGTAAGTCCACCCCAGCATCTTTGTTGTTGACATCATGGGATATAGGAGTGCTAGGTTTTGCAATATTCTGATGAAACCTTGCATATTAGCATGGTTCCAACTAAAGATCTGGAAAGATTCCTTCTGAGGAGGAGCACCCTTATAGTACAAAGTGGTAACTCCAAAACTATTCTCTGTCTTGAGTCTGTTCTGATCCTCAGTTTCCTTTGCCAAGGTAGGTATAAGCTGAGGAATTAACCTTCAGTCCCGAAGGCCTGCTGTGGCGACGTTTAAATAGCCTCTGTAGCAGCCGCGTTGATGGCTTTACACCTTACATTACAGGGTTTTACCAAAAGTACTTTTTTCTAGCTGTGTCTTCAGAATCCCTACAATTTACCAACACGTCCTTGTCATCCAGGAGTTTCCATTTGTCCAGTTTTATCTGTTCAGAGCTTAGAATATAATTTGTTTTCTTTATATGCACCTGTATTAATCTATTAAATAGTATTTGCCATGCAACTTCAAACATTTGATGTTTTCAAATGCTTTTGTCACAGTATTTACTCTTTTTCTGATAAAGCTACTATGTTGTTTGAATAGCTTAATGACCCACAGTCCTGAACTTTGTTGGAGGGTAATTTCTTGGTGGCAGTGGCTTCATCTCCACAAAATGAAAGTTTCAGCAGATTTATTCGTCACCTAAAATGTCTTATGAAGGGGAAATACAATGCTCATGATTTATCAGAGATTACATTTTCCATTGTATTTCACTTAGAAGTTCTGTTCATCAGCTTTAATGAGTTTGTTGTTCTTGTCATGCTTCCATGTCACTTTGGTTATTCTCATGTCCCTTCTGCATCTGTTTCACATTTTAATTTCCACAGTGTTCTTTCTGAAGTGTAGAGATCCTTAAGCTAGGCTTCTACCTAGTTTTGCCCCAAATTCTTTACTGCTGCTATTAAACAAGATTATATACAAAACAGTATTATAACGAGTTAACGTGGCTGACATAGAACTAGGGCGTCATTTTTTTTGTTCTTAAAAAAAAAAACAAACCAAACCTCATACCCACAAAAACCCTTCAGCAGACATCATGTCCACCATTTCTTACATTTGTGTATGGAGGAAATGTTTAGATTAATCCACAGTGCTTCAGTGCGTGCTTCAGAAGCTCCCCTCCGCCTGCCCCTTGTGGCTTGTCCCTCCCTTATTTTGGCTGTTTTATATTTTCAGAATACTACTTCAATGTGTGTCCTGTAGAATTAGTTTTCTGACAAGAAGCACATAGTCCTTTCTTTTTAAAAAACTTTATGCATGTTGGCATTATTTGTATTCTATATGTTAATGCTAATAATATACATTCCTGGAAAAGCATCCTTGCAAAATCTATCCTGAAAGTGCCCTGTCTGAGATAGAGAATTCTCTGCTGAATTACACCATCTTGAAATGTTCTTTCTGTTTCTACTCAGAACTGCACAGTTTTCATATCTTTTTCATTTTTCTCTAATTTCCTGTCCTTCAGACACTTGGAGACTCTTCACTTCAGTAGTAAATGTAATTCTTGAGTCCTTCGGTGAGGGACATTTGGAGGACCAAGGCCAGTCCTTTGGAGGGATAGGGCCAACTTCATTTGTAAAACGGAATTCAAAAAAACAAGCATTTTTCTCCCTTTCCTACTTGTTTCTCTGCCATATCTTTAGTTTGTTGGTGACAGTCAGGCCTATAGATAAAAACTTGATTAGTAGTAACTCAGTGTTAAGTCTTTCTTAGTTTACATCTGTTTCTTGATTAGAATTCTAGGTTAGCAGATACATGCAGGTCTTGTTAAACCTTTACATTCGTAATTTGATTTTCATTAGTGTTTATGTGTGAAAGCTGTCCTCGTATGTTATGAAAGGGAAAGCCTCATATGTTATGAAAGGTATTATTTTGTGGGTTCATGAGGACAATGAAAGGGCAACTGTATTTCCAGAACTAGACATGGAAATTAAAAAGTCAAGAGGCATGAAACTGGGGGGGGGAGGAAAGGAGGGAAGTGAGTGAGGATTAATCTTGCTTATTCTTTCTCTAATGAAAGTTCTCTGATATGGTTTAAGTGTACTGTAAAAGTAACTGGAAAATGTACAGCTCAGTTCAGACATACAGTCAGTGCCCAAGTATCTGGATAAATGGAGATTAGAGACTTTGGAAATCCCAGCTAATGGGAAAACTCTAGTAATGCTATTGTTTCAGACCCTAGAATGGTTCCCATATTGGCTGCCCCATATTCCTAGGACTTACAGTTTTAGGAGAGTTTACTAATCCCAACCTGACCCTGTGAAAAAAGAACCAATCTAGAATAATGCAGCACCCTCCATAAGCTATCTAGTTACATTTAATTGGATGCTGTGCTTAGACTAATAAACCTGCCAGAACCTGAGCCACCTTGTGATGAGTTCAGTTTAGGAGGAGTTCATGTATACTTAGTCCAAACTGGAAGTTGTACTGAAATAGGAGATTGTTTTAGAAGGTATCATAGAATGGTTTGGGTTGGAAGGTACCAGTGTTTCACCACCCTCATTGTGAAAGGTTTCTTCCTTCTATCTAGTCTGAATCTACCCTCTCTTAGTTTAAGACCATTACCCCTTGTCCTGTCGCTACAGGGCCTGTTAAAAAGTCTGTCCCCATCTTTCTTATAAGCCCCATTTCAGTATTGAAACGCCACAATGGGGACTACCAGAGATGTCTCTTCTCCAGGCCAAAGAACCCCAACTCTTTCAGCCCTTCTTCACAGGAGAGGTGTTCCATCCCTCTGATCATTTTTGTGGCCCTCCTCTGGACCTGCTCTAACTGGTCCATGTCTTTCTTGTACTGAGGACGCCAGAACTGAATGCAGTACTTCAGGGGGTCTGACCAGAGCAGAATAGAAGGGCAGAATCACTTCCCTTGATCTGCTGTCTACGTTTCCTTTTATGCAGCCCAGGATATGGTTGGCTTTCTAGATTGCAGGTGCACATTGTTGGCTCATGTCCAACTTTTCATCCACCAGTACCCCCAAGTCCTTTTCTGCAGGGCTGTTCTCAATCCCTTCATCCCCCAGCCTGTATTGATACTGGGGGTTGCCCCAACCCAGGTGTAGGACCTTGCACTTGGCCTTGTTGAACCTCATGAGATTTCACACAGGCCCACTTCTTGAGCTTGTCCAGGTCCCTCTGGATGGCATCCTGTCCCTCAGGCATGACAACTGCACCAGACAGCTTGGTGACAACTGCACCAGACAGCTTGGTGTCACCTGCAAACTTGCTGAGGGTGCACGTGATCCCACTGTCTATGTCACTGATGAAGGTACTAAACAGTACTGGTCCCAGTATGGACCCCTGAGGGACACCACTTGTCACTGATCTCCATCCAGACATTGAGCTGTTGACCACTATTCTCTGGCTGTGACCATCCAGCCAATTCCTTATCCACTGAATAGTCCGTCCATCAAATCCATATCTCTCCAATTTAGAGAGAAGGATGTTCTGGGGGGCCATGTCAAAGGCCTTACAGAAGTCCAGACAGATGACATCAGTAGCTCTTCCCTTGTCCACTGATGCAGTCGCTCCATCGTAGAAGGCCACTTGGCTGGTGAGGCAAGATTTGCCCTTGGTGAATCCATGCTGGCTGTCTTGAATCACTTCCCTGTCCTCCATGTGCCTTAGCATAGCTTCTATGAGGATCTATTCTCTGATCTTCCCAGGCACAGAGGTGAGCCTGACAGGTTGGTAGTTCCCAGGGTCCTCCTTTCTATTCTTTATAAAAATGGGTGCAATGTTTCCCGTTTTCCAGTCACCAGGGACTTCACCTGACTGCCATGACTATTGTGGAGAGTGGCTTGGCAACTATGTCAGCCAGTTCCCTCAGGACTCTGTGATGCATCTCATCAGGTCCCATAGACTTACATATGTTCAGGTTCCTCAGGTGTTCATGAACCCGATCTTCTGTTACAGTGGGAGAGACTTTGCTCCCCCAGTCCCTGCCTTGAGGTTCATCCACTCAAGAGGTGTGGGAAGAGAGATTTTCAGTGAAGACTGAGGCAAAAAAGTTGTTGAGTACCTCAACCTTTTCTTTGTCTGTTGTTACCAGTTTGCCAGTTTTGTTCATTGGGGGTGTACGCTTTCTTTGACCTTTTCTGGCTGACGTACCTATAGAAGCCCTTATTATTCTATGCATCCCCTGCTAAGTTCAGCTCCAGCTGCGCCTTGGCCTTCCTGACACCAACCCTACACAACCAGGCAATGTCCCTTATTCTTCCCAGGATACCAGTCCCTGCTTCCACTGTCAGGTTCTTCTTTCATTGACTCGGTAAGACTGGGGTTTGGCTTCACTTTTGCAAATGGATCTACTGCTCTGGTGTTCCACTGGAACAGACTGCTGTGCAAGATCTGTGCTTGGTGTGCAAAACTATGAGGCTTGTTCTAACCATAACCTCTACCAGCAACAGTACTGTCACCCTAACTGTGTAAATACAACACAGAATGCAAACTTCCTACGCTTCATTTGCTGCTGCGTAATTTTTTTGGTGTTAACACGTGTTTATTTAATTGTACTATCATGTTGTCTGAGAGGTAGATGACAGAAATTGGTAGATGGTAGTTACAGAAATTCTTTTATGTGTTAAGAACTAGTGCGTTAATACCAAGATTAAATGAACTGCTGCTGTTTAAGAAAAAGCTTTCCCCTGCCGCCTCCCTCCCCACCCCCCCCCGCCTTTTTTTCCCTACATTTCATGTAATTTTTTTTCTGGTGGAAGTTTAACTGTAGTGTACCCTCTGAAAGTTAGAATTAAAATAGCACCTGGATATCCACTTTTTGAAAGTTGTCTGTTCTTTTAAAAAATATCCAACTTTGGAATAATTTTTTTGTGTTGGGTTGATTGCCACTGTATGCTTCATTTCTGTATGTGGCCATGGTTAAAGCAAATAGGTTTAGTATCTTATTGGCATACAATTCCTGTAATATCATCTGTGCAACTGAATGGTGCAAATGGTATGATGTTGACCTGCTAGAAACTGCTGCTCTAGTAAATTCTGGAGTGGGACTGTGTGTTGCATGCTTTATTAGGAAGACTGGCTAGGTACAGATGCTTTAATTCCAGTGCATCACTTCCTTGTATCAAGAACATTAATGAAAGTTATTGGAAACTGTATTCTGCATGATTAGACATCATGCTTACATGACATAAAAAATGAATTTTGTGTAAATTTCAGTAAGGTGCATTTCTGTGACTGTATGAAAACAACCTTTTTTTTTTCATTATGCTTCTTTTAATTTCTTTTTAATTATGAATGTCCTCGTTATCAGTCTGTAGAAGCTGCCTAGTGAAATATTTGGAGGAAAACAACACCTGTCCAACCTGTAGAATTGTTATACATCAGAGCCACCCGTTACAGTATATTGGGTAAGTATGAAAGCAAAAGTGCAACTAGCTTCACTCTAGGCTGTTTCAGCCTCTTCAATACAGCACAGCTTTTTCCTAAATTTTCTTACTTGCTTATCGGCATGTTAAACAAAGGAAGGTTGAAGGTGTTTGAGGAGGTATGTGATGCTATGAATTTGCAACTCCTTGACATCTGTTAGCTTCTTCCAGACTTAAAAGCAAGCAAAATATGCACTTTACTGTTTAATTTCTGGTGAGTTTTAATGGGATTTAATCATTCTTCATTTTGTATGCTTGTGTAGTAAAAATTACATAAATGAAACAGTTGTAGAAATTATACTTTTACAAAATACTCAAAATAATTAGTCTCATTTGAACAGTGCTTTTCAGTGCCTGATAGAGTAATGAGAGAAATAATTGTCAGCTTTATTGTTCAGTTAATCTTTCAAAGGTCTGTTTCGTTCATAGGAACAGGTAAGAATATGGCAGCAAAAATATTAGACCGGTGGCTTTAATCTCTGGAATGGAACAATTTGCCCTTCGTTCTGTTTTGATCCCTACACAGAGTGCTCTCACTTTCTGACCTAAAACAAATGTGGTATTGTTCATTGGTTTCCTCTTTTTACTAAGTATTTTCAGGTTTTTTTCTTTTGTTTTCAGAAAAGACATTCGCTTTCTTTTCCTTCAGTGCTTCCCTTTCATTTTACTGAACTGTAGTAACTTTTGCTGATGAAAATCTGTTGTGACAGTGTGTTTGCACTAGCTGTTGCATATCAAGTAGTGTTTTGCCTACTTTTATAAGGAGTTTGGTTTAGTTTGTGGCAGTTTTCAATGTGCCTTTCTCAGTTCTATAACAACTTCTGAAGCAATGCTTATAAAAAAAATAGTCTGATTTCTCTTCACTTTTAAAGAAAACTGTTGATGTTTTATACATACTTACATTTCTCAAGCTGATCCTGATTCAGGAGCCTGAAACTAGTTATGCCATTTCTCCATTTGAAGAATAATAGTGTACACTGATAATATGTCATATCATACACTGGTAATACCCTTTATGAGTGTTTGCTTTGAAGGGACAAGTAGATGCCAATAGGCAAGAACAAATAAATGACACTCAAGACAGCATGTTTGTCTTCTGTAAAGCTACAGGAATACGCCAGTGGCTTGGTTCAGAAACTTGTTTTCTGTGTCAAAAGGGGCCAGGTAACAGCATCAAACTGAGAACAGCTAGAAATGTCCTACTTGGTTTTGGTCATTGAATACACTTCAAAGGAAGTATTTTGCCTGAACTAGGTATAAAATACTGCCCCTTCAAGACTGAAACAGCCTTTGCCCAGCCTACTTTTGGAGAGAGATATATATATTTTTTTTTTAATAAAGAATTGACACTAAGGAGTTTCACAATATGTCTTAGAATGTAGATTGGCACTCCTGTTCATCTCCCTTTATCTGGAAAATAGGTAAACTAAAATTTGTCTCCTGTTTCACATTTCTGAATGCTGTTAAATCCTCACCTCTGATCTAATAGTGATGGATGATTTACTCATCATTCATGTTGGAATATTTTTGGAGATGTTCCTGCAATCCATATGTGACACTTGAAAATCCCAGCCCATGCAAATGGGATTGCTACTGGTTGAAATGACATTAATTTTTGAATTAATGATATTTTGACTCTTCTTGTAGTGCTACTGTTGTGGTTTAACCTTAGCCAGCAACTAAGCACCACACAGCCACTTTCTCACTCCCTCCCCCTGCCGTGGGATGGGGGAATCAGAAGAGTAGAAGTGAGAAAACCTGTGGGTTGACATAAGAACAGTTTAATAATTGAAATAAAGTAAAATAGTAATAGTAGTCATAGTAATATACAAAGCAAGTGATGCATGATGCAATTGCTCACCACCTGCCAAGCAATGGTTCCCCCCTGGCCAACTCTCCACAGTTTATATACTGAGCATGAAATCATATGGTATGGAATATCCCTTTGGCCAGTTTGGGTCAGCTGTCCTGGCTGTGCCCCCTGCCAGCTGGCAGGGCATGAGAATCTGAAAAGTCCTTGACTAATGGAAGCCTGCTTACCAACAACTAAAACATCAGTGTGTTATCCATGCTATTCTCATGCTAAATCCAAAACACAGCACTATGCCAGCTACTAGGAAGAAAATTAACTCTATCCCAGCCAAAACCAGGACAGCCACTTAAAAGATTGTAATGGTCAATTGTAAATCTCTTGTTTTGTCACCATTTCTGTACTTGTTCACTGGTCTCCACTGCTGTGAAGTGCTCACATCGGGTGATGAGAAGCTTGAGACTACTCTTATAAGCCTCTTAAATTTAAGTTAGATACAGGATTTGTTATTCCAAGTTCTATTGGGGTAATGACCTTCCAGCGGCTGAGACAGACATTTGAAATGTTTCTGATTTTATTTAGCAATTGGAATTTAGGGTAATATTTTATTTCTTTCAGACAGTGACTTACTTTAGGCTAAAACAGAATTTTGTCTAGGTGAGCTGGGAATTAAATTTTAGAATCTTAACCAGTCCTGCTGGCTTCCAGTTCCAGTGGGATTATTACCTTTCTCTTATTTGAGCCACACTATCTATACAGGGTTCTGAGCTACATAATATTGCCCACAGTTAAAATATTGGCTTTTAAGAGCAAAGTAAAATTTTATTGTTGTGGTCTTTTTCTCTGAGCTGTTTTCTTGCATTTTTGGAAAAGCCTAGTAAAGATAACTAAGTAATCTAGAAATGTTAAAGATGAGTCTGTAGGGGTAGGAAACAGACTATCCTTGATTCTTTTGTATTAAAAATGAGTTTATCTCAAAGTTGGCAAAGAATTTTGAGTTTATTAGTGACATACTTGCCTTGATGCAAGAGGCCCTGTTCCATGGGGTGTCATCTTCCACGTGTCAAAGACTATTTTTCCTCAAACTTCTGTTGGGTTTCTGTCTCAGCCTGTACTTTTTCATAATTTGTTTCATGTTACTATCCTCTCTTGTTCGATACAAATGCTGGTTCAAGGATTGAAATTCTTCTTAGGTGAATTTAGAGATTTTACATCAATTTAGTACTGGAACTTTTTTAAGCTAAATGTTTTGAATCAAGATGGTTAACTTAAACTTTTGATTTTGTTTTTTTTCTTGCTAGTCATGACAGAACAATGCAAGACATTGTTTATAAACTTGTGCCAGGCCTCCAAGAAGGTAAGTTGTGGTAAGACCTTTTTTAGAGGTTGTTTTGGGCATATTTCTTTAACACTTAAAAAAAAGTTTCAGGTGATGAAAATGCAGGGGCAGGAACTGAGGAAAAATACAATGGAAAACTGTATTCCTTCATTTGTGTCATTTCTAGTGATTAATTTAATTTTATACATGTAGGAGCAGCAATTGGGGGAGGTGGTGGTGGGAGGAAAAATGGGATATTTCTTCAAAAAGTAGTATTATGTAAAGCAGGATAGTGGTTCAGCTTTTGAATGTTGGCACACTGTAACTCTCATTTGTTCTTGTTAAACTGTGTACTTAAACCTGTTGTGCCAGCTTTCTAGAATTCTCAGAGGTAGAATGTAATGCAGAACAGCTTTTAGTTTCAGTGAAGTTTCTGCTACTGTATGAGTCCTTTCCTAGCAGGTAACTTTCAATTTGTGTTTTCATAATCTTCTTTGAGACTGAATCTGTTCAACTAAAGAAGTACTTTATAGTAACTGCTCAGTAGTTTTTTGTCTTAATGTATGTTACAACTTTCATTTAAATACATAATTTTAATCCATATAAGCTGCAAAACCAGAACATTCTCAAACATCAGTAAGATTAAATAGATTATTTTAAAATTACTTCTAGCATATTGAAACTCAGAACTATAAATAAATATTCAAAAACAATGGTTTGACTGAAATATTGTGGAGGGGATTTAAAATAAGGTATAGTATTTTAAATACTATCTCATTGTAATAGGAATGCTATAATAGTATCTATACAGATGACTTTGTATTTTTCAGAGTTAGAATACTACAGGCATGACTTGATGCAATACCTAAGATAAAAAAAGTAGTAAATATTGGCAATACCATTACTTGTTGGCAAGGCTGTTTCACTTCAGAGGGAAGGGATTTGGAATAACTTCATAAATATTGCATTAGAACTTTATTACAGGGATTAATATTTACAATTTTAAACAGCGGAAATGAAAAAGCAAAGGGAGTTTTATCACAAACTGGGCATGGAAGTTCCAGGGGACATCAAAGGGGAGACATGTTCTACAAAACAGCACCTAGATTCCCATCGAAATGGTAAATGGTCCTTTATTTATTCTGTCTTGGGCGGGTGACGGCTAGTAAATTGATGAACAGACCTGTTGGAGGTATGTGCCTTGTTGGCTTATTACAGTCACAATTGTTTCATAACACTGCACAATACAGTGAGTGTAGGATTGTTGCTTTGTGCCTTATTTGTGCACAGAATCTTTTTTTTTTTTTAGCTGGTCATAGCATATTACTCTTGGTGAAGGAGATCTCCATTGTAGTGCCTACATGGGGACTCTCTGAAATTGCCCAGCTTCTGCACTGCTAACAGTTGAACCAAAGGTTGTGCTCTGTATGTATTCCTTTTTCGTGCGTGGGGCTGTTGGCAGCTAGTGTTGCCTAAGCAGATAAGCACAATTGGGGGAAAGCAAACTTTATTCTATATTGCAGTCCCGAGCTGTGCTGTTTTAATCACATTAGCATTACAAGTTGGTGCTGAGTGTTATCCCATATATCTGGTTTCTTATCCAAGGTGAAACTAAAGCAGATGAAAATTCAAACAAAGAAACTTCTGAGGAAAAACAGGAAGAAGATAACGACTACCACCGAAGTGACGAACAGGTGAGCTCATAGGGCATGTTTTAGTTTTACCTTGTATTTTAGCTTTAGTACTTTGGTAAGCTAACAGAGAAGAAAAGGAACTATTTCAAGCTAGATTTTCTGTCCTCTGATACAAACAAGATGCAGTGTTGCCCAATGCTTTTGTGTAAGCATGACTTTCATCTTGGGCTTTTAGCAGGAATGGAAAATATGTTAAAGACATTTGCATTAAGATTTGATAGTTCTGACTGTTTGTTGATGAGTTTCCAAAGTATTTATTTGTTTTCAAAACAAATTCAGGTTATTTGGGTCCCCTTCCTGAAGCAGTGTATCCCAGTATTATTGTGACACAGTAGGCTGAACATGTACCAATAATTATGAATAAAACCTTTTGCACTTTTACTAACTTACTATTTACTTTGTTTTAAACCTCTAATACTGAGACAGTGTTAGCCCTGTACGATAAAAATAGTATGAAAGATGGGAAGTTCACCTTAAGTTTTAAACACAAAACATGTCTGAAAGTGATATCTCTGTTTGGGATAATCAAGCCATGCCTTTCGTGTTTTCCTGTTATGTGTGTCCAGAGTAAATTAAATTTGGATTAATTTTGTTTTCAATTATAATGTAAGGGAATTTCAAAGGGATTGCACCTAGTACTAGATCCTCTTAGTCCATAAAGTAAATCATCACAAAAAGCTTCGACTAAATAATGAATAGCTGGATGAGAAAAGAAGTGAGAACTGAAACATAGAAGATAGAGAGACTTTCTGGGGGGATAATCTTTAGAATTTTAAAAATTTGTTATGTCATTTTTATCCATTCTTTTTAAACTTTAAATTCTCTTTTAAACATGTTAAAATTCCGTTTTAAACTGGATTTAGCAGTTGCATTAAAAGCAAAAAGTTACATTAGAAGCAATCATTAAAAATTGGCAGGGGTGTTCTTACTCTTTATCTTACTGTCACTTTTGACATAGGGTCCTCTTGAGCTATTGGCTGCCAATGAATTTGGACTGGAGCAGCCCTGTTCCAACATCAAAAATTCTTTCTTGAACTTTTTTGTCTTGATTCATTTTGGTTGCAGTAGTGCTCATCAGTAAACTGACAAGATGTTAGAAAATGTTTTCTTTAATACAACTAAAAGCATTTCAGTTTAAGGAAAACTAGTACCGTACTTTTTCACTTTGTTGTATTAATAAAAACTGCATATGGCATACATAATGAGGACTGCAGAAAATTGTTCCAGACAACCCTGACTGTTTGCTTTTTCCTGAAGGTAAGCATCTGCTTGGAATGCAATAGCAGCAAATTGCGTGGATTGAAACGGAAATGGATTCGCTGCTCAGCACAAGCAACAGTCTTGCATCTAAAGAAGTTCATTGCCAAAAAACTTAACCTTTCTTCTTTTAATGAGGTAATATTTTAATTTTTTAAAATTATTTTGCAGATATAAAAACCTTATGAAAACTGTGGGATTGTTCCTTTCCAAAGGAATGTCTTTTAGTCTGATTTTATTTTCAGAAAACAGAAGCATACACCATTTCTTGAATTATATGTTATGTAGCCATTTTCTTGTCTTTTCTTGGGTCTATGCAGGTCTTGCCACTTAGTTTGCAGTGTGTCTTTTCACGTCAATGTATAAATAGTTGAGCTAAAGAGCTTGGTTATGTGCTTCCATGTGTTGAAATGGACTCTGGCAACATGCTTTGTTTGACAGCTTGTAGTCAGGCACACCACACCTTTCACATATTTCACACTCAGTGCAGGGGACAGAGATTAACAAACACTTCAACACTACTGAAGTCCAGCTTAAGAGAAAGCAGCACAAATATTTTGTTCTTTTCTGTGCTCTCAGTGAAGCCCAAAGTTGCTGCCTCCCACGAGCAGAGTGTTATCAGATACCTATTTTCCCTTCCTTTGCAGGGAATACTTAGAATCATGGGAAGAACTTATGGTGAAAGGTACAGAAAGAAAGGAACTTTGCACTTCTCCTAGTTCAGATTTGAAATTAACAGTGGCAAACATGAATACAGCCTCTGTTTACCACTTTGCTGGGTCTTGGTCACAGTCTCTAGACATCTCAATTGATCTCAGCTTGACATCTCACAACGCCGCGTAATGTCACTGATTCACTGAATTTCATTAAGACTTACCATTCAAATCAAATCATCTGCTTTCCAGTCCAATGTGTCAACACCTTTCTGCTCAAACTTTTCAACAGTCAATTTTGCATCTGTATCACTATTCCTTCCTAGCTTCTGTATGCTTCAAACCAACACTGTCTTATGGGTGGAGTATGTCCCCAAACTCTGCTAGTCTTCCTGAAACAAAACTGTATCTCCTATCTTGTCCTCAGCTGGCTTGGAAGTGGTTGACTCCTGGCTGTAGCCCAGCAGCGACATAGCTACCATCACTGTTCAAAAGGGGATTTTTTGTGTGTGTGTGTGTGTTTTTAAGCCCTCCATTCCACTGTGCCAGTCTGTGGTTTAACAACCTGCTTGGCTTTTACTGAAGGAATAAACTTTCAGGAGTACTGTTTATTCCTTTGCCATCTCTCCCTACCTTCTTAAAGAGTACATAAATTGTGGTGTAATCAGTGTACCAGTACCAAGTAATGGGTACATAGTAGAAGGATTTAAGCTTGTGGGTACTTGGTTGATTGCTGTAGACTATTGCAGGTTTGAGTTATTGCCAATTACATAAGCCATTTCAGTGGACTGCATGCACGTTCATCCCTTTCTGGATTGTGTGGTAAAGTGGTGTTAACGTAAGCCACCTTGGTGGAACTTACTGTTTTCATGCATGTTCCTGTTTTAGTTCGTGTTCAGCTATTGTAGTTCAGCTGATTAGTAGTCATATGATCCTCACGTTTTTATGTTTATACCCTCAGTGTTTCTAATATCAGGAACTTTCAACACTGAGATAGAAAAGTAAAAATAGCTATGGAGTATCTGCAGAAACCCTATAAATACAGTATATGAGGGGGGTGGCAGACAGTTGGTTTTGTTGGTTTTTTTTTTAATGTATCCTTGTAGCAGAAAGCCACCTGGCTGGTGTTAGGTAAAAAATTTTTATAGTATGTTAAACAACAGAGCTGTCTTTGAGACTTGTGACTTCTGTCTCCTTGATCATTTTATTTGGCCTTTTTAAGAGCATGTAAAGCTTTCAGGAAAGGGCATTAGTACTGCTTGGGAAGCTAAATCAAATAGTCAAGTCCAGTTCACGTAGTATTTCCTAGGTAGGCACAGACATAGTCTTTCAGCACTTTTTGTTGAGAAAAGATGTTCTGTTTTCTTTCCTGGTACTATTTTTGTCTGCAGAACAGTTGCAAGATGAACAATTCCAGTGTCTTCAGAGAAAAAAATTCTTGTCAAACATTTGTAGTGTTATCTGAAATATGTTGCTTCATGTACTGTGTCCCAATGAATTAACTGTCATCTTTGTTTTGTCAGCTGGACATATTATGCAATGAAGAGATTCTTGGCAAGGACCACACACTCAAGTTTGTAGTTGTTACTAGATGGAGATTTAAGGTATGACACAGTGATTCCAAGTAAATCATGAAGTGGCCAAATAAAATGTTTATAAAATAGGCATCATTTGGAACTGTACTCCAGTAACTGCAAACTCGATAAAAAGATACTTTAATAAATATCTAATGCAGCATCCTCAAACACCAAGTATTAATTTTGTTTCCAAAAAATGAAGGAAAGGGGAATTAAGTATCAATTGTAAGGGAAAAGACAACACTGCATCAACTGTCAAACTGTTACCAAGTCTGGCAAAGGAAGTGGAATCCACAAGAAAGTATTATTTTTACCTATTTCATCTAAAACTGGTTTTAATCCATGTAGGTGGGGAAATTGATTGTGATGCAGAAAAGGCAGAAATTTTCAACACATTTCTTTTCTGTAGCTCAAGAAGGCTGTTTTACTTCTAAAGGAGAGGCAGTAATTGCAATACTTGGCAATTGCAGATTGCCTTAGTTATGGAAACTTCTAGCAGCGTTTAGGCATAAACAAGGCTAGCTAAAAATGTCTGAGTACATCTTTGGCTTGCTTATTGTGGTTTCTTTAAACAACTTCCTTGAAACTGAATAGTAAATAGTGGGGCATTCATTCTGAGTATTAATTATCACATTAATAATGGCAACTCAAGTGAAATGAGTGTAAGAATGAATTGCAAAATTGAACACTTAGGAGGCAAGTCACACCTACAGAATCAGTGTGTGTGTATTTGGGGATATTTGAACTAGGAGTTAGTATTCATAATGGACAACCTACACAGTGTATGCTGAGATACGAATCCAAAGCCATCAAGTGGTTCTATCTAGAAGATGTGCAGGTGGGAGTAAGGAAGCATTTTTCTGTCTTTGTATAGAAAAATAATTGACTTGCATAAGAGTCAGAGGACAGAAGTCAATGGTCAGTCTTTGAAATGTAGAGAGGTCACGAGTGGAATCCTACTGGACTCTGTTTTGTGTGATATTCCTGAATGACCTGGAAAGGGATATGTGTAGTGCAGTAACAGTGCACTGACAACATTGTGGTTATTTAGGATAGTGAAGACAGGTTGATGACAAAGGATTGAAGCAAGCCTTTATAGTTCTGAGTGACAGGTGATTAATGAGCACCTTAAGTTCAATGTAGGTAAATCTGAAAGGATACAAAGCAAATGCTAGGGATTTCGGAGGTGGAGGAGGGAACCAAACAAGAACATCAAATTGATGTGCATCTGTACAAATCTACTGTTCACTTTTATCATGGAAGTCTGTGCAATTGTGAGTCATGTGGAAAAGGGAACTGTAATCTGCCTTCTCAGGTGAAAAAGGTGGGGGATTTAAAATGAAACTGGGAGGTGGGAGGTCCAGAACAAACAAGAAGCAGCAGTTCTTTACATGAGACACAGAACTCCTTGGTGTAGGATGTTGTGGATGTTAGAAGTTTACCTCTTTGTAAAAAAGCAATGGATACATTCACAGAAGAGGAATGAAGTGAGAGCTGTTAAATATGAAGTACCACATGCTCTTATGTTGCTTTCTGGACATCTGCATTTTTCCCTTACTGTGAAGGGTTTTCCAAGTTAAACAAGTTAGACCTGGTAGAACTGATCTTAAGGTGATCAGCTCCTGAGACAAAAGGGGAAGGATTCTTCATCTCTTGTTTGAGCTTCAGCAGATGAAATTGCATCTTGTCTTTGTCTTGGTGAAATTTTGACAGGTCAGGCATCTACTCTGATAGTTCATTTAAGCTTTAGTTTATGAAGCAAAAGTTTTGCCTACTGAACAGATTAGTTCTGGTTTTGTTTCTTAACTTACCTGGTATTTCTGTCTTGCAGAAAGCACCTCTACTGCTACATTACAGACCCAAAATGGACTTGCTGTAAGAGAACTTTATTGTCCTTCTGGACAGAGTTTTTTGCAGAGACGATCATCTGGCACCTTCTTAGTGCATCACTAATCACATGACACAAACCAGCTGAATAATTTTGGAAGACTGTAGTGCTTTCATAGCGGACTGTCCTTCTGAATATTTCTTCTAGGGATGTGTTAACCTAGATTTCTGGACAGAAAATATTTATACTTTTTTTTGTACGGAAGAAAGAAGTTGCAACTCAACAAGACACTACCAGCACTAAGTTTACAGATACTGAAAACACTTCACAGTCCCATGTAGCTCAGCCTGATTTATCTCTTACAGTTACACAGAAATAAGTTAGAATGTTGTGGGGTGATTTTAAAAATGTTGCTTTTAACACCAAGTTGTATTTAGTTACTTTTCACATTCTGAATCTTTAAAAACTATATTTTTGCAAAGTGTTACTGTCTTATATAGTATGCCTGATTGCATTGGCTTCATTCAAGTTGTTCCATAGAGCATTGAACCTGCCGAATGATGTAGTGACTGGTGATAATTTATTATGCTGCATTGAAAACCTCTGAAAATCTGGGGAATGAATAAGTTTGTAATTTTTGCCCAGTTATTGCTCTCCCTCACTTTTAGTAAAGTTTTGATACTCCCCCATGCATGTTGATTTGGTAAGATTAATAGAAACCATTTCAGTTGATTTTAATGTGCCCTGATATTTTGCTGTGGCATACATTGCACCACATAATGACAAATACTCAAAAGTGCTAGATTTGTGAACATTTTAAAAAATAAACATTTCTTATGTAGTTGTGGCTTGCAGAAATCAGTTTTTAATTTAGAGAGAATTTGCTCTCACTAGCTGTTGAAACACTGGCTCTTGGGCAGCTTTGAATGATACTGCACAGCTTTCACTTGACTGATTAAAAATTCCTCAGATCATTATAAGCAGCTTTATATTTCCTTTACTTGTTTTCTTGTGAAACCATAGCATTTTCTTTAGCACAATTCCGAGCTGTCTTGGGGGGTGGTGTCAGACAAGATTATTTTAGCACCTTCTGGCCTTAACTGGTAATTTTGCTTGCATCAGCCCTAATGGATGCAAGGTAATATACATGCATGTATATATGTGTTCATGCATCTATACACACGTATAACTATGCTGTAGAATGCACCCTCAATAGCACTTAGCAGGGTTCACTGCACTGTTTGTAAGGCTTTTTGAAATAGTTGGCTTTTCACAAACAATAGTTGAACATGATTTCTGCAAGCTGTGTACAGTATAGTATATATAGTATGATTGTGAGAGTATTTGTCTGGCACAGGTATCAAGTCACTGAAAACAGGCTATGCCATATTATTGGCAGCTGGAAATAGTTAACCTTCTAATTTTTGGAAGAGTTTTCCAGTCAGCTGAAAATGCTATTTGCTATTCCTATTATTAAACTCTATTATTTTTTGATAAATTGTCTTTAGATAAGAAAACAGGTTTGCCTGTAACTGCCCTGCTTCCTCTAGCTGTGCTCCTTTCCCTCTTCTGCTAGAAAGTAGTACTTGTTACTCGATAACAGGAAGCTGACACTGCGAGAGGTTTATCCAAGCATTTTAAATCCTCTTCCTCTTCTTCAGTTTTAAAAGCACTACGTTCCTCAGCATGTGTCCCGTAATTTCCTTCTTTCGAGTCTTCAGTCCTCTTTTCTCAGCTCTGCTGCTGTGGAAGGGATGCTCCAACTTGTGTTTACCTTTGAAAACAGGATTCCTCATTTTTAATTAGTCACAGATGTAAATGGGAAGGAAATCAAAAAGTATGTGAGCAGAGAGTGAAAGGGAGCCTACTGAACTGTGGAGATGGAAAGGAGAGCCACACAAAGGCCGAAAAGTGCTGCTGTCCTTGCAGATGAGGGTATAGGATAGCTGCATTTGAATGGGCTAGGCAGAGCTCCACATCCGGGCTGGGTGGCTGGGTTTGTGTGTGGGCTGTGCGTGTGTATGCATATGAGCAATGGAATCAAACTTGGCTCTGGTTTTTATCTTACTGTTTGTGGACTTAGATATATGTATTTTAGCTTTTTTTTTCTGTCTTGAACTGGCAGAAGAGAACAAATGAGATCATGTGTCTACCATTTTTATAATGTTTTCATGAAACAGTGAATGCAGGTGGTATGGATGTGTACACAAACTGACATACTGGGCCTTTCTGGAGCTGTTTATGCGGTTGTTACTGTCCTAGTGTAAATAAGGGACTGGCTTTAGCCGGTGAGGCACTGAGAGTACGAACAGGGCTGTGAGTGTCCACCCTCTGTGCATCCTGAGTATACAGGCACTGGCTGTACCTGATGTAGAAATAGAATGAAAGCTGCCAGAAAGCATTCTGACTAACCACCTTAATCAGGATGTATATATACATAAAAACAAATACATATATGTATGTGTGAGATCTGCCTACCTCAGAATGTGTGTACTGCAGAAACTTTTTGTACGACTAGATATTGATGCAGTGCTGTTAAAGTACATTGGGATTTTAGTATTTCCCTGTGTACTTGTGCAACTGAGAAATTAGTTACAAACACACAAATTCAGAAGCCTTTCAAATCTTTCTCTTGCTATAACAATCTACAGTACAGAACATAGAAGTTTATTACCATCTTTAGAATCACTTGCATATGTTATGGTGCTATCAATATATTGAAAACTCTGTTTTTACCTAGATGGATACATAAATTCAAGCCAATATTAATACCTACAGCTGGGGTTTTTTTCTCATGATTGTGTGTAACTGCTTTTGCAATGCGTTTAATCTGATAAAACCTCACCAGTAAAAAGAAAACAAAAACACATACAAAACCACCCAGTTATTTTTCTAAATCACGTCACAACATACTCGCTACAGAAACTCTTTCCCTCAGGCGGGGTGTGGCTCTGTCAGGACCATATGTTTATTTCCTTTAGCCTTACTAAAAGACTACAATGCAATTGAATTGAGGTCAGAGGGAGGTCTGCTCACTTCTGTGAAGCTTAAGAAATAGTTAATTTATATCAAGATTATACTCAGTAAAGTAACCCTGATACTGTTCAAAGTTGGACTAAAAGTTGGACTCAGCGTAGATATCTCTTAGTCCTAGTGAGATTGTGTTAGTTTATTTTGGCTTTTGTGAAGATGCCATTACTGTGAAGTAGTTTTCACAATTGCTTACGCTGGTAAATAATTGCAGTAAAGAAGTACCTTGTTGCATTATCCTCACCACCAATGAGACTGATGACTTACCCAGGCTCAGAGTCTCATTAAATATAGTTTCATGAAAAATAGGAAATTCAGATAGAATATATAATATTGAATTTAAATAAGATTTGGGGTTTTAAATTTTAACTTTATAAAATTATTTATTCTATTTTAAGCCTTCTGTCTTATTTTACCATCAAGTATTTTTAGTTTCAGTGGTCCAGCTTTATTTACGGGCATATAAAATGAAATTGTAAGATGTTTTTACAAGCTTCTTCCTTTTACATTGAGTTTGAGTAGCTTTTATTTGTATGTTTTTGTTTTGTATGGATAAAGAGCATTACTTATGCTTTTGTGCAATAGGCTTGAAACACGCATTTATTAGGCATATGTTTAAATTGTAAATGTAGCATCTACTTACCATTAAATTTAAAAGGAATGTAGATGGCTTTTCTCACTTGTTCAAATGGGGTTTTATTTTGGGGCTATTACTTGGGGGCATTGTTTTTTGATTTGTTCTTTTTTATTTTAAGAGTGAAGTGTGGGATTTAAATTTGTGTAAGTACAAGAACTGTCTGTCAGCAATATTTTAAAATAAATGATCTTGCAAGAAACCTTAATGTGAATTGTGGAAGCAATTGGCAAGACTTGCAGCCTATCTGAAAATGTTTTGTGCCATTTTTATGTCTGGTATATTTGTGTACCATCAAACCTGGGAATATTTGTTTTTATTGGTTGTGCAATAGTATACACAACACTATCACCTCTGGGGATATGGGACCATAAACAAATATCAGACTACAACTATGATGGTGCTATTTTTTTCCAATAGGCTATGAGCCTTTGAATGCTTATCTGGCTCTTACTGTCTTTATAACAACATAGTTAGTCCTAGGAGATTCATTGAGTTTTTTTCTACTGGATGATAAATATAACCATACAACTAGCCTATTTTACAGCATTATGTATCTTAGCATTGAGCTACATATAATAGGAAAAAGCCAACCAGTCTGTACATCAGCGAGATGAATCTTAATAAGTACTTAAAATGCATTTTGTACAGAATGCTTGACTGTACAGAAAAATAAAGTTTCTGTATTTCCTCAGGTAGTCACTTCAGTTTGGATGTTTCATTGGAAATGTCAATGCAACCTACAGTTCAGTTAGTCTGCCTAAGGTTGATAACAGGGCAAAAAATTGTCCCATACACTAGAATCTCTACATAAGATATAATTAACTGTAACTAAGGTCTTGAGAGCTGTTGTTGAAGTAAAAAGTTGCAGAGAGAACATTAAGGAACATGGAACAATGCTTCAGTCTCTGCTTTAATCAAATCTTGCGATCAGTACAAATACTTTCTAGGAACTTGCATCTTGTGGCAAGTCAACAGGAATGTTTTACTGTGGAGTTTTGGTTTATTTATATACAAATTAAAGCTCTGGGCCTGCCATTTGATCCATGTTTGATCATCCTTAGGGCTTCTTGGAAATCTGTCAAAGCCACAATGACCTGTCCACATCCTAGTAGTAGGGCAGGAACTAAATGTCCAATTCTATGAACACTTATATTGGTAACTTTGCTAATAACCTGAATGGTTCCACAAAACCCAGTGGGATCATTCATGCGAATGGTTAGGCGTGGCTGAAGGAAGGATCCCTGATTTTTGAATACTGATGTTCCTTTTTTCTTTTTTTTTTTTTAATTTTTATTTGAAACTCAAAGCATTGGTTTAATGGAATCTTGAATCCAAGTGGCTTATCTGGACAAAGGGAAAGTTTGTGATTTCATTCTGCAACAAGATTATTTTACAGTTAAGGGACAATAAGCCAGTGCAACCACTAAGCCTTTATCCTCATATGTGGCATAATAAAGATTCTAGAACTGTCACGGTGTAAAACCATATTTTTGGCTTAGCTTCATTTGAAAGTTTACAATTTTTTATGCTTTGTGTTGCTGTGTAATTTTTGTACTATTGGTGGCTAGTTTTGTCTGAATAAGCCTTTTGGGATTATTGCTTAATGTTTTGATTTTATGATAGTGAAGCTTGTATCCAGTGTTTTGCCAATTAATATTATATGCTTGTTAATAAAAGCAGAGAAACTAACTGAAATACTGTCAGGCTGGAAGTTATTGTCCCATTGTTCCCCAAGAACATAAGGAACTAGCTGTCATAATATCATAGCACTAAACAAAGACAGCATGACTGAAACAATGGTCATGTGGCATTGCATTGCCATAGTCAGCCTTTTACGCAAAAGGCCCAAAGTATTACTTTACTGCACAGAATAGCAGTATGTCTGTGACAAGTGTGTGGCAAGAAATTGCCAGTTAGGAAACAAAATGGTTTCAGCTACAAAGAGGAGAAACACAGTTGCCTGGATGTCTTTATGTACCTGTGGATAGAAAGGTACTTACCTGACATGCATGTGTTGCTTTCAATCTTACCCTTACCTGGTGATGCTGATGCGCCAGGGCCAACTGCAGTGTTCTGGAACACAGATGTTCTTACACACATGCCAAATTGAAAAGCATATCCACACACATTCTGATTTTATTTTATTTTACTTTGGTGAGCTGCTAGGGGTAAAAAAGCTCTCTTACTTATAGGAAGCTTTGATTAATGAACTGAGTATGTTTTGCCTTTGAAAAAATTGGTCTGTTGTGGTATTTGGCAAACATTGGTGCTTGCCCTTTCTGTAACTTCAAGAGCTGTTTTCTGTCAAGATCCTTGACATTTATTTTAATACCTGAACAGATAGAAGGTATGGGGGAATTTTTAGGTAAAATTAATTGAATAGTCAAGATAATACAGTAAAGCTGCAAAGCAGATGCTACACTAGTTGAATTTCTTGCAGTATCTACATGCAGTAATGCAAATTTATAGCTTTGTGAACTGCGCTATACATACTGACGTGGCAGGAAGGGCTTCTATTCCTGCTGTTGGCTTGTTAGGAGTCTGCCAACAACTATGGGCTGGTTTGAAGTCAGGGGTTTATTCATGCACATATTTCTTATTTGCAGTGGTAGTACCAGTATATAACTGTCCTGAGGAAATTAGGCACTTGCTGCCACTTACTAGCTTCATTTAAATATCAGCATGAGAGACTTACTGCAGAAAGGTCCCTTGGCCTGTCTACAGGGACTTAAAAGTGAATAAATGTTAGCACTAATTGAGCAAGTGTTACATTTTGTAAATCTTGCATGCTGTCATTATTAGTGGTTCTAACACTTCCAGGAACTTTGTGCTACTGGTTGCTTCCATCTATCTGTGAAGTAACTAGCGATAGGCCTGCTTCTTTCCTTCTTGCATTTTCAGCAACTATTACAGGAGTCTAGAGAAGATGTGCTCAAACAGAGGGGTTCTGTTTTGTGGGACTGTGATTACAGATTTTCTGACCTCTGTAAATGCTGGAGTAGTTAAGAGATGACAGGTTTCTTCTATGCAAGCAGAAGTACATAGTCACTTAGTGCTGTACACAAGTTGTGGTCTCTTTAATTGGCACATATGTAGTGAAGAAATTGCTCAGGTTTGCAGGAGGAATGACTTACAGGTATACCTCACTTCGGGAATGGTTAAAGCACCACCATCAGCATCTATTGTGAATGTGATCTTTGAAATGGTTGTGGTGAAAATACTTTTCTAAGTCAATGTTTTGTATTGTCCTATGTAAAATACACTTGCAGAAATTCAGACTGTTCTCTGGCTTTGATTTGGACAGAAATCAAATAACAACTTTGATGTTTTATCTTTTATTACCATTACTTTGTGTTGGTTTGAAATGAGTCACTTAAAACTGACTGCAAAACATTGTGGAAAACGTAAACAACAGCAATACATGATGGAACCGAACAAACTCCCCTCATTATCTGAACATGGTGCTAATCTAGTAAGTAAGAGTAAAAACAATTCCAGTTTGGTTGAAATTCCCAAACATCACAACAAGAAATTGTGTTAATAGTCATGTTAGCCAGCCCTGAAAGCATAAACTTTCACTGCAGCCAATAGCAGGCAACTGGATTTTTTTCCCCAGAGGTAATTCAAAGTGAGAAAGCTCTAACTGGTATTTCTTATTTTATATATATAACTGATATTTTCTTATTCCACTGATTGAATATTCTGCTATAAAAATCAGTACTTACAAGTGGAATATCTCTGTGCAATAACTTCCTCGAGGTTTCCTTGAGATTGGAGCAGTCAGAAAAAATAATCCATATTAATTGAATATGTGAACTTAAGACCGATTAATTTAGCTGTTTAAACCCTGGTGTAGACATAGTCACTCAGGATTAAATTGATCTCAGCTCAGTTAAGGTTAATCCAGTACCACATCTGAGTAAGTGTCTGAATAGAGGTATAATGCAATGCAACTCTCTATGCACCTTTATGTAAAAAGTCCCTGCATGTCTTTAGCTTCTAACATGGACCTCATTCAGCTTTTTCTTTTCTTGTTTTTTTTTTTTTTTTAAGCTTCCTTTTGATTAGCTTTTCTGTGAGAAATCCAAGCAGTGCCCTGGCCTTAAAGAGGAGAGAGTACTCTGAGAGATTCCCCTACCAAGAGCAAGATGTGGGCCACATCTATCTAAACATGTCTAGTCTTTTACATGACAATATTCTTGGACTTGCACTGTCACTACACAGAGACATTGCATTGATGGGTTTGAATTAGATATGCCAGTGCTTCATATGTTGTGTGTAAGGATTGTATGTTAACATATCAATAATATATACCATATCCATGAAAATAAGAACAGAACAAAAATCCACTGGCTTCAATAGGAATGCTGACTGGGTGGTTTCCATAAGGGGGTGCTACCCTTACCCTTACAGCCTTGCCTCTTGTTTTCTGCCTCTGCATGTAGCATGTAATCGTTCCTTCGCACACCTGAGGGAAGGGAAGCTTCATTTTCACGGAAGTCTTGGGGGTTTTTTTCCCCCCTCATTTGAAGTAAAGCTTGCCTGAATTTTGACTTCAAGAGAACACAAAGCCTTTGCTTCTGGATGCTCTAAGGCTGCACCATGTGAAGGTCGTCATTGCTGTTGTGAAAAATGCTGACTGCTGATGCAGCAAATAGTGTCTCTGCTTCTGGGCTGTTCTGCTAGTTCTCAGCAGGCTGCAGAGCAAAGTTTGTGCTTTGGTTTATTTCATAATACAATATATTCTCTAAATGCTTTGTTTTCCCACCTAAGCAATGTCTTTGTAACCAGCTGCAATGGATTGTGACATCATTATTTGGATTATTGTTTTAAATGTGTTTTGCTGATTTCTGAGAGTGCCTGGAAGGAGACTGATGGTATAGTGGTGAACCTGGATGTCAAACAGAATGTATCCTCTGGTCCTGTTTCACATCCTCTGGAAAAGATTCCTTTCTCTATTTCATTTCAGTCTTACAGTCTACAGCTGCAATATCTGAGACCTGATGATTTCAGCTGTTTCCTCTGCTCAGCTTTGAGGCTGTCTCTGGATTTTATTGCAGCAGTGGGCATTGCTTGAAAATGGTGATAATGCTGATTTGAAACAAAGATATTGAGTAGTTGTTTCTGGACCCTCTACCATTGGCACCTTCAGTAGGTCTTGTGTGTCCTGACTTGAGAGACAACTCGCTTCTCATTCTGGAGAAGCAGTGTCCTCTTTCCTTTCCCTAGGAAACAAGCAATTTCTGTATTTTCCATAGCTGACTGGCATCTCGGTATCATGCGTCTGATCTCTGGGGGTCCTCCTTAGCAAAGTGTGCTTTCAGCTTGCCTTGAGGCAACCTTTGATGGGTTGACTGGCTTTGTCTCTGTAGTGCAGGAGCATTTCTTGCTGGATATGAGGAGGCTCATCAACTTTCTTCTTCTTTGCCTGGTCACTTACCCTGATCCATAGTCTCTTTGATGTTGCAGTCTCAGCACATGCATATTTATTCAGAGGTGACACTCTTCTGGTGGAGCTGTTCTGGCTCCAATCACAGACTGACCAGCATTTCTGCTGCGTACTGCCAAGTGAATTCATCTATCTGACTTTTTCAGGCTTCTTGAATGTCACAGCACATGAGAAGCTCTTATAAGCAGCCCATTTGGGTTGGGGGTCTTGGGACTGGAGTCTCTCTCCCTCATTGTGGGGTGCAACAGCAATGTGCCCTTCTGCTCTTTTCCTCAGGCAGCTGCTTGTTCAGGCTCTGAGTGTGAAAAATTCACTACAACTGTAGGGAAACCTCTTTCTGTGCTGGTTCCACCTGCCCCTATGCCTCTTAGTGCCAGCTGAGGCACCTGCTGAGCTTCAGCTCATCACCTTGGCAGTATCGTAGACCCAAGCTGCAGCCAGGGAGACAGAAAAGCATGACCCACTTCCTGCTTCTGCAGGGTCTTCCCTCTCACCGGGCTCTTGCCTTCAAGGCTGCCTTGTGCAGGAAGCTCTAGTGAGCCGTAACTGGTCCTATACCTGACTTCCTGCTGCTTCACTCACTTCACCTAGAGGAAGGGGAAAGGAAACTGTTCTTATGCTATCTGCTTCCTGCTCCTGGGAGAAGACAAGTCCAGCTCTAAGTGTATACACAAGCATCCCACAAGCTGTGTGAGCATCTGACCTGTGCATCCTGGTGAGGTTTGGAAGGAGGCAAGATGCCAACCATACCTGAATTTGTCCTCCTCTTTGTCAAAGGAGTGGTAGGGTTAGGGGTTGAGACCAGCAAGCTCCTCTGCCAGACCAAACCAAATGTGTGCCAGAGCTCTTGATGCTGCGTTGGGGTGAGGAAAGCTGTACGAGTTGCTACTCCAGTGCTCCCCCACACTGGGCATGGTGATGTAGTTTTGCAAATACAGATTCACCTCCTTGGTGGTTATGATTCACAGGATGGCATTGAGCACACAGCATGTGAGAGATGGATGCAAAGCAGGCCTGGCTGGAGATCTGTTGTGATGATACAACCATGAAATAAGAAGAGGGGAAGGGAGGAGACAGGGTGAGAGTAAAAGGAGCTAGTTACCTGGTTAAATGAATGAAACTGAAATTACTAATAAGGCTAACAGACGAGGTGAACATGAGTCCTGCAGCATGTTTTGCACATGTGCTTGATCTTTCTTACAGTTGGTGACTGTATCTGGAAATCTCTGACTGGTATGCTCTCTGCATTGTCTTTGGAGCATTAAGAGCTGTGCTTTGCCCTGGAACTGGCATGGTCTGAAGGCAGGCACAGCGGTGAACAAAGTCTTTCTGTGTTCAGGAAAACAGGTTGCAACTGTTAGCAAAGCTGCTGTGTGTTCCTGGCTTACCATTGAACTTGGGCACATACAGGAGCATCAACTGGGAGCAGGGCAGGCTCTTTCAAACTTTGTCATGCTAGGCAAAATGGCACAGCCAAGGAAACAACAGCAGCTGCTGAAAAAGCTGAGTTTGACTGCTCAGTGTTTAACAGTGCCTTGGTTAAGTTACTGGGAAACATTGAAGGCTGTGCTTGGGCAACATAAAAAGCACAGGGTTCACAGGGGGTGCTTGGGATGACCGAGAAGTCTGTGCATTGTATGTGTGTAAATTAATTAGCTAATTGGAAAAGGGCACAATAGAAGAGAGAGACTAGTAGGGAAATGCCTGTTGCAGTACATGAGGAGTTCCCTCCCATGAGGAGTTTTCCCTTGCACCTTGCTGGGTGCTGAGTGTGCGTAACTGCAAATATTCTGGTGACCCAACTGCCCTAATGAAGAAGCTAGTGCAAGAAGTCCAGTATTGAATCATGTGGCTGTGAGGGAGTCAGATCCTTGGTTAGAAACTGAGGTGGCAAATCACAGCTGGTGGGGAAGAACCTGTGTCCTGGGGTGTTCAGGATCATTGGAGCACCTCTGCAGTGATGAAAAAAAACAGTGGGAGAGGCAAGCCCTGGAAGCTACAAGAAGGGCATCCAGTGACGGGGACAACTCATAGCTTGATGGATGGCCACTGGCCAGACAGCATCAGGGCAGAGAGGCCTTATCTTTCAGAGAATGGGCATGCCACATCAACAAAGTGACAGATAGGGTGCAGTCAGTAACTGAGAAGTCAACGGTCCATCTATTCATCTGCCCTCTGACAGATCAGTTTTATTAGAGATGCATGCAACTATTCTACACTTAGCACTGATCCAGAGCCACTGTTAGCTAGATCCTACCCTTCTGCTGGCAGGGACTCATGGGACTCCTGGGAGCACAGGGCTGCCAGATTTCAACATGAAAGCAGGCTCAGCTCCTGCACTCAAAGTGCTCATAGATTTATACCATGTTCAGGTTCCTTGCTCCTTCCACCTTTTGCAAGTCTTCTTGGTCTTCAACTCCAGAAATGGATCTGCTTATTTTAGAACTGGATTTTCAAGACTTAGCTGCACTTTTTTTTTCTTTATCTATCAAAGAACACTTTGGTTGGCTTTCCCTTATCTCCTTCTGTTTTGCTTCAGGGAATCTTGTGTCACACAATGGCAGCTCCTTTCCAAGTTTTTTTTTGTCTGGTTCATTCAGGGATTATTGATGCTAACAGGACAGTGTTGAACTGCTCAGCTGACAAAAAAAAAGCCCACCCTGCGTACAAGCAGTTGGGCCAAGGCATGGTGGATCCATACTCTGAACTGCAGCACAGAAGCAATTAAAAATTTCCTTATAACTACAGGGTCCAGACATCTGCAGAGAAGTGGATTGGGTAGGTGGTGGCTGCACATAATCCGATGCACACTAGTGACAGTTAATTTTATCACATGTATACTGGATTTTATGCTAACACATCTTTTGCACCGTTAAGAACTGTAATTCAGGAAGCCTCTTGATTTTGTCCTCCACCTTGCTTAAGCCTAGCTTCTTGCTTAATGGGAGTGAAGGCTGAGCTATATGAGCTCTTGTCTTTCCTTGAGGTTCATGCATCTGTTTTTTGTCTTACTGTGCAAAGGGTTTCTATTCCAAAACTGTGTTCCTTGCCAGCTAGTGATCCATCTGCAGCTTGCTTTAGAACAGCAAGACATCCATGCTATGCAGTAGAAGAACCAGGTGCTGAACAGCACTCTGTTCACAAAAGTGTGTTTGTTTTCAGTGTTGCTTCCATGTAGCACAGCCAGATTTCAGGCTCAGCAAAGCTTGTTGAATACTGTCAGCGTCCTCTGTCTGTTAATACTGGAGAAAAGCTCTCTTTAGCTGCAGTTCTTTAACTTATGCAGTCCTGCTGTTGGGGTTAGTTACTGTTTATCCTCATCTTTTTTAATCTGCCCCTAAATTGATCAGTGCAGTCCAGCATACAAAGCTGTGCTCAAATCCTAGAGCTTGGTGCCAAGTGGAAGAGGTTGTGCTCTGACAGCATGAAGTGAGATGTATATGCTTGACAGAGCACAAAGTGGATGAAATAACAGATTTTAGTTTATTTTCTAATCAAAGAACAGATTGATGGTCTTGGTCTTTAGGGATCTAGGGAAGAGCAAAATTTTGAGAAACATGGGCTCTTCTATCTAGAAGCTAAAGATGAAACAAAAGCTCGGAAATGGCATCAGTAACAAAACGTGCAGACTGCACATGCCTGTGTATGTCTGTGTGTGCTTGGGCCTCTAAACTTCACATGTAGTCATTCACAGGAAAAATTTAATTGGTAAAAGGTGGATCCCTCCAGCAGTGGGACTCAGACCCTTAGTCTGCCCACTAGCTGGCCCCTGGATCCCAGTCTCCCCAGTTGCTGTCACTTGGACATACATGCCTTCGAGGCCACAGGTCTACTCCAGTTGCTGGTACAAACCATCACACACATACAGCTGGCCAGGACTCCCCTGGTCCCATAGATGACACCCCTGTGCTCTTGCTCCTAGAGCCACACAGGCACTCTTACACCCAAAGCTGGCCCTTGCAGGCCCACTCAACCCCTTGTTCCCAGGCCACATCACCTATTCATTGTCTTGTCCAGCTTGACCTTCACTATAGTGCTCACACAGTCACTCACACAGCCACACTCGCTGCCGCTGCTGGCAGCCCAGGCCCTCCAACCCATGGTCTGACTGCAGTTACTGGCACTCAGGCCCCCACAGACACACCTGCACACAGAACAGAGCCCCTCACCCAGGAAGGACTTAGAAAGGAATTCACTATGAAGATAAGTGGGGTGGTGGCAAGTCCCTTGCTGGGAGGATATATGGTAAAGTCGGGTGATACAGGTGCACCAGCGTCATATACTGTGCTGGCTGAATTCTCTGTAATGTGGTGGTGGTGCTCACCTCTGCTGGAAGAGCAATATTTTCTGGAAAGCCTCTATAGATGATCATCCTGAGGTTTGATAAATGCTTTGCACAGATTCCTCTCCTCATGCGTTCAGCTTTGCTGGGGATGGAATCTATTTCTCTAGGGCAAGAATAATGAATTATAGCTGACAAAGTAAGTACATGCTGAGCTGCCCACAGGTTCTGAGTGCACTAACAGCAGTGTGGAAGCTACCTGATGGCTTTTCACAGTGACAGGCTTTTTAGACAGCCTGGAAGTGGGGTCACAGTCAGGGGTAGACTGTTTGTGTTGTGTGGCAGAAGGGAGGGTTGTCATTTGCAGAGCACTCAAACTAATGGCTGGTTTTATGCTATACCTCCTCCTGGTTTCCGTTCTGGGGCTGTCCCTATTAATACTCTCAAAAGCGAATTTTCTTGAGCTAATTGTGGGTTCAGTGGAACACATCCTAGTCCAGGGAGTGCAACAAAAGCTGAGCTCAGTTTAATGTGATGTTTGATGTCTTCCCTTCAACCTGGTCACTCTTGCATTATTCTTATCAATTTGTAAAACTTCCCTCATCCAGCCATGCTCTTTTTGTGCAGCCTGTGGGCATGAAGGTACTTCAACAGGCTTGGCTCACTGATTACAGTATTGGACAGAATGAATGAGGCTGAGGACAGAACAAGCACAGCTCTCATGATCTGCTGCTTGGCAGTAGGCTTGGAGGTAGTTAAGTGAAACTGAGCTTTTCCAACTCTGCAATAGAAACTGATTGTGGGTCTAAGTCAGGTTAGTCCTGGAGCTCTGGATCATTTTGGAGCTCCTTCCAGGCTTTCATGGGCTTTCTGGAACATAACCTAAAGCTGAAAAATATGCAGTCTTTGCAGGAGGACGTCTTTTAACTGCTTTGTGCCTGAGGGAACCAGCAGTGTATGCAGAATGCTACATGCCGATGTAGTGAAATATTTCAAGGGCACCTCAGATGGCTGAGCTGGTGATAAACAGTACTAAAGGAAACTGCGTGGAAGTCACATAAACTGCATCTAAAAATCTCGGCAGGAAGGTATTTTTAATACCCACTCACTGCAGTTTCATTACCACTGTCTATCTTACATTTGGAGAAAGACAGAGATGGTGTTGTCCAAATATTTGTAGTACCCTAAGAAGTAATGCATGCAAGTGATTAAATAATCATGGTGTTCCTTCACATTCAACTATTTCTTTTTTAAGCCTGCAGCTGACCATTGCCTACCTTAGAGAGACACTGGAGGACTGCAGGGTTCTGTGAGATTTCACAGCTAATATCTGCAGTAAATTAACTGTTGGCCCTAGGAAACATTCAGTTTAGATGTCTGCAATGCACTCAGCTATGGGAAGCCAGCAGCAATTCCTGGGTATTTCATAGTTGTGAATTTTATTTAACGTTCCGGAGGAATATTTTAAGTCATGAGAAGATAGTAGAAGTGTGGAAAATTCAGGAGGCTAACCTAGTAATACATTAGCTTTGTAATGAGTAGAGATTTTCCCATCTGTCCTGGGGAGCTAGCTGGGGGCATTTGAAGCATGTGGTAGCTTGGTGGCTGTTTAGCAGATTTAGTCAGGAAGAGTAAATGGAGGATTTGGGACTGGTTGGGGTGCTTCCAAAACAGTTACTGAAACTTTCCTCAGGATATGAACAAACTTTGAAATGAGAATATCAGACTTTGTCCTGGTTCAAGCACCGGCACTTTCAGACCTAGGACTTTAGCCCCTTACAGTAGTGCAAGCTGGGTTCCTGGACTGATTCCTGCCTAGGACAACATGTCTAGTCCACATCCCAGCTTCTCTTACAAATCAGTAGTTGAAGAAGTGCAGTGGTTCAATTAAACCAGGAAGTGGCACTGTTTGAAAGCAATGAGAAGTCAAGTCTGCTGTGCAGCCCCCATAAAGGCAAATTCACAAACAGACAGATAATCTGATGGGACAGTGGGGTGAAGCATATGTCCTAATCGCCACTGCTGTGAGTTACCTTTATGTGTCACTACATGAATTCTGAACCAGAATGCTCTGGGGGTGTCACTTCTGTTCAAGCTTTAGCAAAAGGCATGTAATGGCAGAAAGAAAGAATCACTGGTTTCTTCCACTTCTTGCCCTTCAGAACCTCCCCCAGAGTACAGAAAATTCAGCAGGTTCCTTCCTGCAGTGCCTTTGAAAGGCTCTTCCTGTTTCAGAAGCCATAACACAGAGATGGCATATGAACATCCCAGGTTTTTCTCTTAAGGCCTCAGATCTTCTAGAAAGCCTTCTCATCTTTGAAAAAAAATCAGAACTGCCAGGAATGCTCATGAGGGACTGACACCTGCAAAATTAAGATGTGTCTCATGCTTTGCACAGTGATCTGATGGTGGTGTCCAGTACTACTACACATGAGGCGCAACACAGCACTGCAAAGTCTGCAAGGCATCAGACAATAGGTGCCTGCTAGAGGGAAGGCACCAGTATGTTGGCCATAGCATAGCTTTTGAACTGTGGAGTCACCTGCTGTATTTCTTAGTGACTCTGAAGCCACTTAGAGCAGCATTTTTTTGAAGTAACCAAAGTTTGCTAAATTGCAGAAGGAGCTGTCCTTTTTTCCTTTCCTCCCTTTGCCTTGTCTTTTAAACAACTATGACCTAGGCAATGCTGTGCTTTGATAAACCGACTGACATGTGGCTACTTTAGATTTTCAGAAGAAAACAGGCCTTTGACTTGAGTGTCTGTGCAGTTGCCCTGCAGCTTGGTGCCATCAGCCCCTGTGCAGAGAGCTCCCGGGCCTGGCCAGCAGGCAGATGCAGGCTGGTTGGAAGGCTGAGTAAAACTCCTCCTCTGTCATTACAGATTTGCATCTTCTTCATTCCACACAGACTGTCTGTGTTTTTCAGACTGTGGCTGCAGAGACTTAAGGTGCCTCAGTCAGAGTCTCTAACAGAGGTAACCCAGCAGGTTTGTATGTGTACTGGCATTGCTGATAGATGTCTCCCATGTCCTCATGCACACTGGTTAGCATTGCTCTCCAAAGTGCGTCGAGGTAGACAGGTAAATGAGTCCTAATGACTCTGGTGTATCATTGGAATAAGCATCTTTTCTGATCTTGGTTTCTAGGCCATTTCATTCATTCAGATCTGCTGTAGTATGTGTCAAAATATTTGAACATTATTTAAACAAAAAATTTGTGTTAGATTGCTTTTAGAAAGGCAGCTGAAACTGATAGCTCACCGCCCAAACAGTTTCAGTGTTAGTATTTCTCCTGCATTCCCTGACCTGCTAATATTAACTGCTACTGGGAATTTCCTAGCTCAGCTGCAGTAGTAAACATGTATTTCTTCTGGCAGCCTATAGCTGTTTTTTAAATTAAGACAAAGCAAATGATATAAGCATTTCTGAGTGATGTATTGAGTCTTCAAAAAATGATCCTTCTCTTTATTAAATAAAACACATTTTGTTAACCAAAAAGCTGATCCAAAAAAGAAAGTTAATCATTTAGCTTTTCATTATTTATTTAGCGTTTGGTTACTTCAAAATCTTACTACATATCCATCCCTTATAGTTCTCATGAGAATCCTCATACCTCCTCTTGGGAGAGTAGTGAATTCGATTAAATACGTGTATAATGGTAGTGCAGTGACTCACACAACTTTTCACTCCCATACAATGTACTTTGGATGGTGCATTTTCAGCGCACAAAGCATTTAAGATCCTGGCAATGTTGTTATACAGGAACTACCTTATCCATTTCTGGGGAAGCCCTGCAGTCTCGGGCTTCCCCCTCAGACTTGCTCACAGGACTCCTCCTTATCCATCTGCGTTACGGCCCCCGCCCTAAGCAACCACACCGGCTGGCCGTAAAATTCACCTTTGACAAAATCGCGGTGCTTCCTTTGCGTTCTAACACCCCAAACCAGCCCCTTCCGACCGAGAAAGGGGAAGCGAACGCTTTTTGAAAGGGAAACGCAGGAGACCCCCTCCTCCCGCCGCCTGCTTCCCCGACCTTGCCGCGGGGGGCGGCCGCGGGGTGGGCGGTGCCGCCGGCCTCTCGCGCCGCCCGGGGGCGCTCGCGCGCTGCCCGCCGCCGCGCTGCCCGGCGTGACGGCACAGTGCGCGGCTGGCGGCGTCAGCGGCCCAAGTCAGCAAGCCTGCCCGCCGATAATCTGCTTACGCTGTAAGCCTTTGATTCTTCTTTCGCAGGGCTTTATTCGCGTGCCTTCTGCGAGGGCAGCAAGCTGCCTTCGGTTACCTTTGATTTATACTAAGAACCAGTCGAGCTGGCAAAATTACCCAAAGTACATTAGTGAAACTACCTCAGCATCGATCAGTGATTTTATTCCTCACTTAAATTTAATTACTTAATTTTGCAGACCACAGCCTTAAAGTCAAACTGCAGTAATGTCATTTGGGTGGATAATAAAAAAAAAACACAAAAAAACCCCAACCCAAAATCCCTTATAAATATTCAGAAAACGTCTGTTCTGTGTAATGTTATGGAATGTACTAAAATACCTGTTAATTCAATGCAGTTTAGTACTCTAGATTTAATTTATTTTCCTGAAAACTTGTGTATTTACCTTTTTTGAGAGTGCAAGTCCTTGTCTCATTGCTTTATTAATGCAGAGAACGTCACTGCACATTTCCCAGCTGTCTTCTTTAGGGTAGCTCCTTTATACCTTTGCTTTGCCTAGTCTGCTTCCAGAAGTCAGGTCAAAAAAGTGAATTACAGTTGCCGCATGAGAGCCAGATTCTACCTGGAAACTCATGCTAAAATGAGTTTTCTGGAAGTGGTCTGATAAGTGTGTTCTTCTTTAATTAACCTTTTTAGCCTATTGAGACCAAGGAAGTCATGCAGATGATTTTGTACAGGGGGAAGTACCACTACATATTTTAATTTTCCTATTTCTCTATGATTTATTACTGTTATATGCCTTAGAAAAATTGAGTGTCAGAATAGATAATTTTTAATGTACTGCCAAGCTATAGAAAATGAACAGAAATACCCGTTTTTTATGAAAAGTTAGACTAGACTTTGAACTAAAGTATACTGTTTGTAGACTTACCAATAAAATGTTTTTCTCTGGCTAGGAATAGTGTTTGTCTTCTGTTCTATGTTCTTGTATGGAATTTGCAGGAGAGTGTATGAGGATCCTCATGTTGTCTGTGGAGCTTGTCTGCATCTCAGCCTGGACATGAGGCAAAGAAAGAAGCTCACAGTGGGAAGGACAAGTCTTTTCTGACTTTGACCATCAGACTGATTTGTGGCTGAAATAACCATTAAGCTTTCAAACTCAGTAAGTATTGGTGAAGAGTTTTGAATGCTTTTGCTTGGACCCCTGTTTCCTCACCAGCGAAATGAGTAGAAAGATTGGTCACAGTGAGGATTAATGGAGGACAAGTGTTTGAGCTGTTGACAGCTCTCTGCTGGGGGAAGAAAGAGAGAGAGAGAGAGCACCATTATGACAGACTAAATTTAAAAGTTATGGGGAAGTGATATCCCTGTCACACATCTGCATGTGAGTTCCCTTGAACAGAGCATGAATTTTACAGATGGGTCTAATCGTGTGGGCTGGCTCTGAGTGAAATACTGTATTTCACACTTCTTTGGCTGTTGCTAGATGGATCCTTGACTTGGAGCATCTGAAATCCTGACATGGCTTTTGGCTAAAAGAGCAATTCAGTGATGTCAATCTTGGCTGAGCAGCGTGACCAAACCTGCAGCACTCTGCAGTGGGGCATGCCATCATCCTCTTATTACATCTCCAGAAAGACAGCAAGGTTGTTTTCACATTACAGAGAAGCCTTGCTGCAGGAATGGCTCGGTATCACAAGCTCTGGCTAGGGAAGTTGACTCCAGTGGGGATGGAAAAGACTTGGGGAGGGCTGGGGAAGAATATCCTTTGAGTCCAGCTGTGCTAAAACACAAGTTGCTTCTTTGCTCTGAATCCACAGAAGCTTTGTCACACACAGTAAGCAAACTGTGACCCTTTGGGCTAGTACAGAATGAAATCCTTCCAAGGTCTCCAGGCTGGAGGACAAAGGGTCGGACAATAACACTTCACTAAGCTCTGACTGGCTTTAAATTTCACTTTCCCCTCCACTCCCTCTGCCTGCCATGCTGATGATGTTGTAAGATGTTAATTAACATATTCTACAAAAGCAGCCCTTTCCACCTTATGGAGACATGGTTGCCATTGGTGTTCTTCAGGTCTGCAGGTCCAGCCTTGGATCCAGAGGCCAGGAACAGGTTTCTGAGGAAGCTGTCGCAAGGCCCTGCCTGCCGGCTTCTCTGCCTCAATGGGCAATGGTTTACATGGCAGCCCAAAAGAAGAGTTCATAGCAATGTAACCTGGGATGATGCTTGGTATGCAGCCTAAGAGTTGGAGCCACAAGCTGTATGCTCCCTATTGCAAACATTTTGGTTAGTCACCGGCAGCTCTGTTCTGCATGTGTAAGGCTCCTGAGACCAAGAAGTTGGAGAGGGCTGTCTGGGATGGCTCTCCTGGAACTGGACAAAGGGAGGCAGACAGAAGGCTACTTGGAAATCATGATAGCCATATCAACAGGGAAGAACTTTAATAAGCAAAATGAAGCAAACATTTTCCCCTCCCTGACAAGGATCCCAATGTAGCAGTCTGATCCCTCAGATTAATGGCAAAATGTATGTGTGCAGGGCAGCATTATGGATGAGGGCAAATAACTACACATTTCACTGCTAACTCTGCAGGGGGTCTTCAGAAGAGATCTCATCATTTGGCCTGTGCAGGTTTGTGATTCTTCTGTCTGGTAAGTGAATTTCATTTCTCACCATGCTGATGAGATCTGCTTGAATGTGCTTCCCTCCCATCTCTGGAAGGTAGAAACTCTGGGAGGGAGAAAAGGAAATTGTCCTGATTCAGCTATGTTGTGGTTTAACCCGGCAGGCAGCTAAACACCACCACAGAGCTGTATGCTCACTCCCCCCGCAGTGGGATTGGGGAGAGAATCAGAAAAAAGGTAAAACTCATGGGCTGAGATAAAGACAATTTAATAGAACAGAAAAGGAAGGGAAAATAGTAATAATGGTAAAAAAATATACAAAACAAGTGATGTACAATGCAATTGCTCACCGCTGCCCAGCCAGTTCCTGAGCGGCAGCCCCACCCCCCCGGCCAACACCCCCCAGTTTTTTTGTTCAACATGTCATATAGTATAGAATATGCCTTTGGCCAGTGTGGGTCAGCTTTCCTGGCTGCGTTCCCCCCAGCTTCTTGTGCACCTCCAGCTTCCTCGCTAGCAAGGCAGTATGAGAAGCTGAACAGTCCTTGACTTAGTGTAAGCACTGCTCAGCAACAACTAAAACATCAGTGTGTTATCAACATTATTCTCGTCCTAAATCCAAAACAGAGCACTATACCAGCTACTAGGAAGAAAATTAACTCTATCCCAGCTGAAACCAGGATAAGCTAGAAGACGTATCCCTCATGATAACATATGCTATGATCACTCCATCACTACTAACATAAACCTGAAAATAGAAATACAAGATATGGAGAGACTGCTAAAGACCTCAGCTGCTCACAGCATCCACTTCTACTTTAAGCCTGTCTCTGACACAAGCTGAAACAATCGAAGTGGAAGACTTTGAAACTTATAGTAGGAATGGAGTGCATAGCAAGGGAGAAGACAGTTTGACTTGTGGTCAGACTACAGCCAGAAATTATTCATAAGACATGAAACCTGTGCACTTTGAAGTTAAATGGAATTGAGCACCTTTTTCTTTAGAGGAAAGAGCGAATAAGAAGAAAATGGCATTACTTGATTGCAGTAATTACAAACCTTAGAAAATGCACGTAGCTTAGTTAGGATGTTGATGAACCCACTGGAACAGCTCTGTTCCAAGTTGTTTGTTACAGAGCTGATTCTTGGCAGGATTACAATTATATTGTTTTTAATTATGTCCACCTTTTGACGTTATTGATTTTGGCAGGTGCTAGTATTCCTGCATGATAGGCTTTATAATTATAATCTATAATTAGGTAGGTTTGCACACGGCCTAGAAAACATGCTGCAAAGAATGACATCAGTGTTACTGAGGTTATTTAACCCTGTAATCTCCTCCTTCCTCCAGCTATTTGCTCTACTCCTTTCATGTTCCATAACCCCTTCTCTAATATACTGTGCTATGCTGATGCATAAGGAATAAATGCAATGACAACATTTAACAGGACAGGGAAACAAATTAGAGTCTATAGTTAGACTATGGTTATATAGTTATATACTTATCTAACTATAGGTCTGTAGCTGTAGTGAGTTATCACTGCAACATAGAATCATAGAACCATAGAATTGTTTAGGTTGGAAAAGACCTTTAAGATCTTCGAGTCCAACCATATCTTGTGCTTATCCACCAGTTAAAACAATTTCAACTTCAGCTTCAGATAAGACATAAGAAGAGAGAGAATCATTTGGAACTTGCTAACAGCCTCTGGCAGGTCCAATACCCTCAATCTGTTGCTTAGGATGGTAGTGCTTTCCTCCTCATAGCTTTACAGTTTTGTCAGCGTAAGAGCCTAAGAAGGTAAGTTCAACTGACCTAAATTAGACTAAAGATCTGGCCCCGGCCCAGTATCCTGGTCAGCAGCTGATGGCAAGAGACATGTGTAAGAATGGGTCAAGCATGATTCTTTCCCTGCACTCTCTCCTGTACTCTTGCAGACGGCAGATCTAAGTTACCTGCCCTGGACTGACTTTTATTAGTGAATTTCTCCAGGTTTCCTTTCAAACTTGTGTAAACCTCTAGCATCCTCTAGTGGGGAGTCACATAGATGAACTACATGTTGTTTCAAAAGTCACTTCCTTTCATTTGTTTTGAACTTATGACAGATAGATTCATCTGATGTCCCCGGATTTTTACCAAAGGAGACAACTGAACGAGTGTTTCCTGGTCACTCTCTCTGAGCATCTTGTCATTTCATGTAGCTCTCCCTTTCTTGGTTCTGTATCATAACACTCTGCAGCCAATGTCATAAGCCCCTCCCTCTGTTCCGACCATTTTGGGGGGATATTCCTTAGGCAGAAGCTGTCTCAGACATCTGATCATCCCTCTTGCCATCTTGGCACCTTTTGTAAATTCATTATATACTTTATGGGGTGTCAGAAAAAAAAATTGTACAGAGCATTCAAGTTTTATTCACTTATGCAGGAAGATAATGATGATGTACTCTTGTGTCTTATGGCCCTTTTGTAGTAATTCTGAATGTGTTGTTTCTCACTACTGCTGAGCACAGAGCTGGTGTTTTTGATGTTATCATCACCTAAGATCTCATTTCTGTGTGGTTATGATTAGCTCAGGCACCATCACTTTATACATGAAATCAATGTCATTTTTTCCCACCCATGTGCATCACTATATGCTTACCTACATGCAATTTAATCTGCTGTTTTATTGCCTAATCACTCAGTATTACCAGATACTTATGCAAAGCTGGCTCTTCTCTGGATGACTGTGATAAGGCCATTGAAGTCTCTGGCCTCCCTACTTCTCTCCTGACCTTTTACATCTTATTTGAGATTGTGTCGTACAGTAAATGTCACTAATGCACATTCCTCTGGAGATTTGCGTCTGTTGGTAAAAACTAGTCCTTTCTTCTACTCTTTATCTCTTCTCTTTTTACCATTTGTTTAAGTCTGTATGAGGACTTTAGCCTGTTATCCCATGGTAGATTGTCTCTTGAGGGCTGTGTTGAAAGCCATCAAAACTGTTTCAAGCTGGCATGTTTGCCTAACCACCTCAAGAACATCAATAGGTTTGTAAGGCACAGCTTTCCGTCACAAACACCACTATGACCCATCCTCAATAGCTCTGATTTATCCCTGTGCCTACCAGCTCTGATCACTAGAAGACTTTCTGCTAATTTGCCTGATACAGACAGGATGCTGTGGCTCCCCAGTCTCATGGCTCTGGCTGTTGGTGACCTAGTGGTCTCTAGAGAGGTTCCCAGTCAGCAGCAGAGTCTGGACATGTTAACCAGGTCAGATAAATATAGATTTATCTGGGCACATGCTGGAAAGAAAAAACAGAGGGAGAAGCAGCCACATAGGCTCTTCATTGTCCTTTAGAGCTTTGGGTAAAAAGGAACAGAGGAGCTTTCAGCTCTCTGCTATGAGTGGCAGAAGAGTAAAGACAAAGGTTGCATGGAGGGACTTAGGTGAGGAACAAAAAGATGTTTAGAGATAATGGGAGAACTAGTGACAGAATGCTGCTTTTTGGGAAGGGCACACAGGTACCCCTAGTCTAACACTTGGCTAAACTAATGCAGAAAGTGGAGAAATTAAGAGAATTTCCACCTCCTTGTTAATGATTCATAAATAAGAAAAGCAGGAGCATGAAAGTAAGCAGCCAGGTTATGTTTGTAAAGTCTCAAATCAAAGTCAGTTGCTTCGGCAGAGGAAAATTGGTGATAGACTCATAGTGGTAAGGATATTTATCCCCAGTTGTGGTGGTGTTTGATAGGTGCAAAACTACTCTGGCAGATAGAAAAAATGACCCATGGCGGTGCAAGCTTGTGTTTTTGTAGCTAATTCTCTCCCTGTGCATGAGCAAACTTGGGAGATGTGACTTGGCTGTTAATTACAGAGTTGCATCAAGAGTAGTTTTTACATTCACCTTTGCCCATCATGACTGCTCATCCCATCTGCCCTAAGACTGCCTCAGTTGTTCTTGCCCTCCTGGGCTGCTTCCAGCAGCTGCTGCTCAGGAAACATCTTGTGTGAAACCTTCCATTCTTGCACCAAGAATAAGACATTAAACTTCTCTCATAGTACAGAACTTGGCCAAAAGCCTAGTGCAATCATTAGTAGTAATAGCAGAAAGTTACCATTTTAGGTGTGACTAATAGAGTGAAGGCTTCATTATACTGGAGGCTATACAGACAGGAAAACTTAATGATTGCTACTTTGAAAAGCTTATGGCCTAGAGATGCATTTACTGTTCAACACCTTGTGATCATTTCTGTGTTGATATAATAGCAAAATGGTAACCTTGTCTCCAGATCATAAAGGTTTCCAAAGTTCTAAAATGTAATGCTGTGAATTCTGCCCCCCTCCAAAGCTGTTGCACTGATTCCATAATTTTCTGCTCAGTTTTCAGCAGCACTGGTCTAATAGTAACAAAGGCATTTTCCTTTAGGTGACTGAAAAAGAGCTGTAACAGTACCATAAATCTTTCATCTGTATATTCATTGAATGACCAGTGCACTTGTACATGTATATTAAGATTTCTCCCTCTCCTCCAAAAGTCATACTTAGGGCTCAACATAGGAATACCAATATAGGTACCAAAAATTTGTTCTTTCTCTGTAGAGTTGGCTTTCTCTAAAGATGTTGGATGGGTAGTGGTGCTGCTATGATGACTTCACAGTCATAGTCTTTTTGTGACAGCATCTGCTCTTTTGCGATTCCAAAGCCTCTGAGAATTAATAAGCTAACGACAGTTCTTCATAGGCACCTCTACGATGGTAGTCAGATTCACAGTTTCCATTATTCCCTCATGACAAGGCCCTGTGACATCCTGGAAACAGATGTAGAAGTGCACTTGATTTGGCACGCCTCTTCATCTCCCTTGTTTTAAGAACTGTGTTGTAGTGTGCTCTAGTGTTGGTTTGAATTAGCAGACATGTAATTCAGAATGGCCTTATTGCTCTTCTTCTTGCCGTGCTCACATGAGCAGCATAGAGCAGTGTCTGTGCGTTGTTGTGCCACAAAGAAAAGGGCAAATGCTGCGGAGGTGAAAAGAGATTATAAAGAAAAACTGCTCTGGTGTATGCACCAGCAATGGAAGAAGAGGATTATGAAGTCCTTTCAAAGATGCACCATCTAATACTCAGGAAAAAAAATGCTTCTAGCCTCTTCCATTGGCTCCACTTGACTGCCGATTTCCAGTGTGCATCAGATAGAGGAAACTGGACAACCTTAAGAAGGTGAGGGACAAAGACAGACTTTTCTGGAGACCCTGTGGAACTCTTTCAGGTTGGGAAGCCACTGAAAGTGGTTGGGAATATGGCTGGAGAAATAGATGTCCCTCTGCTATAGAAAAACAATGTTTGCAAATACTTTTCTGCAGTCTTTCTCCGCTGGCAGAATTTTCCTCAGTTAGAAGATGACTTAGTTGATTGTTTTTCCGTTCTGGTAGCACAGCAGTGCAACTTGGCATCTTAGGGTGCTCACTAGCAAGCAAAAGAATGCTGCTTCTCTTCAGGTTTTTGCTCTTTTAGGATTGCATTATGGCCTGCAATACTGCATTCCATGGGAGCTGCCCTTGAGAGGGTAGCTTCCCATGCTGGTTGCCTGCGAGGACTGTGTGTGATCTTTTGGAGAGGAGGGAGAGCAATGGGTTGCTCTGCATATGCAACTGTTTCCAGTTAGTGTGTTAGAGGGAACACATGCAGCTTAGCAACCAGCATTTACTGCACTGCCAAACCCCTGTAGTTATAAAGGCTTTAAGTCAGCATGTGCAAAGCAGCAAATGAGTTGGCTGACCTTATTATCTGGGCAGTATCTTTGTGAAACAGCTGAGACTGTGAAAGTTCCTATTAGTCCAAGTGGAAGGACTTGGGTAATACAGTCCACGTGTGGTGCGAGCTCTTGTCCATCCCTAGCCAATGTTGCTGCTTTCAAACCATGCTGGGTAAGCACTTCAGAGACAATTGAGTTTCTTAACCATGTGGCAATAAGTGGCTCTTGATGCAGTTTCTGGGTTTGAAGAGAACCTGGAAGGCCAAAGCAGGTTGTGATTTAGAGCAGTTATGCATATTCAGATTTTGACACAACCCAACGTCTAGCTTTCTAATTCCAGCATCTGTTGTCCCGCAAAATTTGTAAGTGCCTGTTGCACTGTAAACGAAGCGGGATCAGTCTCCTTGTGAAAAATGTTTTTTGAAATTAGAGACTAAGGAAGCAAAAATGAGAAACTTCTTGTGTCCCTGATATTATCCTGGAATCAAGCTAAACTCCAGCTGCAAATGAAAACCTGTTCTCTTTTTTTGCCCTTGTAATATAAATAGCTTAACTTGTCAGCACTGACATCAGTTGTGCACAGAAGTGCTTAAGTGGGTTTTGTGTAAAGCAGATTTCTTTATTTGGTGTTCTTTCTGTGAAATATTTCCCCCTTTCTCTATGTCACTAAGGGATGTTTCAAGATTACAGTGTTTTCTAAACAATCAAATTTTCTAATGTACTGTGTCAGTCTCCACTGATCTATGCAATGGTGGTGATTTTAGATAGGCAAAGTTTGAGCTGGCATGTCTGCTATGGGGCTTTTGCACATTGCAACAACATGCAGTGATCTTGGGAACAGATAGAAATAGCGTATGATGTGGTCAGGGAGGAAGGCTTCTAAAGGGCAGGGCTATAGCAGTCTGTGGGGAAGGAGAGGGTGTTGAAATAATGGCACAGGCAAAGTTTGAGAGATCATCTTATGGGGGCTTGAGGAAGGGCTGAGGTCACTGTGGGTCTTCCTCGAGAACTGGTGTTCTGCAACGCCTCTTTTTTTTTTTCCTGCCTTGTGGGAATTTTCACTGCTTTATTTTTTTTCCCTCCTGGCTCAGAACAAAAGGTTAGGTCTAAAAAATAAACTGTGGACAGAAAATAGAAAAAAAGAAACCATCAGCCTATGCACACACACATGTCAAAAGGAGAAGTGAATTTGGTACCAAAATTGAGTTACATACATTTTTAAAACAAAGAAAATGATAAACCTCCTGTTATCTTAAAAAGTTTTTATGGGGACCACTGGCAGAAATGGAGCTTTTACTACAGGCTGCAGGCTGATGACTTTTTTTGGGTGCATTTTTCCTTCTCTGGGATCCATTGTTCATTCCAACCCTTGTGTTTAGCTGACTGATCCCATGGGACTAGTTCTTTAGTACTTACCCTTTGGCTTGTGATGCAATTGTACATGGTCTTCCTTGAGACTTGCACCAATTTCCTCATCAGGATCTGAGGAGATTCCCCCTCACCCTCATCACTGGCAATCATTTGTTTTTTACTTTTTCCCTGAATTTTATGTTTTGGAAGGGTCTGCCATGTGTGTGTGCAGACAGGGGCAGGCACTACCGCCTTTCCCAGCCGTCTCTTCCATGCTGTTTTCCTGGGGACACACAACCTGTTTTATTTTCATTTGTCTGCTTTTCTTATCCAAGTTCCTTTTCCTAGAGAGCTTGCAGCATCACCAGGACTCTCCTCATTTCTCATTGCACTGGCCCAGTGGTGATTCCCAAATGAGAATTTCAAAGGTGTTGAGACTGTTGTGAGAGACTGGATGTAAGTTGCATAGGTGAGGTGCATGCCCCTTTGTGTTAAGTTTTCCAGCTGACTGCCTCTTGCTGAGTGGAGTCGAGCCTCCACATCGGCTGTTCACACCACAGTGAGGCATCGTCTTCAGGAAGCTCTGTGACAGTTTTCCACTACTGTTAGCAGAGGATCCGTATAATAGGTTTCCTCTGCGGTGCCCCCTTAAACGAGCAGATGACCTTGAGGTACGAAGCTCTGAGAGAGGCATTACATTCAGTTATATGGTCCCTGTTTCCACATTTAGATTTTTGAGTCACCTTACACTGGTGAAGCAATTCCTGCCTTTACCAGTAAAACCTTCACCAATAAACTCTGTCCCTCCTGGCTTAACTCCCTTACAACTTATCAAAGGACTAAGATCTCTGCCAGCAAGTGGTCCTTCCTAACCCTAAATTGTACGTTCTTCTCTCACTTTATTTTTAAAAATATTTCATTTTACCTGTTAGATATATGCTGAGAGAAGACAGCACCTGTGAACACCTGGTCTGTCTTTCATCACATACAACATTCAAAAAAAGCATAGAAGACCTGTAAGGGGTTGTACAGAGATTTCCCCAGGGAATTTGTGTATCATTCTGGTAATGTTTTCTCCAGAGCCTCCAGGATTTTAAGGCATTAGAGGGAGGTTATAACATGTGTAAAGTTGTCCCATTCCCATTCAGTTGTTCTGGAGTTTGTTCTGGAGTTTGGTATTTGGCAGAGAATATCTATTGTATAGATATCTAAGTGTAGACATACACTTAGGACTGAGGACTTTTCTGGCACCCCAGCAGGTCAAATTTTATACAGGAGCAGGTGAACAACATGTGATTTTCTAAATCCATTTGTTATCTACTTGGTAAGGGATGTTTCTCTTGTCTTGCAATTTTTCTGTTAAGGAACATTTGAAAAAAACCTGTGCTTCTGCAAATAGTCATCTTTGATTCCTAGAAATAAGGGAATGGAAAAATGGTGTTCTGCCTGCTTTGCCACAGGTGGTTTATGAAACTGAATGGTCTCAGTTGGTTCCTTTTAGATGAGATTTGCTACAACCTGAAGCAAAGGCTGCAACATTTTATGGACAGCCAGGGAAGACTTCAGCAATTTAGAGTACCTTGGTAAACATAATTATACTGTTTATTGCTTATTACAGTGTTTACCAATGCAGCTAGTGTGCTTTAATGCTGGTGTGAGTGTCTCAGTACTATCTGGTATTTAAACTTCTGTTCACTTCTTACTCAATCTGTTTTATAATACAACAAAATTTGTGTCAGTGATTGTGGTCATAACTTTACAGTCTGTGAGATGCAGCCCATAAATTTCCAAATAAAACGTAGCAAAGCATGTCAGAAACAACACTGCTGTCACAGCTAAAGTGGTCATGGAGAGAGCATCTTCGGGGATGTGCACCATTCATTCAGGGAGAGAACTCTGGAAACTGAAGGGAGGAAAAAGTAACTAATATTAGTGGCTCTGTGTAGTCTGTTCAAAGGCCTGCCCACGTGTTTCTGTTTCACAGTCTCTGTCATGAGTGATTCCATTATAAACATGGAATTATTTCCTTTTCTGAAAGAAAATTCAGGCAGTCTGGAAGACAGGAAGATCTCTCAGTTCTCCTCCAGTTCAGTCTTCTCGTTTTGTGTGCCAAGTATCTTAGACAGCATTTGATATCTGTGGATCAGAGATGGAGTTGAGCTTAGATTCATAATAAGTTTGGATCTGAAAATAGATTTTTGAAGTGAATTGGCATTTTTCCTAATCCAGAAATATGACAAGGAAGAGCTGCTAGCACTTGCCAATGCTTGCACCAGTAAAGTGAGTGAAGATGAGAGTCTGGCTCTATAATGTAAAACATTCTTCTAAAGCAGTCAGATCTTTGAGAAAGGATGGTCCTAGTTTGTATGCATTATATGACCAGTATTTGTGTCTCTCTCTCTCATGAACAGTTGAGCAAGCTGTCCCCCACTTCCTTACCTCTCTGCAATTTAGTGCAGTCTTGTGAAGAACAGGGTATCTTCTCAAAGTCTGGTAGCTCATGTCCTCTCCTGGTTCCCAGCCTCAGCCTGAGAGTTTATCTGTGGGCTTCTCTGTAGGTGCTGTGGTAGCAGGCCAACAGTGAGATCCACATGTCAGCAGGTGCCTTGCAGAACAATGCTAAAGCTGCCTGTGTTTGTTGCAAAGGTCTGGCCTCTGCTTTGGGACTTCTAGTGAGGGACAGAAATCCAAATATGTGTCATTCAGCAAGTTAGAGTACCTTGGTAAATATAATTATACTGTATATTGCTTGGTGTATATAAATACACCGAGACATTGTTCCTAAGGAAGATATCCTCATTCTACTGTGAGGAGGAAAAGTCTCTTGAGCAGAAAAATTAATTTTGCAGAACAAAGAAAGCTAGAAAAAAAGGAAATCTTCTCTGAGTTTTGCTGCATGGAAAGGAATTTGAAAACAGGTTCCTCAGCTATAGCGAATAGCAAAACTATCTGCATCCCTTTCCCCTGCTTCCACCAAGTCTTCAATTTATCAGAGATCAAAGCCTTGTGTCACTGCTGAGTACTCTATGGTGGGGTTTATTGCCCTTGGGCTGGGCTGACCTGCTGCTAGGGACAGCACAGACATCCTCAGGGTGTTGGATAGCTGTGCTCATACCTAAATAAGCTGATATTTCTGATGTGAATCTCACAGCTACTATTGATTTCATTTTATCCAAAAGTACACTGGAGTGGAAAAAAAAAGCTTTGGCTTGTGGCTTTGCTCTTCATTGGTCTTTTATTATGCGTGAAGGCACAGTTTCTGTTTCAAAGACATCAGAAGAGATTTTTTGTTTAACCCACCAGCCTCAGGGCTGTGAATCCTTCTCTGTGTCTGTTTTCTGAAGGCTTTTGTCAAATTTTGAGGCAGTGAATAAAGACAGTTGTAGATGTGTTGATTTAATCCAAATCTTTCTCATCTAATGATGTATTTCCTGATTTTTAACTCTGGATTTAACAAAGTAATTCAGAGAAGAGGTTTGGATAGAAATTCCCTAAAAGGAATAGAAACAGGAGCCTGTAAAGTCTCTGCTTCCTCAGCTGGTGAAGCATAAGTGTTCATAGCCACGGCTTCTCATACCCATGGAGCTCTAAGTCCCCAGCTTCTCCCATTTGAGCTGTTACAAACTTTCCAGTGTATCCTAAGGACCATCAAATCTGCAGTCAGAGGGAGCTGGGGGTTAAAAAGCAACACAGACCTCAGCGTTTTCATAGGGAGGTGGTGTTACTGGAGCCAGACACTGTATGTAGGTGACAGCAGGGCACTTTAGCAAACTTTCTGTTCAGCCAATCACAAATAGTGAAAAGCATATTCATTATATGAATTCCCTTTGTATAATCTCCAATGTTTAGTGGAGTGCTCTCAGCTTGGTCCTCAGCAAGAACTAAAAAGTAAACAGCGTGCAATGTTTTAGCTATTGAGTTACCAGTTTACAGTTGAGATGTGAAGAAATGATATAGCTTATATGGAAGCAGAATTCTGAAACAGCCACGATCAAATTTGTTTTCTCAGACCACCTTGAGAATGAAATGAGTCACAGAAAATTTCAGCCCAAAATGAAATACATAAATCTGAGAAGTTTAAAAAATCCAATCAAACCAGCATGTGGTACTAGCAGTTGAAATACAACATTGTACAATCCCAAGTCCTGTGGTTAAATGAAAAACAAAATTCCCAAATAACTCAAATTAACCACTACAGTAGGAGGGCTAGACTGTATGAACTCCTACATTCATCTGTAACCATGCTTTTAAAGATTGTGAAAGGCTGAGTAGCCTCTTACGTAATTTATGCCCAAGAAAATTTTCCATAAATAGGAAGCTTACTAGCAGGTAGGTAACTACCTGAAATTACTGCAATGCCAAGGAGGCCAGATTTGAAATTGTAGATACTCAGTCCTTTGAGGGCCATGAATCTTCTCAAGCCTAGTAAGTCTAGGTGAAAAATTTCTAATCCACACTGACGAGGGAAGGTCCATAGGCATCTAGTGTGAATCCAGCTGATTTGTTGATAGGAGGTGCTGTGGGATGTCTTTCAAGCTGCCACACTCAGCAAATGTGTGAAATCGTGCAGGAGGGAGATACAGGCTCAAATATAACTGCCTCAGTAGAACTGCTTAAACATTGTAGTGGATAAGAAAATTTACTCAATCCATGCCAGTGGCAAATCAAATCCTACAGCAATATCCATCCACCGCTTAAGTTGGCTGGAATTCTACCTCTCATGAGGAGCCTGCTATCAGGGAGGAGGTCAGTTCTTCTGCCACTGGATTTGCAGTGACTATGCAGTAAGGAGATACAGGCCTGCTTTTCTGACTGTTTTAATGCTAGTGAAGTGTTTTGAAGATAAAGGTCCCAAATACTTGTTTTAGTCATCACTTGTTGCCATGGCCAGTACAACTGTGAGTTCCATAACTGCTTCCTGCCAGAGGTGTCATCCCATGAGCAGAGGGGCTTTGTATTCTTCCAAGTCTGTTAATTACTTTTAAATTATTTTGACCTTCCCTAGCATTTCAGAGCATTAAATTTTTACAATAACTTCCATCCAGTGCACAGGGGGAAGAGAAGAAAACAATTCAAAGGATTTATAAGACCCATAGAGGCACTCTGGTTTTGGTTGAGGTGGGTTGGTATGTGCTGGCGTGGTACTTCTACTTAGCAGATGGCAGTGCCAGGAACAGGATGGAAATTTGTGCCTGTTAATGTCAGCCAGGACCCAACTGCTTCTCTGAGAGGATCTATGCAGGTGTCGATGTGTGAAGAGAGAGGGAGCCAGCTGCAGCCAGATCCCTAATGGCTTCTAACTTTCTTAGTGCCAGCTGTCTTCCAGAGAAGTGAGCTACCAGGAAAACTCTGCTTTGGGACCAGCTCTCGGGTATTCCCAATAAGATTTGGCAGTGGGACCCCCATGTTGCTCCTCAGACTTAAGAGGAATGAGTTGTGAATGCACTGTGGTGGACACCTCCCAGGGAATGCAAAGGCTGCTGTGGGAGCCATGCAGTCAGGACAGTGATGGCCAGATACACCCCTGGAGGACAGGCACCACTCAGACCCTTAGCCTGACAACTCAGAGCATAGAGACAACACCTATGCTGTCTCCCTGGACAGTGACCATGGCTAACAAATACAGAGCAAATGGGAACATATTGAACATGCTGTGGTGATCCCAGGTAGGGGAAGTTTTGCCTGTGTAGAGATTTACTGGCTAAGGTCTCCTTGGATGGTCCTCTGGCATGTAATAGCAGCTGAACTGCACAACTAGCTGTTACCTGAAGTGGGGAGAAAGTTGTTTTGTCTTTGGTTTGGTTGAGGATGCAATGATGGCACCAGCAGAATAGGGAAGCTGGTCAGGCACGTCTTGTGTCATTCCCCATTCACAATGCATGTTTTTGAAAACTGTTGAGAGGTTATACAGGACTTAAAAATAATTAAACCATTTCCCTGGAATATGTTGACTCTTCTGGGGAAGCATGACATCTGCAAGTGTTTCGGGCCTTGATATTACTGAAAATGTAGCATATTTGCAGTTCTGTGAGGAAAACAGCTGGAAAACATTTTTGAAATTGCTGATGTGACATTTACAGAACTTTAAAAGAACTGAATTTGTTCCAGTTTTTAAGCTGTGAAATTGTTGGGGAATTTAATTCTTCTAAAGGCCATTTACTATTAAATGCCAATATTCACACTTTTCACCAGTAAAAACCTTCCTTGTCATAGATGATATTGTACTCTTTCTGTGATCTGCTAAAGCTTTAATGAGAGGAGGCTGAAGAGATAGGAGATGGAATCACTTTGGAATGTCTCTCTCCAGCCTTAGCAGTTGTGGCTTGCGTGCACAGATGGGAAAGATGAGCTGTGCTTGTTTTGTCTGGAGTGTCAGCAAGTGCACCAGAATGCTGACAAATTTCAGCCGTGAGCTGGTGAAAACTGGGATTTCTCTCCTGTGGGGATATTGTGACATTTCCACGTATTTTTCACTCTTAAGCAAAGGGGAAATGACACGTTTCTCTTGCAGCCTATGAATATACTTTTGAGGCAAGTTTCTCCTAGTTTTCAGCAGCCTGCCTGAAGTAAGCTGGAAGCCTCAGAGCCCCTGCCTGTCAGCCAGTTAGCTGCAAAAACAGCCTGGAGGACTGGCATATTCTTTCTAGCTCCTGAAAGACCAGTCGTTCATAGGAAAACTTTGTCCATTGGGACCAGGACTGACCCCTGCGCACTCAAATTAGACAACATAACCCAAAGGCTGTGAGGGAGCTTTGAGACTAACTAGTCCTATTGTCTTGAGCAGCCACAAAACTGATCGGGTTGCTGACAGGATATTTGATGAGGGTGCAGAGTAGCTTTTCCCAATGAAGTTAAGGCCTGTTATTCCTCAAAGAGGGCTTCAAAGAGTGAAGAGTAATGCTTCTCTCTTCTTATGGGGCCCAGACACCTCTTACCATGGTGGTGGGTAGTGGGGAGGGCTGGCATTTGTAGGACTCCTATGAGCACCCTTTCATTGTAGTCATTTGCTGTCCAGAAAAGTGTGTAAATGCTGTGATTTTTAACATTTCTGCTGAAGTTTCAGGGGTGTAGTCACAGGTTGTCACTTAAAATGTGGGGGTGGTGTTCCCATTTTGCATCTGGTTTCTTTGGTGCTATTTCTGGGGCCAGACACTGATGTGGAAGAGATTTTTCTTAGCTGTCCCATAGCTCTTGGCATATTTTAGCTGTTGTGCCTGGAGTGGGAACCTCCTGTTTCTATCAAGAAACAGTCCATCCTTTTCCAGCCTCTCTTTCTCAAATGCTGTCCCATCTGGAAGGAAGTTGACTCTGTGCAGGCAGCAGCCAGAATCACTGAGCAATGTTATCCATGCTGTAACTTTTTGTAGTCTTGCATTAGAGCTGTTTGTGACATCTATTTTGTTTCTGAAGCAAACATTTCTATACCCACCCACATTTTTGTTTGTTTATGTAAATTATGGTATTGTGCAAATTAATTGCTATAGGCTTTATGAAACTGCATTAAGGACTGTGCTAATTGTGGGCTTGCTCCTTTCCTATTTCTGGATGCATTTTGAAATTCTGTAATTGGATGTATTTAATTTTTTGTAACTTTGTATAATGAAATTATGAATTAAGATGGAAGAAGCAGAGAAAATCTGGCTCTGCATCAATACAGAGCTGTTACTAGCAAAAAGCTTTGTCTTCAGAAGCCTTCTGGCAGTTTGGGCTGTTTTCATAGCAGTGATCCTGGGGAAATGCTCATGAATAGAAGCCAGTTGCCATGCTATTGTATCTGTTATCCTCAAGTGAACTGCCAACCTCAGTTGACAGAATTTTGCTTCTTGCCATGGGTACAAGATATGCTTTGGGGATTGGGAGTTGATGAATGGAGAGAAGGGTCCTACAGGAACATCTGAGATAACCCACCTACAACTATGAACTATGGACAACCTACACAACCTACCCAACTTAATGTCAAAACCATCTTTGTGGTAGGTCAGGTAAAGTTGCTTTGCCGTAATTTGCAGCAATTTGTGGGAAGTAATCAATGATGGGAGCCATTTGGAAACATGAGCATTTGGATGGTACGTCTGGCTCACTGCAGGACAGCATCCTAGATATTGTTAGTATGGGCAGCAGAAAGCTGAATCCTTAGTTAGGAAATATGCTGTCAAAAAATATATGTCTCTGCATTGACTTGGGATGGAGCACATCCATCAGTCATTATTTTCTGTGGCTCTCTGTGAGTCCAGATACTCATATGAAGAAGTTCAGCAAGCTGGGTGATGGCAGTCTTTCCACGGCCAGCTGACCAAAGCTCCAGGCTGTGGATTAGACATTTATATCTGTGTCACCCTACCAGCTTGCTGCACCTATTTGTCATTGGCTTTACATAACTGAAACTGTATCTTATTCAGCAGTTCTGGTGCATCAGTTCTGCTTTTTCTTGATTTTTCTACGCAGGATCAAGCCTTGCATTGTGTAATTAAATCCATTAACATGAAGAGCAGGAGGTGGGCCTGCCAATTTGCAAAATATTATTTTCATCTGGTAAAATGTCTTTGTTATTTTTAATGCCCTCATAAATATATATCCTTCCGATTTTATCTTATTCTTCCTATTTTATCTAATTCACCATGGAAATGAAATGCTGTTCTAAAACACATGGTCACATAAACAAGAAATAAAACCTACACAATAAATCAAACTTACACTCTCCTCACCTCCCCCCAGCCAAAGAAGGCTGGGTGGTTGACTCAGAACAGGATTTTTCTGTTTATAGATTAAGCTATATAAGCTGAAAACCAGAATATTAGGTACAGTTTTGTCATCCAGACATTTACCTTAAAGTAAAAAGATTTCCACCTTCCAAAGGTTTGCAGGATTATCTGCATGATTCACAGCGTTACAACAGCATTATCGGCTCACAGCACTCTAAATAACATGTGTGGAACATAAGGATATCTGGTTTAGAGTGATATCTGTTTAGGGGCTATTCAGCATAAGAGACAAATTCAAGAGGTAGGAAAAGTAATAAACAGAAGGATACACGAGTCTTAATAAGTTGGCCAGAGCTGTTAGGTCAATGAAGGGCAGGTCTTTGCAGGAACCAAGCATAGCCTCAGAGACCTTTAACTAGAACTTTCCAATTAATGAAAAAGGGGGAAACAAGACTTATCTTGTGTCTCCTGGGAATAAGTAAATTTATTATGAGATGTTTGAGTGGGCTTGTGGAACTGTGCAAACTTACTATGTTTGCACATAAGACCCTTGTGTCTTAAGGGGACTATGGAATTGTGTGGGAATCTTTCTCTACTTTTTCTCCATGCATGTGGTCTTGCTAACCTTTCCTGGATGCATCACAGTCAATGAGACAAAACCCTAGTGTTTTCTGGGGTTTTCTTTTGGCTTCTTACACCTTTGCAGATATGTGAGGGACATACATGTGGTCATTATACTCGCTACTCAGGTGTTAGATCAGTAACACAGATTATTCCTGCCTGGCCAAATGAAGAAACCTGTTCAGAGTGGCCATCCAGTTGGTGTTATGTGTATCAGTGGTGAGCAGAATAAGTTTTTGTTTTCTTGAGGTCACAGATAACAACAGCAGACTGGAGAAGTGGACCCTTAAAGAATATTCCTTTGTAAGGTAGTCTTTATTTTGAGGTCCCTCTCTGGCATTAGGACAGATGCTCTCTCTTCTCCAAGAATGGCTATTTGCCCAATGATGAGTATAAACATGGGGAATGTTTTGTATTTGGCTCCAAGAAGATTTCTCTTTGGCTAGTTTGATTTCCTCTGCTTGTGAAACATGTTTGGTTCTCCCTTGATGATCAAGAATTGAGAACCTTTGCTCATTTGGTCTGGTCTGGTGTTGGAATTCATTCTTTTCCTAGTTCAGAACGGAAAGTCACATGGAAATGGTTATTCTGAGCCTGTTGTAGGCTGTGCATCACCATGCAGCAGAGGTGAGGTCTCAATGTGCCTCCTCCTTCTTCTCCTGCACCTGATTCTTAGGTGAAGTGACTGTAAAGAAAGTGGCTTTTTTTTTTTTTGCTTTTGGAGAAGCAGCAGCACAGGTTTACCTGTGTCTGGTCTACAGGCACAGGCTGCATAGGTCTTGTGGACTTCAGTAAGAATAAACCTAGCAGGAAATCTTGCTGAAATATAGCTGCCATGAGATGTTTGCTGGTGGTCCTCCCATACGTGGGCAGCAAGTGCTTTTATAATGCAATAAAGCACTTTGTCTGAGTGATTCACAAAATATGTGTTTCTGAGGGTGGAAAAACTCCAGCCTGCTTTTAACCTAAGTCCCAGGTTTCCTGTTCACAAAAAATGTGTTTTCCTTTTGCTCAGCTGCGCAGGTCTTACCTGTGAGTCTTCTTTGGAGCTCCAGTTACTGACAGTGCACAAGTCAGCAGTATATCCTTACTGCAATGAAGGCCCATCCTGTGGTGGGCTGCATTAGTGAAGTATAAGCAGGTGATTGAGGCAGATGAATATTTCCCTCTATTAAGCACTTGTGAGGCTGCATTTGGAGCAATGTGTCCAGGTTTGGGCTCTCTTATTGGAAAAATAGAATGAGACCAGTACCATCTGTCATCAAATGGCTACAGAGCTTGAGCACTTGATGTTCAAGAAGAAACTGAGGGAAAGGTGTTTATTTAGCCTGAAGAAGAGAAAGCACAAGAGGATCTAACTGTGTCTTCCACTACCAACAGTGACCTACAGAGATGACAGAGTCTAACTCTTTGCAGTGAAAGGAAAAGAGGCAAAAAGCACAAGTTGCAAAAAGATAAATTCTGTTTGGGTGTAAGTAAAAACTGCTTCCCCATAAGAATGGTGCAGTAATGGGACAGGGTCTGGAGAGGCAGGGGAGATCAACCTTCATCTAGATAAAGCCCTTGGGCAACTTGATCTAGCTTTGAAATTGAGCCTGATTTGGAAAGAGAGGTGGATTATAGACCTCCAGAGGTGTCTTCCAACTTTAATTGTTCTGTGATTCACTGATTAACTCAGTCCTTGATTCTCAAGTAGCCTGATCCACAGTTTATGTGCTGGTGTACCAAGATGTCTTTGGTCTCCTCTGCACCTGCTCTGTGAGACAGTTTCTTCAGCATGTGTTTGGGAAACAGTTTCATTTTGGGAGAAGAATACCCTGAAAGATTCCCTTTGCCCTGTGGTTGGTAGTTGCAAGAGGTTTTGATAAAGAACATGCATGTTTTCTTTGAAAGATGTAGAAACTTAGCTGTGTTTGGAAGCAGATGAAAGACAGTTTTTTCTTAAATGCAAAGAAATAACTAACAAGCCCAGTGGGCCTTATCATATCAGCTCTGTAAGAGGAGGAGAAGAATACTTCTCCTCTGAATGGAAGAGAAGCGCTTGTCCAAAGGCCTGCACAGCAGCCAGAGAAATGATTGTTGATTCTTAGGTGGAAGTTAATCTATTGTCAGAACCACCAAAACATCCCCTCCAGCAGTGGCGTTCTATATAACTTTGTTATTTCACTGAGCATCAGGTTATGCCTATTTGAGTGCTTTTAAGCTTGTGTGTTTATGCATGGAATGGCATTGAAAGCAGAAACAAGAAAAGTGCTAACACTTGAGTCCTTTGTTCCCAGGGACTGAGGTATTCTGCTTTTGCCAGTGGTCTTGTTCATTGTGATATCACTTGCCAGAGATATTGCGTACTTTTTAATTGTTATTTTAATACAGTTCTTTTATAACTTTCCCTTGTGCTATCTTAATCACCATCCTATGCCAAGAGAAGGATGCCTCTGTTGTAGCCTTGGGATTTACAAAATGGGTTCTGGTGGTGCTATTCTCTTGTTGCTGGTTGGGTCAAACAAAACCACAGTCTTTGAAAAGCTTAGGAAGAGGAAAGAACTCATCTGTCTGTTCAGGGGACAGTTTGCATTAAGGACAAGTCTTTCCCTTTGTGTTTGGATCATGATCTAAATAAAAATACTGAGGGCAGCCATAATGCATTCTAGTTCCAACCTTTGCTTTTTTCCTTAGCTTCTGAAAATACAAAGTGCACTTAAGGAACACTGTTCACTACATCCTGAGTCAAGAGCTCTGTGCTTTGACTGGCAAAGGGACTGAGGATTTCCTAATTGCTCAGCTCACAGGAAGTGTCCGTTTTCCACACCTCAGAAATTAGTTGGCAACAAGTGGTGATTCATAGCACTTTGTCTGGCTGAAATTACAAAGCAGATTTCTAAGTAGACAGGGGCAGGGGGAGCAGGGAAAGAAGAAAACTCTTTTCCAAAGATGACATTTTTTTCTCTGGTTCATCTAGCTTCAGGGATATTGCTGAGCCTTTTAGGGTCACCCAATCAGATAGTTTCTCTCAGGAGGATGGGGTGATGGAAATGCTAAGCTAGAGGTAGACCCCAAGCTGTTAGTCCTCATGGTGGGAGGCTACTGTGGTTTTTCTAGTCCTGTTGTGGGTCTGGTCTTCTCCCTCCAGCGCCCTCACTCTGACTGACAGAGCCAAGGTAGCTGTATGCTCTTCCTCCACCTTGTGAATGACCTGGAGCCCCCCAGCATGTTCTGCAGCACAGATTTTTTCTGGTGCAGGTCTGTGAGCCCTTCCTAGCATGTGGATAAAGTCTTGTAATGGGAGTCCTGGCACATTTGGGACAGAGTGTGCTGTGGTCCCAGACCAGGATTCTCTCCTGCCTGAGTTAAGGATCTTTTCTAATGAGTTGGGAGGTAGCAATCAACTCACAGGCCTCCCTCCTTTGCTAAGCTACCAGGGTTAAGACAAAGGGATCCTTATCAGAGGGTTTTGGTGTTTTTTTACTTATTGTGTAGATGTCATTCAGAGGAGGTGTCTCTCTCTTGAAGAGAAGATCCTCTGAGACCTGCCGACCATGCCGAGGAAAAAAAAAAAAGTCCCAATTGGTCAGAAACATGTCTTTGCCTTTTAAATAAAGCTGAGTATGTCTCAGAAGTGCTCATGTGGCTGCCAGCCAAAGGATGAGGCAAGTTTCTTGGAGAAAGCCACCCTCTCCCACTGGGGCCAGTCCCAAGCCTGTTGTGTTTCAGTGGGAACATGCTAGTTGCTGTGGCTGCAGTTTAGCAATTCCAGTCATGTCTGTCTATAGGATTTCCTTACACCTGCCAGTGTATGGGGTCAAATGCCTGTTATGTGCAATACATCAATTAAAGGAGGCTTCTGGCAAATTCACATCATGGAGTAGGTGACTGCTTTTTCAGGTTATCAGAAACTTGCTTTGCATTCCTGTGTGTACTATAGTAGTTTTGGTCCCACACCCTTAGGTCACCTGGAGACAGCAGCCAACTCAGTTGTATGATACAAGCACTACAGGTTAGATGGTGTATGGGAGAGATGGAGAGCCCCACTTTCTGCTCTGGGGTGCTGAATTAAGAGTTACAAGTAGGCAATGTCTAATGGGCTGAGATTCTAATTTCAGTTTGCCTTCAGAGGTATTTAGGTATTTAGGCATTTCTTGTTATTAAAACAATTTGATATGTATTTGTTTCTTTACTTATTTCTTATAATAAACCTTTTAGGTATTTAGGTTTCTTATTATTTTATTTTAAAGTGTCTTTTTCTTGCTGATGCCAAAGTGAAAAAGAAGGTTATTGAAGGACTTATGTGATCTGGTCTTCTCATTCTGAGGTGGTCTTGGCAATGCCTTGTGAGTCAAGTTCCTGCTGTGTTTGTGCTTGAATTGCATCCAAAAAAAAGTTTGATGAGAAACTCCCTGCAAGATCCAGCAAGTACTATTATCTAAGAGGTCAGCTCACCCTTCCTTGCAAAAGCTCTCAAAAAAGTTGGAACAAGAGTTTTTTTGGGGGAAGCATTTGCTGCATTGAGTAGCTTCCTGCTAAAGGAAGCATGGCTACTACCTGCCAAAGGTCGGTGGATTTCTCTTGGTGATCTAACAGACAGCAAAGGCTCAAGCATGACAAGGACTGTACATGTAAGATGTGAGGAGTTAATCTTCTATTTCTCTGCTTGCTTAAGGCATAACAGTTAATTGTGCTGAATTTCCAGGGTCCAATTTATTGGTGTGTCTGATGTCTCTGTGCAGTCTTTCCCACTTGTAATTAAAATTGAATCTCAGACTTAGTACTAACAAGGTTAAGTTCCTAATAATACCCTGAATCTTTCCCTGGACCATTTCTTTCCTTTTTTTTTTTCCATTTCTTTGTGCTGCTCTGAATACTTTCCCCTTCCTAAGAGGTAATTAGTACTTTAGATATGTGTTGTAGAGCACCGTAGTCCTTGTTCACTTGTGCTATAACCTTGTCACAGTTCATTACTTTAAACTCTAAATGGATCCTTCTGGATTTTCTGTCACTGACTGCCAGCAATGAGAGAAAATGGAGTGTGTGCTTTTGGGGGTGTCCTATGGGAGCAGTGTAGAGATGTTCCGTGGTTACCACTGTCATCTGCCCAGAGGTGCACTGACTGTGCACTGTGCTCCATTGTATGAAAATTTAGAGTAGTCTCCTAACCACAGGTTGGTTTGTTTTGGGCTTTGTGGGCCCCAGTTGTTAGTGGCTAACGGCTGCATGTTGGTACTCCTGATGCTTCTGGAAGTCACCGTCTCCCTCTGCCTCCCCCTCTTTCAGAGAAAGAGCTCCTCTGCTCCTTGGCAGGCTGTTCCCCCTGCACTGTGTGTTCATCCTTGCCTTGGTCCTGCCAGCCTGGAGAGGAAAGTCCGTTCACCTGGTGGTCAGAAATATCATCTGTGAATGTAAGAAAAAGTTGATGCCTTTCTTCTACATAATTAATAAAAATGGTAATTGGAAATGTCTCTAATAATAATTCATTTTAGAATCTCAGATGATGCCACTGACTGGTCATTCTTATTTTGCTGGCAGTGAACATACTGTACAGATGGCAATCTTTACCGTCAATGCAGCAGACTTTTTGGACTTGTCTTGGAGTACACAGTTGTCACAGTACATCAGAGAAATGGTGAGCTGTGGAATTATTCCCAGTTTAGACTTGGACAACTTGAATTTAAAAGGTCCAGCAGAGAAGATTTTCATGGAATAAATGGACTTTCTTATTTCCCTGCAGCATCCTAGCAAAGGGAAATTTATTACTGTTCTCAGATAAGAATGTTTTGCATGTAAAGTAACTCAAGCAAGGCACTGCAGTCAGAAATATTACAGGTCTGTGTGTCTGACCTGCTAGATGACCTTATGTTATGATTCTCAAAGTGAATCAGGGTCCCAGCCCCAGTGAGAGTTTCATACTGATATTCCTTGGCTTTCTGATTGTGCACCATGGTGGGGTCATCTGGCACTGAGGCACCAGGTTATTGCGGTGGTTGTCTTCTCCAGACAGCAGAGACAAAGTCATAGCCACTGACCTCCAGAAACTGTCTTGAACACTGAGCAGAGTCCCCAGGAAGGGACTGGACAGGAGGAGCATGGCAGGACACCTCCTAGCTTTTGCCCTGTGTGTGAAGTCCTCTAGAGGTTTAATATAGTTCCGGATCTCTCTTGACTAGACAATATGATTTGGAGCCTTTAAAGGTGCCAAAGTTTCTGCAGTGTCATTTGGAGCAGTCCCCTCTTACCAATGTTGCTGGCTGACTGGGGAGTGAATAGGAAGAACTGTTGTGGGGGTGACAAAGATTGAAGGACTCTGTCTGGAGTTGTGAAGTGCAGGGCAGCTCAGCACTGCCAACTCTTTTCTTTTCAAAAAGCACCTCAAGGCATGCTGGCCCTGGACCTTACTGTGGCCTGCACCTGCATTTTACCACAGCTTCTTCAGACATATCTGGGCCCTGAGGCCCATATCCAATTTCAGGGACCGAGATTTTAGTACAGGGATTTCTCCTCTGCATGTACATTATGGCTTCTAGCTTAACTCTAGCCTGATAAGGGTATGTAAAAAGTGTAAGAAATGCCTTAGACAGGAGGTGGAGATGGTAAATTAAAAGGAGGTAGTTCTGGATCTGAGCCACTGGAAATAGGAGGAAACCCCAAGCTTTGGCTTTGTAACAGATGAGAGAGGACAGCGAGACAGGAGGAAATGTGACTCTTAAGAGCTGATTCTGCCAGGCCAGGACCAAATAATCTCCAGCCTATATCTGGTCCTACAGGAGTGTACAGTCAGGGAAGGCTGTAGGAGTAACTGGTACCCCAGATACTACCTGATACCTCATTGTTGAATGGGGAAAAGTGATGCACTTAGCTGAGATAGACTGGAAGGAAGGATAGATTCCCAAGACCACATCAGTCGTCTTCTCTCTCTGCATGAAGTCCAGTATTCTCCATGCTATACAGCACACCTTGCATCACTGCCTGCTGTCTGGGAAGTCTCTGCCATTGGTTTTAGCTGTGTGTTGTGGAAGCAGTGCCTTTTCTTTCAGAATATAATTATCCCATTGTCCTAATTAGTTTCAGAGTACACATTATGTGTGCCTTCATCATTATGGTCTTGTTACAGTACTGCATCAGGAAGTTTTCTTCATACATAAAACTTTCTCAGTTTATAGCTGGGGCAATGCCACTGGCAGAGCTGTGAAAAACAAATTGGGCTGGAAAGGGGAAAATAGACCTCTACAGTGACCAACTTTGTTTTTGAATGTTAATCAAGTGTTGATACATTGTACATCTGCTCTCTTGGGTTAATAAAATAAATACTTTCATATTTATGAAATCACCAGTAAATTCAGAGAACAACTGGTGTGTAAGACTGTCTGGAAAAGCTGCATATTTGGGAATAAGAAGAAAGTAGGCATTTGTTTTCACTTTACCACCTGGTTGACTGATGTATCTAAATCATCTTGTTATCAGCAGGCGCTGCCTGATTTGTTGAACTGCCAATCTGAAGACCTGAGGAGAAGTAGTATATAAATAAATCAGTGGAAAAAGCACACCAGAGAAAATCAGACCAGGCCTCAAATCTCTTGGCTTAAAATCAGATGAAGAATTAGTAGGATTTGAGGGAATTTGCATTTGTATTTGTTGTTGAAAGAGATTTGATTCAAATTACTGTGTGACCTGTGGAAACCTCTCCACCAAATGACAGATCCACAGCTGCAGCTCTTGGTTACAGCTAGTTTGCATTCAGAGCCTGGAACCTGTTCTCAGGTAATGTGTTATTCTTGGCATTTCACCAATTCTGTCACTTTGTATTGCATCAGTTGGGCAATGTGAAATGATTATACAATGTAATCAAGCACTAAAATTTAACACTTGACTGATAATTTTAATATGGGGAACCCACTGTAATTTCTGATAGTGTCATTTGATTTGAACTCTTTTGAATAATAATGAGATGAAATACAGTTCTCTAGGCTACGTTGTTGATTTGAGAAGCTAGTCTGAAAAGTGGCAGGCAGTGCAGACCTACTTCTCCCAATAATTTACTTTCAAACACCTTTAAATTTTCTTTGTGTTTTATAGTGAGGGATTGAAAAATCCTATCTTTTGCTCACTGAGTGTTGATAACAAAACCATGATTTTTAATAGAAAAAGATCCAGAGAACTTGAAATTTCACTGACAGACTGCAGAAATACATTAAAGTAAGCAGTGACTTAAACTCATTTCCTATTCCCACTTTGAGCTATTTGACTGCTATAAAGTGCTTGTCGCACTTATTCTTGTGCCAGAGCTCACATACAGGGAAAGACTTGTGCTTATCATCGGCAGCTTATCTCTCTAAAGTTTGGAGCTGCCAACAGCTATTTACTCCAGAATTCAGTAGGACTTCTGGAGGACTTAAAGGTGTCACCAGCATGCCATGACTGTGGTTTGCCTTGGGAGATGGTTTCCCTGATGTGTTAGGGTGGATGTGTTTCTTGAGCATGCAGAGTAACCTGTTGTGCACTTGGCTCAGTGAAGGATAAGGTCTCTGCTGCTGCCTTTGGTCCTTTTCTTTTAATTATTTTCTCCGTTTTCCTTTCCTCTTCCTCCTTTTCTTCCAGAAATATTGTCTAGGTTTGCATCTTTCTTCAGGATCCCCACTTTGCCCACACCCTCATCAAGCCTTATGCCTGTAAGGACTGGAGAGGAAGCTTCTATTTCTGGTGTATGCGCTGTCTCTCTGCCTTCAGGGCATTCTGGGTGGAGAAGGGATGGCAGGGAGGACCACAGTTTCAATGGACCAAAGTGGAATAGAGATCATGGAGATGTAGCTTCTAGGTCAGGGCATGCCTGGGGGAGACAAGGGTTTATCTGCAGTGGGTGAGTGTATCCCAGTAAAGAAACTACAGCCAGCCTTTAGAAAGGGAGGGCATCATTAGTTTTAAAGTATGACTCCCTGGTGGTGACCATTTGCAGTCTAGGCAAGATGCTATGCTGTCAAAGGACTTGTGTTCCCAAGATTTGCATTAATTTCACTTGTGAGAAGCCAAAAGCAAATGCTAAGTGATGAAACTTTAGCTGATCCTGGAGAGCAGATCTTCTTTACCACCTTCTGGACACAAACATGCAGATCAGCATTGTTTGGTTTGGTACTCTTGCCTACAGTCATTCTTATTTCCCCTTTGGGTACTCATCTTTTATATTTGCAGCTGCAGTCCTGTAACATGGGCATGTTGGGAGAAATTTCAAGCCTGACAGTACACCCAGGGTGGCTTGGGTGACCTTAGTAAAAAGTTTTTCTATCCAAACCAGAATTATCAGGTGTAACTGCTTGTGGGAGAAACCTCTCCTAGAACACAGGACATTTCTTACACATGGATGGAGAGTGTTCTAATTATCCCATTTTAATGACTCTAGTGCAGACAAGTTTGAGTAGCCAGGGACCAGTCCTGATCAGAATTTTAGTAGCTTGACTTGCTTCAATTCATTTTGATATCAACTCCCTTTCAGACCCACTAATCTCCACTATAAATGTTACTTCTTAGGAAACTAATGAGAATGGAAAAAGGTAAACCCAATAAACTTATTGCAGAGAGAGGAGATGAGATAAGAATCAGATTATACTTCCTTTGTTTAATTCAGTGCTCTACAAAACCAGTTTATTTTGATTGAAGTGTAGATTCCATTGAACAATTCTGCTTTTCTAAATCTTTACTCATATTTCCCTTTGCTGACTTCAGGTTGACCATGCTGCGGAACAAACAGCACACAAAACTATAAAGAGGCCATCATAAATCATAAATCTGCTATGACTGAAAATACAGAGGGACTAATAATACTCTTGTGCTGATCATTTCCTTTCCTGGAATAAATGGTACAATGTCTCAGTGAGCTGTAGGTGGTTTCAATAATGATGTGGATATTACACTGAAGTGGAAATGTGACAGTGAAGTGGTCATGATTGCAAACAGGTATGCAAGAGCAAAGGCTCTGGATGAACTGAAAAATAAGGAACAGAGTGAAAAATGAGAGGGCAGGTGAAAATTTCTGAATGCTTTTAAGACATTGATGGGAAAACAAACAAAACTTTAAAGAACTGTCCTGGTTTCAGCTGGGATAGAGTTAATTTTCTTTCTAGTAGCTGGTATAGTGCTGTGTTTTGGATTTAGGATGAGAAGAATGCCGATAACACACTGATGTTTCAGTTGTTACTAAGTAGTGCTTCCATTAGTCAAGGACTTTTTCAGCTTCTCATGCTCTGCCAGGTGCACAAGAAGCCGGGAGGAGGCACAGCCAAGACAGCTATTCCAAACTGACCAAAGGGCTATTCCATACCACGTGACGTCATGGTCAGTATATAAAATGGGGGGAGTTGGTTAGGGGGCATGGGGACTGGCTGGGCATCAATGAGTGGGTGGTGAGCAATTGCATTGTGCATCACTTGTTTTGTATATTCTTTTATCATCATCATCATCATCATTATTATTATTATTATTATTATTATTATTATTATTATTATTATTATTATTATTATTTTCTGTTTGTCTGCTGTCCTATTAAACTGCCTTTGTCTAAACCCTTGAGTTTTACTTTTTTTTTCCCAATTCTCTCCCGCATCCCACCGGAGGTGAGGAGGGTATGAGCAAGCGGCTGTGTGGTGCTTAGTTGCCAACTGGGGTTAAACCATGACAAGAACACAGAACAACTCTGTACGTTATGAATCCAAAGGGAGGTGATCTGCATGAAACTATTTAATGCACGCTAATTGAACTCTGTATTCACTTTGCACCTGTAATATGAGCACTTCGGATGCAAGCAGCTGAGAGAGGGGCTGGGAGTCAGGACTCAAGGCTTTCTTCTGACTTAGTGCTGACCTGGGCGAGCCCTTTCTCTTAACGTATCTATTCTTCATCCTACATTTAAAGAAAGTGGGAAATTGTGACAGTAGACAAGTTGGAATGGGTGTGCAGTGTTCAATCTGCTCAGGAAGATGACAGGCACGAACAGCTACTGAGCAAGTCACTCAATAGACAACGCTGAGGGCAAGTGACAGTTCTGTACCTAGACCATAAGGGGTACCCAAGCCTTGAAAATGACAGGTCCCTGGTTTGGGTAACAAAGAGAAGAGACAGTTTTGAACAGAGGAGAAGAGATAAGCAAGAGCTGGGGAACAGATGAACTCTGTCTTTTTTCTGAAATCTGTTCTGAGCCTGAAGATAGCTCAGGGCTGAACTGAGTAATGAAAATCTGCATTTAGCTTTTTTGCTCTCAGAAAAGAGAGCTGGCTCACTCCGAGTGGTGAATTTATTTCTCCAAAGGGACCAAGCAAGATCTCTGTCTGCAGAGAGTTCTGCAAGTGGATCCTCTTCTGATAGAAGGAAGTGGACAGAATCTAGCACAGGTTTTTGCAGAGAGCATTGCCTCAGATGTCTGATGCCTGCACAATGTCTTTTTGTCTCTGTCCTGGTTTTCAGTCAGGCCCATTTTGCTGAGCTCTGCTTAGGGCAGTTGTAACAGGTAGATTGGGAGAACTGTCTGCTTCCTGGACTGGCTTTTTGAAAACCGTGTCCACCAACATCTACATATTCTGCTGCTATGTTTTTCATCTTACTATGGAGTGCCTCTTTTCTACCCTCTCAGCCTTGGACTTGTAAATTCCTGCTTTGCATACCAGCAGCAGATAATGCTGTCTCTTTTCCACCTGGCCTCAATTCCCTTTCCTTTTGGCAGCACACCTTTAGCGTTGTGGCCCATTTATACAAGTGACTTGTTTCATATGGTACATACGTGCATGCTGTTGAGCGCACGGCATGTTTCTGATGCAGGATGTGCAACACCAGAGTGAACTTTCTGCCTAGGCAGGAGTGACATAAGGGAGGTGGGATCAGGATGTGTGAAGGAGTTCTTCAGTGTCAGGAGGAGGACTAGGAACAGACAGACACTTGCAGAAAAAAGAACCTGGAGGAAGAATGCAGAGAAGTGAAGGCAGTTGGAGGAACCAGGAGACAGGGTATGAGAGGAGATCCCTAGGCTGGAAAAGGAAGAGGTTGATGGAGACTTCATGAAAACTGCCTGGAGGCAAAGCCTATCTGGTAGGAACTAAATTGTATGAGAGTACTGGAGGGCAAGCCAAGTTGTGGAGGAGCCTGATACTAGGAAAATGTGAATGAGGAGCACTGGGAGAGTCCTGTGGAACAGAGTGAACTGTGTCTAGGACTGGAGAACATGTCTGAGTGCCAAAGGAGGAAGAGAAAACCATTTTTGATGCAGTGAGTAGAAGAAGAAATGAAAGCAGAGTGAGAGAATGGGGCTGCTGCAGCAAGAAGGGTTTTGCTGAGAGAAAGAGCTGTGCAGGGCATATGGACATTGTCTGTTTCCATGCCCTGCTCTTGGGAAGCTATGGCTGAAGGTCAAAGAGGCCTGTGGAGACTGCAGCATGGCAGAGACATATGAGGAATTCTCCTGCAGGGTAACAGGTCTGAAGACCCTGAAGGCAAATCTCTGGTGGAAGGGGCTAGCAAGGTCCTGGCTGTCCATCCAAGAATGCTTGCAGCAGTCTTGGAAAGCAAAGGAAAAGTCTTTACTGTGTCTTCTGCCAAAGGTTACCATTAGCTGTGCATGCTGGGCTGACCTCCTGAGAGTTCACGAAAGATGGGAGAAGGCTACCCTGGTCTATTTTGTCCATAATGGCTCTGCTGTGATGTGACACCAGACCTTTGAGGGATGTCATTTTGCATGATGTACTGGCAGATCTGCTCTGCAGCAATTCCCCAAATAATTCCAGGAGAGCAGGCCAGGGAAGATAGGACTCCAAAAGGTAACCGAGCTTCTCTGTCACCTCTGTTTTAGTTTGCTTATACTTTAAAGAATGGCCCAGATAACTATTGACAACACAAGCAATGATTGCTCTAGCTTGTTCCCTGCCAGGCCACTCAACTTACATGAATGTATGACCCACAGTAGTACAGGACTTATGGCTCCAAATGCCAGGGGACAGTGTCAGGTGGGGAGTCACACTAGAGCAGTATACTTGTCAAACCAAAATGCAGTCTCTCAGGGTGAGTCCAGGGAAGATGGAAATCTCCAGTGGAGCAGAAGGGCAAAAGCTCACTTGATCTTGATTTTCAGATTTTTTGTGAAAGAAGAGCCTTACAATACTTCCAACTTCTTGTTTAGTAAGCAGGATGTGTCACAAAAGTTACCACAGGGATGACAGGAAGGCCAAATGTTTATAATGACACAAAATTCAAAATTTTAATTTTAAAATTGTTTTTTTCATCTTTGTGTCTGCTCTTTTTTTCAGTGTGAGGCAGAATTCACCAAGCTCTGGATTGTTCTCCCACTAACAAGGAATGTGACCTGGATTTTGGCTGTTGTAAGAAAGGTTAGTTACAGCTTTAAAAGCAAAACAAAGTAAAATTTAAAAAAAAAACCCAAAAACAAAAAACCCCAAACCAAAGACATAAACCCCCTGTTTCTCAAGGTGCAAATTAACCACAGTAATTATGTTCAAACCCCACCAAAGCTCCATTTGTGAAGAAGACAAACTATTACGTATTAGTTGTGTGCCCCCAAGGAAAGGTCCTCTCCCCACAGAAGAGCTGAATCTTTTTCTCACGTGCAGGAATGTGGTATTTTCCAAGTGAACCATGCATTTCTTTTTCCTGTCTGTGCTTCATACCACTTCTGAGACCCCAATAATGGTAATAGCACTTCCAAATTTAGTGGTTCTGTGAATTTAACTAGCACGCTGTTGGCTTTCATCTCCTAGCTCATTAATAAAATGCTGGAAGATGTCTGACCTACAGCCTGGTTCTTTTGACAAATATTGCCACCTGACTTAATTCACTGCTGTTTAACACCATCCTTTGTATGCTAAATCCCTTCATACTGCTGAAATTCATGCAACAGTGTTCACAATTAAGATGATCATTAGCATTCTTGAGTACGATAATTACAGATTTTGGTTCCAAAACCAGGAAGAAGCTTCATCTCTTAAGTCCACCTATACAGAGAATACATTGGGGCTTGTAACTAACAGCTGGTATAGATTCAAATAGTAGCTATATAGCTATTACTGGGTTAGCTATTTGTATTTACCTATATAGCTGTTACATAGTTAGCACTAGCTAACTCTGTTAGCAAAACAGTGATCAGAATGGTTTATTGTTTCAAATTTCAGAGTGTGTGACAGTCATTAGAAAAAGTCTGTCTGACTTCTACAGGTTTGGGGTTGGAGTCTTTGTGGTTCAGACCTCTAATGCTTTTCTGTCATTAATGGTTGCGGTGATCAATGATTGTTCCCCAGTGAGGCTCTGGATCCTACACAAGTAATCAATACAGGCCTGTAAGTGTTCATGTATCTTCTGCCAGCTTATTTGGCTCAAACTGAACTGACAACAGCTTTTGACTCTAGTGGGTTGGGATTTACTTTGCAAAGACTAGGCTGGATTTCACTAAGGGTGGAAGACTGATGCTGAGGGTTTCTTTGTGTATGCTTGAAGATCTGTTCTGCAGCCAGACACTAGACTGCTAATAGGAGAGAGGTAGGGTTTCATGGGCTCAAACTCAGTTGTATGAACAAACCTAAGCAACTTTTGGTAAAGTCTGTGGTCTCTTTGGGTACAACTTGGAGATGAGATTCCAGACAGGTTGCCTCATAGGGAAAGTGTCAGTGGCCTGATGGTCTTTCACCATTCCAAATATCAGAATTGTTCCTGTCTGATTTCCCCCATCAAATCTGTTTTGCTCTCTTTAAACATTATTAGAGCTTTACAGGCTTCATAGTGACTTTATTTCCCATGTCCGTGTTCAGTGTCATTGTTTCACATGCCTGTGAAGTTTTATGCACCTTGGTAAATGTAAATCTTTATGAGCAGCTTACAATCTAGCTGCCAAACAGCTACCATTTGTGTTTATGGCTAATGTGGTAGAATGTAAGGCCACTATGGTAGAATGGATCCTGTGTATGGCTGTTGCAACTGGAGAGGGTTACTGTGAATTAGAGAGTATGTTTTCTCCCACTCAACTGTAATGATTGCAGAGATAATGAAACAGGAATAGATAGCAAATAGCGCAGGTATTTGTATAAAACTGCTTAAGCAGGCAAAAGCATCCCATCCTACTGGCTTTTCAGTAGGTAATAGTGGATATCAACAAGAAGTCTCTGAGGGCACTCAAGATTGGGGAAGAATGATCTTATTCCAATATTTCTGCAGAGTCCTGATTTTTACTTACATGAGTGAGGAGCCATGTGCAGGTTTGTCTGAATGTCCCATCTCCTTCACAGATAAAGGATACTTATCCCTATCCCTCACAAGAGAGGGACAAGGATTACCTTGAGCTACCTGTGCTAGCTCTAATCTGGGCAGGGATATCCTTGTATCTTTCCGTTAGAGCCTTGGCACTAAAAATAGTACAACTATATACTTTGGGGTTTGGTGAGACTAGCCTGGTGCTGCTCAGCTGATCAAAATTCTGGAGATGGTTTGTGAGAGGAAAGGTCAGGTATTTTTTTCAATGGTGCATTATATAGTAGAGATGTAACATGAGCAAGTTTGCAAGGTTTGTTTGTCTTTGAGGATGGATGTTGTTATCTGTGATTTGTTCTGAGGTATCTGTCAGAACAGGTTATGTGCTGTTCAAACCATACCTCGTCTTTACAAAATCATGACTGGTGTTAAATGGGGATGTGATCAATTGGCAAAGATGTTTCACTCTTCAGACAGAGCATGTTCAGGCTCTCTAGGGTGAGGTGGAGATGTGGCCTTCTTGAAATGGGAGGAGAGCTGTTCTTTCTCATTTTTTCCAGTCACAGCTTTCTGTTAGTCTTTGGTAAAGTAGGAGTAAGTGAACAGTGCTGTAGCTTTGCCAGCACCTCCTGTACCCATCTGGTTGTGGGAACAGTGTTGGACCTGAAGTTTTTTTACTCCCTTGCATCCCCACGGAGCTTCAGAGTGGGGAGCAGGTGGGAGATGATGCACAACTCAGTCTACATTCCTTCTCTGAGTGCCACTCTCCTCAAGTGTGGTTGTTGGCTTGCTTTTCTTGCCAGCGCACCAACAGAAGTTGTTATCCAAAGTCCTGGAAGGAGTTTTGTCGTGCATTTTTTTACAGATGCCAGTCTTTTTTTAACTTGGCAGCCTCATTTTTTAACTTGGCAGCCCCAGAACAGTCTGGAGCCATAGCAAATACTGCTGGTAATTTTTGGCTTCAGGCAGGTGTGGATGCACTATGCAAGTTGCCATCAATCAGCCAGTGGTCACACTGGCACCTTTACCCATGCAGAGAGGAGGAGGGATCTGCCCATGAGTCTGAATTTAGATATCCAGGGGAGGGAAAGGCAGGAAAGTGTGAATATCTGCTTCTAATTTGAAGACTAATTTAGACAAGCACAGGTGTAGGAAACTAATCAGTAACCTGGGGACAAACACTGTTTAATTTTCATTCCATTGTCTTCACAAACTACCCACATGCTCTCTGTGACTGGAGTGTGGAATAAGAGCTTTTGTGGGAGCAATTTCTGAAGGAGGGTAGTGTGCCAGGACAGAACAGGGCTTGAAACTAAAATGAGACTTGATAAAACAAACTCTCCTCTAGTCTCTCAGAGCTTGTCTAGCAGTGGCTTGCTAAATGAACCCATTAAGTCAAAGATTTCATCTCTAGCCCTGTGGAAGGGGAGGAGGCTATCAGCTGCCAGCTGACCAGTAATATGGCTAGCTGAGCAATCCCATGGTCCAGTCCTAGCCCTGAGCCATAACCTCTCAGCTGGCCTGCCACTGCAGCAGCTGTGTGGCACATGGTGGCCCCTGCTTGTTTCCCTTCAGACTCTTCAGAGGAGGGATTTATGTCACTAGCCATCAAGTACTGAGGACATCTGCTGTCTTTGTGTTATTTTTCCTGAGGCGGCTCAGGTGTGTTATAAAGACTGGGAAGGGGAGCAGAAGCCAATCTTGCCCTTCACTGGACCAGCATGGGGTGAAGAGGTGTATAGATACCTGGGCTCTTCTCTGTCTGCTTGTCAGCAGCTGGTAGGGGCTGTGGGGAAAGACAGGACAAAGGTGTAGGAGATTACACAATTTTCCCTCTTCAGCAGGATAAGAGGAGGGAGACCTGGTGGACATGTCTCTAATATAGGTGCTTCTCACGTATTGCTTCCTGGGATGAAGGGAAGAAGTGGCAATGTTGACTGGATTAGCAGGCAGGGGACTCACATGCTGCTTGTTAGCTTGTGATACAGACTCTTTTGCTGCTGCTTTTTTGCTGCTTTTACTTGTGCCAGCTGAAATAACATACATCCTAGTGTCTCTTTTATTTCACAGTGCACGGGGACCTAGAAACTCTTCTTCCCATTTAAGTGCTAGGAATCTTTCTTTATCATGGGTCACTGAGTATCCCAAATGTACAGGACATTAGCCAACATCTTCCCCTCCAACTGTTCCCCATGCCACTCCAGCTTCCTCATGCTTTATTTAGTGTTGAGTCAAGAATTTGATACCAGAGGGGTTATGTATATTTCTGTTGGAGCTAGAACTTGAAATGCTTTTTTTGTTCTTATTGGTGGGAAGCATTTGTGATCCTCAAAAAGGCAATTGCACTTGCCTGCTGCTGCACCTGCATTATTACTATTAATAATAAATACGTGTCATTTAAACAGAGGCTTTTCATGTGCAAAGTGCTTCACAAAGAATTTCAAAGTCCCCCAGAAAACCTGTGTTAAAAAGGGTATAAATGTTGTATCGGTGGGCACTTGAAAGACAGGAAATGCTAATGTGAACCTTGCCACCATGGTTCTGTGCTGTGTGCATAATCATTATTTATTAATTATTGGCTTTTTGCAAGTTCCTAAGAGTTCCTATTAAGAAGAAGATTCCATTGAGCTGGATTAAAAACTGGTTCCACTTCTGAAAAGGAACAGGACAGGAGAGGGATTGTGAGATGAGAGAGAATACTACACCAAGAGAGTAGAAGAGTAGACCAGGAAGAGAAATTAAGTTTCTAGGTGAAGCTGAAAGCCTTCTTCCTAGACGTCTGCTTCCTCTGTATCTGAGCATGTTGTCAGTTGTTCGAAAAACAATACAGGTACTTCTTGCACCATTTGATTTCCATGATACAGGCAGTTTCAACCTTGCCAAAATATTTTACCAAACTGATGAAACATTTTAGTTGAGTAGAGTACCCTTCTCCTCACCTGGACAATGAGGTCCTCTGGTTATCTTACTGAACCAGGGCAACTGCTGAATCTCCAAGGTTACAGAATTTGGTTTTAGGAGCCTGATCTTTCAGCAGAAGAAAGACAATCAGGGTTTTCTCTTTTTTCCTCTCCTTTTTTTTTCCTTGCACTAAAATAATAATTTCTGACTACAGAGGATGCAGTAGAGAAGATACCCTGGACTAGTAACCTGGGAATGTGAGAAATTACTTTGGGCTGCTTGGCTTCACTACCTTTCTCTCCACCTCCATTTTCCCTCTTTACTCCCAATGGTACCCAAGCTGTAGATGAGGTACCCTGCTGTAGATCATGTTGATTTGGGCATAGGGTTGCAGCCATGTGATTAGACACCTCTTGGATAAAAGCTGTTCTGCGTCTCCCACAGACTACAGATACAGAGGGCTTGCATCTGCTAGCAAAATGCTGTTTAATATCTGTCCTCTGCTTGACAGAGGCTGTGCAATCAACACAGCTTGTGTCTAGCTAAGTTTGTAGTTAATTTAATTATCTTTAGGACTGCATGTGAGGATAGCAATCTTATGCAGAGTTTATGGTTGTGCCCAGGAAATCCACTGACTCAGAGCCATGCTGGCTGAAACAGCACATCAGGTCCAAAGCTGCAAGGGTTAAACTGTAAGGTTTGCCCAGCCTTGCTTAAAGGGTAAGTCGGGCAGGAGCTGTTAACAACAAAGAAGAGTGAAGGGGCTTGATAGGCAGTCACTCTCAGATGCTTCTGAATCAATTCAACACTTCCCAGTGCAAGCTCAAGGGCTGAAACTCATAGGACAGAAGGGTGATCATTCACTTCTCCTTCTAGATATGACAATACAATCTCCTGTGGACATCTCCCAGTACCTAGAGAGAGCTGGAAAGAGCAGTTAGCTCTTGATGATCCTACCCTGGATGGGATTTCCAAGGTCATGAGTCTCTGCAAGCTCCCTTGTGCTCCCAGGCAAAGCCACCATCTACCACTTCCTTGACACAACCCAGGATTAACAGCAACCTTTAATTCTCTGTCCTACAGGTCCAAACAGAGCTTTTAAGTTGAGCCCCTTTTTTAAAATTCATGTAAATCTAAAAAGCCTCCATCAGAACCAATACAAGTTTTTAATATACATATGGGGTCTGCACACAGGAAAAAAGAGAGAGAGAGAGAAGCAGAAGAAAAGAAGAAAGGAAGGAAAGCAAATGGGGCCAAAACCGACACTGGGGATCCAAAAATTGACAGCTCGCTCTCCCCGCTGCTCCCAACCCTGTGCCCCCCAGTAATCTCAGGGACTTCTATCTCTAGTCAGCCATCCTTGCTGTGAGTTTCTTTAAATTGCACCTGTATAAACTTCCAGATTCTGGAGGACCCTTTTGTCAGAGGAATTCCTGGGGATGAAGCCAGTTTGATCATACTGAGACCTGCTAAATTAACAAAGGACTGACTAAAGAGATGATTCTTGCCTCATATTAGAAACCTTGTTTTACCAGCAACTATTTTTAAGTAACCCTAAATAGTATGCTTGTACATTTGTGTTCCTGTATTTTCTTTCTGTCAAGTAAGACTCCGAATTAATGAATATTGTGGTCTCTGTGTCTGTGTCATTGAGAATTTTGACCCTAGACTTCATGCTTGCTACCCACAACCTTGGTGATCTCAGATGTGTAGGCACAGCTCAAACTGATTTCCCAAATCGTTTCATTTGTGCACCATTTCTGAGTGTACGTGTGGCTCTTGGTCACATACAAAAACGCTACATGTCACACAATTGTGATGATAACTGAAACGAAAAAGTGCAGAATTTGGAAGAGAAAAATATGTATTATTGGAAAAGCACAGAGGAGATGTTGTCATATACAAATCCAGGTATAATCAGGATATTTGCTAAAAAGATAAAGAGTTTACGAGTGCAGAAGTGTAAGAAAACCAGTAGCCTTTATGTAATAGTGTGTTATTAAAGTCTGTAATTGCCGAAGATATACCTATGTGGTCATGTAAAGTTTGTTTGTTAAAATAACTTTGTTCTTTCTTACTGCAGCTGCAGTATTGAAGGGGTCATATTAAAAGTTTGCTGTGAGATTATGTACCCCACAGAAAACAAAAAGAGGGAACAATGCAGCTTTCTACCAGTGGAATGGCTTAGTTTCTTTCAGACCAGTTCTGAGTCTAATTTTCACCAAAGTGTGCAGTCTTACATGCTTGAAATAAATCAGAGCAGCAAAAGCCAGGCTGAATGTCTTACACAAAGTTGCTTATAAAAGTGAGCAAAAACGAACTATAGAGTAATTTAATCCCAGAAATGCACGCTGATAACATCTGAGGACTGTGCAGAGAAAACGGCTGGTGAAGAAAAAGAGAGAGAGAGAAAAGTTATGTCCTGGAAAGCAGGAAACAAAATTAATTTCCATGAAAATTAGGCTTACTTTGTTTACAACTTACAAAGAATGTGAGATGTTCCATCTCCAGTTGGAAGTCCCCCAAACAAACACTATGGACATTAATTGCATACTGTTATATAAAACCTTCATTTCCTGGCTCATATTTTGACACTTCAAGTCTTCTAACAAGCCAAAGAAAGGGACAGGATCCAGAGAACATGCTTATCTCCACTGGAGTCCACAAGATACTACACACCCCTGGGAGCAGGAGAATCGTTGTCCTGCTGTCCCCCTGGCCCTGTATGTGACAATTTTCCTTTTCAGCCTTACTTTTCACCCAATGTTTAAGCATAGTCTGATTGAGCTGGCCTATGTTGTTTCTCCTGCAGTGATGCCATGAGTCAGTGACCAAAGATGCCTTCAGAGAAATACATTAAGTAGTCCAACACTGGCAAAATTTTTGCCAGGTCTGCCAAAGAGACTTTGCACAGGTGCTGATTGTGCCCTCCACCAGCACAGGGGATCTGCAAAGTTGGACACGTGGTGCTAAGCCATGGAAGATGTATTTTCTATTGTACTTAGGCATTCCTCTTTCCTTCATTTGTTTGTCTTGTTCTGTCTTCAAGGAAGACAGATTCAACGTTGTAAGCAACAACAACAGACAACATCTCCAGGCCAGCTCACCTGGTCTTCTTTTGCACTGTCCTCCAGAGAAGGCAGTTCCCAAATTTACTATCAAACAAAAGGCTTGCAGGCTGAGGGTGTTAATATATGGGAGCTCTGAACATCTAGTGGCAATGCAGAACATCACTTTGTGACAACCTTATTTAATTCTTTACAGTTTCAGTGCTTCAGATGCTCTTTTTAGTCTGCTTTTTAGTATTATAATTAATATTTAATTATAAATAAGTGTGCTACATTATAAATAATTTAATACATTATTTATATATAGATGAATATTTAAAACCAGGCTTTCTAGAGGGAAAAGGCTATAGAATAATGTGTGTGGGTGTGCAGAAAAACTATACCAGTTTTTCTGTTACCTTCCAAAATTTTGAATCTGTCAGCCAATTTCAGCCAAATTTATAAAACAGCTGATTTCAGCCATGTTTATAAAAGGGCAGAGGTCTCAAGGAAAGATTCCTTTAAAGTTTTAACAAAATGTCTGTCTCAGTTAGATGAAGGCAAGAGACTAAAATTTGAGTCACTACCAATACAAAAAAGAAAATTTTATGCTCAACCCTTGATTAGAAGACCAGAAACCCACTCAAGAAACTTATCCTCCCCTCACTGTCTTTTCCCAGCCATGGAACAAACTTGTTTATTCTGGAAACTTTGTGTTGCACAGCAGCATCAGTGTGGTGGATGTAAATTTCCCTGAAATTGCTTCAGGTCTTTAGTATCACTCAACATCAACTCTTTCGGTGCTGTTTGCTCTTATCTTTATTTTTGCCAGTTGTCTCCTGAACTCTAGCTTCTTTTTGTAATTCTTGTTCTCTCCATTCTAAGTAAAAGTTTCATATGTGGCAGCTGATCAGTGCATCATAGAAATCCAGACAAAGGAACACTAGCACATTTTCTTTTTCTAGAAAATAAGTGATGAAGAAAAGACACCAATTCAGATAGACATGAAGTATCTATGATAAAAGCACAAACTGTGCATTGTTCCTTCTTCCACTTTAGAAGTGCTCTTGTCTTCACTGTGCTCGAAGTCTTGTTTACTATTGGCTTGAGCATGGGCAAGATGATAGCCTGGGTATTTTCCATTTCCTGCATGCAGTGTTGAACTTGCTGTACTCCAGTCTTTCAATAGAGCTCCTGATTTGGTAGGTTTATAAAAAAGGTTCTTTCAGAAGCCTGGAAAGGATGCAGCAGATATCTGTCCGTCATCAGACACAACACCCTGAAAAAAACCTGAAAAAACACTGCACCTGGAAAGCAAGGGTTCTGATAAAGATTTTGGAGGTCTGTTGGTTATCTTCTTCCAAACAGTGGCTGCAGACACTTAGACAAAGAAACAGAAGTATGGGAAGATCCTTCCTCCAAGATGCCTTCACAGTTTGTGTCAAAAGTCTCCATTCTGGAGATGTTTCTTTCTTAAAGAAGTTTTGGTAGTTACATGAATTGACAGCCAACCTCCATTTGAAGTGATGTATTTCTGTAGCATGTTTTTTCCTGAACTCATCTGAGTTGTTGATGCATTCATCTGCACCTGAAGCTCTCCCATACAGTGTGCAGATTTTGTTAATTTCACTTTTTTATTATCATTATTCCTCATTAATAAAGCTGATTAACTTGTGCATTAGTGTTATATTTCTGCATCATCCCACTTCAGCTGTTTCCATCCGTATGACTACTGAAAAATACAAACAGGCTTGAGAACAGCCCAGATCCTTCTCTTCATTTCCCTTCTCAACCCTGAAAGCAGCCATGCCATTGCTCCCAAATGCAGGAGAACAGGTGAGTCATTACTGCCAAATACAAACAGCATCTTGTCAGAAATAGATTACGTAATTCTCAGAGAGCTTTACTGTCCCCAGTTAAAGCAGGTTCCTTCCAGTGCCATAGTGGGTGATGCAAACTACCAATTCCCACAGACCTGGTAGTGTGAGAGATCCTGGCTGGAACTTGTTTGACTGGATATATGTGTCTCCACCCAGACTTCTAGTGGGCAGTGAGAAACAGGCACTGTAAGGACAGAATTGTTACCATCCTAAAGTGGATGTCTAAGAACTGACTATATGATTTGGTCTTTAAAAAGAATCAGTTCTCTCCATGAGAGGAACTATGAATGACTGTGTCTGAATTAGAATAATCATTAGGTCAGATGAACATAACTGTAGTTAAACCTACATGGGTCGAGTCAGTTTCTGCATCTGTTCTGGTGCTTCAGCCATGTATGAAATACTAGGAGGTTGGTCCTATATTTGCAGTCTTGTATCACAACATTTGTGTTTTGTCTTTACTAGTTGCTGAGGGCCTGAGCTGATATGAACCAGAGGACACCTGGAGATGGGGAATACGCCAGTCAGTTTCAAACAGCACCACAGCTGACCAGAACACTGGAACGGGGCTTCAGAGATTTTGGTTCTGCCACAGACTTTTGTGTAACTCCAGCTTCAGCTGAGCTTGTGCCATCTGCTGCTGTTTTGTGTCCCTGCTCCAGAGTGCAGGTGCTCTGGTATGAAGACTGTGCACACCAGCCATAGTGACACCCTGGTGTTTGTTGATGCTAACAAATGAACAGTCTCCTTTTCAAGGTGGTTTATGTTAGCCAGCCGGTGTTCCTACCTTTATTTATGTTATTTCTGTCAGTCACAGTCCTTTCTCTTCTGTGGTGCATTCACCTATCAGACAAACTGCTCTTCTCAGATTTCCCACAGAAGCTTGGATATTTGTATCTTAATGCAGATAAAAAATGGCAGTACTGTAGGAAACCTGAACGAGGATTCCATGACGTTAGTTTAACAGTTGGACTCAATGATCTTAAGGGTCTTTTCCAATGTAAATTATTCTGTGCTTCTACGATTCTATGTTGTTGGTTTGGTTTTTGAGACAGTTTCTCAAACTCTGTTCTCCATGATAAATAAGCTTAATGAATGCCAGCAGTTCAGCTCCCAGGCATCTCTATACAAAACTTAACATGTACTCAGCCATGGGGAATAAGATATGCATATGTATTTTATATATATTTAAATAGGTGAGCATTTCTTGGGTCTTCTGGACATTCTATTTAAATTCTGTTAATAAATTGTTTCTCAGACATTTTTAAAATATTGATACATGTTATAATGAATGGTTAATATGTAACCCTTATAAAACAACATAATGAAATATTAACCATCTGTGAGGCTGTACTTGTAGAAGCTATGTGTAAACCAAAATTTATCCTCTTCAGCACAGCAACAGCCAGGTGGGGCCTGAAATCATCATTGCTTGACTAGGATATGATATGATTGAATTGTTGAAGGAGCTCAGGAAGGTTTGAAATCTGAGCAAGGCTGTTCTGGTATAGGAGATAAGGCAGGCCTTGCTGATTGAAATAGATTTATAATGGTGTTTCCAATTTACTCTCTTGCCTCTTAATGTTCTTCTGCATAATAACAGTTCAAGATGGAGTGCATTCACTCACAGTTTGATCTGATCCACTTCTTCTGGGAATATGCAGCTGGTACAATAATAACAGAAGTGCTGTGTTGTGTTCTCTGGAGAACTTCTCTGTTGTTCCTCCCTCTCTGTGTTGACAATGTGGGACTGCAGAAACAGAATGGCTCTGTCCCTGTTTTGGCATGGAGCCAGTTGAGTTCAGGTGTGACCTGACAATAATGGAAAAAGCTTTTGTTCATGCTGCAGCCAAGGTACAATCACTGATAAAAGCTGTTTGTAGCTAAGTTTTCTTTACTGAATGCTTGATTGCAAAGTTTCCCTCTCATGCTTCTGGGGGAGCATTGTAAAGTGTTCAAACTGCTCCTCAGTATTGGCCTTTGTGGGTGAATTGGATTAAACTCTTTCTCCTGCATGTCTCTTGGGCAGAGACATCTCAGGACAGCTGGGAGAAGATGGTGCTGGATTTGTTCAGTGACAGCTGAATTGATTTGTTTTGTGGTGCAGAGGAGTGCCAGACTCCTCTCCCTGCTCTCAAAAAGGTCAAGTGCAATCGATGTCTGGCAGGAAATTATGTTTGGTAAATTGAGTAGTTCTTGTGGGAACTAGTACGTACCAGAGGCCTGAGCCTCCCATTCCTTGGAGACTGTTTTATCTTAGATGCTAGATTTACAGTTGGGAGGATGTCTGGAAGCTGCAGTTAATAGGAATGATGGGTGCACTCATTTGAGTTTTCAGCACATGATCATTGCATCTGCACTGTTATCCTGTGATACACTCAGGACCTTATTTTATTATTTTACTGTGGTGTGGAGACACATGATGAGAACTGGTGTAGTCCCAGTACAGATAAATAGACTTGGCCAGCTAGTGTTAGGACAAGCAAGACAGAGAGGAAAGAAGTGACCTTGCCAAAGGTATTGCTTTGACTGCATAGAGAGATGACATGTACTCTGACTTCTGCACCTCCAGCCAATGGCAATTCTTTTTGTGTGCATGCCTGTGGATCAACTGTATCTATTCTCTGCTCTGTTGCACCTCTGCCTTAACCTTTTCCTGGTGAGTATAGTTTTGGCAAGTACTGTTGTTTCAGTATTAGAGCCCAGCTTGAAGGCTGTGGAGCAAAGTCATCAGGAAAGTTGGAAGAGTCCCATATTTAGACATGGACTGCCAATATACAGGGGAGTGTTCTGGATCCTTGGAGCAAGCAACATTGTGCCGTAGTATTATTTAATAAAAGAGGAGGTGAGCTGTAATATATACACATACAGGAACATCAGTGCTTGAATAGTTTGCACTACTGCTTGTGTAACTACCCAGGTCAGGAATAAAGATGTATATGCCCTTTGACTGTAGGCACACAGTTGTAACTCTCCCACAGAAACAGAGGTATTGGTGCAGAGGAGATACAGAGGCTGGGGAGAGGGGATATCAGGCTGAGTGCTAACATTGGCTTGAGAAAAGAAATCTGCTGCAAGGAAGAAATTCTTGACAGTGAGGGTGGTGAAGCACTGGAACGCGTTGCCCAGAGAGGTGGTGGAGGCCCCATGCCTAGAAACATTCAAGGTCTGGTTGGATGGGGCTCTGGGCAACCTGATCTAGTTGGGGATGTCCGTGCTCATTGCAGGGGGGTTGGGCTGGATAATCTCTAAAGGTCCCTTCCAACCCAAAGCATTCTATCATTCTATGATCTTTTTACCAGAGGACAGCAAGGACAGTCAATCTCAAGCAACATGGTATGCTACAGCAACCTTCTAATGTCAGCGTAGTCCCATCTCTTCCTGTTTGTTTCACAAGTGCAGGTCTCCTGCTGGGGTGTCAGGATCTGTCCTGTCTTGTTCCGTTTCATTCTTGTGGCATGACTGCCCTAGTGCTCTCAAAAGTGCTCCCTTGTTTTCAGCTCTTTCCTCTTAATAAGAGGATAATCTGTAGGATTACACATTACAGATCTAATAATCTGTAGGATAATCTGCACCTGTAGGATAGTGGTTGGTCCTACATACTATGCATTTCCTGCTACTCTTCCAAGGATTGCTGCATCCTCTCTCCTATTTATAGCTGCTGTTTTCCACCAGAGTATTGGGGTAGGAAGGGTCATATGGAAGAGTCTGTGTAGAAAAACAGAAGCAACAATGAAGACTGACACTGCAGTTGTGAGCAGGCTGCATGTGTTGGAAGTGTTTGTTCAATGAACAGATGGCCAAATCACAGAGAATAAACTTTGACTCTTAGATAAGCCCTGTCAAGTTTTCCAGACAGTTTCCAAACTAGCTTGGTACCTGTGTATGGAGCATATCAAGAAAAGTCTTGGAAAAGCACAAGTGTGGCTATGAGTTTTGTCTGTGGTTTTTAAAATCACTCATCTCAAAGATACACAAGGGGACACCTGTGGGACAAGGCACCACCAGAATGAAAATTTCTCCCTTTCCTTTTTTGTGCTGAAAATACCTTTGTGATGACAGCAGGTCAAAATTTTGAAGATGGTAAAAATTCTTCCTGCTAGTCTCTTTCTCCCTACATTTTTTCAATTCCTCTTCCCTTATCCCCTTCCTCCAGACATAACTGATGATCTGACACAGGTATTGCCTGAGATATACAGGTATTTTTGTACTGATGCAAGACAGTATTTCAGCTTGAGTAAAGAGAATTGGCAGGAACATCTTGTCCTGGTAAGTGTTCTCATGTTTCTTTCTCACACTACATTCTACCAAATGGTACTATCAAGATGAGTAACCTCTTGCTTATGCCCTAGAGTAACATGAGAGCCCTGCTGCACATGTTTTTATTTGCCCTACAGGGTGTCTGTTGTCTCCCTTTTGCCACTTTGCATTTGCAATATAATGATAGAGCAAGAACAGTCCAATAAAGCCTGGAAAGATTAAAAATTAATCTTGGCACATAATTAAGAGAAGAATGTGCAAGGGTACATCACTGCTGTTCATTGCAGTTTTAATCCATTCTTCTTGAATACAAATACAAATTTATATATTTATACATACACACACACCACACACATATATATGGATTTAATATGGCTTGTTTGAAGTATCTCTGCTAATCAAATCTCAGTGCCAGCCTGGTAATGCTCTTCATCACTGAGTTTAGAGAGTAGGTTGTGCAAGTAGTAAAGTGGGTACTTTATTGTTATTTTAGAACCTGCTTCTGGCATGTGGCACTATATTCAAAGAGCTGGACCCTACCATCGCTTTTCCAGCTATGACTCAGTCCATGCTTCTCTGCAGGCTGGTGTAAAGGAGCCCATCCATGGTTCGAATAAATTGGCATTACTGCAGGGAGTCAGGGGCCTTGTGCTGAGCAACCAATCTGACACTAAAGGAAACTCTACTTGCCCTAACACCCCACAACCTCAGTGGCACGTGGGCATAGAGTACTCACATCAGTAATGTTGACTGGAAAAGAATACTGACAGTCACCTCAGAATGGCTTTTTACTTTTATTTGTAAACAGCATGTTTTAGGGAGGGATGACATATCAGTGTTTTCACATCGTTACTTCAAGAGAAAATTTTCATGAGTAATGTAAGTTTTATGGTGAAGCAGGGAGTACTGCTTGCTGCTGGCAGTTCTTAGGCTTCTGTTGCTTTTCCAACAATTTGACATTCATTGTTTCCACAGTGTCTACCTCAGTGTGCTGCAGCAATCGTTTCAAAGGATGTTGAGCAAGTTTCTGCAGGACAAAACCATGTTACAGTGAAAGTTTCACCTGTAGCACACCTACATTTAAATGCAAACTAAACAACAAACTGTAGGTAGGAAGGCTGATGTATAAGTCTTCATACACACAGACATACATATACATGTATGTGGAGAGAGAGGGTGAAAGAACTGCCTGAGTATAACAGGAGTTGTTGATATAACAGCATTGCTGGAACGTGGCTGATGATTAAGGTACCTAGAGATAACCAAATACATAGCCCTTGGGATATTTCTTTTCAAACATGAATGTTTGCCTACTTGTTTGTTTGCCTACTTGTATAACTGCTAGAAAGCTGTCAAATCTGATAGAAGATGACACTGCCCAGCCACCTGATGTGAGGGCCAGGCTGGGCTGCTGGAATACCTCCTTCTTTTTTTTAAATTTTCTCCACCAAAAGCTTCCTTTGTTTTGTTTTTGTCTTGATTTTAGCTATGATTTAGTTTGTGTTAGGGGAAACTATCCTCTTTTAGGTCCTGGTGCATGTCGCAGAGCTGTGCAGGCACTGGATTTCCTTACAGAATGCATAGAGTGATCCACTAGACTGACAACCTGTGTTTACTTTTGTTTATTCTAGCCATGGCATATCAAGAAATTTCCATCTGTTTGGTCATCACTGCTATAGGCAGAACCTAAATATATAAATATACAGAGTGTATATACATATGTGTGTGTGTGTGTGTATTTAAGTGTACCACTGGCAGAGGGAAGGTAGCATCAGACAAACATGGAAACATGGAATGAGGGGCAGAGTAATTTTACATCCATGAAAATCTTTTCTGTAGATCATTTGTGCTACATGGGAAATCTGTGCCATTATCCAGACAGAATTATTTACCTGTCAGATTTGTCCACAGAGGTGAACTGCCTGCTTTGTTTGCTGCCCAGATAGCAGCTCAATTTATTAGCAGCATCATGACCAATGGTGTGACATTACTTCATGCTGCACTGTGACTGGCTATGATGCTATAAGATGTGACATGAAAGTTACATAACAACAGTGCACACCACAAATGGCCTAGCGGGGTGTGAGATGATGTAAACATAACCCACTGAGATTTATACAGGGATTTGGGCATGACAACATCTTCCTGTAGTCTTCTTGAAGGAGGAACTAAATGGACAAATTGGTGCCAAAGTATGACTGTATCCCGTGAGATGAAATTGAAAACCCTAGGGGAAATTTTGATGATATCCTAACTACCACTTTGGAGAAGAATCTCCATTGCCCTCTGTTGTTCCTACAGTATTCTAACTGTGCTGTCTCAGTACTGCTCTGTGTGTATGTGACTGTGTGGCAAAAGGGATATATATGAAGGGTAATCATTCCTATCAGTCTGTAAACAGTGTGCTTCTCATGTAAATTTATTCTTACCATGCTTTTGACCAAGCTCAAAAAACCTATTCTCTGCTGGCAGTCAGAAAACTATCAGTGCAGTGCAAAGAGAAGGGCAAAACAAAGGAGTCTAAGTTGTGGGTTTGGGGGATTTTCTTTTTTTGGCAGTTGGGTTATTACCAACGTAAGGTGTGCTGTCCCTTATGGAGACCCTGATGCTTAGTGACTTTTAGGAGAAGACCGAGTTTCTGAAATTTATAACAGTGTAGGAAGATCTCACTTTTCTCCTTCTCCTTACCTCACCTCTGCACCCAGGGCTGATAACCTGCCTTTGACATGAGCACTATGGCCTGACTTACCTTACCGATTCTTCCCCAGTGTCAATTATTTCCTTGTTGGGAACACCTACCAGGGTTGCAGGAGGACTAGGAGAACAAAACTCTTCCCTCTTCTGCTAGAGTGACTGTGCATTGACTAGACCAGCCAGGTTAGCTCAGTTCGTTAGAACATGGTGCTAATAACACCAAGTTCACAGGTTCAATCCCTGCTTACTGCAGGGGGGTTGGGCTCGATGATCTCTCAAGGTCCCTTCCAACCTAAAGCATTCTATGATTCTATTAAACTTATTTCAATTTTATGCTTTGCTTGGGAGTATCCTAGAGGCATGGTGCAAACACACCACCCTTCTAAGCTCTAGTGGGTAGTGAAGAAACCCTGGGTTTTGTAAATAGCTGCACTAGGTTGAGGGGGGCTCACACAGTTGGTAGGAAGCCATTTGGCATTCTGGTTTTGCTGGTTTTGGTGTCCTCCTGGCAGCAACACAAATGGCAAGTCAAAGAACATTTCACAGTGTGCTTTGGATTCATGTAGGCAGTACTCTCCTGAACTAAATGTGGGAGGGAGGGAAGATGGAGAAACTCGGCCATCTGTCATAATTTTTTGAAGTCAGATGGAGAAGGGACATTTCTATTATCAGGGCTTTTGGGAAACTTTCCCTGACAGTACATTTCACAGAGGACTCTTTCTGACAGGGCAACAAGGACCGCTAGCTATTTGGTGACATATCTGGGCAAGCAGATTGTTCTGTGTAGAGCTGAACTTCACTGCAGGACTATGAGTAGTTCAGGGAATTGGAACAACAGAGGAAAAAGAAGATTGAAGCCATTCTTGTGGCTTCTGACTCTAACCCTAAGGTGCATCTTTAGCTGGCACTTCCTTTCTGGGAATATCCATTGCCACTCAACAGGGATGTGAAAACCTATGGACAGATTTTCTGATGCATACACTGAACATAATTGACAGACTGAAAAAAAAGATATGATTTCTCCTTGCAGATCATGAAGATAACTAAGCAGTTACTTCTTGGTATTGCAAAGCCCTTCCTCTCCGCTCCCCACCACCCCCGAGACTAACTTTTTTGCTGTTTTTTGAAAAAAAAACCTCTAAGAAAAACATAAAAGATGGAACAGAATTATCTCCATGTATGTTGTTCTTCTGGGGTGAAGATCAACCCAGACAGCCAGAATTGCTGCTGCATTGATAGCAGAAAGACTAGTAGGACACAAAAAAGAGACCTCTTGTATTTCCTCACATCTGAAAAAAAGGTTAATGGAGCACGGTCTCCTGTAATACATTGTGCATGGTCAGGAAACACAGACCTGAATATCCTGTTGTCAGTTGTTACACTGAAAATGTTGTTTATGGTCAAGGAGGAAGCACATCTTATTTATTAGTAAAGCCAGGAATCTATTGTTAGTATAACTGAAATATTAAGAGACTATTCAGTATTAATCCAGCTCTAATTAGCAATAGCAATAGCAGTGCAGCTAGAGTACTTCTGTGAAGTTGCAACACACACACACTCCTTCATTTCACCCGTTTCCTTGGTGCTGCGCTCACCCTTCCGCTGCCCCCCTGTGTTGCAGTGGTTTCACACTGGTGGTGGTAGTGGGGATGTTATTACAAGGTGTCAGCATCTGGAGTCCTTTGTCAGGAAGAATATGATGTTTGTGTTGATGATTTCTTTGTTCGCTCTCTATGATCCACTTGGGATCATTTTTATATGTTTGCTGAGGTACTTTTTCTGCATGGGCCTGCAGCTCCATGTTACATCCCAATTTGCTATAATACCTGATGCCGTCTCAGTATGTTCTCTCTTTGTTTGGCTTGTTACCCCTAAAGACAGTTTTGTCCAGCTCCAGGTCTGTGCTTCACCTGACCATGGGCAAGTTGTTTGCAGCTGTACTGCTCTATGCCACATCCTGTGTCTCCACTTCTCAAGGCCTCTGCTGTCCTACAAGGTCTGTATTTCTCAACACCTTGTCATCATGTTCCTATTGTATATATCTCATTCTACATAGAGTAACTGCTTGTCATTGCTGTCTATGTAAAACTATGGTTGTACCACACAAAGAGAAGCAAAAGTGAAACAAATCAGGCGTAGACACCTGGTCAGTTGAAGGAATTGCTGTCACAGCTAAGAGAAGCAAATCAAAGCTACAGGCAGGTCAAGCAAAGTTCAGAGAGGGAAAATCTGACAAACCTCAGTCCACAGGTCTTGCAAATTCTGTACAAAGTTTATGGAAAACCTATGGTTTACTAGCAATGGCAATGTTGTTATAGAGGGTTACACAGTTGTGCAGGAGACAGAAGAAGCAAAAATACTGGGTCAGCTTTGTGCTGGAAATACCTCTGCTCTGACAGCACTGGCTGTGAGGTACTTCAGAAGCTGGAGATAGGTCTTTGTCGCAGGTCTCATCTCCATGTTAACCAGCATGTCCTGCTCTCCAGGCTGAAAGTGTAAGTAAACAGGCAGAAGAGGAAGCTACTTTTCTTACACTTTTCTTGGAAATGGCTGGCTGCTCCTAAAGGCAGGCTGAGGAAATTTCTGGGTGATGTGCTCTGCATGGACACAGGGGAACACAGGTGACCTGTGTTCAGCCCTTTGCATCACCACAGTCTTCCTGTGCACCCTTTGCTCAGTCACCAAGTCTGTCTGGTGATACAGTCCCCACACTGTCCACACCTTGCAGCTGGCATTGGGACGGTGGGGATCGCTGCGTCACAAGGGGCTCACTGCAGCTTGCAGAATCAGGTAAGTGCAAAGGAGGATGGACAGGCACCTAGGAAAATAGCATGCACATACTGATAATCACAGAGGCCTTGTTTACACTGAACTATATCCACCAGTCTCTAAGTATATAGACCTTCAAATGGCATTCCCAGCTTTTGTAAATTCTTGGTATTTTAATTTTACCTCTGTTCTTTACCACAGTGAAAATAACAAAAAAAACCCCAACAACAACAACAACAAAAAATTGGTGGCAAAATCCAAGCATTTCTGGACTGACAGTTCTCTAAAATGTTTCCACCTTTCTTCTTAGGGGGGTTTGGCACTGAGCTACTACAGCCTGAACACCACAGAGTTTTGTGTGTTTTAACGCCTCTTTCTTCTCCTTTCCCCAGTGTAACACCTTATGAATACAACCTTGCAGAAGGCATAGCCCCATCCATGGACCTCTGAGCAAGATAACTCAGACATGGTGCAACATGAGGGATATTGTTATGCTGAAGAGTGAGGTTCGGGGAGAAGAGTGGAAGGATAAGGTGCTGGAAGGTCTGTGTATGTGACATACCAATGCATCTGTGCATGCAGATAGCTAGCCCTGACCTACACTAACAAGACAGAAACATGAAAAATGGTAGAAATAAGAAACACCAAAAAGGCAAGTACTAGTTTAAAAAAGCTGCTGACCAACCATAGGTGTTATGAAGACAACCACATCACAAGTGTCAAGTAAAGGTATGAAGTCAGTAAACCCAGTACCACTGCAGAATGAGTCAACATTGTGGACTGCTTATTTGGAAGGGGATGAAGATGTTAAAAGGAAGAACGTAGCAAGGAAGGGAAAAAGAGGGTATACGGAGAAGCAAATCATGCGGGTGAAGCTAATCATGGAAACTGCTGAGCAGCCCTGAACCAGGTTGGCACAGCAAAACAGGAAAATAGGTTCTGTTTTGCCCTGACCGTATGTGTGTCTGACTTGCTTCTGTGCTCAGAGGAGACCCTGAGGTGCTTTCCTGAAACTGGGGACACATAGGGAACACTTCCTAAAGCCGTGAAGTTCAGCTCAGTAGGGATAATTGGTGACCTGAAAGTAAACTTTCCATTTTGGTTTCCCCAACTGACAATACCACATGCAGAAACTGCATTTGCATCTCACCAAAGGTTTCCATGGGAAGGAAGATCCCATGAAAACAGAAGACCTACTGTAGGATTAGAGTAAGGGTTTAGGGTTAGGTTTAGGTTTAGTGTTAGGGTTAGGTCTACTAACCCTAGGGTTAGATCTAGTATTACAGCAGATCTACTGTAAATCGAATTAGATGACAATCTACAAGCCTTGCTGGGAGTGCAGTGCTGTTGGGTTGCTTACTCACTCACTTAATACCTTTGTCTTCCCTCAAGGCTGAGCCCTGGTACAGTTACTTTCAGAGAGTTCACAAGTGGAAGACAAATCAAGGTGCATTGATCCATAACCACAGACAATCTCAGCATGTGTTAGTGATGTTGCCATGCTGATTTGAAGGGATTATTTAAACAACTTGGGAGGACAGTCAAGGGTGGTTGCAACTATTTTCTCTTCAACTTCTTAACCTCCTGGAAATGCCATTACTCATACCGAGTGGTCTTGGTTCTAAAGCCCAGGACAAATACAAATGTAAGACACAAAACTCCATGTGTATTTGATTTGTACAAGCCTGAAGTCTGCACACAATTCCTTTGGTCTCTCAGTGAGTGAACATGCTGCTAAGCATATCTTTGGTTTTAAGTTTTGCGTGAAGATGAGGCAGTTTTCAGTCAGAGCCTTAGGAAAGTATCTGCCATTCTGATGGACTGTGGTCTGGTTTTGCCTTTTTACTGGTGCTACAGTATTGCTTATAGATCTTCCTGTGGTGAGAGTGCTGCTGTGTGTTTATGTGGCAATGGAAAGAGCATATTTTTCTTCCCCTATGTCGGTTCCCTCCAAGCCCCTGAGCTGGGGATATTGCAGAATGAGGGAAGGGTTTTCCTACAGGAGATGACAGTACTGAAACCCAGAGCCCTGAGTACTCTTCTCAATAAACAGAGCCTGCTTTGATGTGGATCTAGCCACCAGCCTTGCCTGATGATGCCTTTCAAATGGCAGTAGAAAGCATGGTAGAGCACAACGCTTGTCCTCTGAATTCCTGAACAAGTCCTGCAGCGTGACACCCCATGCAGTTGTTAAAAGACAAACCACAACCCAGGGGCATTTGGGTGAAAACTACAAGGGGATGCTGCCAGCTGAACCCAATGGTGAGGGTAAAGGGCTTGATTCCCGCGACAAGAGGCAGAAGAGGAAGCCCTTGACTCAGGGTCACCCATCTTACTGGCAGCTAGTCCCTGAGCACTTTCCCTCCCCCATAGAATCATAGGGTGGTTGGGTTGGAAGGGACCTTCAAAGATCATCCAGTCCTACCCCCTTTCCTGTAGGCAGGGACATTTTTCAAAAGACCACATTGCCCAAAGCCCCAGCCTGACCCTGAACAATTCCAGTGATGGGGCATCCACAGCTGCTGTGGACAACCTATTCCAGTGTCTCTCCACCCTCATCGTAAAAAGTTTCTTCTGTCTATCTAATCTAAATCTACCTTCTTTTAGTTTAAAACCATTGCCCCTTGTCCTGTCACTACAGATCCTAGTAACAAGTCTCTCTCCATCTTTCTTATAAGCCTGCTTTTATACATTGGAAGGCCACAATAAGGTCTCCCCAAGAGCCTTTTCTTCTGCAGACTGAACAACCCCAACTCTCTCAGCCTTTCTTCATGGGAGAGGTGTTCCATCCCTCTAATCATGTTTGTGGCTCTCCTCTGGACCCACTCAAACAGGTCCATGTCTTTCTTGTACTGGGGGACACAGAGCTGGACACAGTACTCCAGGTGGGGTCTCACAAGAGCAGAGTAGAGCGGGAGTATCACCTCTCTTGATTTGCTGGCCACACTTCTTTTTGGGCAGCCCAGGTTACAGTTGGCTTTTTGGGCTGCAACCACACATTGCCAGCTCATATCTAATTTTTCATCTACCAGTATCCCCAGGTCCTTCTCTGCAGGGGTGCTCTCAATCCATTCATCCCCTAGACTGTACTGACAGTGGGGATTGCCCCCAGGTGCAAGACCTTGCACCTGGCCTTGTTGCACAGACTTGTGCATATTCAGGTTCCTCATATAGTCTCACACCTGATCTTCTCCTATGATAGGAAGGACTTTGTTCCCCCAAGCCCCTCTTGAGGTTCAGGGACTTGAGAGATCTGTTGCATCCCCAACATGCAACACATCCCTTTTATTCAGATTCAGGCCCATTAAGGACCTGTTAATTGTCACAGCCAGCTCCTTATTTAGTCCTGTATTTTTGGTATCAACATGAAGGCAGTGCAGAGTCCACTTTTAAAAGTATCACTTTTAAAAACAGACTGGATCCTTTAGGCATATATGCTTTTGTTCCTATTTGTGCTGGCATGCAGAAGGGCAACAAATACATACAAAATAAATACACCTGCACCTGACCTGTGTTCATGAAATTTTATCAGGTGAAGTTGCAGTGGTCAATGACAGCCTGCCAGATGATTTGGCACTATGTGTGGTTTAGCACTAAGCAGAAACGGGGCTCAGAATGGACAGGACACATGTACTCATGTTCTGGCCCATTCAGGTTGTCCAGCTTTCTGTTAACTATCATAGAATAATAGAATCGTTTAGGTTGGAAAAGACCTTTAAGATCATCCAGTCCAACCATTAACCTAACATTACCAAGTCCACACTAAACCAATTAAGGGTAGACTAGGCTAAACCATGTCCCTAAGTGCCACGTCTACCCTTTTTTTGAATGCTTCCAGGGATGGTGACTCCACCATCTCTCTGGGCAGCCCATTCCAATACTTGACTACCCTTTCCATGAAGAAATTTTTCCTAATATCCAACCTAAACCTCCCCTGGCACAGCTTGAGCCCATTTCTTCTTGTCCTATCGCTAACTACTTGGGAGAAGAGACCAACACCCCCCTCACTACAACCTCCTTTCAGGTAGTTGTAGAGAGCAATAAGGTCACCCCTCAGCCTCTTCTCCAGACTAAACAACCCCAGTTCCCTCAGCTGCTCCTCATAAGGCCTGTGCTCCAGACCCTTCACCAGCTTCCTTGCCCTTCTCTGGACACGCTCCAGCACCTCAATGTCTTTCTTGTATTGAGGGGCCCAAAACTGGACACAGTATTGCAGGTGCGGCCTCACCAGCGCCAAGTACAGGGGGACAATCACCTCCCTGCTCCTGCAGGCCACACTATTCCTCATACAAGCCAGGAAGCTGTTGGCCTTCTTGGCCACCTGGGCACACTGCTGGCTCATGTTGGCTGTCGACCAACACCCCCAGGTCCTTTTCATCCAGGCAGCTTTCCAGCCACTCTTTCCCAAGCCTGTAGTGTTGCATGGGGTTGTTGTGACCCAAGTGCAGGACCCGGCACTTGGCTTTGTTAAACCTCATACAGCTGGCCTTGGCCCATCAATCCAGCCTGTCCAGGTGCCTCTGCAGGGCCATCCTACCCTCCAGCAGATCAACACTCCCACCCAGCTTGGTGTCATCTGCAAACTTACTGAAGGTGCACTCAATCCCCTCATCCAGATCATCGATAAAGATATTAAACAAGTCTGGCCCCAAAACAGAGCCCTGGGGAACACCGCTTGTGACTTGCCACCAACTGGACTTAACTCCATTCACCACTACTCTCTGGGCTCAGCCACCCAACCAGTTTTTTACCCAGTGAAGACTATGCCCGTCCAAGCCATGAGCTGCCAGCTTCCCAAGGAGAATGTTATGGGAGACTGTGTCAAAGGCTTTGCTAAAGTCCAGGTAAATGACGTCCACAGCTTTTCCTTCATCCACCAGGCAGGTCACCAGGTCATAGAAGGAGATCAACCCGCAAAAAATAATCTGTCCATCTAATAGCCTTTTTTGATGTATTCAGCTACCCTTAAGTTGTACTGTATGGATAAGACTTTAGGAGGATATATTTGGCTTACCATTCTGGTGCTGTGTAATTCACCTGAGTACATTTGTTTATTTTTCGTTATTGCTCAAAAGAACAGAGAAGAGTGTCCAAGTGAGAGTCATCACTCCAAAGGGACAAAATACACTTCTGTAGTATCTGCGGTAGCTGTATTCCAGTTTCATTCTATGGTGTTGAATTCTTTTGCATTTCAGATGTCAAAAACATTTTATTAAGACTAATAAATTTTTTTAATGTAAACTTGGATCTTAATTTTTTTTTTTACTTTAAATGTAGTGCAAGAGAAAGAGAACTATACTTTTCAATCAGTTCCCTTCTGTGCAGTTCCAGCAGTATTAAAACAATCAATTGTCTCTTGGTTCTCTTCAGGGTTGACGTGTTGCTGCTAGGGAAAAATTGTTTAAGATATTACAGTGTTAAATTTTCTTTTTTTAAACGTGTACACAAAGACTGTATGAAACACTTAACCATTTCAAATCTTTACTGATTTTTGATAACAACATTTTTGAAAATGTGTATCTTGGACATAGCTCCTGTTCAACTAAACTGAGGATGGGTGGTCAGCTAGAAAAGCACACAACTCAGCTTAGGTTCTTCAATGCAGAATAGTTACAGTTAAATTTCAGTGTAGTTCTCCCATCCTGGGCAATATGGATGAGGTGACTGCTCAAGGTATACCAGTCCAACTTCTAATAATTGTTGGAAAACCTTGTTTAAATATAGCACCTGGAAATTGCCTGCAGGTGTTAGGCACATTTGACACATTAGCTGCAGTAGAATTAAAGCTGATGCATCAATTGCTGCCAGTAGCTTACTCTTAAGAGATAAAAGAAGAGTAGAAGGATTCCATGAAGCACTTTAAAACACAGATGGTGCATTTCAAACAAAATTTTGTTCGTCTTCTTCCTTCCTTCTTTGAGGTCTTAAACAGAGGAAGGTTGATTGATGGTTTTGGGGGCTGGATCTAGCCTGAAAGGTACTTTAAGCTGGTGTCTAAGAATACTCTCTGGGATTCAGCCTGACTACACTGGGATGTTGAGTAATGTGTGAGGTACAGTAATGAGGGTGCAGACTCAAATCTGAACTTGGCAGACTTTATTGAGACACCTGTTGTGCTGAATAAACATGATCTTACCAGTCTCCTCCAAATGTTTGGGACTGAGTATGCTGATGGGGAAATTCAAATTGTAACTGCTCAGCAATGGTAATTCGTGACTAAGGAATGATCTGGCATGGAGGGCAAGAAGGCCTGTCTGCAGAAGGTGTTAAACTGGTTGATTAGGTAAGAGATGCTGCAGTGTTGTCTTGTAACAACTGCGGAATGTGAGTGCTCAGGGGCCACTTCTGGTAAACAGAGCTGACGCTGGGGTATGAACTAAACACCAGGCTAGGGAACCTGATGCCAATGCTCACATGATGGGTGCTGGTGTAAGTGTGTATTAGGAATCAGCTTGTGTTACATCTTTGCAGACTTCTTGCAGAACCGCTTATGGTGGTAGGACTCTGTCCAATGCATTGTTCATAAACAATATATAAATCTTTCTTTATATAAGTACAAATGTGTGTTTAATTTGCCTCAAGGGGTAGAATAAGAATTCCCCAGCAGTTTGTTGGCAGAATTAGGATTGCTGCACACTGGCAGAAACAGCCAGAGTGGAACTGGGAGGGCAACACAAATCGGTGCCACCACAAGAGGTAGGAGGTGCTAATTTCAAAATCTCACTTGTCTGTGGTCTTCTCCCTTACCATGTCTCCTGGCTGGTCATCACATCAGCAGTAAGCAAATCCTATGTTATTTTAGTTTGTGCTTGTAATATAAAGATTGGGGGGAAATTAAGGGGATGAATGTTTGAAAAGGCCTTTGTTTAGCTGAATGAGTGTAGGTTATTTTTGAGACTGCTGAAAGCTCAGATTGAGCTCTGGAGTCATGCCCAAGGGTGACTACAATTTGTTTCTTGTGTGGGCCCAGGTTTTGAGTGGATAAAGTTGAAACTCTGTCTTCTTGGGACACCCAAACCTCTCCTTCTAGTCCTTTGCTGTGTACTGGCCTTAGCTTCATGCTCCCTCTGTATTTTAAGGATCCAAAAGCCAAATGAGAGTAAGCTTGGAAACCTTTTCACTTTGAGGTGGTCAGGTCAAAGATCTGTCTTCTCAGCAATCCCTGAACTTCTCTTTCTATCCCTTTGCCATGAATAGACTTTAGTTTTGGTCTTCCTCACTAAGAAAAATTGAAAATTAATTGGGGAAATGGGTCAAGATTCTTCCTGTCTGGATCCTGTTCATTAGGTTCCATGTGCCACAATTGTGGCTCACGACTGGAAAAAAATGGGGGCAGGTGGTGGGTCCAACTTGCCCACTAGTGGAATTTTTGTAATTGTGCCAAGCCAGAACTGCAATTTCCAAATGAGGGAACCCTTGATGTGGCTAAATTAACTTACCTTGATGATCATAAACTGAAAAACATGCATGCTTGATTTTTATTGGACAAGGAGGCGAACCAACATTGCCAGAAATAAATTATAGCTAGCTTAGAGGATAATAATGCAAAAATGAAAGAAGAAATTTAAAAGATTACGCAAAAATGAGACTAAGAAACCTTCTAAAACTTCAGCTGCAGTATTGTCCTGGTTTCAGCTGGGATAGAGTTAATTTTCTTCCTAGTAGCTGGCATAGTGCTGTGTTTTGGATTTAGTAGGAGAGGAATGTTGATAACACACTGATGTTTTTAGTTGTTGCTGAGTACTGCTTATGCTAGTCAAGGACTTTTTCAGCTTCCCATGCTCTGCCAGGTACACAAGAAAGTGGGAGAGGGCACAGCCAGAAGAGTTGATCTAAACTGACCAAAGGGCCATTCTATACCGTATGACGTCATGCTCAGTATATAAACTGGGGGGGGTTGGCCGGGGAGCAGCGATCGCTGCTTGGGAACTGTCTGGGTATCGGTCGTCGGGTGGTGAGCAATTGCATTGTGCATCACTTGCTTTGTATATTATTATTAGTAGTATCATTATTATATTGTTATTATTATTATTTTACCTTGTTTTATTTCAATTATTAAACTGTTCTTACCTCAACTGAGGAGTGTTTCTCACTCTTACTCCTCTGATTCTCTTCCCCCATGTCATCCGGGTAGGGGGAGTGAGCGAGCGGCTGCATGGTGCTTAGTTGCTGGCTGGGGCTAAACCACGACAAGCATTTAGATCTCTGTACCTAAGCCTGGTACCTAGTGCTACTGCACCAGTCCTACCCTTGTATCCCAGTCCTCCTGTGATTCTGGACACACCACCTAATACCCCAGGTGGTGCAGGGTTACAACGAGATCCAGCTTTGGAGAATTATAATCTGAAGACTTTAGAGGAAGCTGTTAATCAGAAGGAACCCAAGCAATACAAAATACTTGAGAGAAATAAGCAGGGAACTGGGAGACTAAGGGTTATCCCAATACACCCTGATTCAATTTTTGTTTACCTTCACCCACCAAGGGCAGCAGTACACTTAGACTAGACTTCCCCACAGATACTGTGAATCCCCTACTATTTTTTCTGTCTAGCAGGATATTGTATTGAGCTATCCAATATTGTCAAACTAGTGTCAAACTAGTGTTTTCTCAGGTCCAAGACTTGCTTCGTGTGCCAACTGATGTGCCATGCCATGCTGTGACCTGAGACCTGGAGACTGGGTCCTTGTAAAGGACTTAAGACAAAAACATGCTCTGTCACCATGCTGGGCTGGTCCCTGCAAAATGCTTCTAAAGACCACCACAGTAATGAAGGTTGCAGAAAAGAGGGCCAGGATCCAGGCAGTGGCAGTGAGAGAACAGAAGGTCTGTGCCGGTACTCGGGGGATCTGTGAATGTGCGTGTGCTTGTGAATCTAGAGAGTAGTGTGTGCGTGTGTGCATGCATGCATATGTGCTTTTACTAACTGAGCTTATATCCCCCCCAGCTGAAGATCAGGAAGGGGATTTCAAAGTCTGTGTTTTATCCTATAGGCAGGTGCTGTTGACAACAATGCTGTGTCTGTGGCAGCCTGTGTGACTGGCTGTGGCAGTGTCCTGTCTCTGTGTGTTTCTCTGGGATATGTGCTCAACTTTGCTACTGGTTAAGCATGCAAACAGGGAAGTGGCAGCCACATCCCTCAGCCTGGGCAGGGACTGTTGTCTCTGGTCCCCAGGCTGGGCTCTAGCAGCCAGGCAGCAGGGGTCCTAGCTGAGGCTGGTGGAGGAGGCAGCCATGCTCCTAATGCCCCTTAGTGGTTTTGTAGATTTGGTCAGATCTGGTCAAATTGTGAGTGTTCCTGAGAGCATGCACATATAATCCTGATGTGATAGGGGAATAATCCTTTACTAGTGAGCCTACAGTGCTAAATTTGTAACCAACCATCTAGACCTTAAGGTGGGCACCCAAATGGGACCTGTGTTAGTAAATTCTTGGGTTAATTGGAACAATTGGATTAAAGTAGTGGATCACGAAGTAGTGAATGAATTCCTTATTTTGCTTTGCTTGTGTATGCAGCTTTTTGCTTTACCTGTTAAACTGTCTTTATTTCAATCCATGAGTTTTTGCACTTTTACCCTTCCGCCTCTCTCTCCCATCCTACACTGGCAGGAGTGACCGAGTGGCTATGTGAGGCTCAGCTGCCCCCTGGGGTTAAACCATGACAGGCAGAAAGCCTCTTTTCTCTCCTCCCCACTACCTCTACCCTGTGGCAAACAGCTGAACATACCTGGCACCAGTGCAGTGCCTCTTCTGTCCTCCACCTTCTCCAAGCCCAGAGGTGTTCAAGGGAGACACAGTGAGCCACTCCTCCACAGTGGTCTGCACAGAGAGCAGGAAATATGGGTGCTTGAGCATTAGGTGCAGCCAGGCTGCTCCCTGCAATCTATGCTTGCCTGTGGTGGTGGGAGAGCACCCCGGTCCTGGTTCCATGTGTCACACCCCATCTGGCGGCCTTATAAGGTGCAGGGTGGGCTGTCTGTGGCACTGATTGGGGGGCGGGGGGGAGGGGAGGGCACGCTTTGCCAGGTAGCCTCTGCCTGGCCAAGGATGGCACAGCCACATCCCTCACGATGTCCCATTGGGTCATGCCATGCTTGGGAGAGAGCAGGACATGGACCTCCAAGGAGGTGCGTGGGGACAGGTGAGTCCCTCTTAGGGCACTTCCTGTCCAGGCAGAGAGAGGTGATTGAAGCAGGCTGTTCAAGGCTGTCTGCTTCCCCTCCCTCTCCAAGGAAGAGACCTCCATCCCTGACAAATGCTGAGCAAGCAGAGCAACACAGGGCAGGGCAGAAAAGCTTGGGGGAAAAAGAGAAGAGAGCCAAGGGCCTGCTGCTGTTTTCTCTTACTGCATAACCATAGCCTCCATAGCAGTACAGGACAAGTATTAATGCAGAAGGCCAAGTCCCACATAGCTCGGTGCCCTGATTAAAATGCCATGTAGCCTGGCACTATGGATGATTCCATGTGCTGGATCCCTTTCCCTGATTTGAGTGCTCTGGGGCCTGGCCTTTTCTAGCATGACATTCACTGCTGCAGCACCCATAAGAGGGACAAGTTCAACACTCCCAGCTCCCTCCAGCCCACTGGAGCATGTGGAGAGCATGGCTACAGCACTTGACAACCTCTGTCCCATATGCCTGGGTGGCTGGGAGGAGGCCAGCTACATGCTATCATGCCTTCACCAATTCTGATACACCTCCATCTTGTGCAGGACCGAGAAAAAGCCCAAGTGCCCTCTCTGCAAGAGGACGGTGACGTCCATCCTGCACTGGGTGCAGGTGGACAACAGCTTTGAAGAGCATGTCTTGAGACCATCTGTGGGCTCATCAGTCATCTTCCACCAAGCAGGGGGAGATTCTGGCCACCCAGCCACCCACAGATTCCATTGCCCTGCAGCATCCTGGCCACCAGCTGTGGGGCTAGTGCCAGGGGATCCAGTGGGCAGCTTCCATCACTACATCTGGGCATCCCTTTTACATGTATACCCAGCTCTCCTCCAGACCCTGCTGCCCTGGCTGTGCAGGAAGCTGAGGCAGCTCTCTGGGGCTGAGCATTCAGAGGCAGTCATGGTGGAGCATGCCATTACATCCACACTGCACCCTTTTGGGCTGGATAAAAATCAGCCAGTCCAGCTGCTGCGGGTTTCCCTCTGAAGCCACGCAACAATGCTCATACACCAACTCATTGATGTTCTGATGTTTTGGTGCAGGAGGGAGGCCCACCATGTGCTGGGCCAGTGGGACACCTGTGCTGCCAGGGGGCAGGAGGGCAGCCCCATGGTTGCCCTTGGCCCCACTGCCTGCCAAGGTGGGTCTCCTGTCCCCAGCCCAGCCCTCTCCAGCAGCCCTGCTGGATCCAGCAGAGATGAGCTCCCCATCAGCACAGCAGCTGCCCTTCATGAGTGTCCCAGCATCCTTCTCTCTGCCCCCATTCCCACATGCAGGGAAGGAGAAGAGCCCCAGGAGGACCCAGAGCCTTCTCTGTGCCAGGGCCCTCCACTCTCAGCCAGGGCAGCAAAAGCTCCTGTATCCTGAAAACCAGCTATTGGGTGGACTAGAGTGAGAGAGGGTCTCAGTGCCAGTGGCTGGAGCAGGACCATGAGTCACAGCCCGTATGCCTGCTGCCAGCTGCTGGAGAGGGTGAGTGTCTGTATGGTCCCCAAAACTGATGTGTATGAAGGTGTGCGTGTGTGTCTGTGTGTAATTCATTGACACTCTTCAAGCTGGACCAGCTGGCAAGGAGCAGGGGCCTCGGGTCTGGGCTGGAGTATCAGGTGGGTGGAGGGTCTGTGCTGGTATGTGGGGGGGACCTGTACGTGTGGAGTGCCTGTGGGACAAGCCAGCCCATGAGGAGGAGGGGACTTGGCTGTCTGTGCTTGTGTTTATGAGTCCCATATGTGGGTGCTACTGAAGGCAGTGCCTTGTCTGTGGCAGTGTGTGTGACTGGTCTTATCAGTGTCCTCTGTGTGTCTCTGTGTGTTTCTCTGGGATACATGCTCAGCTTCACTACTGGTTGAGTCTGCAAATGGGAAAGATGCAGCCACATCCCTCAGCCTGGGCAAGAGCCCAGGTCCCTGTGGCACTGGGCTGAGCTCCAGCAGATGCTCCTAGCATCCCTTAGCAGTCTGCCTCTTCCTAGAGATATGCAGTCTGTTCTGTTTTGGCTGCACACTATTTCCAAAGGATACCAAGGGGTGAGGTCTGAGGTGAAATAAGGAAATCTTTCTATAGTTAGGTGTGAACTAGTTAGGGAAGATATCTCCAAGTTTCTGCCTGAGAAGTAACAGCCTGGCAGCTCTGGTACCTGCACTCCACTGCTGCTCTCTTTAGCAATTGACTGTCCATCAGCTGGTCCCTGGGAGAGTCAAAAGATCCCAAGCTGTAGAGAGAGAGGATGGGAGAAGACTGTATCCTAAAATTAAACAGGTTTTTAATGTAATTGCTCTGTTATTCAAAGCAGGAGGTTTCAGTACCTCTTTCTGATGTGACTGGAATGAATTTTGGTGAGGTTAGCCAACACCTTTATCATCAGGACCTCAGCTCTGTCCATGGATGCAATTAAATGCAGTCAGGATAGACCTGTGATGAAAACAGTGTACTCAGAGATGCAGAGGGACTCAATTTACCTGTTTTCCTGTGGCTGCTGCAGGAGAGGAATGTGACTGCCTGCCTACCCTGGTTGATGTGAGAGAATGAGCATGGCTCCCTGAAGGGCAGAAGACCCATTGCCACTTCTGCCTGCTGCTCTTCCCTTTCTTTGTACAGCCAAGTGATATCATGTGGCCACTCTGATGAAAGTAATTTATTTATGTATTGGTTTGTGCTGTATGCAGACAGGCATTGGTACAAAGACAAACATCAGAAATCTAAGATAGGCTGGAAAGCAGTTTTCGGGCCATGGAGGGCCAGGCAGAGTTGAACAGACTCTGACAGCATGCAGAAATTTTCTGGATCTGAGAATTGTGTCACCTTCCTGAAACATCTGCTATGAAGTGCTTCTCCTCCACAGTTTTCTTCTTGATTAGCTCTTTCTCTGTGTCAGCTTTTTTCTATTTTTATTGGATAGAGTACAACTCATGGCTTAAATAACTTGTCAGATTAATTGAAGCAGAATGTTTCTATCTCTAAAAACAGGAATGAAAGTAGGGAAAAGACATGTCAGCACTTTTAAATTGGACTATACTAGATTGTGGATTTCATGGGGGCTTCTGTTTAATTAAAGTATTTTTAAAATTGTGGCAGCCTTCTAGTACTCTGCTTGGCCCCCATGCTGTAGAAAGGGAAGGAAAAAAAACCCAGTATTTTTTCACGTCTGCCTGTTCCTAACTGTTAGTGTGAATAGGCTTAAATGTGTTCTTATTTCTTGGTGGGCACTTTATTTCCAGGTCATTTAAGAGGAGCAGAGTGTTACTTCTGCAGTGTTATAAAGAAGTGCAGCACTCACCCACATTTGTAATTAACAGCATAAACACACATGCTCTGTCTGGCTCCTCTGTCTTTGTGTTAGCTTCCTTGTTCACTTACATCCAGTGATCACCTAGCTCCTGTTAAGGAACAGGAAGATTTCAAGGTGACACTCTGTGGTGATTCCCATGCATGCTCCCTCCCAGAAACTGCATTGCTGCTCTAGCACAAGTACTCCTTTTTTTTTCAATAAAACAGCACTAAGGCCAAGCACATCCAGAAATTACTCTGTGAAGTTTTTACCATTCAAGTCTGAAGGTGGTTTATTAAACAATAAATAATCAGTAAGAAAGCCAAGCCATAGAGGTAGAAATTCAAAAGCTGACTCTTCCTAGTATATCTTAAAACCAACAAAACACTGCCCCCACCACCATCACCCCACTCCACAACTTTCCTAAACTTAGGGTAGACCCAAAGCTTTGCAGTTTTTACGAGCAGGGAAGCTCGCAGATGAAAGCTGACTTTTACAAAGCTGAGCTGACCTGCACTTAAGCAAGATCTGTGATCCTGGATGAGAGTCTCCCCCTTTTCAGTTGTCATTAACCCTTCCTTCCCAGCAGGATTATTACTCCTGTCTGCTTGATGTATTTCATACATTGAGGGATAATGCAATCTGCAGCAAGTGTTTCCAAGCACTTTCCCAGCACACTGACTAACAGGCTACCTCTCAGTGTCAAGTCTGTAGGTAATCATACTGAAGTCTGGCTGGGCTGCAAAGCTCTCTCATGGCAAGCAAAATCACTGAAACTTTCATAAGTGCTGTAGTGTCCCCATTTGTGTGTATGCACCAGAAGATGATTATGCAATAACCCTGGCAAGACTGGGCACCTCTTGGAGAATTACCCTGTGTGTTCAAAATGGAGGTCATAATGTTGCAGGCAAAAGCATGGCTCTGATACAAAGTATCTGCAAGTTGCCACATTCTCCTTTTTGGCTGTTTGTCTGTTTCAACTACCTGTTTAGCGAATATGAGTGACATTCCAACAGGCTGAAACCATGTTGCAGGATTTTGGGATAACAAGCCTGCTGCTTGTACTCTAAAGGAGACAACGAATAGCATCTGAAGATGCAGTCTGAGAGCTTCTTCTCACTAGGGCAGAAATGTTCCTGTTGTGCTCTGCCACTGTGCAGGAGGGAAGTGCAGAACCACCTGCTTCTATGGCTACCTGCAGCCATGTCAAACACAGTGCTGGGCATGACGCTGGGCCCAGGGCATCTATGGTAATAGCAAACTGGCACTTGTGCCTATAGCAGGAACTGTCAGCCATGTATACACACTTCAAGTGTATTTCCTTTAGTCTTTCTGCCAACAGTGACTCTTTGTGGCTGTATTCCTGTGTCCTCTGCAGAACTGGACCTCCTTGTCTGCCCACCCATCAGCATGTTGCCATTCAGCACTTTTTCCCCCATTTCTGGTATATACATGGTGTCTGCAAGAAGAATGGAAGAATGAGAAACAATCACTGTGTCAGTCATTAATTAGCAAAAAGGATCTAGGTGTGTCAAAGCACTGCTTTTCTTGTTGCTACAGGTCAGAGAGGGTGAGAGTGCCATGGACTGGCTCCAATAATCCCAGCTGCTAGTTTCTGTAACAGTTAAGGCTGGTTTTGGAGCCTTTTCTGTGGAAGAGCCCTCCTGACCTCTATCTGAGATGAGTCTGGTGAAAAAACAGGACAGGGAGGAACTGTGAAAGTCACATAGCCCATTTCTTACCTTGAGTATCCTGGATCTTCATTCCACTTCATCTAATTGTGAGGCTATGGAGGAAAAGTCTGGCCTAAATGACCCCTATCTGGCAGCAAGAAAATGGTCAATATTCTTCTTGCAGCTTTGCTCTTCTCTTAGCTTTCATTCTACCTTCCACATCTCTTTTGATTGTGTTTCTCTATAACCTATGTAGACACCATTCCCTCCTTCCAATTTCCTGCTGCAAAGCCCTCAGCAATATTTGGTTGTTTCCTTTTTTGTATTTCAGTCCCAGATCACAAGGTTATGCTATTTCACTGTTTAAAGTGATATATGCTTTATATTTACTGGCAGAACAACTATGGTTGCTGCTATTGTTTTATCAATTTGTGCAGATACATTCCCTCTGCTTTTCATAATACTGCATTTTTTTTTTTCAAATTTTTTTTTTCCCATGATAAAATCAAGCAAACCGAATACAATCTATTTTTTTTGGGATATCCACACTATATGGTCTGCTACTCACCTATCCAAGGAAAATAGTTCTTTAAAATGAATTCTGCTTACTGACTAGCTCATGTAACACTTTAACCTTGGTGAAATCTGTAAAACCTTTTTTCTTCTCCATCTTTCCTTTGTAAATTCTTTTCCTAGTGCTAGGAAAACAGTTCGTGCTAGACTTAGGTTTAAATTAATCTCTTGCACAGCAAGAAGAATTATTATCTCCTCTGAAAATGACATCAGAAATCTGAAAGATACAAGCACATATTCTTTCATTTTATACCTGCTTTGCCTTAGTGACCACTTCTGTCTGTTTGCTTCATGTTATAGTATCTTCCCATCTGTTCTCTGCCTGTTTCTCAGCAAGCAGTTGACTAAGTAGGGTTTTTTTTTTAGTTTAGCATCTTACTTGCTTTTTAAACACCTTGAGGAAAGGGGGGTTTTCTTCCACTTTTCTGTCCTTTATGTCTGGAATCTCAGGTCTCTGAATACACTGACTATGACTCAGATTAATGTCAGAGTCTTATACAATCTGACCAGGTTCTTTTAGATAGTCCATGCATGGAGGGTGTAATGTTTAATATCAGATTTACTTATTTGAATATAGTTGATGTTACACAGGATTTTTGATTTAGCAGAGTGATACTAAATACACTGAAATCACAATACAAATGTAAGTTAGGCTCAGCAAAATGTAGCAATTGCAATACACAGTTCTATCACAATACCAATGTGATTCCCATTACTGGTCTCTATAATATGCTCACTATCATGACGCTGGGTGTCCCCAGTCTCACCAGGAAGGCATACCTGCATTGAAGCCAGCACAAACCTGTTGCTCTCTTTGAAGTTCATTCATTAGTTGTTCAGTTTTTATGCTGGTGACATAGCTGAGTCCCCTTTGTATTAAGAGAAAGTTAACTTTCTTTGCAGCAGGCACCGTCAATCACATCCCACATTATTCTCTGAGCTTCATAGGCACATACCCCTTGCCCATCTCTGAGCCTTCTCCCATTATATAGATTTATTGGCCAGTCACAACTTCCTTCAGTGCAGCTTCCCTTTCTGCTAAGTTCTGCCCAGCCTCAGTGCAGAGAAACATCATTTTTGCAGTTCTCAGCTGTCCTGGTTGCAGACCTGGAACAGCTGGGTTTTGTCTGGTAGCTAGGTTTGGTGCTGCGATTTGAGCCAGAATCCATGAAGTGTCAAGAATCCTTCACTCCTTTCCCTCTCCTGTATACAATTCTGCTTAGCCTTCAGTTTGTTTTCTCTCAGTAGAAGTAAGGATGTAGGCAGAACTACTGTTTTGCTGAGAAGGGAGCTTGCAGGTAGGGTGAGAAGACTTGGAACTCCCCTGTAATAATTACCTCTTTTCAAGAGCAGGAGGAATTGTGTTTATCAAGCTGAAAGAGGATAGATCTTCAGTTCTGCATCAGGGTGTAGACCTTTATTCTTCCTTCTTCAGTTTCCAGGCCTTTCTGCTCATCTTACTCTCTCCATCTTGGAGTTTTCTGATTGGGTAGCAATGTCAGAAGTGCTAAGGATATTGCTCAGTCATCCTTTACCACAGAGCAAGGATATTCTGGGGGACATATAAGAGACCTGTGAATAGCATAAAACAAGATCTAACTTCATTAGCACTGGGCAAATATGTTGTCTTTACAGTGTGGTGTCCCAAAGTATTAATGTAAATATGCCATATTCCAGTTAGGTTGGGTAAATCTGCCTGAAAGAAGGAGAGGTGCTGAAATGAACTCAGTCAGGAGTCTTTTGTTTCACCTGGGGCATCTTTTCAGTGGGGGCTAGGTGCAGAGTTGCAGTCTGTGTCTGTGTTCCATGGGAAATGTCCACAACCAGCCAGGAGAAGGGATATACACTTGTCACCTTCTGGGGCTCAGTATCTTTTTGGGGGATGTCTGTGATACCTCTGTTGCTGTTGTATGAGTTTTGCGAGCCTGTCTGCAGTGCAGAGCCCCTCAGTAAGTGTGCCTGACTCACGACAGTCCAGTCTCTATTGCAGTGGTATAAAATGGAAAAGGGTCCCACAAATCTGCAGAGGAGATGTAAGCCCTGCTGATAACCTTTTAAGAGCATTGGCCAGCTGATATAATAAGTTCTTCATGCTTTAACATTCAGATATGACAGTCTTCCCTGGCTAGTTGTGTTGTATGACCATAAGTTGTATTTCTGATATGTTTTGTGCCTTAAGTAACTTGGCCAGAGCAAGTTGTTCAATATTGCACTGTCATAATATTTTAATGGTTTTCAAGAAGAGTCAAAAGCATGCTGCCTTGTTGACAGTTTTCTATAACATGTTCTATAACATATCTACATCCATGTCCTAGTAGCAGGATGTAGTTTTATTAGCAAACTCAAAAAATTATGGTCTTTTCAACCTTTTTTAATTGCTGTTATTTATTAGAACAAATGAACAAATTGTCAGTCATTTCTGATCATTTTGAAGAAATAGGTAATGACAGCAAAGTGAATTTCACTGTTGAATTTGAGCTGGTTGGGCTGAAAACACTTAAGATGCACACCTGAATCAATCCAAGTTATAGTAATTAAATTAGTTCCTTCCTTTGGCTATTCAGCTTCCTGATCTCCAATAAAATCTCTGAAATTAATTAATATGGCACAACCATTGAATATAAGAATACCATATTTCTGGAAAAAGACATAGAAATATAAACGTATCTTAACGAAAATTGCCATGCCAGTTGCTAGAGCTCCAATGAAATACGATTCCTTTATTGTGCAGAAGGCCTGGACTGAGGGAACATTGGGTGCTGTTATAACACCACTTGGTGATCTGTGATGAAAGGGAATAAATCATAATTAATAATCTCTAGATTCCACAGAACAGGTCTTTTCTTTTTTCTTTCTCTCTCTCTCTTTTTTTTTTTTTTTTTTTTTCCCAAAGCATCATTAGAAAAGGAAGCAAGAGAGGATACTCAAAAGAAAACCCAGACAACCTGCAAGAGGAAAAGAAAGTGAAGTCAGAAAGAATACTGGCAATTAAAAAAACCCATAGTACAGATTTTTCAAATATTAGCAAACATCTACTATTGAAGGGAACATCTTAATCTCTAAGGCTGACAATCTGATGACTGACAATCAGGCACAAATGATCTGTAGACCTACATTTATGTCATTGTTTTCTCTTAAATCCAAAAAAGCTGAGAAACTCACCAAGGAATACATGTAGTACCCCATTCAGGTTTTTTAAATAGAACAAGAGCTCCTGGGGAACTACCAGAATGATATCTGAGAGCAAGTTCTGTTTCTCCCAAGAAAGGCCATGGTAAAGCTTCTATGGTCTAGATAGCAAGACGGGTAGACATGGCACTTTGGGACATGGTTTAGTCTACTCTACCCTTAATTAGTTTAGTGTGGACTTGGTAATGTTAGGTTAATGGTTGGACTGGATGATCTTAAAGGTCTTTTCCAACCTAAACAACTCTATGATTCTATATTGCACACTACTGCCTGGCACAAATAAGCTCAAACTCCCAATGTAATCTTTTGGGTAGTGGACACTCATGAATTAAAAGGAGGTCTGTAATTACCTGGTAGTTGACATTTGTTATACCCTGGATATTCATGTGTGAATTATCCCAAACCTGTATAAAAATGTACGTTTTCACTGACTTCAGTGAGGTGTGAGTGAGTGTTTCAGAGGTATAGGTGAACAGTGTTTTGTAATGCATGATGTTGTGTGTGATCATTAGTCTTTCCAACCCACTTGAGTTTAGGAACCAACAAGACAAGATGGAACAACTGTGTTATGACAGGTGTACATACACCAGGTTTGACTAACACAAATAGCTTAAGGGCCCTTAAAGGCCTTAAAAGCATTACCAGATTCACCAACAAATCTTTTCAATTACATGTCACCCAGTGACTTGACCCTGCTAGCGTTAGCTATATGATTTTAATCCCATTTGCTGTCATTGAAGACTTCATAGACTGGCCTTCAGCTGTGCTTTCTTAAAGCTCTGGCAACCTGAGTGAAGCCAGCTCTCCCAAGCTATTTTTAACTGAGCTTATAAATTTATTAACTGAGTTCAATTCTTCCAGGGTTTACATGTTAATGTAAAATGAGGCTTATGCAATCAAAAATCTCAGTTGTTAAGTGGATAAAACTCAGGTAGTGATGAGCTCTGTCCCTGTTACTGCATGGTACCTGACACAACCTGCATTAAGGTAGTAGCATCTGCTAATTAAGTTGTGAAATCCAGCTCCGTGTTCGAGGTCTTTAACAGGGCAACACCCCCTCTGTATTGGCCCTAGCAGAAAAAAGTAAGGCAGATAACGATCACTGTATTGCGGTGGTATTTTTGAGATTTTTTTGAGGAAATATTCCACATGCTGCTACAAATGTTTGACTGCTGCAAATGTCACTTTCTCAGTCCCATGCTTTGAGTATGCCATACCTCTATTCATCTGCCTGGACTGAATGCCCCCTCTCTGAAGTGTAAATATTGAGTTTTTACACACTCCTCAAGGCTTATCAAGGTGTATTCCTATTTATTAAATATTGAAAGGTGAATATTGGTCTCTATTTCATCAACAGCACCAGCCTGCATAGATAGATTTTTCAGTCTAGCCACCAGCATTCTCCTGGCTGGTTTTGCACTAGGATGGAGAAAGGATACCTTGACAGTGTATTCAAATATTCCTCAATTTTCCTTTGAACAGCTCCACTTGAATGTTCACCTTTGCTAAGTTGCACACAGAACTTGATTTCCGGATTGAGCTGCAGCTTTTGTAAGCCATCTGTCATGGAAATCTGTGTTTTCTTCTGCATTGCTTGACTGTCACTATGCATAACTGTTTTGTGTCGTCTTATGCTAAAGGTTTTTGGAACAGGATATGTTCTTTCATTCTGTGGGATCCCGGTTCAAAAATTAAATTTTCTGCAAGCCACAGTAGTAATTGTACCAGCAGTGAGTGAGAAAATACAAAGATGCAGTTGTTTGGTTGCCGCTTTAAAACTACCAAGCAATTTTAAATCTGACAGGGAGGAGTTAAATCTTAGTAATTTACATTTTAACATATGGAAAGAAAAATACCTTTTTTCCAGTTTCAGCTTGACTTTTGGTGTCCTATTTGTACTGGCTAAGCATTGTTCTTAGTGATGATGGGACCTCAGAGCATTAGAGAGATGTCCTGCCTCTAGGGAGTGAAAAATAGCGGTAACCAAACCAGCAGCATTGCTTAGTGGTTGTGGGTGTTCCTTGTGTCTGACACAGATGGTTTAAGGTCTTTTCTAGGCTGTTGCACCTGATGTGGTGCAGTATGGCCCTAATTTAATTCAGCCACTTTCATTAATAAGAAAAGACTCATACCCCTAAATGATGTTGTGGGACTTTTTTTTTTTTTTTTACTGAGGAAGATAGGACCATTATTGTTTAAGCTTTTCAGAACTTGTTGTTTTACACTTGGCTCTCTGCACTTCTGCCACTGATTGCACCTAGACCAGAGTTCATGTGCAAGTATTCCTGATGTTTTGATCTCTAATCACCCCTCTCTTTCCTTTGAAGGAGAAAAAAAGTGGTGCTGGGAGTTGACATATGAGTTATGATCTGTTCAACCACCATCAGTAAAGCAGATGAATGACCCTAAAAACATTGCTTAATCTGTGGGCAAAGACAAACTTGCATAATAGCAGGAAGCTGTTCAGCAAAAAGATGAAGTTGGAGAGAGATTTTAATGTGTTTTTTTCATCATCTTAGTATAATAAGCAAAGCAATTTTGGACAGCAGGTCAAACAGTCTACAAATGCAGTTTATCAAAACCATAGGGATATGATAAGAAATTGTAGCAATAGGGGCCCTTTTGCATTTAAAGAAGGGGAATGTAGTAAAGGTCTGCTTCTTTTTGCTCTTTGCTCTTGCTGGGGACCTCCAGAAATGAAGCTGGAACTAGATTCTTACTTTGTATGCTTGTTATTGTGTTATTTTTATATTTTTTAATGTTTCCCTTTAAAATGGTGTGGATAGACTCTTTATGTCATTCTGACATGTTTAGATATTCAATGTTGCTAGCAGCATTAGTCCAGGAGTCATAGAATCATAGAATCATAGAATCATAGAATCATAGAATCATAGAATCATAGAATGCTTTGGGTTGGAAGGGACATTTAGACTTCATCTAGCCCAACCCCCCTGCAGTGAGTAGGGACAGCTTTAACTAGATCAGGTTGCTCAGAGCCCCATCCAACATGACCTTCAATGTTTCTAGGGATGAGGCCTCCACTACCTCTCTGGGCAACCCATTCCTGTGCCTCACCACCCTCATTGTAAAAAATTTCTTCCTTACACCCAGTCTAAATCTACTCTCCTTTGGTTTAAAACCATTACTCCTTGTCCTGTCACAACAGGCCTTGCTAAAAAGATTGTCTGCATCCTTCCTATAGGCCCCCTTTAAGTACTGAAAGGCTGCAATAAGGTGTCCCTGCAGCCTTCTCTTCTCCAGGCTGAACAACCCCAACTCTCTCAGCCTGTCCTCATAGGAGAGGTGCTCCAGCCCTCAGATCATTTTGGTGGCCCTCCTCTGGACCTGCTCCAACAGGTCCATGTCCTTCTTGTGCTGAGGACTCCAGAGCTGGATGCAGTACTCCAGGAGAGGTCTCACCAGAGCAGAGTAGAGAGGCAGAATCACCTCCCTCGACCTGCTGGCCACGGTTCTTTTGATGCAGCCCAGGATTCTGTTGGCTTTCTGGGCTGCAACTGCACATTGTTGGCTCCTATCCAGCCTTTCATCCACCAGTACCCCCAAGTCCTTCTCCGCAGGGCTGCTCTCAATACCTTCATTCCCAGCCTGTATTGATACTGGGGGGTGCCCCGTCCCAGGTGCAGAACCTTGCACTTGGCCTTGTTGAACCTCATGAGGTTCCTACAGGCCCACCTCTCCAGATTGTCCAGGTCCCTTTGCATGACATCTCATCCTTCTGGCATGGCAACTGCATCACTCAGCTTGGTGTCATCTGCAAACTTGCTGAGGATGCACTCAATCCCACTATCTATGTCATTGATGAAGATGTTAAACAGCACCGGTCCAAGTACAGACCCCTGAGGGACTCCACTTGTCACTGGTCTCCATGTGGACATCGAGCCATTGACCACTGCCCTCTGGATGTGACCATCCAGCCAATTCCTTATCCACCAAACAGTCCACCCATCAAATCCATACCTCCCCAGTTTAGAGAGCAAGATGCTGTGGGGGACAGTGTCAAAGGCTTTACAGAAGTCCAAATAGATGATGCCCATTGCTTTTCCCTTGTCCACTGATGCCATCACTCCCTCATAGAAAGCCACTAGGTTGGTCAGGCAGGATTTGCCCTTGGGTGAAGCCATGCTGGCTGTCTTGAATCACCTCCCTGTCCTCCATGTGCTTGAGCATATCTTCTAGGAGGATCTATTCCATGATCTTCCCAGGTACAGAGATGAGGCTGACAGTCAGTGGTTCCCATTGTCCTCCTTTCTTCTCTTTTTAAAAATGACATGACGTTTTCCTTCTTCCAGTCCCCAGGGACTTCACCTGACTGCCATGACTTTTCAGATATCATGGAGAGTGGCTTGGCAACTATGTCAGCCAGTTCCCTCAGGACTCTGGGATGCATCTCATCAGGTCCCATAGACTTACATACATTGAGGTTCCTCAGGTGGTCTTGAACTTGATATTCCCTTCCAGTGGGAGGGGCTTTACCTCCCTGGTCCCCAACTTGCAGTCCACTGATTCAGGAAGGGTGAGGAGAGTCCTCAGGGCTGAGAAATTATTAAGACTTCAGTCTTGGATCCAGATGGCTTTAAGAAAGTCACATTTCATATCTTAACTCTTGTAAGTCCATTCCAGAATTATCTGGCTGCCTCTGATTATACATTCTGCACAGTATGAGCTAATTAACCAAAAAAATCATGTTGAACACCATCAGGTAGTCCATAACCATATGGTTCTTTTCACAGAAGAGTGGAATGCACCTCACTCAAAAGAGAGAAGCACTGATATGTTTTATCGAGGTAGCATAATAATTTGACAGGGTTCAATAAATCTGATGGAATTTAACAAAGTTTAACAGTGATTTACCAAGGTTCAATAAGTTTGATGGCAAAGTTCACTCTATTTACCACATGGAAGAAATATACAAAGGAAAATTGAGTTAGAATTGAGTTAGGATGATTCACACAGAGACTGGAGACAAAAAGGGTGAGGAAGACCCTCCCACTGAGTCATGAGGTCCAGAGTGAACACCTTTTCTTTCTAAACTCCTGATGGACCTTGGGTGTGGCTAGGCCCAATCTTAGTCTCAGACTTGGACAATGGTTTATGTCTAATGGAATTATCTATACAAAGTTTATAGTAATTAATATTTAATAGCTACCTGGATTAGTAATGTTTCATCAGTATTAACTCAGCATGTTATCAGTCACTTACCAAAGATCTGCCATTGGTAAGAGGTCTCTCTGCCTCAAGGAACAACCTTGAGAGATGTCCCAGCTCAAGGGGAGACCACCGCCATGCAGCCGTGCTGCCTAGCAGGGAGAGTTCAAAGAAGGCTCACTTAGGCTGTCATATTTATGGAATAAAGTGATGGGCTTGTAGTCAGATTATGTGCAATGGAAAAGGTACGCATGAGACTCCTTGTACGCAAAACTTCCTTTGTTCCAGGAAAAGCCACCTGCTATTGATGTGTTAATCGCATGATTGGTGTTCCAAACTCATACACATTGATGCTCACTGTGTCACTCTATTCCTTTGTGGGTTTTTAGAGAACAGACTGAAACTAGAGGATTTCTTGATCCAGCTATGGCTCATGGCTTTACCTCCTTTGGAGCCTGTACCAAAATACTGTTAATTTGGTTAAGGGCTCCAGTGCATCCATCAGACTTGTGGAAATTTAAAAAAAAAAAAAAAAAAAAAAAATTCTTTCCTAGCTCTGTGTGGCTTAGTGCTCTGCTGCTAACAATGATAAAGGTCACTTCACATGAATCACTTCAGTGCTCTGTCTCAGCAACCAGTCTACTCCTGGGTCTGCTTTAGTGAAACCTGCCACTGAGACCTGCTCTGGGGAAAGAACATGAACATGCGATAGACAGCTGGTCAGCAAACCACCTCTCTTTAGCTTCTGAAAGCTGTCTGCTCCTCAGATTTATTACTGTGGCACACAATAAGAATTTGGAGCTGAAGAGAATCAAGTACTGCTTTAGATGAAGAGCACAGTTTTCTTTTAACGGATGTATAAACGGTGTGGGCAGGGCTCAGCTTTGCTGGCTTTTAGCTGCTGAGGAGGAGCAGTAGCTGAAGGAAGCAGTGTGCACTGAGAGCTTCATGCTCTCTTCCCTCATGCCATGTCTGGCAGGAGGGAGACCTGGCAAGATCCATGCCGTCCCCCATCCTGCTGCCACCGGACGCACAGTACCCCATCTGTTCTCACACGTGGTCCCAGTCCTGCAATCAGTGAGGGCTATCCCAGTGTCCTTACCTTGGGCCTGACTTCTGGTTATCCTACTTGTTCCCCTTGAAGTTAAGTCCAAATTGTTTATGCTACATTTGCTGCAGTAATGTAGTATGAAACATTTTATTGATAAGTTGAGGGCATGGAAAGCAAGCTTTGATCACTTTGATCTTGAAAGGCAAGATTTAAAAACAGGCAGTGGAACATCTTCCAATATAACAAATATTTTTTTCCAGGATTATCAGTACACCAAATTTACCAGAAAGCTCATCTCCAGAAAGAAATTACCTTCCCACTGCTTTTCAGCCAGACTTCAGAAGTGAAGCAGCACACTGTTTTAGGACTTTTAATTTTGCCAAAATTAATTTTGCCATCTCCAAAGAGCTCCACACAGCTGCCTGCTAAATGCTCAGGTCTGTCCTGGGAAACCATCAGTTCAAGTGTGTTTGTGAGGAACTGGGTAGCACATAAGAGCATGTAAGTGCATGCTTACTGCAAAGTGAAAACTACTGGCTCAGCAGATGCAAGCACTCTTTTCCAAATACCCACGCTTTGTGAGGATGCAGAATTTCAGGTGTTCAGAGCATGAACCTTAAGAAATGGCCAGAGTCACAAAACCTCAGCATTGCTAATCTGGTCATGATGAGTCACTGCTTGTTGGTAATGGAATTCTTAAAAGAAGAGTGAGTCATCTTGCACAGTACCAGGCAAGAATCTAATTGCCTCTGGGCATAGAATTATAGGAAAGTAAAGCCAGGGAAATCCTTTTAGTGCTGCAGTAAGAGCACACAGATTACAAGTACTGAAAGCTAAATGGATCGATCACAGAGTACAGGAGAGACATGTAGCTCTTAGTGCTAGCCAGCAGAAGAATTTTAGCTAGAATGTCCTAAATGACCTCTCAGTAGGAAATTATGTATGCTTGGTTGCTATTCAACTTACTGAGACGAGGGTCTTGTCCAAAGCAGCCAGAATGATCTGAAAGCAGTGTTTGTGATAACACAGAATCTTATCTCAAAGCACTTTCAAGTAGGGCTTAAATTCAGTATTTAAATAAAGTGCATAGAGTGGAGATTCTTCTGGCAGGGGATCACCACCTAGGGCTTGGGGCATGGAGGAGAACCTCTGAGCAGCTTTAAAGCTACCTCTGTGCCTTCTTGATCTTGAGTTGCTCTGATCTTCAGTCCCCTTGTGTAAATTAGCATCTGCATAGCTCCTTCATGAGTTCAGGGTTGCCTAAAATGCGTATAATGATGCAGATTGAAACTTGTGCCTAATATCTTCTCCATATTGGCTTGTGACAATAAAACATGTTTGTTTCACAAAATCACAGAGCGGTTGAGGTTGAAAGGCACCTCTAGAGACTGCCTTGTCCAACCCTCCTGCCAAAAGAAGGGTCAACTACAGCAGGTTGCTCATGGCTGTGTCCAATTCAGTTTTGAGCATCTTCAAAGATGGAGAGTTCACAACCTCTCTGGGCAACATGTTCTAGTGTTTGATCACCCTCTGATTAAGTAAGTTTTTCTTTATGTTTTCTTATATCACTTTGTTGCTTTTAAATGTTTCTTTGTCTCTGAATCAGCCGCCTTCTTATGTGTGCTGTGTGTATCTAGTTCAGCTAGATCTAGAAGGATCAGAAATACTGCAGATGCATTGTTTCTCAACAATAAGGGCTCGTGTTCTGCCGTGCCTTGATCAGGCATTTTATCTGTGACTTAGGGGATAATTCATCAGAGGGGATTTGCAGGTTGCTGGCTTGTGCAGCCTTATGGTTCAGATTGGTACCACATCGCAGGCCTGGCCTGAAGGGCCCCAAGTCCTCATAAGAGCAGAGGAGTGCTACTTCCCCCTGCCATCAAATGCTGGCATGACAGACCCCGAAACATGGATCATGCCAATGCCCTGTTTTAATGAGTTACTACTCTTTTTTTTGTAGCAGTGGCCAATCGTTTACATTTCATAAGGAGTCACGGAAAACAGGCAATTTGAAATAAGCAATTATTTGATTGCTTGACTGTGCTAACCAGCACGTTCAATGCCTGGTTTATGCCACAAAACCAAGATGGCAGATGTTGCCTGACAATTCTTATCCTACTAATATTCCTATGTTTACAGTATTTTCAATTCTGTCTTCAAGGTCTCTCATTTCTGTGATGTCCTGAGCAGAATTTAGTGATTCTGAGAAGTACAAACAAAACTGAACGTTCCTTCATCTCCTCCAACTTTCAGATAAGGGAAATGGATGTGAAGTGTGTAATAGGCCTGGGGCTCATTAGAAAATCCTTGACCAGCTGGCCTGGCTGCTGTCTGAACTGAGAGGAATACCGGTTTCAGAGTAGGAGCTGATCTGATCTAAGCCCTGTATGTGAACCTGCGTGGAATATTTCCCTAGGTGTGGGTAATTTTGTAGGTTAGCCATTTTGAGATAAATTTACACTGACTTCAGTAATTTATGTAATCTGCCTAACATCACTAAAGTATCTTAGCCTCTTTGGATCATGAGGACTCTTTTAGAGTCTTTAGGAGAATACCATTTCAACAGATTTATGAAGCTACTTGTTTGACTGTGATCTTCTGATTATATTCACCAGCTGAATACACCACCTGAAACACAATCTTCTGGTTTGCATATGTGTGCACACATGTGCGTGTGCTCTGTTTTCATGCAATATGAGGGTTGTTCAGATCCCTGTGGAGAATTTCCTGCAGCACTGATGAGAAAGTAGAATTTGAAAGCCATTTATGAAATGTGCTAGTAGTTGGTTTGAGAATACTTGTGCCCTGGTCTGAGCACAGTGAAGAATATTGGGGTGGCTTCTGCATTTGCCACAGCAGAAGGGAAAAGAAGCCTGGGCATCATCAGTACGTGATGGCACTTTGGATATCAATTTAGAAAGAGAAGGCACACTACCCCAGTTGTGGTCCCAGATGTTTGCTGTCTATGTTGTTGCACGGCAGTCATGTGGGCAGAAAACATTAGTGACATGTATGCAAAGATGTGCCTTATTTCCAGCATTAGCAACAGACATGACTCATAATACTTACTTCTTTCCTGGCAGCCTTCCAGGTCCACTGGTGAAGAGTATTGATGCAGAACGTACAGGGTCAGGGGTTCAGAAGGTAGGACTCTAGGGCCAGCTTTCTGTCTGCTAAATGAGAACAGTGACCTTTCCTTTCTCCCACCCTTTTTGACATGAAAGCCTTTGATGACATAATCTGTTTTATGTTACACACACTATTCTGGGCACCTAGTGCAAGCTGGTGGAAAGTGGCTACCTCTGAAATTCTTCTTTAGTAGTTTCTGCAGTGGCTGTCTTTTGCCATTATTTGGGAAAGGGCAGGATGACAGCAAAAAGAGGAACACAGGCAAACTCTCTGTACCAATTCAGCATTCACAACATGAAGCACAATCTGAGCTGGGAACATGGTTACCACTGTAAAATACTGAGTACGTGAAAAGCAGTAGAAAAGTACATTTCATTTTCCCTTGCTGTGACTACTGAATGGGTTTGTTGCTGTACACATGCTATCCTCCTTTGATTCACTTTCCAAGTGGGAACAGGAAGTGAATGTTTATCATCTGTTTCCAGCAGTTTACAAAGCATTAGCATTTACTTTGTTTTTCATCTTAACAGCCATTCACCTCATTTGCTTGTTGTCTTTCACCTCAGTTTCTCTGTGCTTGCTTTGGTTACCATTTGGATTTCAGAGGCATGCAGCAGCTGCAGCACTGATCTGCTGACTAATAGTTTCATAAGAACTACGTAAGTTCTTGTTGGTCTTGTTTGGCTTCACTTCATAAATAGAGTATACACTGATGTCATAAGTACATCTGAAGTTTGTGTCCTCTGCTATGCTTCTGCAGAGAGCTGCATGTCCCAGCAAATGGGGTAAGTTAAACAGCAAATGCACAGCCATTGATATTTGCTGGTATCACAATTTGAAGGTAACTAGATGACATACTGCTAACAGTATAAACTCAGGTTACAGTCAGCTGATTGGAAGGGCCAGTTACTTATGCCTGTTTTGCAGTTCTGTGAGTTAGTGTTAATTGTGACTGCCGATGTCTCAGAAGTAAACTACCAGTAACAGTCAACCAGAAATTATCTGTTTCCCCAAGGCCCATAAGCACCCTGTTGTCATTCTACAAAGAGAGATAAATCAGAGAAAGATGCCTGTATTTCATAGGGAGTTATTCAGTCTTTTATTAATGAAATACTTAATGGAATTTTTTCCATCATTCAACGTCTTTTCATACAAAACAAAAACAATGTCACATGGAGAATCTCTGTATTATTCAAAAGTACAAAATTCTGCAGAGCATTTTGTAAACATAAACAACAAACCTTGGCTGGCCTACACAATTGAAAATACATGTCTTCTCAGTTGCCAACAGCAGGAGTATGCCAGGAACTGAGTAAGAAATCACCCCCAGGAAGCCTGCCTTGGAAAATGGTCAGGTTGTATTAGGATGCATGGTGAGCCTGTGGGAGAAAGAGACTATCCATGTGCTATCCATGAGTTTGGCTGTCATTGCTGCACTTGCCTAAGCTCGTAGATTGTGACAGGGCCCTTGCAAGTTGCAGAGAAATAATAAAAAGGGAGATCTAGGGATCTAATCCATGTATCTTTTTTTTTTTTTTTTTTTTTTTTTCAAAATACAGTTCCTGCTTCCATGAGCAAACTGGGAACAAACACAAGCTGATAGCTTTCCTGCTTGAAAATTCCCATATCTTCTGCTATATTGAGACTTGTGTCCTGCTCCTGTAGCTGTGAATTGTTACCTATGCAGAAGATAATTCTGCTTTTTTTTTTTTTTTTCCTTGATAAACTACGGCTTGTTTTCCCTTAGTGACTCTTTTTTGTTAGATTTTGGTCTCTATTCAGTGACTGACATCATATGTGTATATGCTTGTATTATAACTGTTAGCAGCCATCTTGCAAATATCTTGAGTTAAAAACTTGTTCAGGTGTTTTTTACAAGACTTCTGAGGTGTTTTGTACAAGACTTCTGTCATGGAGCAATAACATATGGCCGTTGAATAAAACGCCCATGCAGAATGCTGGAAGGTGAAACTTGTACTGGAACTATGATATTGTATGTCAGTTACTGATAAACCTGTGTTAGAAATATCCCTTTGCAGGTACCTTTACCATGGGGAGTCATTCACAGTCCTATCCCTGGAAAACAGAAAAAAAACCCCAACCCAACCAAACAAACCCCACATTAAAAATATGTACATTATTTAATCTATATACTTATATACATATCTGTATATCTGTAACTTTACTCTTAATGAGGTAAGATCATGTAATTGCTGTTTCTTTCCCCTTCTGCTTTAGTTTCCCAGCATGACTTCAGTTGTCAATAGAGATAATTGGAATATTTTTGCTCATCTTGACCTAAGGAAGGATGACAGAAGTGCTGTTTCTGTTCTATAGATGAAGAGGAGAAAAGAGGTTAAGCGGACTTTCTCAAGGTCACACAATAACATCTGTAGCAGAGCTGTGATTTGAAAGTGAATGTCCTGAGCCATGGAATTTAGATTATTAAAAGATCGTGATATAGCAGATATATCTACAAGGAAGATCCCCAAATCAAATGCAGACTTTTTAGGCTGGGGTTTTTTTTCCCCTAAACCTAACAGCAAAACAAGGTTTTTGTTCAAATATTGGTGCAGCAAAGTAATAGCTCTTATCAATATACTTGGCAAAGCTTTACTGGGACTGTTCACCCAGTCTTATATTTGTTAGCATGAGAATGCTGCACAGAAGCAGCAATGTTCAGAAGATGTCTTTTGAAGTAGATTTTTGCTTCTTTGTTTCTTTCTTTAAACCAAATGGTTTATAAAGGAAAAGCCTTTCAGCACCTGATCTTGATTGGAAGGATCCCAGCCCTTTCACAATTTCTATCTTTAAAATACTCCTTTGCTGTACTACCTCCAGAAAAAGTTTTATTTATCACAACCTCAGCCTGCCATTCTGTGTAGTAATGACATACTTTTTCCTGTGTGCTCTTCTCTCTGCCTGCTCCTGTTTTGCTTTGTTCCTTTAAAGCAGTCAGCATATTTGAAAAAGAGCATCTTTTCCTCCTCCCCTATGCCTTAAGCTCTGTGCGGGAGGCTTTGGGGGGCTATTGAAATGCAAACAAGAACTACACAGTTACATCCCAAACTCTCCTTGCCTTTTCTCCACTGAGTTGTAGGCTTAAATCAACGCAAAAGCTGGAGAGGCTGCTAGTGCTCTGCAGAGACTATGAATGATCTGCATGACACTGTTTTGGGGTAGTTCTTTTCTGATACCTTAAATATCCTGATTTTCTGACAGTTTGGTCTGTCTTCTTTAACACTCAGCTCTTGCATTTTAACCTTGTCAAGGTTATACCCTGTCTCCTGTGGGTTGATTAGTTGGTAAACGGGAGCTAAGTTAGTTCTGGTGTGCAGAATTGTTCACAGCTTTCCTCTGCACCTTGCAGTTTCTGTGCTCATTGACAAATCTCAGCTCCAGAAATATTCTGCTCTTTCTGTTTCCTCTCTTTTTTCCTTTTCTTTTTTTGGCTGCTTAAGCTGCCTCTGAGCAATTTTCATCTAGGGCCATATTTCTGATGACTGCAAAGATTCTGCTGACTTCTGCTGCTTCCCTGACTCATTTTGTCCCTTGCAAACACCCAGTGCTGGGCTTTCTTAGAAAACTGCATTACAGTGGAAGACCTGGGCTTCAAAAGAAATAGATATGAATAACTCAGAATCCTGAAGGCTGTAACACTCAATGGAGCTTTCTGGACTCAGTAGCTTCCTGGCTTCATTCACAGAAGAAAAAGCAGAGATGAGTGTTATGTATAGGGGATTAACAGGTCCCTTGTTATTGATTTACCTGCAGAGGAAAGACTGGGAAAAGAAACAGCGTGTTCTGAGCTGGAAGAGTTTTCAGTCCTGAGGAAATATGGAGTAATGCAGCCTACCTCTGCAGTGCCAGGAGCATTAGTGGTTTATTTGGACTGGCCTAGTTGGTCTGTTTTGAGACAGTCACTGTATGTTCACTGTTACGCTTCCAAAACCATTGACTATCTAATGTCACAGCTGAAGGCCTGGTATGTCTCCAGCAGCACTTCAGATATGTCCTCTACTTGTTTTGAAGAATGCATTGGTATGACTAGGTGCAGAGAGTGATGCAGGTCTCTCATATTTCAGTGTGCTTCTATAGGCAGCCAGTCTTGCTGCTGTTTTTTCCTAGGGTGCACAAGGAGGGAGAGAAATATTGTCAGATTTTGCTGTTGCTTAGTGGAATAACAGGATACTGAATAATACTCAAAAAAGGATAGCCTAGTTCTGTTCTGTGCCTGTTCAGATATCCTGATGATCCCCTGCATTACCAGACTTTTATCTTCTGGTCGGGGAGGACCTTATCTAAAACCCTTTTGGCTGCAGGTCAGACAGGGATGTCAAGCTTCTGGGACAGGCAAGCCTCTTTCACCACAGTGTTCCCTTGCCTTGCTACACAAGTGATCAAAGTAGAAGTTTAAAAAATTACTCTGGAGTTATGCAGTTCTGCACAACCATGCCAGGCTTTAATGTTTTCTGCAATAGCACATGTTAAGTCAAGCCCCCTTAACTGTCATTGTTGTGCTGAGTTTTCTTGATTTCATCTGTGTTTTAGGACATTCCCTTAGGAGCACCTGAATGTTTGCCTTGCTCTTCCATCTTCCTTGGATGTTATGTAAAACTAGGCCTCTGCTCAGGGCTCCCTTTGACGGATGGTGGGTGACTTCAACACCTCTCCCCAGTCAAACTTCAGACAGAATAATATATAGAGGTTTAGCTCAGTCTTTCCACTGACATGTGCATAGGAGATCTCCCTACTCTGTAACAAGGTACTGAGATTTCAGTCTTGTACATGTGGTTGATGGGAGCAGTAGGAGAGGCGGCATGTTCTTTAAATGTTTGTAAGTTCTGTCTGTACGCAGATGAAGTTTGTGATGCTGGCTTTGTTGACAAACACAAAGTATTTCTGAAGATAAAAAAAAATAAAAAAAACAACAAGAACAAACCACTGTGGCTTTGAATGGATGCCTCAAAAAGAGTGAGAACAGGCTGAGTTATATATTTTCCCTATGAACATACCAGCTTTCATCTGCTCATGGGATTTCTGATTCAGACATTTCTTTCTGTTCAGGAATATCTGTCCTTATTGATCCTCTGGTGTTTTTCAGGTTCTAGGCAAACTTCAAGCATTTGCATCTTTTGGCAAGAAGTACTCCCAGCCCCATGAGATGTTGTATGAAGAGCCCCCTCCTCGTGCTTATTTTGATCCTGGGTCCTCCTTTTTTGTGTAATACTTCTTCCTGGAAGTTGTGGTGATCTGGTGGTCACTCTAGGAGAGCTCACTTTCTTATATAGCTTTCATGTGACCTGACGTATGTCATCTCTGAACATTCCCAGTCTGCTCTAGCCACTACATGCTTTAGATCATGGAGAGCTTTTGAACAGCTCAGCAGGTCAGAGACATTCATCCTACCTGTGTCATAGGTCAGGTGTCTTGTGATACACTCTCCAGCAAAACAGTGTGCAATTCTAAGTAAGGTAACATGTTTATTGCTTTCCACAGGTACTTTTCTAATGTTTCTGGGAATATTTTTTCCAGTGTGTTTTGAGCATTTTTCTAGGTTTGAGTGCTTTTTAAGTCTCTGTTGCTTTTGCCCTTTACCTGTAATGGAAGAAAATTTGTGTAAAGGAGAATTTTTTCAGGTTTTCAGTTTCCTTATTTTGATGGGAAAAAAGAGGCTGAAATGTTACATTTCACTTGCAGCCAAAGACTAATTTTAAATAAAATGCATTTTTTAACTTCACAAGGAATTTAAAAAATGCTAGTTGAGGAACTTCCATTATACAAATTGGACTTGCTGTCATGTAAGCATCTGTTTTCTCTTAAATATTCCTTGTCACACCTTATGTTAGTAATTAATCTCATTCATAGTGCCAAGACTAAAAAAGTCTCTGGAGTACAAGAGAAAAGTCAGCAATGTTGTACTGGTTTAAATTGTCTTAAAATTCAATGATATTAATCATCATTTTCATTTATGTTGATATAGAACAGTAAAATGTAAAATATCAAACCTAATTGTTATTTTCAATTAATTGAAATAGAAAATTACAAGTGAAAAAGAAATATTTTTCTGATTTTTTCTATGCTGTAAAGACTAAAACCTTTTGTCTCTAATCAAAACAGGAAATAGATTTGGAGTATGCTATTCTGATGTCCTGCACATCTGCACTTTTGTATAAGGTTGATTCCTTTGTCATAGAGAAAGGTAGAAGTTTAGACCAGTGTCTTAACTTTGATTAGAAAATTCCTCAAGTTATGTTGCATTACTCTCTCTCTTTTTTATGATTTACAAATTTGCAAACAGGTTAAAAGACACTAGCCTGCAGCTGGGCTAAGTTCACAGATGGATGTAGACTGCTAGCTTGACTTCCCGATGAGCTGAACAAAGAGGAACTACTGCAGAAATAAGTGCAACTTGTCAGATTAGTTCATTTCAAGAGTGATTTTATTATATGTGATTGAACACTGATGTCAATATCATATCATCTGTGCCAGGATTTGTCTGGCAGTCTGATAGCACAATACATCCAAGTTTCTTATTCCAGGATAGCTTTCCTTGCATGGTAGGCCATAGCACATTGTAAGGAAGATAATGCAGACCAAGACAAAAAAATGCCTCAGTGGGAATACAATGTTAATAATGGTTAATGCTTTTTGTGTAAAAATACTGAATATCAAAGTAGGACTGGAAATTGTTATTGGATGCCCAGCAGGTAAGAAAACCAGAATGAAAAGAGTTAGTTGTTCATAATGGCATTTGAATACCTCTAGAGGCCAGTCCTTTCTCTTCCGACAGGCAAGACTGGCTTGAAAAAGCTAATAAGCAGCTTGTATCCTCATGAGTACAAACTTTGCCATTCATGTAAGTATTTCTTTCTGAAGTAAATATTTAACAGTGTATTCAGAGCAAGCATAGCAACTGAATGGAGATGGATATCTGCTCAGCTCCTGTCACTTGCATGACTAGGTGCACTCACCAGACCAAGGGCTGGGGTGGAAGACTGCACTCTGCAAGATCCCACTGGTTGTGAAAGGATATGTGAATCTCCAGAACAAATTGGCTCCCAAAGCACCAAATTTCTGCTGGCTGGAAGGAAAAGGGAACATAAGGATTGTTAATGTACTGAAAGGGAAGTCTTTGTGTGAAAAAAAGTAAGCATTTTGCCCCAGCAAATGAGAATCCAGAATATGCTTGAAAATTCTTATTTATAGGGAGAAGTGGGGTGAAAATTACCAAAAAAGTCTCCTGTGAGGGAAAAGTGGCTGGTGGAACACAAGGGCTTAGATGCTTTGTGATGCAGAAGAGTGAGGGCTGTTTTTATGAGTCTTTACACTCCTCCGACTTTCCTCTACATAACAACATGTATTCTTTCAGCCTTAGACTTGGATTAATAAATAGATCTGTGTACAAGGTATATTTTAAAAACCCGCTTATTTTTGCTGCTTTTGTCTGCTTATAGCATTCTTTGTACAGGATAGAGACCAGGGATAGTAGCAGTCTCGGAAGTCAGGGTGATAGTTAAGGAAATAGTGTATTAGCCCAGAGGAACCCCAGGGCACCCTACACTTGTTTCCTATACCACATTTACCAATAGGGGCTCTGGGCACAATCTTTCCCCCACTGCCCCAATGAAGAACTAAGTGTATTTAAACCATCCATGACAGATGTGTACCTAGCTCATTCCTGAAGTCCTTTAATGATGGTGTGTCTGGGTCCTCCCCAAGAAAGTTGTTCTAGTCTAACTACAATTACTGCTTGAAAGCTTTTCCTAGTGTGTAGCATGAATCTTTTCTGTCATGATGTAAGTCTTGTTGCTCTCTTTTCAGGGAAGCAGTGTTGTTCTGTTCCTCTTTGCCAAGCTTTTAGTCAGTTTTGCTTGCTCCCTCTAGTGTCCTCTTTTGTTGTAGTTCTTGTTTTCCTGACCTGTCTGGAATGTTCTTGTTACTGCCCCATGGGTTTTAATGAAAAGTGCTCCATACCTTTTTGAAGGACTATGCTCCAAACAAGTACTGATGCCTTACTATTGTTGCTAAGGCTTGCTGATGCAGAATGGTATTCTACAACTCTTCTCACCCAGCAGATGCATTCCTGTACAGTATTTGTTTTTCCCCAGCAGTCCAACATTACTTCACAGCTCTCAGACTGCTCCAGACTCTGCAGAGTCTGGAATGACGCTGTGGCATTGTCCAGCCTGTTATTTCCATCTGAAGTTTGTTTTGGGCCCTAGTCCATGTCCAATGCAGGCTACCACAGACATCTGTCCTGGGAATAAGAGGACCAATAAACATTGTTACTCTTAGTAGCAGCTGCTAACATGGGCCCTGACAGTAATTTTTGTGCTCCTGAAGACCCTTCCTGTTCCCGCTAGCAAGCCAGCTGAAAGCCTTTGGGCTGCTCAGAGTGCCCTGGGGCTTTCTGACATCTGACCTAAAGCACTGGAAATGCCATTTCTGATCTCTGACTTACTTCTTCTCTTTGCCTGGTGTTTACTGCAGCTGAGCCCATAGTGACTACAGTGGTGAATGTGAATATTTTAAAAGACCCAGCCTGAAGATGTGTGTGACTATCTCAGAGTAGACAGTTGTTTAGATCTGTTTGGCATTGTTAACTGCTGTTTTATATGCCTAGAAGGGATGTCATGCCTCAGAGCAGCAGCCTGTAGAAATAGAAATAATTAATACTTCAACCTGTAGCATCCCAAGAATTGCCTGCAGGCTGTCCACAGAGCCCCAGGGCTCCGTGCTGCTCCCGTCAATATCTGGCTATGAGGATAACGTGTAAATTGCAACCAATTCAAGGTGCCAACACTGAAATCCAGTGCTTATATGAAGAAAGACAACAGCATAAAGGGCAGTGAGGAGAGGCCATTTAAAAAGATGAAAGTGCTCTTGAACTGCTTGACTTGCTTCTTTCTTTAGGAGTGAATTAGACTGAAGGACAGACCCATGAAAACTTCTTGCTGACGTACATCAGCAGAAAGTCTGACCCTGAACCTCTGCAGTTTAATAGCTTTTAAGCTGTTTATTTCCTCTGCCTTCTCTCTGGTATGGAGTAACCACAAGAAGTATGTGCAGGATGCAGGACCAGCTATCCCCTCAGGATGGCTCAGGTGCTGGGGACTGGCACATCCTGTGGCACAGGCAGGTCTCCTCATGGGGATGCATTGTCAGGACATTATCTGGGGCTCCTCTGTTGGCCTCCACCAGGTCCTGCTACTGCAGTAGTGTACCAAGGTCTTTCTTCTGCAAGGCCACTCTTTTGTTTTCCTGTGACCAAATGAGTCATGTCTGCCTACTCAGGGTCCTGTGGAAGTAGTACCATGCTCTCCTCCCTCTGCAGGATCAGCTCTCTTTATTCTGCTTATTCTGTGGACTCATATCCATTTCTGCCTCATCTGTTTAGATTTAGTAAGTCTTCGTACATGGACCATGAAGTATAAATTTCATCAACTATGGAGGACAAACTATGAGATGGCTTACCTAATGCGTTAACACTTTACCATCAGCTGGTTATTGTTTTATTACTGTTACTAAATTATTTTACTTGAATATTCTGATTTCAGACAGCTCCTGAATTTGTATTAGAAGAACTGTTTTCTAAAAGAAGGTAAGAACAGGATGCAGGGGTCTTTTGTGAGCCTTTGAGCTGACACAGGAATCCCATCTGAAATACTTGCTGTATTTATGGCCAGCTGTGTGAGCCTGGCCACATGCCAGACACAGTTCTGGACAAAACAACAAACTGATTATAACATAATATTTTTTGGCAAATATAAGAACTCTTTCTCATTCCATCCACAAAAAGGTGTTAGTCCTTGTCCCCTGAAGAAAAAGGGGAAATCATGCTGGTTTCATTTTCACTAGTCGGGCATTACTTTTACTTGAGGAAGTAGAGGTTGGAGAAATAAAAAGGAATCATTATCTGCATAAAGCTGGTGAGCTGGGGTTCCCACTGGCTGTGTTTCAATTACATCTCTTTCCTCCTTTTATATTGCTCCTTGTTTTTAGATTTGAAGAAAAGGAAATATAAAAGGAAAAGTTGGTAGTCCTGTAAGAAATTCATCACCCAGATCACAATGGATTGGAGGGGCTATTAAGCAATACATGGTGGAGAAAGCAATTAACCTGCTAAGGAGTCATTTGCTAATTGCAGCATTTTCCACTGACCACATATTCCAAGAGGTATCTCACTATGGAGTTCCCCTATAGGTGAGTGTGCTTCTTTCTGTATTGCAAATGCATTCAGGGAAGAGGTAGACCACATCCAGACTGTACATATTCCTCTTCCTGTCACTTAAGCATAACCTTAGTGTCTTGGAAGCACTTTCATTAACTGATCTTTTTTTTTTTTCTCAGAGTTTCCCCTGCTATCTCTGTGTTCCTCTTTCACAGGAAATTTAAATCAGGGGTCCAGTCTGTCATGCTGTTAGTTTAGGATCATTTTTAGCTACCCACTGTGTCCTGACATAAAAGTCATCTCACTGCTTTCCTCACAGTGTTCTTGAACAGGCAGTCACAAAGTTCTTATTTGGTTCCCCTTCCATGTGTTGGTTTGCACTAATGAAGGTGTATGTTGGTGTGCCAAATTGCTGGACCCTGACCCAAACCATATGTTTTCCTGTGATTACTGCTCTGCTGTCTGCCTGAAGCTGCCCTGTGTTCAGGCTGCCTGTGTTTCTCATTCTGAAGCTTCTCCTAATTGTATTTTGTGAGAAGCCTTTTGCATTCATGGTTCAGAGCAAAACTCCAAAATGCATTCAGGGTGGAGAATGAAAAGAAGGTGAGATACACATTCCCAGTCTTATTCAATCTGCTTTGATCTGAGCCAGCTCCAATCAGCCAAATGTGGTAGTTTTCCCTCTTTTTCATCCAGTGTAACTGACAGTAAGCACACTGAACAGCTGGTGTACAACTCATTAACATTGACTAGGCCAGGCTGTGACCTCTCACTGGGAGCATAAACAATACAACCAGGTCTCCAGGTAGGACAAAAAAGCAAAGTGACTGCTGGTCCTACTTTCCACATTATGTTTGAACTGGCTTTAGACAAAAGATTCAGAGAGAGCATATCAAGAAAGTGAGGATCTCAAGGGACCCTACTGCAACAGGTGTTAATTTTTCTTTCACCTTGGTGGTGTTCTTGTGAAAACAGTCCAGCTGCACAGTGAGTTTCCAATACAGTCAGATATGTAACCAGTCCTGCTAGACTAACACTGCATACCTAGAGTGTGCCCTCTGTGCAGATGAGCTGTTCTCTGTGCTTTCCCCCACCTCTTCTGGAGAGACATGAGGCCTTATTCCTGCTGCTGTTTTATGCATTTGATCATGTCCCTCCCAAAATGGATGTCATGCCAAGATGTGGAAGGTGAGAGTGAGAGGGGCAGGCTTTAAAGCCAGCTCACAGGGTGTTGTACATAACAGACTTTTTTTTTTAACCAAGAAACAAAAAACCCATAATCTGAAAGTTCCTAAGTGTAAGAGAATCACAGGGAAGGATCTCATGAAGGAGTTGCTGTCCTTCCTCACTGTGTGCTGTCAGGTGTTTCTCACCTTAGAAGGGGGTCACTATGCAGTGGGAGGGAAAGACAGACTTGTTCTTCCCTTCTGCAACACAGGAGCTCTCCAAGAAACTCAAACCTTGACCCCTGTATCAATTGTCAATGGGCTGTCAGATTTAAAATGTAAGAAGTCCAAAGGGCCAGTTCAGCTATGATAGCACTCCAGGAGGGCTCCTTCCCTGACTGGTGAGGCCCAGCACAGCTACTATTTTTAAAGGCCACAAACAAGCAGGAAACAACACAGTGGATGGAAATCAAATCCTGCCCAGTAAAGAAGGGGTTGAGCATAAAGGTGTAACTAGTGGTGTAGTAAGAAGTGCATATGTAAAACTGTTTGGCTATGGGGAATCAACTGTTGAGTTGTGTGGAAGTGGGGAGAATGAACTACACAGAAACAAAGGAATGAGCTTGAATTCCAGCATTAGTTGGATCCAGAGTCCTTTCTGTCTCCCACCTACCCAGCCAAGATCATCCTTTATTACTAAATGTAAAACAAAATGTCATTGCATAAAAAGCTCAAAGGCAGTATCCTATGACTCTTTTTGTTCTAAAATTGGTATTTATTAGCTAGAGCACTGAAGCAGCTCTGCTGTTACTACATACTCTTCAGGCACAAATACTTTTTTTTTTCTTTTGAGAGAAAAGAATTGCAGTTGCTGTACTGGAGATGGTTGATGTTGAAGGAAGAGTATCTCCATGGAAGAGAAGGATTACATGGTATTACCAGGATAAGGTCAATGGTTTTGGTGCTTTTATTTTTAACTTGTTTGTGTGTCCTTATCTGTGAGGGGCTTGCTCAATATCTGTTATATTGTTACATTTCTTACATGGAACTTAGGAACACTTAATTCTCCATGGTCTCAGTAATTCCCTCCTACTGCCACCTGAGATCTGAAGGCCAGAAATGGTGGGCTGTGATGATCTAAGTCTGCTCTTTTGCATAGCACAAGCTGAGAGCCCCACTCAGCCTTCCCTGTTTATGGGACCAAATACTGCTGTTCAGTTTTGATAGCCAGTATATCAAGACCTGAAAGATTTACATGTTGGTGAAGACACTGCATTACCAAAAAATTCATCCTAAAGAGTTACCTCCCCACAAAGTAGCAAGCAGACTCCTTACTTCTGGTTTTGCTGTGGCCAGTTCCAGCTTCTGAGTCTTGCTCTTGATTTGCCAGATGTGAAAGAAGCCATTTGCATCAGCGTTGCTGTCAGATTCAGTGACCCTGTACTCTTGGAGTCTTTTCCTCCTTTCTCACCTTTCTCTCCTTTCACACTGCTTTCAAGCAACATTAAAAGAAGGATTGAGGGAACATAGAATACAAAGTGGTGCGGAGCAAGGATGAATAGCACTACCCCTCAAAGCTAGGAGCCTGTGAAAGGATCTCAGGCACAAAGAGGTGATGAAACAGCTGTAAAAAGTTCTACTATCTGCTGTGTGTAAAATAAAATCCCAATTATCAGTCCTGCTGAGTTCATGCAAAGTTGGATTAGGTCTCATTTTGAAGCTGGTTTCTAGTATGTTTATGGCAATAAAAAGGAAGAATTTGTTGTTTAAAGAGATAAAATATTGTATAAACGGTTCCATAATGAAAAAAAAAAAAAAAAAAAAAAGATTAAAGGGGTTGTACTAGATCTTTCTTTTTTCCTTTTTTAACATCTAGGTCATATGCAAAGAGGGCTTTATCAAGCAAGCTCTTTCTCATGTGGGACAACTTTTTGGTGTCTGGAGTACTGGGAAAGGTGAAGAGATCAAAGTTCAGATTGATAAATATAAACTAGGTTGTTAGGGCTCTTCACATGGCTCTTATGTATGCATGCTGCAGCTAGTGAAGTCTTCTCCCATGTGGAAGGCAAATCACATCTCCTTTCCTGTGCTGTTGTACAGAGTGAATCTGCTATATTGGAAAGAAGTCCTGATTTCTTGCCACCTTCCCCTGCCTCAGAGATTTTAGGCCCAGAAAACACAAACTTCCTCAGAGTTTCCTTGAAGAACAGCTATTTACCACAGTCCCTTGCCAGGGCTGTGCAGTAAAGTGCAGTGTCTGTTGTTCTCCATTTCTTTCTGGTAACTTCTAATGCCAAACAGTTTAGGGAAAAAAGGCATATGCACATTTGTTGATTTTTTTAAATCACTGTCCTGGTTTCAGCTGGGATAGAGTTATTTTTCTTCCTAGTAGCTGGCATAGTGCTGTGTTTTGGATTTAGTAGGAGAAGAATGTTGATAACACACTGATGTTTTAGTTGTTGCTAAGTACTGCTTATGCTAGTCAAGGACTTTTCAGCTTCCCATGCTCTGCCAGGTGCACAAGAAAGTGGGAGGGGGCACAGCCAGAAGAGTTGATCCAAACTGACCAACGGGCTATTCCATACCACGTGACGTCATGCTCAGTATATAAACTGGGGGGAGTTGGCCAGGGAGCAGCGATCGCTGCTTGGAACCTGTCTGGGTATTGGTCAGTGGGTGGTGAGCAATTGCATTGTGCATCACTTGCTTTGTATATTATTAGTAGTAGTATCATTATTATATTGTTATTATTATCATTACTATTTTACTTTATTTCAATTATTAAACTGTTCTTACCTCAACTGAGGAGTGTTTCTCACTCTTACTCCTCTGATTCTCTTCCCCCATCCCATCGGGGTAGGGGGAGTGTGCAAGCGGCTGTGTGGTGCATAGTTGCCGGCTGGGGCTAAACCACGACAATCACCTACCCTTTTGCTAAACTGTGGCAATTCATGTTGCATGTTCTTTCAGTGGCTGTTTGGAACAGTGATGGAGAATTGAGCTTGGTATTACAGATACTTTGACTGTGGAGAACATCCTTCACTGCTTCAGGAGGTCTTTCAGTGTACTTCAGAGAAGGGCAATTTAGACAGAATGCAATGCTGAAATAAAACCAGCTCTTCCACCATGCACTACCACAAAGAATAGATAACACTTCATGCCTTTTCTGCATCATTTCAACGCCAAATGGTAAAGATATACTGCCTATGGACTGCCAGCTCTCTGCAGCAGCTAGACAAACAGGTATCTTCTTCCCATCTCAGAGGACTAGATTTGCTCTGCTTCATCTTCAGCACCAACAGCACACCTGTGCCTGGGCTACAAATTATGTCAATCAGTTGTTGCCTGTGTTTCATGCTATGCTGGGTTTGCTTTAGGATATCTGCATGGCACAATGCAACCCAGAAGTGAAGAAGGTACAGTGAGTGCACACTGTACAATTGAACATGCAGTCATTCATACTTCTGAAAAAGACCACACAGAACCTTTTGAAGGAGCTGACTGGCCTGATGTGGAAAGATAGGTCAATAGTGGGAGGAGTATATTCTCCCATATGTGTGGGAAGAGTGAAGAGGAAATTGGGATGAGTCTATGCACCTTTCCCAGATTTTCTAAGAATTATTTAAGGCAATACTTAACTTTTTAAAAAAGTACAAAACTCAGTTTTACTTCTGGTAACTTTTATAGTGCAAATAGTACTCTGTAGAAACACAGAGAAATGTTCCTATCTTAAACCTCAATAATGCTAGTGAACAGCAGCCTAGTCCCACTCTTCTTTTACCATCATGTCTCATCCATGTAATAGGTGTGCGGTACAGTACATTGGTTCCATGAGTGATACAGCTGCTGTCTACATCTTTCCTAGATCACTTTAGCTTGCATCAAGAGTGGAAGGGGGTTATATTGAATAAAATCTGCTGTACTTCTGCAAAGCACCTTTTTGTACTTTAACAAATCCACTTTAAATCTGCAGTCCTCATTAATTTGGAGGAAATCTCCTTGATGACTGCAAGTGGAGCAAGCCCTCAGACAGCTTGCTGGCAAAATGAAACAGTATTTTGGTGCTGCAGAGGTACTTTGAGTGAAAAGCCACAAAGCTGAAGTATTGTCATTAACTGCAGTTCCTTGACAGCACTGCAGCCTAGAAGGGACTGCAGAAGGGGCAAGCAGAGAAGGCCCAGCTCTGTGCTGTTGCTGGATGTGTGGGTTGCCACACTCCCTGTCCACGTTACAGGGCAAATTGTAACAAAAAATTGTTACAAATTAGAACAGAAATTGTTACAGTTGTAACAATTGTGCCCAGTGCCTCTGATCCTGTCACTCAGCACCACTGGAAAAAGCATGGCTGTATCATCTTTGCAGCCTCCCTTCAGGTCTTTATGTATGTTGATGAGATTGCCCCCTGAGGTTTCTCTTCTCCAGGCTGAACAGTCCCAGCTCTCTCAGCCTTTCCTCACATGAGAGATGCTCCAGACCCTTAATCATCTTAGTGGCCCTTTGCTGGACTCCCTCCAGCGTGTTGGTATCTCCCTTGTAACTGGGCAGCCCAGAACTGACCCAGAATTCCAGGTATGGCCTCACTAGTGCTGAGGAGAGAGGAAGGATCCCCTCCCTCGACCAGCTGACAACACTGTTCCCAGTGCAGCCCAGGACACCGTTAGCCTTCTTTGTGTCAAGGGCACATTGCTGGCTGATGTTCAACAGGACCATGTCCATCAGGATCCCCAGGTCCTTTTCCACCAAGCAGCTTCCCAGCCTATACTGGTGCCTGGGGTTGTTCATCCCCAGGTGTAGGACTTTGCACTTCCCCCTGTTGAACTTTGTAAAGTTGCTGTCAGACCATTTCTCCAGCCTGGTGACATCTATCTGGATGCCAATACAACCCTTTGACACACCAGCCACTCCTCAGTTTTGTACCATGAGCAAACTTGTTGAGGTTACACTCTGCCCCATCATCCAGATCACTAATGAAGATATTTACTAGGATTAGACACCATTGTACCTGGGGTACACCAGGGGAACGTGTTGAAAATGATGTTAATGCAACCTCTGAAACCTCCTGACACAGTTCAAATCAGAAAACTGATAGTATCCCCTGAGGACTGAGAAGGTAATATTTGGAATTATTCTGGTAATAACAGTTCAGACAAGGATGACCCCATATATTCTCCTGAACCTCCTCAGTTTATGGCCAGACCCATTATAAAAACTGAACTGCAAACAGGTCCACAGGGATGACGAGGTCCAAGTATTTGCAAAGCAATCCCATTTGACCTGATTCAGATGGCGAATTTGCAAGAACGTTACAGCTGTAAGCCAGGAGAAACTGAAACTGACTATCTGTGGAGAGTGTGTCTTACTGAGGGAGATAGATAGAATTTTATTGAACACTGATGAGCCTAATGGCCACTGGGGCCCTGGTGTCTTTTTTAATGCTGGTCCTGACCTCCCAAATGACCCCTATTCAATAACAAGTAGGGTGGCATACTGGGCTGGTGGAATAGATGTATTGGAGAGAGGAGAGCCTTTGTTAATACCGATTAGATCTTTGGATGAGCTCTCCACAACTATTACAAAAGCTGCCATTCAGGCCATGCATAAGCATAGTTCCCTTGACGTCCCCATCTTGGCAGCTGTAGACCATGCTATGCTAAAGCCATTAATAAAAGTAGCCCCTGCCATGATTGAAACTTATTGCAAAACGAGATGAGATCAAGAAGGACACAGATTTTAAGGCTTTGTTAGCCATAAAGGATGTTGTCAGTGATGAAAATGACCAGGAAGTATCCCTATGTCAAAGAAACCTCCCCACTTGGGCAGGATTAATACTCAACATCATAAATCTTGGACAAGAAATGTGATAGGATGATGTGTCCAGTGGAACAAAAAATCTAGGTGGAAATGTTAGACAGGTTAAGTAAACAACTCAGAGTGACTCTCGAGAACCTGGACCCATTAATCAACAATCAAGGGCCTGGGAAGAGAGAAATGAGTTATGGAAACAAGCCCTGGCAATGAGTATTCACAGAGTTGTTATTCATAGACAACCAGCTAGAGTTATTCTAAGCTTGGTAGAAGCTTCTTGAAAGCGAGATGTAGCATTATCACCTGCTACTGCCTCCCCGCTGCCTCCAACCAGCTTCTGCAGGACCTCCTAATCCTTTTCCCCCTCTTGGAAGGGAGTTAAAGGAATCGCAGAAAGAGGAACCAAGAAAACAGGTAAACCCTGGATGGCTATTGCGCCTACCTGTCCTGAAAACTGATAGTCATCAATGGATAAGCAAGGATGGCCCTTATACTATGCTTCCTGTAGGTGTTCACCAAAAACCAACTAAATTCCTAATAAATACAGGAGCACAAATGTCTGTACTTACCCAAACTGATGTAATCACCTTAGGATTATGACCAGGCTGACCTAAAGTTAAATTAACTAATTTATTCTGTATCATTAAAAGGTGTAACCCATCTGGCCTTCCCCTCTGGGACTCTTCCTTTCTTTCTTTTACAGGAAAAAATGAACCACAATAACGACACCACGGGAGCAACTATTAATACTAGACGTTGGCATCTTCACATCATAGTGTATACTCCTATGACCCCTCTTTGCATTAATCTGCTGGGATAAATATCGATGGCAACAACAGCAATGGTTGTATGCCCCTACCCCAACTTCTCTTTTCCTGTTAATCAGAGTAGGTATAATCACTACCACTCAAACACAAACCCATGGAATCATGCATTAGTAAGATATACTGGAAATATGGAACATCGAGGAAAAGGGCAGGCTCAAACTTTTCTACTTTGGTTGTGCACAGAAATGAGATATGCTTAATAAATGAACAGAGGTGGGACAGGAAAAATTGTGTTAAGTAATACTCTAAGGCTGAAGATATCTGTCTGGACACAGAACAAAATATTTGCCACTTTGAAATACATCCCAATGAGGTTCCTAAAACTATAGTTATATATATATTGGAAAGGGATGTGTATGTATGAGAACATTGTGTAAATACTTGTTAATAGATGATTTTGTTCACAATGTAACCAACCACTCTAATCTATATGTGTGTAACTTCTCTATGATCATTGGTTATGATTTCAATTTTTCTGTACCTATAACTACCCACAAAAGTTTGTCTGTTGATTACATGCTATATCACGAGCTGCAACCAACACCTATTGGAATGAATCTAACTTTAGTAAAGCAACTCCTCCATTATCCTGATTTAATAAACCTCCTCCAACAGGCACAGAAAATGAGGAAAAAATCTCTTCTTACAGTCCATCATGATGGAGAGGAAATACGTCGAGTACTAGAAAGAGTTAAAAGGGATGGAGAACATCAATGGTGGGAAGTCCTGTTTGGATGGTGTCCCACGGCAACTGGAGCACTGAACCTGATGCTGCACCCCATGGTAATTTCACTGACTCTTGATATATTATTTTTATTGTTAAACATTGTTTTATACATCAGAGTTTGTTGAATGGCTAAACAAGTTATACTATCGCAAAGCTGCATATATAATATTGTCTAAACACAATTAATGAAGCTTTAATACTTATGGGGTTTGATGAAACATGGAAAAAATTCCCTCAAATTATAATTGGAATGTGGCATTGTCTATTTATAGGCACAAAGGTTGACTTTGGTCACAGGGTAGAATGTAGTGGTGCTGCCCCCGGGGCACTCTGAGGTCCCAGGATAAGTCCTATTGTGCTGTTATCTTGGTCACAAGTGCAATGACTCCACATCAGGCAGTCTCTGTCCACACATGGGCCATCTACTGCCTGAATTGTACACCAGAATGACTCAGCACGAATTGTGGCCAGAATGGTAAATACTGACCAAAGTCAATCATCTCAAGATCCTATAAATAGTGATCCAAAAGGGAGACCTTTTGAGCTCTCCGGGACTGCAGTGGGCTGTGTGACCCAGTATCAACCCCTGAGCTGGGACGCCTCTCAGGACAGGGTAGATTTCATGAGGATTGAAGGATAGTCCATCGACGATTTCGTGAGGACTCAAAGGCCTGATTTCGTGAGGTTCACCAACTGTCTGTTGATGAATGCCAGCACATAAAAGTGAGTAATTCATGAAACTCACAAAAAGGGAAATTTTAATCACAGGTTAACCTCTGTGTGTGTATGTGTGCGATTTGATTCAGAACTGCTTGTCTGTCTGTGTGTGCATGTGTGATTTGATTTAGAGCTGTTTGTTGGTCTGTCTGTGAGTGATTTGATTTAAACCCCATCTGTGTGTGCAACCCTGCTGTACATTTTGGGTGATCCTTACCATTCTCAAATCTTTAAGTCACTCCTTTGATTGTAACAAATTCCATTGAATTGTGCTTTTAAATTGGCTGATGCTTAAGTGTGATTAAGAATTATACAACCTAATTTTGTGATCTATCTCGAAAATATTAATAAATCTTAAATTGCTGCTAAACCAAATCCATGTAAAAAATCATTTTCACAACAAGAGAGAAGCTGCAAGGAGGAGGAAAGCTAGGAAGATCTTGGCAGGTTATAAGCAAGAAGCTATGATGAATACAGTGCAGATCAGACACAGGAGTGGCACAGGCTTCAGAAATAAGCTTGGGTGCTGTCCAGCCACCCTTTATGCAGTCCTGTTCCTTCCGAGGTGAGGGATTTGGCTCATACAAAATTCTTTGCTGCCCCCTTAGTGTGCTGAAGAATCAAGAACGCAAAGGTTGTCTCCTCAAAATAACATTCCAGGGAATAAATGTGGCTGCACAGAATATAGTTGCTTTGCCTGCATCTTTGATGAAATCTTAGTCTTTCAGGAAATTTTCCCATGGAAGGGGAGAAGTTTTCTAATTGAAGAAACTTATGCAAGTATATTTTGTATCTGAAGTACTGCCACTATATTTGAACACTCTTCTCCCTCCCTCCCTCCCTCCCCCCTTCCCCTGTTTATAATTTCCTGAGATTGTACTGCAGCTTTTCATGAGACCTGTTGATTGGTTTCATTATAACAGGGCCGTATAGAGTACAGCCATAGGGATAACTGGATGCCCTGGTTTATGGTCCCTGTTCAAATCAATAAGTATTCTGTTAATATGCAGAATATGGTTGCATATGTGGTTGCCTATAGTAATAAGATTTATAATCAGATCAAATAATCTTTTGCAGTTGTGATATATTCTCAGGAGAGTATTTAAATATAGATTCCCTGAAGAGTTGCTGGGATAATGTTGTAAACAAAAAGGGCTCATTCTAATAATTTCAGTCTTCCTTCATTGCCTACATAAATCTTGATTTTTCCCCAACTACTTCAAGAGAACATTTTGTCTAAGTAAAATATCAAGTTTATTTTGTAGCTTTATTCAAGGTTGAAATTTTGAAAATATTACTATTAATATGTATGTTATAAAATTGTGTGTTGATATTACTTTGTGTTGCCTGGCCATTTTCATCTTGTGCTTGAGCTCAGGCACCTCTCAGAAGGTCAAAAAGTTGATCTTGTAATCAGAACAGCTCTGGGAAGAATGGGTAAGAAGCTGTCAGACAATGAGAGCAGTAGGATTTTTGGTGACTCCATGGAGAACCTGTGAAAACTAGTGTAATCTTCTTGCATCTTTATGCTATTTCACTAGATTGCCCTAGGAGGCAGCAATATTTGCAGCAACAGTTCTGGTGGGTGTGATCTAGTTATTGTAAGTGTATGTCAGTGGGGAGAGGAAAAAAATGAGCATGCACCCAGGTTCCCTACCAGACTACAATGGAATGGTCCTGGTTACCCCTTCTCCCCTCAATGAATTTCTTGGTGACTTGGGGTACATCTTTTGCTGGTGTCAGACAGCCAGAAAATTCTGGATCTTTACATAATACCTTGCGGTTGAGGGAGTCATATCATGGATGTGGTGTATATTGATATTAGAAGTCTGATAGCACTTAAGAGTGCAGTCCAGAGTGAGGCATTAATAGATATCAAAAAGCTGTGTTACAGTGAAAGAATTATGAGAATTTAACCCCTCTCCCTCCCTTCATGCTCTTATCTGTACTGAACCCTCCAGGATCACTGTAAGTCTTCCCCACTTATCCTCTTAAAAAACCCTGGGAAAAAAAATGCTGTGTACTTTCATAGATATAAGAGACATAAAATGGGCTGTACAAATATCACGTTTGGCTATAAAGCCTGCATAACTTCTGGGAACACTGACTCGGCGGGGGGGGGGGTGGGGGTGGGGTTGGCACACAGGGGAAGAGGAAGAGAAAGAAAAACAAATTAGATCTTTAAAATAAGCAATTTCCACATGAGGTACAAACTTTATTTTTTACAGGGAATTTATGTGTTAATTCATGGCTTGATTAAATTCTTCCTAGGGCCTGGCTCAGCCAAGCTTAATTTCCTTAATTCTAAATGCTTAAGCATTCTTGCTGAAGGCAACTGGATTTAATTATTTCATTAAAGATAAACTCTGTTTAATGATTTGCTAAGCTGGGATAGAAAGTGCAGAATCAGACAGAACAGGGCTGTCAAAGAGACAGGTATTCTACCTTCATGTCTCACTGAAGGACTAACTCTACCTTAAACATGCCTGACTGTCCAACTGGTCTTTAAAAGCTTCCAAGGATAAAGATCACAATACTCTCTGCAGCACACTTTGCCTGTCTTTCCTTCATGTCTAACACACAGCTTCCTTCCATTTATTTAATTCCACTGCTTCCTGTCCTATCCATTTTGTATGCAAGAAAGGTTATTCTCTGCCTTTTTACAGCAGCTTTTTACATGTCTGAAACTGTTACTATAGCTCCCTTCAAGTCTTTCTTGGGAATTGCAGTTATGTGAAACTCCGCTCATTCTTTCTGCTTGCCTGAAGTGGCACATCTATTTCTCAGAAGGTCAGGTCCCCATACTGGACATAGTACTTCAGCTGAAACCTTATTTGGTGATGATGTGTTACATTCTGTAGACCATTCCTCCAGTCAGGCGTCTCAGGAAATCTTTTGCTTTTTTGTGTTTACTCTTCAGTCAGTATTTGATCTATGGATGAGATGAACCATTCATCATAATGTGGTGTCAACCAGCAATTTGGACATTACCACTGACACAACAGTAAACCACTGAGTTCCCTGTAGACCGGTGCTTCTTTTTTAAAATTGAGATAAATAGCCAGTAAAACCAAAATTTGTGATAATGCTACTCACTATATAATACATCAGAAAAATCCTGTCTGGAGTACTCCCATCCACTTCCCAAGACAAAGAAAAAACATTTCTAATGTCTTTCTGGAACTTTTTTTTTGGTGAGACACAATCTGTAGGCAATTACGGACATAATTTGTTGAGACAAGTTTTGCTGAAAAAGTTTGTGGAACATAAATTCTTTGAAGTTGTAATGAATTCAGAAAGGAGAATTTCCACTGCAATCAATTCTTCATGAGCATGTTTGTATCTAGACAGCATCTCAGCATTAACCCTTCAAACTTCTCCTTACTCCTTAACATGTGTCCAAGAAGTAGAAAGAAGGTGAAGCAGCAAGTGCTGGGAGAACTCTTCCCCCAAACTTTCAGCCCTAACAAAAACAGAAAAGGAAAGTCCCTGGACATTCTATCTGAATGCAAAAAAGACTTTCTTTACCGTGAGAGTGGTCAAACACTGGCAGAGGTTGCCCTGAGAGGTTGTGGAGTCTCCGTCTCTGGAGATACTCAAAACCCAACTGGATGCGGTCCTGGGCAACCGGCTCTAGCTGACCCTGCTTCAGCAGGCAGGTTGGACTAGACATGCCTTTCAATCTCAACCATTCTGTGGTTCTGTGAAGTGAGTGATCTCTTTATTCTGCAGATTAACTGCCTGACACCTTTTGGTGCTATCAGTTTTAGGTGGTTCTGGCTTTCCTGTGAGATAAGCCTGAATTTTATTTTGGTTTTGCCTTGTAAGCTGAGACAAAAAGGCACTCTTCTGATCAAAGCCACGAACTTCTACTGTTCATAGTGCAATGAACAAGCTGTTACACTGAAAATGTTGTTTATGGTCAAGGAGGAAGCACATCTTATTTATTAGTAAAGCCAGGAATCTATTGTTAGTATAACTGAAATATTAAGAGACTATTCAGTATTAATCCAGCTCTAATTAGCAATAGCAATAGCAGTGCAGCTAGAGTACTTCTGTGAAGTTGCAACACACACACACTCCTTCATTTCACCCGTTTCCTTGGTGCTGCGCTCACCCTTCCGCTGCCCCCCTGTGTTGCAGTGGTTTCACACTGGTGGTGGTAGTGGGGATGTTATTACGAGGTGTCAGCATCTGGAGTCCTTTGTCAGGAAGAATATGATGTTTGTGTTGATGATTTCTTTGTTCGCTCTCTATGATCCACTTGGGATCATTTTTATATGTTTGCTGAGGTACTTTTTCTGCATGGGCCTGCAGCTCCATGTTACATCCCAATTTGCTATAATACCTGATGCCGTCTCAGTATGTTCTCTCTTTGTTTGGCTTGTTACCCCTAAAGACAGTTTTGTCCAGCTCCAGGTCTGCGCTTCACCTGACCATGGGCAAGTTGTTTGCAGCTGTACTGCTCTATGCCACATCCTGTGTCTCCACTTCTCAAGGCCTCTGCTGTCCTACAAGGTCTGTATTTCTCAACACCTTGTCATCATGTTCCTATTGTATATATCTCATTCTACATAGAGTAACTGCTTGTCATTGCTGTCTATGTAAAACTATGGTTGTACCACACAAAGAGAAGCAAAAGTGAAACAAATCAGGCGTAGACACCTGGTCAGTTGAAGGAATTGCTGTCACAGCTAAGAGAAGCAAATCAAAGCTACAGGCAGGTCAAGCAAAGTTCAGAGAGGGAAAATCTGACAAACCTCAGTCCACAGGTCTTGCAAATTCTGTACAAAGCTTATGGTCTGTTAATGTAATCATCCATGTAATTCATGTGTTTAGTTGGTGCAAAACCATTACTGTCAGCCCTAGGGCCTTACCCGTTTACCTGTTATTGAATGCTCCTGTTTTCTCCATCATTATTTTTGGCAGGTTTCTGCCTATTGACTGGGTGTGCTTGTTTTCCCATTTGCCTCCAGCTTGTTAGTCCATTCTGCTTCTGATACAGCACTGTCTATTGCTCCTGCAAACAATCTCTCTGCTGTTGTTTTCTGGCTTTTTGTGCTGTTCTGTTTGTGAGTGCCCAAAGACACTTGTAGGGAGATGAGATTCTGCCAGTTCCTGCATCTTGTGCCAGCATAGTCTCAGTCTGCAGTGTCTACTGCAGTGAACAAAACCCACATACTGTTTCCAGTCTTATGACCTCTGGATACCTTTCTGTCTCAAATCTTTTCAGTATTTGAGCTCATGTTCAAAGTTCAAAGGCAAAGCCTTGTGCTCCTCACCTTAGACCTATTGCTGATATGCAAGACTTCCTCAGAATATAAAATTATCATTATTTTACCAAAAGTTAATTTGGGATCTTCCATGATGTCTCCCTCTGCTGCCAACACCCTTCATCCCCCCTATCCTAGCTCTCTGTTATTCTGCAATACCTTGTTGTGGTTTTAGCCCTATAATTTTAAAGACTGGTTCTTTAGTCTTCTGTCATTTGCAAATGTTTTTTCTTACCTGGCCTCTTCTTGTATTACTTTAATAAAACAATTGATTTCTGAATGTCCAGTACCACTCCAGCACATTTCTCCTGCCCCATTCTACCAGAAGGGCTATTCTTTAATTCATTTCACTCCTGACAGCTTGCATTTTCCAATGATCAGTCAGTACTAACTAGTCCAGCAGAGATCTGGCCCTGCTACCTTCTTTACATCTTCCTGAGTGGAGAGGTGTAGCCAGAGCCTCTTCAGAACACAGTAGTGGGTTCTAAGCCATTTCTGGGAGGGTCCTTTAGAAATACATTCTCCCAACCATTCTAGGTCAGAAACCAAAGGAGACAGGCAGATTTTGTCTGGCTTTTCTTCTGTTTCTATATTATTCAATTTGATACAGACATATTTTTATCCAATTTCTTAACACACACACACACACACACACACAAAAGCCTAATGTAACTGCTATTTCTACCCAGCTATTTTTCAACTTTTCTTCTGTTCCTTCTCACTCCTAATTTTAAATATTTGCCAAATGAAGTTGAAATTCATTGAGACATGGAGTTCTCTGAGAGGAAACAAATCCAAATACAATGCCCTTGGCTCAGGGTAAGGCATGTGGAGCTCAGTTATCCTTGGAGGCAGCAGCCAGCTGGCTAGTAATCCTGTTTGCATAGAGCAGCACTAGCCAGTGCTCCAATAGCTCTGGGTCAGCTATAGCACACAAGGCCTCTAGCCCACTCAAGAGAGAGAAAGGAGCAATGGAAGGGAGGTGAGGGATGGTGGAGGATGGGAAAGGTAGGAGTGTATGAGGAGAGATTAGGGGAGATGGCACAGAAAGCTCTAGACTATTTGACTTCATTTGTTCTGTGGCTCTTAAAACTACCTGTCTAAACTGAGGTGCAGTGAGACTACAGCATGCTGCACAGCTGCAGTTATGGTAGTGGACAAGGGGGGCATGTTCTGGCAGTGTTCTTAAAACTTTTTTTTTCTTCTTAAAACCTTTTTTTACTCATCTGTAGAATGGCATTGACAATGGTTGCCTTGGACAGGGTTTTGAATAGAAGCTGTGGTGTTAGACTGCAATGTCTGTGATATATGTTACAATTTCTGTAGGGAACACTGTGCTGCTTTCCCTGAAGCTCTTCTGCGATTGAGAGACAGTAATTGTTAGCCTTGAGCCTGATTCTTGAACAGCTCTGAACCACAGCAAACAGTGTTTGCAAGAGGAGATCACACATGTTGGGGAACTACTTCTGCCAAAATATGCTTGCAACCTTTTAAGGTACAGATCTAAGTTAGGACAAAGAAATGTTTCTGACCCAAAGGGCCCCTCAGACAGCATTCAGAATTCATTAAATTCTGAGTGTGGGGACATGCACTTCATCCATATTTGAAAGGGAATCATAAGAATACAGTGCCATTCAGCAGCCTGCTTCATACCATCATCACTGGGAAAGGGAATTTTCTAAGTATGGAAGAATACAGAGTTAGAAACACGTTAAGCAATGGTGCGAGGTATATTGTTGTATTCCTTTTCATTTGCCTTGCCAAATTTCCTGGGTAAATAATAGAATGACTTGGACAGTACCCCACTAGATGATGTACAGATAACATGCAGTTTGTTTAGCTCAAGCAATGTAAATATAGCTCTCAACAGATATTTTAGTGGCTAGCACTCTCTGCACCTACTTCTCAATCAAATGCCAGCTACAGCAAATTTTCTTAATGATAATTTATGAATTAACTGTAAAAATGCCAGCAAGCACTGCAAAATGTCACTTGTTTCTTGCTAAATGGGACATTGCTAAATTGGACTAATTAATGCAAGTGTTTTCCATTTGTGCCTTGTAGAGTCTTTCATTGGGTTGCCACCCAGGCATTACTGGGTGAAACAAACCAGAAAAATCTCCTAATTGTCCTGTGTACTGGGAACATTCAGGACCCAGGATCATCCTCATCCTATGCCTTGTTCAGGGCTAACCTTGGTCCACAAGGGAGTCAGGACAGGCCATAAATGGGGTTCACTCCCAGAACAACACAGGTTGCCTGACCTTGGGTGTGGATTTTCACAGCGTGGATGGACTGGGCACTTTAGTTGTGCTCTGGGTTGGGAACAGGGGGGAAACGGAGAGTGCCTTTCATCTACTTCTATCCCTTGGCAAGCCCAGTTGAAGATAGATCAATGGATCCCCACACTTGCCTCTACCTGGCATTTGGGATTATGTATTCAATAAAAATTCCAGAAAAATAAATTCTTGCTGCTTTGAAAGACCCTGTCTTGCCAGATATGTCTGAGCCAGCTGCCTTTGGAGGTTAAAGGCACTTGGTGCCCTCACTCTACACTCTGTGTAGCTGACGAGAAGTTTCAGCTCTAATATGGACTTGCGCAAATTATGTTTCTTATTGCTTGGGTAAAAAGGTTAGGTTTGTCTCTGAGGAATGATTTTTAAAGGTTACTTTAATGTCAAATTAATGATTTTGATTTCCTAGTAATACAATTTTCAGTATTCGGTAGATTCTTTTAGTTAAAATAACTATTGGATGACATTTTAAAAGCAATCTGCTGTTTTGGCTAGCTGAGACTTTGAAGCATAATGATTAAAAAGGGAAGGTCACAAAAGCATAACTGAAACAGCTGCCCTTGATATTACACTCTAAAGTACAATTTCTCTCCCTGGACATTTTCTGCTTGCATGCTTATCCATATTCATATCCATATCTATATCCATATCCAATTAAGCACTATGCTACTTCAGCAGTTGCAGCCCCTGACTCAGAATTGGATGCCTGCCTTGTTCTAGACATATGTACACACTTAGTACCTTTCCCTGCTCCCAGAAAGTTCCACAAGTAAATTCAGAAGGGCTTGGAAGAAGCATTAGGACAAATGGAGAATGAATGGCTTGCATAAGGCCGTGTGGCAGATCAGTAGCTGAATTTGGACTAGAACCCAGACCTCTTACACCTCTATCCAGTGTGCTAGCTACTCAACCCCTTCCCAGACTGCATAAGAATGCATTTCAGTCACCAATGAATTAGAAAATTTATTTGCTGTATCAAACAACCCTGTGATAGCATAATTGTTAATAGTGTCACTTGCACTACATTTTTCAAAACAAGGGGTTGATTTCCTAATTTTTTTAAGTCATGCCTAGTTTTGAAGACCAGAAGAGGTATGTACCAGCATAGCTTATCACAGTCATGTGTTCTAAAATGTCATTACTGGGACTTAGTTTATTAGAAGAGCTCCAGGAACTCTGGATGAAAGCACAGCCCTCGTCTCTGAAAGCATCCATTCACACACTAAGAGACAGTCCCCTGTCTGTAGAATTTGAACCCTGAATACAGAAACCAGAGCAAAACTTCCTATTTTCTTTGAGCAGATACTTGTCTGCTTAATAAGCTTCCTGAAACAATAAGCAATTGCTCACTGTTCATTATCTTACATGCCTTAAATGTACTGCTTCAATTTTTTTTTTTTATTTATTTTTTTTATTTCCTGCTTAGGAACATTGTAAATCATCTTTGTTTACCTTTTAGTATCTTTTGATCCAACAGTGCATACATTGAATTGCCAGAGATTTGCTGGGGTAGGAAAATAAAATCTTACCAGTATCCAGCTTGCCTTTCTAGACATGCTAAGGCACAGGCAGATTTACTACATGGCTTCTGTGGGCTTCATATGTGCTTGATCTGCATGTGCAACTCTTAGTTTGTAACCACACGTATCAGATGGATGTGCCTGCACAAACACGAGAGTGAGGGTCATTAGTTTTACTGCTGGATGCCAGCTTGATTGTTGAAAGCTGGTCCAGGATGTACCCTGTGTGAGATTTGCTATTGAATAAATAATTGTACAGTGATAATAAAAAGGTCTGCACAAAGATTTCTTTTTTTAAAGCTTCAATTTCATTTCCTCCTCTGCTTAACCATTGGAGAGACACGGAAGCAAGACAGAAACTAGAGACATTTTCCCTGCAGCCTATGAAGGGAGATTGATCTCCTAAATGCACTTCTCAACCCAGAGATATGGAGCACCTCTAATCTCACATTCTTCAGAGACCTATACTACTCAGCTCCAGAGGAATACAGCCTTATATTCTTTTTTTCACAGGGTCCAAGTGATTATCAAATCAATGGGCACATGTCCCAGCACATGTCAAAGGCTAGGAACAATGGAAAGTCTTCTAGAGAGATAAAATGACTTCTTCTGTGTTGCTTTCATAATCTTCTTCTAGTGATTTTTTGTTGGTACACACTTTTCCCCAGTTCAGCACATGTAGTAGCCTAATTTGCAGACATTACACAACCCTTCCCAAGAGTTCAACCTTTACCATTTCCTCACATCCATAGGAATCTGTTGTTAGAACAGCCCCATTTTGGCATCTCTTGCCCTACTAAGGCTTAATGGAAGCTGGTATCGGTGTCTCCAGCTCAGGCAGTCTGTTCTTACACCTGCAGGAAGATGTTTGGCAACAGTGCCATTTCTGATCCCTTGCTGAACACAGTGAGTGATATATGCCATACATCCAGGCCTATTAGCCTTGAAGTGTTTTCTGTTAAACAGTTCTTCTGTTCTGCAGGGAAATGTCTTTAGAGTTTACTTCTCTACCCTTAATTGGTTTAGTGGTGGACTTGATAGTGTTAAGTTAATGGTTGGACTGGATGATCTTAAAGGTCTTTTCCAACCTAAACGATTCTATGATTCTATGATTCTAGAGTTCCTGTGAGGTAGCAACCCAGAACTATCTGTATTGTGGAGGATGCATGTCTTTGTCCATGCTGTCTATTTTGTCTTATTTGTGATTTCATTCCTCAGGTCCAGCTAAATATTCCCAGCAAGTAGGTACAGGCTATTCACAACCACAACAGCCCTAAGACAGCTAGTACTGCATGTGTCTCAAGTGTTTAAGGACTCTTGCCTCTGGGCTAGAACCGAACAGCAACTTGTCTCCAAAGAAAAAGGAAAGCAAGGAATATCTGTGTCTCTTCTGCCAGAGAGCACAAGGGAACAAGCATACTAGGTAATCTTTCCCCTAACACACTGAAGGCTTGGAATGAGGACTGTGCAGCATAAGGATGATCTGGCATGAATCTGGAACCAGCTGAGTCAGCTTTCTGGAACCTGTGCTGCAGAGGGCAAGCTTGGAAAGGAGCTGCCTGTTCTGTTCAGGTCTGCAAACATCTACATCTGCACCTCTCTCATCTCCCATCATAGTCTGCAGGAGGAACCAGCACTTCTCTCTAGACTGCTGTGATTCAGCTCATATTAACAAAGAAAATCAAAACAGGTCAGAATAGTCATGATCTGAATGCCTCTGCCTGATGGGAAAAATCCCCATCCAGGTCTGATGTAGTTCAGGGTGCAAAAGACGTTGGAAGTTAGGATTAATGAGTCAGCCCTAATGGGTGGTATGCAACAGATGGTGTTTCAGAGGTGGGCAGCCAGCTTCTGGCATCCTTATGTGAATGACAGCTTTTCCTCAGTCATCCTACTGCTCTGAAGGTCCAGCTTCAGCAGTTGGTAGGCTTTGCATGGTGGACTTGGATAAGAGCCTTTCCATGTCCCCTTGGGTATATATGAAGAAGGTAATTCTCATGTGCCTCTCACTGTATGGCGTGCACTCATGGTAAGTGCCAACAGCTGGAAATGGTGTGTCAGAGAAGATCCTGAGAGAGCTCCCACACTTTACCAGTGCAAGTGCCTGTGAACAGTGCCTATGGGCAACATGAGTGCTATCACAGGAAAGGGATGGCACCCTCAGAGAAAGTGATAGGCTGACAGTGGGGCTGCTGTTGAGGACATCAGGAGATTTGGTATTCCTTCTACCATAAAGATGACACTGATTCTTCCCCTTTATTGTCAGGCTGTACTTCTGGGGTGTGTTTCTGATCCATTCTCTAATACTGCATATATTGCTTCTGACACTTTCACCCACCTGGGCAATTCAGATCTTGAGGTGCTACCACATGCATTGTAAACCACTGCCCTGTGCTCCTGTCACCATGTGATTGCTTTTCTGTGTGGAAGAAAAGTAGCCAGAAGGGTGTTTCCCAATGTGGCAAGAGCACACAACAAGACTTGGACATTCTAACAAGAAATTGTGCCTTACCAGGACCTCCATATAATATTTTTCTTTTTTTTAACCTGCCATTGTCATGTTTGTAGAATCTTATTTTGCATACTGCTTCTGAAAAATCTTTTTCTGGCCTCTAAATGGGCTTTTTAATGTTCTCTTGCTGAAATGGCTTGCATCTCTAGGACCCAGTCTTGTAGCATCACTGCTGTTTTTGCGAAACCTCAAGCAGCAACAGTAGTGCTTTCTTTGATGCATCAGCAGTATATTTATACCTGTGTCTTGCTGACATCACTCTGGGGTAAATTTTGGCCAACAGATCAAGAATGGATTGTCACAACTGGTTGGTTATGAGTATTCTTTAGCCTAGTGCTACTAGACAGGGAATCTCATCTCATTGCCGCAGGTACCCATGTTGAACACAAAGACATAATTGCATTTGAAGGCAAGATGGGACTGGTAGGTGCAGATGGACATGGCATCACAGGAAGCAGTGGGTAATTTTTATTAGCATAGTAGAGAGTTACTGTGTGTTTCTGTAGCCTGTGGCAAGTTTTAAAGGAGGGATTTGTGGGAGAACAAGGGGATATTAGGATGTGTGTAAGGAAATCTTTTGAGTGTAAGGGGCTGAGGTGCCTCATGGAAAATAATTTTTGTGGGAATGGAGCCTGGTGCCTTAGGCATGACTCCTGCCGTGGCATGGAAGAGTCTTTTAAACAGAGGCAAACATCTTGGTTCTGAGCATAATAGAAAGAAATTAAGTAAGCTGGTGACCACTTCAGTCACAGAGATATTATTATTCTGCTCTGTGGCAGCTGACAATCTGGATCTGTGCATGACACTGTGAACTATGCTTCTGGAGATGTTCTTTTCCTTCCAGTGCTGTATTCAGAAGATGTAACTACAAAAACAAGCCAAATTTTGTAATTGTTTGCACTGCTGTGACTACTGGAGTTTTGGGGCAGAGAGGAAGTGTCACAACAAGTTACATAGCTTCTGAAGACAAGAGTTTTCATTCTCTTTCACATTGGACTCCCCTGTCTGTGCTGTACCTGGCATCTTTGCAGACCTGCCAGTAGAAGGGTTAAATTCTGATCTAGCAGCCTGTCAGTTCAGACCAGAGAAGCACAGCTTAAGTTATGAAAAGCAGAACAGACTCCAAAAGAAGAGTCTTAGGATAATCTGTGCTAGCTTTCTGAAGACAAAGATAAGCATGATAAAGCCTGTGGAGGAAAACACCCATACCAGAAAATGAGAAAGGAAACAAAAATATGTCTGGATTTCCTGTGCTGTGAAATTGAAGTAGAAAAATACAGCCTTGTCTAAAATAAATATTTATCAAGGCAAATACAAAGAACATTTATTCCAGCTTGCAGAAGTCTGTCCTGTGGTTTGAAGAAACCCAGTAAGCTACTGTCCAGAGTTGTCTCTGGATGTGACTTTAAGATCATTCTTCTTTTCCCCAGTCTGCAAGTGTTCAGCTTGCCAGATTCTTCTGTTCTGAGAACTCTGAAGCAGCATTATTGAATGGCTCCAGAAATAGAGCTAGTTTGAGGTATTGAAATGCCGACAGTTATTATAAGAGAAATCAATCTGGTTTGTGGTATTTCCTGAAAGTGCCTGACTACTCTCTTGCATCTCATTACCAGATCCAACTCAGCATTAGGAACCAAGAACAAATGCCAAGCATGAATATTTTTATTCGAGGATGCAAACCTTTTAATTATAGCAGTGCTTGGAACCTCAGCTTTCCAGAAAGGAATAGTCTCTGCCCTGTATTAGAGGAGAGACTACTTCTCTTTGACTGTAAATGGATAGCATGGCAAGATGGGGTTTAGAGTGTACTTCAAGGTTCCTTTTGTTCTGCACCTTTTGATTCTGTTTGTAATACCATTAGAGCCAAACCACATGAGTTAACAAATTTGGCAATCCCACAGAATTTAATGGAGTATGAAGGAGTTCAGCAATTTGCAGTCAGTGAGCCTCTTTTTCCTGTAATGCAGGAAAGAGGGTTTAGCCAAGTTCATGTGACTCTATGTGCCAGTATTTCTTTCAAGTCTCTTTTATGCTCATGTTTGTGTATGCAGGTTTTTCAGTCAAGAACAGGTAAGTCTTTCAACATGATTTGCATTTCTTCCAAAGTCTCTTATGCCTTGGGATATTTATTTATTTTTTTTTCTGTATTGTCCATTATCCGCACTATGTGGAACATTTCTGCCCTGTCAGTTAAAACCCATTTCAGGTTTCAGTCCTGGGCCTGCTTCTGCAGTCTGAGCTATATGCTGTCAGACTGGCCTGCCACAGCACAGCTCTGCTAGTTGACATAGAAATGTTGTAATGTGAAGGTGAATAGGAAGTGAACAAGGAGAAGAAGAGAGTCAAGACGAGGCAGAAAAAATTTCCAAGTGAGGCATTGTTTGTGTCTGGCCAGCTGCTACCTGTTTAAAATCATTCTGATCCCCCAGTCCAGCTGGCTGTATGACATGGGTCATGCAACTCCACATGCAATTTTCTGTGCCTCCAGTATCACCTGGAAAGCTATTCAGCACTGAAAAGATTTGCCAGGAATTTCTCCCTGTCAGACAAAAAAGAAAATGTGGGGCTAAATACATTACAGGACTTTCCATGGTCCCACTGTCATTTTATAGTTAATCTTTAAACACAGATTTCAATTTGTCAAAATTCAAAGCAAAGCAGTAGCACTCTGCTTTCTGAGTTTCGCATTAAAACAATTAAGATCTCATTCAGCAAAGCAATGTGAAGTTAAATGGGGTACTGAGCTCTGCCAGAAGTTCTTGTTTTGTTGCTGTCCTTTACTTAGCTGCACAGACTGCAGTACTGTGGTAGGAGAGCATCGTACTGCAGTGCACGGTCAGCTCTTTGGAGGCTGCAGTGTAAGACTGCAATGCTACACTGCAGAGCTGCTGAGCTTTTTGAAAAGCCGCAGTTAGAGCTGGTTGAAGAAGCAAAGTGTTCACTTGCGGGATTAAACCTTTTTTCCTGTCTGTGAGCTGACTGTGTTCTTTGCAAATATTTCTGTAAGAGACAAGAGGACTTGAAGGAAAATCAGTCCTCTGTTTCCTTGTCAGGTGGAAGAAAAGGGGACTAGCTTTGACAGCCTTCTTATATACACCTGGGTGCTGCCCCAGAGCAGGTTGCATGATGCATTGTTTGCAAAAACAATGCAAAAAACCCCAGGATTTACATTTTATGGTTCTTCAACATGTGTTGGTGAAAGGGAGGAGAGATCAGCAGCAGCACAAAATAGGGAGCTGACACAGGGTAAGAAATTCCTGTTCAATGGGAGTGCTGAGGGCTTTTTATTTGAATGACCTGGTTTTCATCAGGAAAATCCAATAGGAATCTGCAAGTTTTCCCTGTGTCTTTCTCAAGGTTGGGTAGGGCTGGCACTGTGGGACTGTGATGATGAATAGCTGGTTTGGCAGGATGAGGAGCAACATAGCTGTCTTTCTGAGATGAGCCAACTCTGTCCTTTTCTTCCACACACTCTCAAGCACTACTGGTGGTTCTGATGGATGAAAACTGGCACCTCCAAACCAGCTGTTGATCAGAACTACTTGATGGCAATAAGGCTCTGTGAGGATGTTTGCACTGGAGGCATATGAGGAAGCCACTGTGGGGCAGACCACTGTTGCAATAAATTCTTTGAATACCTGCTAATTGTTCTTGTCAGCAAGGTCAAAGGATATTGCTCTTGTAGCATCTTTTTATGGTGCTGTTCTCTGAAAGCCAGTTCTGTGCTGAGGAGAAATTACTGGAAGGTAGTGTTTTATGAGATGAGGTAACCTGGTCTAGGATCAGCCTCAGATACTTAGAATCTGTCAGTCTGCTGCTAATGGAAGACAGCACAAAATATCTTTATATATTTGGACACCTACATTTCAAAACAGCAGGGTCTCTGCCTCTCCATTGGTTGATGATTCCATTTTACCCTCCAACAAGGGAATTTATCATTCAGCCTTCCCCTGCTGTAGCTCCCACAAATCAAGACAAGGCCTTCTGTCACAGACATGTATATTCAGATGCAAATAAGCCCAGTCAGATGTAAATGTACCCCATTTATACATGAGTATGGAAAACTATGTAAAGCAGAGATCTTCTTCAAATGGTCATACAAAGAATACTGCCATGTAAAAGAAAGGAACACCAAACAGCAGGCTGCTTCTGTTTCTAGGTAGAGATAAGTTTCTCCTAGAACAAAGGTCTGCAGCAACCCCTGTAAGACTGAAGGTCTTGCTAAGAACCGGCAGTTTGGGACTGCTGAAGATGGAAACTGCACATCTGAGTGGGGAGGATGATGTTGCACATACCTTGTTTTTGTAAAGTCTCTGAAGTAGCTAGTTCATAGCGCAGGTCCTGTGGCAGATGGCTTAGACACAGAAAGTCTGTTCTCAAGTTCTGCTTTTTCTTGAGTTAGACAGTAGCAGGAAACATTATATGTTGGTAAGACCAGAATAATCCAAGAAATAGAACCCTTCTGAATACTATAAACAAATAACCACCTGCATCTTTGCTGCCTTCATCTGGAAGGGCATGAGAAGGACCTTTTAGTGCCTTACCCATTCTGTTCACACTATGTGTCAAGGAGTGGTGAAGCTGCCACAATGCCTTTGATGAGCTCTGTGCACCATGTGTTCAGAGGAAGGGAGGCAAGATCTGACTGCAGAGTGATGATGTCTCCTCTCAAGCCTGCAGAAAGAACCTTTCTCCAGAAACCTATATTTAACACACCCACTGCTTTTCAAGCTAATAAGAGCCAGTCTAGCACTTCTAACACAATGGACAGCTGCAAAGGCATTTCCTGTGAGGATGTTGTGATAGGGTGAGGTTGCTATAATCATACTTTTGATGCAAGTTTCTGTGTTGACTCTTTTGCAAAGAAACTTATTATCTGAAGTCCACACTGGCATTCCTTCATTGTTTCTCAGTATTTATGTGGATCAGTTAAAATGTAGTTGATTGCAGTGGCCAATTCCCTGGAAGAGAATGGAGGGCATTTGAACAGTTGTGTGGGAGTGCTGCAGCCACTCGAGGGAAGTAGTTCAGTCTGTCTGAAAGGAAAAAAAGAAGCACAGTTGTTTCTGAATTGAAATTGTGTCCGAGCACTCTACATACTTTTTTTCACATTGTTGTTTTTTGAAAACTATCTTGAAGTCTTACAGGACTGAAACAAATTTAACAGAAGTATGTTGGAAGAGTAATCATGCTCAAAACTCTGAGACGGATTCACCCAAGCCACTGCCCTTCTGGCAATTCTCACTCTTTTGTAACAGCAAAATTATATCTGTATTTTCTTCTGTTTACATTGTCCACTTGTTTTTTATGGACTTATTTTAGCCGCTTGTGATAAGTATACTGGAAACAGAGGCCTTGCTATTATTAGTGTAGATGAAGAATCCTTTTTTTTTCTTAGTACAATTCACTGTTTCTACAGTGACAAAGTCTTTGCAGATTTGTGCTGTTCCTGTGACATGTAAAGGAACTAGAAATGCATGTCCTGGCACCCTACCATTCAGTGAAGAGTGGAGTCCCTCAAGTTGTATTCTCAAGGCAAAGTTGGGAGAGTGACAGAAGAAAATTGCTAAGAGAATCTCTCCCGATGAAACAATAAGGGGAAATCATGATAAAGCAAAGTACTGGCTCAAGTGTGGCAGACTGCATATGAGGTATGATTTACTGAAATAAGACAAGGGATGAAAACAGGCAGGTGGACAACTCATGGTTTCAGTGGCTTGGATGGGAAATTATTTTATTTGCTCATTTAGTTGTACATTTAGTTACTCAAGACTTGCTGTGAGGAAGACTGGGGTAAGGAAGGGCTGCCAAGATGCATTTACCATGCTGACTTGCAGAAAATTGCCTCAGGCATCAGATCAGAGGAGATATTGGCCACATCAACCCAAAAATATGGGACCAACAGAGCATTGCAACTCTAGCTTTCCACAATGAGCTCAGTCTAAAGAGATATCAGACAAAGGAGTGATGAAAGGCGTGAGAAGTTTGGAAGCCATCCTGGACTTCTGAGATCTATGTTCAAGCCTTTTTTTGTCACCAAGTAACTTTGGGAAGTCAGTTGGCATCTAGTTATTTCTTCAGATCTCTTAGAAAGGGTGCTCTGAGGATGTGCATGTAGGACTGGGCAGTCTGCCAGAAGGCCTAGCAGGGTACTAAGCTCTCAGGTATGCTCGAACAGGAGTCCTATATCTGCTGAACCATTGATTTGGAGGATACAAGAGACAATGTAGACAATAGACAAGGCATTCTGGTGTGTGAAACTGCACTGCCTGTAAGACAAATGAAATTAAACCTGTTGTTACCTAAACTGTGGATGGTTTCTGATCTGCACCTCATCAGATTATTTACCTATCCTTCCACCAATGTTCAGGAAGAGATATCCTTGCTGTTATGAGTATGCAGTTTTCATCCTTGAAGGCACCAACCCTTATGTTAACATTGTTCTGGTAGCAATTAATTTTATCTGAGAGGTTTTTGGATGTGAAAAGAGAGGGAAGAAGAACAGTTAAAGGAACAGGGAGAGGAGGCTGAGAGTGGACACACAAAATGAAGAAGCCACAAGAAATGTGAGGAAGAGAAAGCCTCAGAAAGGAAATGAGCCCAGAGAATGTCTGGGTTAAAGAAGGGGAAAACCACAGGAATTGAGAGCAGGAAGAGAAGCTGAGACAGGAGAGGGCAGGAGTAGGTCTGGGTGAATAGGTACCATGAGAAATCTGGCCCATTAATTTCAACTCAAAGAAATACACTGACATAACTGGGGAAAAGGAGGTTTGGCTATGACTTGGAGTCCCCTGGGATGTCTCCCTGACTTTTACTTACATTGACTTGCTTTGTGACCTTGGCCAAATTCTGTAGCCTTCCTGGTGTCATTTCATCCCCCCATATGCTTACTTTCAGTAGATTTGGGAGATGCCACACTCCTTATACAGTGTCTGTCACAGTGCTGATTTCAAATCATTAATAGCCAGAAAATAAAAAACATCTGGAATCTGAAAAAACACAGCTGTAGAAGTCCCATAGGAATTTGCTCCAGGCTACATGGTCATCTGAACAGACTGAGTGTGTGACTGAACAACAATAGCTACATGATATTTCTTTTCTGTGCTGTGAGAAATGCTGAGACACCTAAGCCTCTCCCTTATTCAGTTAGCTGCTGCTTGGCTGGTCACTACATAATAAATATTTCCAACAAGAAGTAAATAGTTCCAACAAGAACTAGCTGTTGCCCTGTTATTTCCTCATCCATATACACACTGCTATCAGCCCAACTCCTCATAAAGAAGCACCGTCAGCAGGGAAATACCAGACTGTCTTTCTTCCAGTATTTGGAAATTTGGAATTTTCACTCTCCACACTGAAGCAAATTATTTCTCCTTTTATGGTGCTCAAAGAGGAACCTCATCACTGTGTTTGTCCTGTTTCCCTGCTAATCATGGATAACTTTTTTTTCTTTCAGTGAGTGCCTGCAAATCCTTCTCAGTTGGGACACATCTGCCAAGGAACCAAAGATCTTAGAAGAGAAGAACAGAAAAGAATGACCAAAGCATCCACTTACCATTTCTGGGCAGCAGCTGAGATGTCAATATTGCTGCAGTGAGGGTGACCAGTGCTGCTCAAAGGAAATAAAAGGAAGTTTTATCTATAGTGTGTAGCAGCATTATGTTTCAATAGGTATGGATGTAAGGTGTTCACAGTTTTTTTACTCTGAAGCTGCCCTTGACCTAACGTAAAGAAACTCTGGTCTAATTAAGGTAATGCTGCCAGTCCTTCTCTCAACTGGTGGTTGCTGCTTAGAAAAAAAAGGACATTTCTTTTTTCTTTTGATCTGCATTTTTTCCTTCTTATTTTTGTATCTATTAACAGCTGATCAGATAAATGGTTTAACCATTCAAAATCTTCACATTCTCCTGTATAGTTTTCCACATGGCTTGGAAACAAAGAACAGGTTTGTACAGTGAACAGTGATCGTCACGTTCGTTGTTATTATTTCTAGTCTTCTTGAAAGACCATAGAATGCAATACATTAAAGCAACGTGGCATGATTAGTTCATTGTATGTGATTGCTATTAACTCTTTGCTTCATGGTGAAGCCCAGAGATTCCCATTAAGATTGAAGCCCTGCTTTCAGTTAAACCCAAGTAGTTTAACTCAAGTTTCTGGTGTCCTGGTCCAGTGGCCTGCCTGTTAAATGTTACTTACCTCTCTCACTTGGAGCTGTCATTTACATTTCATTGCAAAATGGCAGCTGGAACTCTGCCCCTAAATGAAAGCTCATTTTGCAGTTTTAATCTTTCAGTATAATTTCCATACAAAACCCTTCTTGAGAAAGATACATACCGATGAAATATGTTGAGGCAGTGGATGCTTTACATCATGTGGGATCATCCTATTGCAGAGGACCGATGTAACTATTAGAAGAGTAATGAGAACAGAATTCTCCAGCTTTTCTGGTAATTGGAAGAACACAGTGAAATTCATGAGTCTCTCTTCCTTTTAGCAAATCCAGGATGAAAAACCTGTTTCTTTCCTGAGATATTCAATGTAATGAGGAGAGAACCTTTGCTTTTCTGCATGCTTACAGAAAGGATGAGGCTTGTGGCTTACAACTGAGTCAGACTATCTGTGGAACTTCCAATTGTAATTTTCCAGAGTATATGGACAATAATCTTTGGTACAGGTGACAGCCTGGATGTGCTGTGGGTGGATGTTGCAGGAATCTGCAGAGGACATTCTTTGCAGGCGGCCTTTGAGAGGGTTACCTCTGTATGCAAGAGTATGGTGTGACTTTGCACAACTTCCACTCTGCTGGCTCCTTAGGAGAAGGAGGATTCACTCACACCCTTGTCAAAATGACAGAGTTTGTCTAAGGCTGGACAGGATGGTGAGGCTCTTCAGAGTCTGGGAAATCAGGAGGCCAGATGATAGATATGATTTATTTCTCATTTCTTGCAAGATTCATAGAATCCTACATTTGATCCATAGGTATATAATCCAATTTCATCCTCAAAGCAGGACGAATACTGAATTCAGACCAGGTTGCACAGGGCTTTATCCAAAAAAAGTCTTGAAAACCTCCAAGGATGAAGACTGCACAGTATCTCTAGGAAAGCTCTTTCAGTTTTTTCCTTATATCCTTCTGAACCTCCACTGATTTTGTTTTTGACCACTGTCTATGATTCTCCTTCCATGCATCACTGTGAAGAGTCTTGCTATGACTTCTTTATGACCTTGTAGGTACTGTAGGACAACTATTAGGTCCCTCCAAAGCTGTCTTCCTCTCCAGGCTCAACAAGCCTTCTTCATAGGTGCATGACTTTGCATTTATCTTTGCTGAATTTCATGATGTTTCTGCAGGCCCATTTCTCTGGCTTGTCTAGGTCTCTCTGAATGACAGGTTTGCCCTCAAATGGATTAACTGCACCCCCAATTTGGTGTCGTCCTCAGATGTGATGACATGCATTGTATCCTCCTGCAGGTCATTGATAACAATATCAAATATCAAGTAGGGTCCAGGAGGAAAGGCACCTGTCACTCGGCCCAAGTGGAATACACATCAGCCACTATATTTTGAACCCAGTGATCCACTCAACATTTCACCCAGAGTGTAACATGCCTGTCTAGACCATTAAGTTCCTTCCGGGATACAAGGATGCTGTGGAAAATGATGTTGAAAATCCTGCTAAAGTCAAGGTCAATGACATTCAATGCTTTCTCTACATCTACACACTTACCTCACTCATCTTTTTTCCATGATCTTAAATATCATGCTCTTTTCATCAGTGTACCTGGAAAATATCTGGTTTTCCATAGAAGTTAATTGTTCTTCTCTAAGTCTGGACTATTTAGCCAAACCAAATAATGTCACCAATAAATCTCATGCATAACACACAGGTGCATTCATCTTTTATTCACCCTTTTCTGAACACTGCTTCTTTTTGATTGTTCTCTTCATGAAACCTGCCTCTGAAGGATTTCTGATTTGTGACAACAAACTCTTTGGCTCAAATGGGAACAACAGAGATGGAGATACAGAGGGATGCGGAACAGATTAGTTCCTGGTGTTTGACATCAGTCAGGCTTTGAGGCACTAAGTCCATGCTGAGGTGAGTTAGAGCTCAGAGATGGAACTTGCCTTCATGGCTTATGAAAATGGCATTTTCTTTTTACCTTGGCGTAAGTATTCTGTGTGTGAGCTATCTTAAAAAGAGGTAAGGTACTAAGTGTTTTTGTTTTACCACAAGACTAACTGGCACAAGGGTCAGGGTGGAACTGAGGTGGGTTGATTCATCTTGTAGCAGAGCTGTCTGTCACTCCTCGTCTTAACTTCTGTTTGTAACCCTGGACAGGTGTGAGGGTCTATGGTTATGCTGTGATAAAGAGCACGGTTTTCTGTTTTCTTCAAAACCAAAGAACAAAAACCAAGAAGCTGAATCACTTTAAGAGAGTTCAGAGAGACAACATTTGTATTCAACATTTTTCCAGAGAACAATGTCACTACCTTTCAAATATGTGTTAACACCTTATTTTTTTTGTTTACATATTGCCTAGTCCTGCAGCTTCTGGCCTAGGCCGAATTACTGTACACTCTGAACCTTGCATTATAAAGTATCTGGTAGAAATAAGCTATAATGTACCAATCAGAGTTGGAGCTTTCCCCCTCTACTTCATGTTTCTATGAAAAGATGACAGGTGTCAGAAGATGCCAGTTGCCACATTATATGTGAAACTACTACCAACTTTCATAACAAAAATGTCGCAAAGCACATGTTGTTTGAGAAAAGAGAAAAGAAAATACTGAAAAGGTACTGAATAATCAAACTTAAGCTGCTTTACACTAGATACTGAGTGGTACAAAGGAGAGGGTCACTACTGACTTTGACAGTGTTTTAGTCCTTTGCTGAAACTCAAAACATGGTCCATTCATTTTTGGTTTCTTGTCTCTGGTCTTAATGTCTTGACAAACTTTCTGCATTCTTGTTATTGCTGATCTGTAAAGCAACATTCTGGGGAGGTTTCCATAGGAAAGAAACTTCAGAATATTAAAGTTGGAGTTCCAGTTTGCCATATTTTTTTTTTTACTCTCCCTTAGAAAGGTTTTAAAAATACATGAATAAGAAGTTTTCAACTTCTGGGATTTTGGGGCTGCTTGCTATCTGCTGAAGTTTATTTGTCACATGACTTCTCATTTCACTGTAAAATAAAGCAATATTTATAAAATTAATTACATGCATAAAAATCTAAAAAATGTAGAGCAGAAGACTCTGGGGTAAAGCGCAGTCCCTAGATCCTGTTAGAAGTTTGAAACACCTATGATTATGCACAAAGCCAAGAGAATTAAGACAGCTCTGAATTTATTCTTCCTCTATGTCTCTGTATGAAATCACTTGGTTCTCTATAATTTACAGACCACACAGAAGACCTGATTCTAATTTCTGTGGGCAACTGGGACTTGTCTTTGTCTAGCAATGCAAAACAGAAACAGGAATTCAAAAAAGTAATTTCCTGAATTTGTAGATGTTGGACTGTCCATGTGGTAAAGGGGTGTTAGCATGAGAAATAGTGCAAGAAGGGCAGTGCACTCTGCCAGTTGTCAGGCTGCTGCCAGCTGTGCTCACCAGCAGGCTTATGCTGCAGCTCTGACAATCACCCCAGCTGGCTGGTGGCTCTGCAAGCCTACCCAGAAGCTTGAGGTCTCCAGAGAATTAGAATTCAAATTTGAATTTGAATTAGAACGACAACTTCTTTCAAAAGAATTACCCTTTTATAAGTGGACATTTTTTTCTGTAAACTGTGAGGAGACTGCCTGCTGAAAGAAAATGGTGTCCACTCACTGCAACTGCAGGACTGAGGCTGAAACCCACACAGAAGCACTACAGATATGCTGATGTCTCCTCCCACAGTGACCTCCCAAGACCTGAAAGAGCTGTCCAGACCAGGTGCTGTTGCTCCAGCACCTGGAAGTCCCCCTAGCACCTAAAGTCCCCCCTAACATCCACCCCTAGCAGTGGATGTCATAGCTACAGGTGGGCCCAGCTGGAAGAACTCTTCAAACAAGCAGCTCTGTTACATGAGGGGCTCAAAAGGCTCCCAATATCTGGGAATGTGAGCTGGAGATCAGTAAGTGATATTGTGTGCTGTCCCAGACTGAGCAACAGCCCTGTCTTAAAGCTGCACAAGGGGAAGGTAAGCCTGAATCCAACCTCAAACTTTCTGATACTAGAAACTCATAAGATGAAGGAGATTGGACCCTTGTCTCTGCATGAAGAACCTTCCCCTGAAGTGTCTACACAACAGGTACAATGCTCTGGGATTGGAAAATGAAAAGCACATTAGTAATGGACAGGATCCAGGAGAAGCTGACCATGCAAAGTGGATCCAACCACCCACCTGCATTAGAACCAGTGCCACCAGAAAAGCACGTAAATTAGGAATTGGAGATTCCTTACTGAGAGGTATCAAAGCCCCCATTTCCCTTCCAGACTATTTGTCTAGAGGCAAATTTGAACACTCAAAAGAGACTATATGTCCATCAGAGCAATGTTAAAAGGATCTGGAGCACAGGTAGTGTTCTCCTCTATCCTCCCAGTCAAAGGAAGGGGTTCAGGAAGGAGGAGACAAATTGAAAGGTGAATGCCTGGCTGTATGGCTAGTGTCATACTCAAGGCTTTGGCTTCTGTGATCATGGTTCTACCTTTGGGAAGCCAGGTATGTTGTGAGCTGGTGGGATTCACCTGACCAAGTAGGGCAGAAGGGTGTTCACCAACAAGCTGGCCAGACTTATACGGAGAGATTTAAACTAGGTTTAGCAGGGAAGGGGATGGAGTTTTGAGCAGCAGAGAAGAACCAGGGACTACTGATGTATTAGGAACCAACACAGAAACACCTGTGAAATGCTTTAAAGGAATTAGAGTGTGTTCATCTAAAAAGGTGAAACAGTTGATAGCCCAGGTGGAGTGCTTCTGTACCAATGCACACAGCATGGATAACACACAGGAAGAACTGGAAGCCACTGTGCAGCTAGAATGCTATGGTCTAATTGCTGTCACTGAAATATAGAGGGACAAATTTCATGACTGGAACACTGCAATCAATGGCTATAAACTGTTCAGAAGGGATAGGCAAGGAAGGAGAGACTGGGGGGGTTACCCTCTGTGTAAAAGAATGGATAGACTGCACAGAGCTGTCATTGAAAAACAGTGATGAACAAGTTGAGAGCTGATGGGTAAAAACTGGGGTCAAGCCAATGAAGGAAACCTTGTGGCTGGTGTTTACTGCAGGCTGCCCAACCAAGGGGAAGCTGTTGAGAAAGTGTTCTTACATCAGCTATGGAAAGCATCACACTCACAGGCTTTGATCCTGCTGGGGGACTTCAACCACTCTGACATCTGCTGGAAAAGCAGTACAGCAAGTGTAAGCAGTCCAGGAGACTCCTGGAGTGTGCTGAGGATAATTTCTTAATCAAGGTGATGTAAAACCCAACCAGAGGAGAAGCATTACCAGACCTGTTGTTTACCAACACAGATGAACTAATTAGAGAGGTCAAGATTGGAGGCAGCCTGGGCTGCAATCATCATGCTCTGATGGAATTCACAATCTTGAGGGATATGGGCCAAGTGAAGATTTCTGAATTTTTGGAGAGCAAACTTTCAGTTGTTTAAGGAATTAGTAGATTGGGACCTTCTGGGGTCCTGTGCCTGTGCTGTCCCATCTGATTTCTCTCCAAGTTTTTTTTTTTTTTAAATCACAGAGAACTAGAAATGACCTGGAATACAGGACAGCCATTTATCACTAATTTAACTGGGGGATGGGGCACACAGAGTGGCAAGATCCCTTAAGCAGCTCTTAAGATCCAATTGTTTGCTACCAGATTTTATTGCTAGGGCCTCATGAGGCCCACAATACAGTATTTAATGAGTCACAGAGGCTGAAGAAAACCCCAGGAGCCTCAGAAGGTCAGGCACCCTACTTCTTTGTGAAAAGGGAAAATGAGGCCATGGGGAACAGCTTCAACTTGGGGAAAGATTCTTAGGCAAATTATTAAGAAATAGATTTACAAGCTCCCAAGAGCATGTTAAAAGGATGGAAAGCAGGTGATATGGATTTGTCAAGAATAAACCATATCAAACCAATACAATTTTCTCTTTTGGCAGCATGTCTGGCCTTGAGATAAGTGGAAAGTTGCCAGTAGGATAGATCCTGATGTCAGCAAATCCTCTGAACCTGGTTGCCCTGGACTTGTTTGACAGGCACTATGGAAACAAAGAGGCCTCCAGACAATGGGAGGAATCATTGTGATTCATCCCATTCTATGATCTGAATTGCCCAGCGAAATGGGACTGTCTCTTTCTCTTGATTGGCAAATGCTTTCTGTTTGGAGGGTCCTAAGGCTACTGGTCTTCTAAGCTGTATCTAACCAGTTATACTCCCCCAGTGAGGCAGGCAAAATCTGGCCCATTGTAAAAGACCTATCTTACCTGTAATAACTATCACAATAGTTAGGCAGAGCTAGCAGGCCTGGCTGACCCATGCACACCCAAACAACAGCTCTGCATCAGCAGTGGGGACAAAGATGACTTCTCCATCACTGGCCAGTGTATCAGAGCATGGCTTTCAAGGGAGAGAGAAACCTATTGTGAAATCTGTTTAGGAGAGGTTTTATGAGAATATGGGAGAGAAGCTGAGCTGAGATTAATTTTGGTAAATACAGTTTTGCTTTCTTAGGATCATTTTTGTCTGCTGCCACATAGGAAGGTCTCATATGAGTCAGTTTACAAGCCCAAATCTGAAAACTGTCTGGCAGCTTAAGTGACACTAACTGGTCATTGTTGGATGATGTACATGCTAAGCCAGCAGCAGCAAACTGGAGTGTACCCAGAAGCAGGCTTAATAGCAGAAGTCTGTATTCTCTCAAGCTCCTTCTCTTGTATGCTGCTACATATCTAGCCTTTATCCAGGCTGTGCTCAGCCTTCCAGTGCAGGACGGGAGCTGCAGAAGAGCTATTCATTATGATGAACTATTCATGCACTGAAAAGCTTTCAAAAGGAGTCAGTAAACCACATAGTTTCCAGAAGCACCTGAAGACTAGACTGTGCTGCAGGCTCCACTAGGGAAGGTATTGCCTTAAATGGCAGATTAAGTCCTGTTGGAGGTTAGATTCTTCCATGTCCACCAGGCTGCCTATTGCCCAAGCAAGAAGGTAAAAGTGTTATCATCTCTAAGAAACTAAAAAGAATTGTACCTAACTTTAACACACTGTGTGGCTTACATTCAGTTGTTGATGAAGTTCTATTTCTTCCTGTTTCTCCTACATATTTCAGACATTACTGAAGCAGTACCTCAATGGTTGTGGGCAATACAGTAATTTAGAGATGTACTAATGTTTGTTTTGAATATAGTGGTCTTTGGTCTATTGCTAGTAGCATGGGAAAGCTTAGTAGGCTGTGAGCACTCCAGTGTCCAGGTTTTTCCTCCTTTTCCAAGCCTTATTGAATCCAGTGTTTGTCCCACTGGCAGTAGGTGAAGGCTAGGTTGTCAAGTAAGTTTTTCTTTTTGCTGCATCAAACCTGAGGTATATTAGAGTCTTCTGTGCTGTAAAACCCAGGAGACAGACTCTGTAGTTCTTGGCTTTGAGGCTACAAACATTACTGCTTTATTATCTTGTGGGGTTGGTTTTGGTAGTTGAGTCTATCATGAAACAAGACCAAAGTCAGTCAGACTACATTATCTCATGATAACATCAGACTCTGTCATGCCATTAAGGCAACATGAATCCTGAGGCTGCCTTTTCTGCTAAACTCATGCTTGGCATCAGTAAATCCTATCCTGTCTCACCTGTTTAAGCTGCAGACACTTCAGGCAAGGGATTATTTCTGACTGTGTATGTCCTTGGAACCTTATCAGAGACACTTTCCTTCTCCATGCTGGCATAATATCAACAGAAGGATAATGCATAGCCTCAAGTTTAATGGTTACCAAATATGGAGATTCAGATTTTATGGCTTAGTTCTGTCTTCAGGTGTTACCTCATTCATCCCAGAAAATCTTTAAAAACTCTGTAAGTTGCTTAGAGGTTATCACACATTGTTCTGCATTACCTTTTTTTTCTTGGTAGAGGTGTTGACACTCATCTTTCCTGAGAGGGGAGGGCACTGTACCCAGCCAATGAAACTGCAGCTGTAGCCAGGCCTCTTGACAGTGAAACAGAGCATATTGAGGCAGCATTGCTAGAACTGTGAGACATGCACTGTCATGGTGAGCCTTAGCTTTCTTCAAGTTTTGGTTTTGTTTTTTTTTGCAGTCACTGAGGGATGATCATTATCACTTGACATTAACCTGTATGCCAGAAACCAGAAAATCTTAGAAATATGCTTGGAAATTCAATTTGCACTAAATAGTAGGGTCTCCACTGTAATTACACATCTGTTTAGTACACCTGATGATTCTGATAGAAAATGAAGGAGACCAGATGTTGCAGCATTATGTTATAGTAAAGCCTTTCATCACCTAAGTGTAGTTAGTCACTAGAAAGAAAAAAAAAAAAAGAATCTGTTAGCTTACATCATAATATTAATTAAATCATGCTTGAAGGTATGAAACTGTCAAACAAATCTAATCCTCTGAATAAAACATGAGTTGAGTTGCAAGTGTTATTTTTTAGATACAATAGGTAGTTGCAGTCTCTTTAGTGTTGTCTCAGCAGGAATAAGACAGCTTTTGCGCAGCGAGTTGCCAAGTGCATCTTTTGAGCTGTGTTGGTAATACATTATGGAGATTCTGTATAACCTTCTTCCATGGTTCTTCCTGGGATTAATAACTCTCCAATTTAGGTGAGTGAAAGTCTGGTAAGAATGGTGTTAGGGGTAGACATCTGTTCCTGGAGAGATGTGAAGCAATATAGAATGACCAGCACTTGGCATTTCATCAGACTGCCTGTCTTAAAACACCAGGTTCTGGAGTTGTGGGATTATTTCTTTTTTTGTCATTAAAATAATAGGCTTTTAGAGGTCTCCCGTGCATGGAAAGGCTTAAGAATGAAACATATGCAACTTTCAAGACTAAAACCAGAAAAAAGTCACAGAGTCAAAGAAGGAAAACATGCACAATTTTAAAATATTTATTTTTTAAGCTAATCTTATGTACAAAAACTATTTTAGGTGCAGCCAAAATTAAATAACTTTTAATGTAAGAACACAGACTTCTGGGTCTTTATTTGTAACTGTAAGAACACAGGCTTCTTCTGTTTCTTTTCCTTTTCTTTGTTAGTAGAAGCTGACTTTTCATCTCACAGTGATACTCCAGTGACTGGAGCCTGAAGGCAATCTCAGACCTTGGGATAAAAGCATGAATGAGAAGTATAAGTGGTTGAGATTGACAAAACTTTTGTAGAACTTTGAAATCAAAGAACCGACTAATTATATTTTAAAAAATTAAATTATATTCCATACCAAAGAGACACAATAGGAAAAACTGCCTGGAGAATATTCAGCAGAAGTTCACAGTGTCTTGAAGACCAGTAAATGCAAAGCAGCGGGCTGAAATGGAGTGCTGTCTTGACCAACTCCTACTAACATGAGAATCTCTTAAAGCTGCTCCAGGATCCTCCCATGCTTTGTGGTCCACTTTGACTGGTTTTGTATTGTCTCTTCAGTCCTCAATCACTGTGTGCAGCAACAGAACATCAAGGAGAAAGGGCTCACTGTTTCTTCAATCTTTGCATGTTGAGTCTTTTCCTTTCTTTTTCTCCAGTCACCTCTGTTGTGCGGGCCTTAATTTGGATTTCTGTGTAATGTTTTATATAGGACTTTAAATTAACTTTGAAAGTTTCAGTTTGTGCAAAAACAATCCATCAACTCAGTCTTGCAGATGTGTTTCTGGGCAGCTCAGCATAAGATGCCTGTTCTTGCTCCTTTCTGTGGTTGAGAGGCTCTCTGTTACCAAATATGTATGGAAATGCTTATTCCAGCTCCCGCAATTGCTTATGACAGTTGATCCTGTTGTTAGTAACGTTTGCTCAGTAATGGAATCTGCTTATCTCCTTCCAGGACTAAGATTTTTCCTTCAGGGCAGCTGTGGTTATGAAGGCCCTGCAGAGCTGGGTGTGACATCCTGGTCACAGGATACCTACCTACAGAGGCAAACAAACAGTTACACTTCACACAGGTGCTCAGGGCTGTAGAATGACTCCTGGTTTCCTCCCAGATAGCACTGTCCTTCCCTCTGTGTGCATGCTGGGCAAAGTGGGGTAAACACTGTAGTCCACTGGGGTTTGTCCACCCTTTGCCACAGGCTGGCCAAGCAAGAACTGCTGTGAAGAGAAAATCTTTCCTCACCAATAATGTGAGGAAAAATATTCCCTTACAAAGGCACATTAGAGTTGTCCCAGAAAAGTCCTCCCTGGTTTTATTTTTTTTTAAGAAAACATAGTAAAATAAAGGCCAAGCCAAGTTCCATTTGCTGTCCTGTGTGGGAGAAGTCCTTCATTAGGCACTGCTTACTGCAGTCTATCAGGAATCTGCAATTGCCTTCGGCTGTCTGGGGATGCTGGACGTGAGTGACTTTTTTTTACCTGCCTCTGCAGGACCCTTCCCAAGGTTTAGGTTCATTTCTGGAAATAATACAGGCACAAGAGTGCATACAGAGATAGTAGGCTTGGGCAGGGATGAAAACACATCTCCAGCCTCCCCGAGTTAATTTGTAAAGACCAGAAACCCACTGTGGACACTGTTGCTCTTCCTGTACAGATGCAGGTGCCTGCCTGAAAACAGAAATAGTTGTCTTGTCACTACTCAGTTGGCCTGGAGTACAGCATGTGATTTGCTATTTTGGAACTTTGTTCCACTTCAGCCAAATCTGTGTGACAGCACACAAGTAAAATGGTGGGAAAGGAGTGAGAGTCCTTGCAGATTTTGCTGGAAAAAGAACAGGTGGGAAGAACAGTCACCCTTGAAGCAGAAATCTGAATTACATGAAACACAACCATTTTAGGTGCCTCTCACTCATCCATATATAACTCAATAAAGCAAATAAGCTGTGTTGGTAGCATGCAAATTTAGTTGTTATTCAGGCACCAGGTGCTGGAAGAATGCATTAAAATGCATGCTGACAGGCAGCAATATAATCACGGAAGCTGTACAAAATTTGAATGTATTTGCACAATGCATTAATTTCATCCTTAAGTGTACTCCACAACATTTCTCTTGTAGATTAGAGCTTGATGCAAAACCCTTTGGAGGAAATATGAAGCACCCTCTTGATCCTGGAGAATTCTGGATTGTTGTCTTTATGTGTTACTGTCAGTAAATAAATCTAATAAATTTAGGTCGTTTCATTGATGTTCATCAGAAAAGGAGACTAAAAGAGTGTCTGGAAATGAGGATCCCAAGAGGAGGTAGCAGTTTAAGAAGAGACAATAGATAAACTATCTGTAGGAATTATTAGACCATTTGAAATCTTCTTCCAGGGAGACACACCACTGTGTGTCTGCCACATACATTGTCTAGGCACAGAATTTCCATTCACCATCCTAACAAATAATTATGTCATTGTGGTTTTGGGCTCTGCTGCAAAGATGCCAGATCTTCATTTGATTTGTTTAGTTTCTTCTGTGAGGCGACATTGGCAGTTGCTGTGGTAATGCCATTTCTTGAGCACTGGAAGCAGCGCCCCATGCCTCATCTAATCACAACCACAAAGCATTGTTGCCTCCACAACAAAGCTTCTACCTTCTCTTTCTTTTTATTATGATTTTTCCTGCACATGAAGGAAGTAGCTAGTTAAGACTCCTGCTTCTCGCCCAAACCTCACTGTTGTCCCAAATAGGGCTCATTTACCTGGTATGCAATAAGCTGATCTTCACACACTGAGGCGAGATACTGTTTTATTCTCAAAGTTGCGCAAGTTTGGGTGCTAGGTGGTAATTCAACAAAGCTAGCATGCTTACCAAACTTTTCTCTAACTTTTATACATAACAATTAACACACCATACCTATCTACTACATAATCATTAAATTTGCTAAGCCTACATGTCTCTTAGTGGCTCATATCTTCTTCGCTTAAATGTAAAGGTACAGTATGATTTTAACTTACTATGCATGCTCAAGGAGAGTGAAGGGGGAGTCTTTCTAGTTTTTAATTGAGTCAGTGGTCACAATCTCCCCCTGCAGAAACTACCATTCCCCTACTTTCCTTCTCGGCAGATCCTTAGTAACTCTTCATGGTTTAGTAGTCAAGACAATAATACATCACCTTGTGTCCTGTTCCTGGACAATTTGTCATTAGCAATCTACCAACCAAACAAAAGCATAGTTAGGGTAGGGCTTTACAAGGGACATGCTATAGCAGCATCAGATTTGGATAACATCACAACACCTAAAGGCAACAGCAGGTGGTCCCCTTCATAGCATGACTGATGCTGGGCACATACCAGAGTGTTTGTAAGGTTATGCAGGCTTCACCTTGACTAGATAAATCATGTGTTTGAGAATTTTTATTACTGGAATGAATCAATCAAACACCATCTGGCACTGTAAAAACAACTCAGAAAGACAATTCTTTATTTAAAAACAGAAAAGGCTTTCCACTTTTTAAGTTTAAGGCAAAAGTTTGCTTTTGCTATTGAAGTGCAACTGTGGGCCTTAAAAAGACAACATCAGTAAGCTAGTTCACAATTCCATGCATCTAGTTTCAGAGATAAATGCTGACCTTAGACATTCTGGGCAATTCTCATATTTAAGCATCACCTTTGTTCTTCCCCTCAAATTCATGTAAGATTTTGTCATCCTTCCACTTTCCTAGGTGTGAGAACAAAGAAAAGAATGAAAACTCAGTGGAACAGAAGGGAATGGAAAGGGAACAGTTTAGAACAGAAATATAACATTAGCTGTAGCATCTCCTAGTACTGTAAGGTATAATAAAATGGAAATCACAGTGTGCTTCAAAGAAGTATGTTTTCATAATCTCAATTTGGATAAGGCTTTTATAGGCTCTTAGAAAAAAACTATTAGATGCAATTTGAAAAGAATGCAAGATTTCTATTTTGTATGTTTCTACATTGAATTTATATGTTTTCAACAGCTGGCTTAAGAGGACAATTTACACAATACTATTCTTCAGATAAAATGAACATGAATACTTGTGATGGGTTGAGGTTTGGGCAGGCTTTTCGTATGAGTAAAGGTAGGCGAATGAAGCTTATGAATAACTGGTTATGTTCATGTTGTGTTTCAAGTGTTTTTTTCCCTTTCCTTCCAGCTCTCTTCTTTGGTTTAAAGTGGACTCTTTTGCAGTTTTCTCAATGTATTTCAGGAGGTCTGAAGGTTTTATCCGTATCAGATAAAATCTCCACCTCCTAGGGAGACAGACATGAGTGGCTGTGGAGTGGGAGTGAGTTTCAACAGTTAAACTACAGGGCCAAGAAACAATTACAGGCTTGGTTTAGCCTGATTAGCATGATTAGCAGGAGAAAGTTGTAACAGATGAGATATTTGGATAAGTGACCAAACAGCAGAAGGAACAACAGATTATCAAACAAAGCACTGGTAAAAACAAACAGAACAAATGGGCTATGTAAGTGGAGATGCCTGCACAGAATGCAAATTAGATATTATTTTTATAGAAATTTTGTAGGCATCTGTTAAGGTGACTCTTAAATATTGTACTAGATAGCCATCTTTTGGGGATTTTTTTTGGAAGGATAATACCAAGGAGCATGTTAACAATACAAATCAAAACAGTTCACTACTTTGCAAGTACTAAAAGGTAGGATAAAAAGAGATGTCAACAAGAGACCAGTAGGGTGTGAAAGGTGGGAGATCATACAACACAGGATGGTGTGAACTGGAGACAGATCATGAAAGAAAGACCCACATTTGTTTTATAAGAATGGTGAAGACTGTGGATTAGTAAGTAATCAAATATCAACCAATAGCATTTAGCAGTAATTATTAGTAATTATGCAGGTGACCCAATCCTAGGTCAGCATGAAACAGAGATTTTTTTTTTTTCTTCTTTCTTTTTCTAGGAAAGCAAACAGTAAGTTATTTATAGACAACTGAAGTATTTCCTTTGACTCAAAATAAAATTTTAATTTAATTTTCTTGTTACTTCTTCCATTTTTTTTTTTGGCAAATGTATTTGCTAAATTTGACCCATATTTGTAAACAGTTGTTACCTTTTTGGGGTTTTTGAGGTTGGGGTTTTTTTTTGACAAATTTGCTGTACATTGACATAAAGGTGTTGAATGCTGAAATGGGTACAATCTATTCTGGAGATCAGAGGCATCACTGCATTACACAGACATAATAAGAACAGGCTAAATACTTGGAGATAGACTGCTGTGGGTCACATTCTGTAATGTTTGGCTCTGTAGCAGCAGCTAATGGATACTTGAAACTATGGGTTTTTTTCTAAATACTGTGCTTTGATGAATATCTTCCATTGGTGGAATGTGAAAGATGGTGCTTTGTAACCTAAAGATGCTAAAGGATGGTGTGTGTATATTCCTATTAACATATATCAGACTCTACTACTGACTTAAATGACACCAGAAGCTTTCCCATACAAGGCTTCTGTATGGTAATGTAAAATTAACTTAAGCTCCTAACTTGAACTAGCATAAAAATCACACTATGCAATATCTATATGTATGTAATTAATGTGTTTGCATTTCTAGTGCTGAAATCAGGAAAAAAAAAAAAAACCCAAACATTTCCACACTGTGATCCAGCTCACAGAATCAGATTCACAAAGTCACAGAACAGCTGAGGTTTGCTGGCACAACTAGAGATTCTCTAGTTCACCCCCTCATGCAAGTTCTGATGGAAAGGGTTGCTCAGGGCCATTCTGAGTTGTACTTTGAATATCTGCAAATTTGGAGACTCCACAAGCTCTCTGGGCAGCCTATTCCACAGTTTGATCACCCTTACAATAAATTTATTTTTTCTTACTTTTAAATGAAATTTCTTGTCTTTCAGTGTGTGCCTGTTTCCTCTGGTTCTGTCACTGGGCACCACTGAGAAGAGTCTGGCTCCCTCTTCTTCATCCCCTCTATTCAGCTATTTAAACACATTGGTAACACCCCCCTGAGCCTTCTCTTCTCTGGGATGAACAGTCCCAGCTCTCTCAGCCTCTCCTTGCATGAAAGATGCTTCAGTCCCTTAATCATCTTTCTAGCCCTTCATTGGACTTGCTTCAGAAAGTCCATGTCTCCCTTGTACTGAGGAGTGCAGAACTAAGCACAACCCTCCAGCTGTGGCCTCACCAGTGCTGAGAGGAAGAGGGGAAGGATTGGCTCCCTTGCCCTGCTGGCAACTCTCTTCCTCATGTAGTCCAGGGTGCTGTTAGTCTGAGGGACCATTGCAGGCTCATGTTCAGCTCGCTGTTCACCAGGATCCCCAGGTCCTTCTCTGCAGTTGTGCTGTCCAGCTGGTTGCCCCACAGCATGTATGAGGCTATCCCTCTCCGTGGCCAGGACTTTGCATTTTCCCGTATTGACCTACATCAGATTGCCACTGGCCCAGTTTTCCAGCCTGACAAGGACTCTCTGAGCCACCCTCCAAAATTTCCTATCATCTTCAAACATGCAGAATGTGTATCTATCCCATATCTAAGTCATTAATGAAGATTTTAAGATATATTTCTTCCAGTATTGACCCCTTGGGTACATCACTAGTGACTGAGTTTCAGCTGGACTTTGTGCTACTGATCAAAACCCTCTAGGCTCATCCATTCCACCAGTTTTCAGTCTATCTCACTCTCCAGTCATCTATCAGTCTTTATCAGTTTGTCTATGAGGATGTTATGGAAGACAATGTGGAAAGCCTTGAAAAAGTCAAGATAAGCAACATCCACTGTTCTCCTCTCTTCCAGCAAGTCAGTCATGTCACTGTAGAAGGCTATCAAGTTCATCAAGCATGGTTGCCCGTTCATAGATCCATGCTGCTGACTACTCCCAATCACCTTCTTGTCCTTCCTGTACCTGGAAATGGCTTCCAGAATTAGTCGCTGTATCACTTTCCAAGGGCATGAGGTGAGTCACTTCATAGAAGCATCCTATCAGGCCACATGGGTTTATGTATGTCCAGCTTGTTTAAATGTTGCCTAGCTTGATTGTCCTCAACCAAGGGTAAGCCTTCATTGCTCCAGACCTCTGGTCTCAGAAGCCTAGGATGCCTGAATGCTGGTCTTACCAGTAATGGTTGAGGTAAGAATCTATTGATTACATTGGTCTTCTCCATGTTGTTTGTCACCAAGTCCCGTTCCCCATTCAGCAGCAGGCCCACATTTTCTCTAGTCTTCCTTTTGCTGCTGCTGTTATTATAGAATTCCTTCTTGTTGGCTTTCACGTCCCTCGACAGATTCAACTCCAGATAGGCTTTGGCTTTCCTAACCCCATCCCTGCACACTCAGACAGTGTCACTATATTCCTCCTAGGTCACCTGTCCCTGCTTTCACCATTCATACGCTTCTTTTTAATTTCTGAGTTTTGTCAAGAGTTCCTTGTTCATTCATGTAGGACTCCTGCCAACTTAGAGTGGTTTCCTGCCCATTGGGATGGACCTTTCATGAGCTTGGAGGAGGTGATCTTTGAATATCAACTAGCTGTCTTCTGCCCCTCTCATCTGCAGTACAGCATCCCATGGGATCCTTCCAAGTAAATCTCTGAAGACATTGAACTCTGGTCTCTTGAAGTCCAGGGTTTTGGTCCTGTTTTTTTCCCTGCTCCCTCCTCTCAGGACCCTGAACTCATCATCACTGCAGCCAAGGCTGCTCCTGCCATTTACATTCCTGACCCATTCTTTCTTGTTTGTAAATGTCAGATGCAGTAGAGCACCCACCCTCATCCATACTTCAGTCACCCGCATTACAAAGTTATCCTCAATGCCCTCCAGAAAACTCCTGCACTGACAAGTCTTGTTCATAGTCAGAATATGTCACTATATGTTATGTGATATTTTCCCATTAATTCTTAGTAAGAAAGAAAATAAGATAATGGATTAGATTCTACCATTTGTATTTGAGTCACTATTAAAACATGAACAACTTTTATGGATAAAAAAGCAAAAATGTTTTATCCTAGCAAGGGACAAAGCCCATTCTGATAAGACCTGTTTGTTGAATTCATATTATTTCCTGCTTTTCATAGATGGAATCTGAGACAAAAGGCATTGTCTAAGTTATTAACCATCTCTCATGTTACCCAAAATGAATGTTCTGGTTTCAGTCACAATTGGTTTGCATTTCTAAGACTTTTTTGGTGAAAATTAGAAAACAGAATCTCTGAATCTCTGATCCTTTCTCTTTTCTAAGTGATTTTTCTGCATGACAAGGTGTGGTGGTTTGGCCCTGGCTGGATGACAAGTACCCACCAAAGCCATTCTATCACTCCCCTTCTTAACTGGACAGGGGAGAGAAAATATAATGAAAAAGCTCATGGGTCAAGATAAGGACAGGAAGATCACTCAGGAATTACCATCATGGGCAAAACAAACTTGGCTTGGGGAAAATCAGTTTAATTTATTGCAAAACTGAGTAGGAGAGAGGAGTGAGAATGCATATAGGATAATAAGAAATAAAACCAAATCTTAAAAACCCTTCCCCCCACCCTGCCACAAATACAGATTTGTGCATCCTGCTGACTACACCAATTTGTCACAAATATGATTTTTTACACAGCTTTGGGTAGCAGCAATTTAAGATTTATTAATATTTTTGAGCTAGATCACAGTATTAGGTTGTACAATTCTTAACAGCACTTAAGCATCAGCCAATTTGTTACAATCAAGATAGTGACTTAGTTAAAGATTCAAGAATAGCAAGGTTCACTCTACTACTTACATGGAAGAAGTACACAAAGGAAAATTCAGTTACACTTGAGTTAGAATTGTTCACAGAGGGATCATGGATGCAGGGAATAAGGAGGACCATCCTGTTGAGTCACAAGGTTTAAAATAGACCCCCTTGCTTTCTAAAGTCCTTTCAGATAGGAGTCTAGGTGCAGCTAGGTCCAATCTTAGTCTCAGGCTTGGTCAATAGTTTATGTGAATAGGTAAAATATGTATGTATATATTTATATATATTTATGTATATAAATTACACACACACACCGAGGTTAACCTGTGATTAAAATTTCCCTTTTCATGAGTTTCATGAATTACTCACTTTGATGTGCTGGCATTCATCAACAGACGGTTGGGGAACCTCATGAAATCAGGCGTTTGAATCCTCACGAAATCGATGGACAATCCTTCAATCCTTGCAAAATCTACCCTGCCCTGAGAGGCATCCCAGCTCAGAGGGAGACATTGGGTCACATGGCCCACTGCAGTCCTGGAGAGCTCAAAAAGGTCTCCCTCTTGGATGGCTATTTACAGGATCTTGAGATGATTTTCTTTCACCAGTATTTTACATTCTGGCCACAATTCGTGCTGAGTCATTCTGGTACACAACTCAGGAGCAGATAGCCCAGGTGTGGACAGAGGCTGCCTGATGCCCAAGTGTTATGATCAAGATAACAGCACAATAGGGCTTATCCTGGGACCTCAGAGTGGCTCGGGGTGGGGGGAGGCGGTGGGGGGGAGCCCTGCACAACCACTACACACCCCTCCTTTCTTCCTGGGCTCAACTTCACTTCCTATTTTCTCTCCCTCCTCCCCTCCCCGAGCAGCACAGGAGGACAGGGGATGGGGGCTGCAGTGAGTTCATCATGTATTGTCTCTGCTGCTTCTTCCTCCTCAGGGGAGGACTCCTCACACTCTTTCCCTGCTCCAGCATGGTGTCCCACCCACAGGAGATGGTCCTCCACAAAATTCTCCAACGTGGGTCCTTCCCACAGGCTACAGTTCTTCATGAACTGTTCCAGTGTGGGTCCCTTCCACGGGGTGCAGTCCTTCAGAGGAGCAGACTACTCCAGCATGGGTCCCCGCAGGGTCACAAGTCCTGCAGCAAACCAGCTCCAGCATGGGCTCCTCTCTCTCCATGGGTCCACGGGTCCTGCCAGGAGTCTGCTCCAGTGCAGGCTTCCCATGCGGTCACAGCCTCCTTTGGGCACATCCACCTGCTGCAGCATGGGGTCCTCCATGGGCTGCAGGTCGATATCTGCTCCACCATGGACCTCCATGGGCTGCAGGGAGACAGCCTGCCTCACCATGGTCTTCACCACAGGCTGCAGGGGAATCTGCTCCAGTGCCTGGAGCACCTCCTCCCCCTCTTTCTTCACTGACCTGGGTGTCTGCAGAGTTGTTGTTCCTCTTACATATTCTCACTCCTCACTCCAGCTGCAGTTTGTCCTGGTGGGGGTTTTATTTGTTTGTTTTTGTTGTTGTTTTTTGTTTTGTTGGGTTTTTTTGCCTTCTTCAAAGTGTTATTACAGAGGTGTTACCACTGTCACTGATTGGCTCAGCCTTGGCCAGTAGCAGGTCTGTCTTGTAGCCGTCTGGCATTGGCTCTATAGGACACAGGGGAAGTTTCTCACAGAACCCACCCCTGTAGACCCCCTGCTACTGAAACCTTGCCGTGCAAACACAAGACATTCCGCCCTTTGCCTCTGTCAATCATATATTTAAGAATTATCATTAAAATCCACATACATCATAAAATCCACCCCTTGGCCTTTCACTACAATTATAACAACATGATCATTCCATTCTCTAACATTGTTCAGCCCATGTTTTGCCTGTTACATCTCCCAATTACTATCATTATCTTTAACTGTTCATGCCCCATGTTTGGTGCCAAAAAAGACTTTCATGGTTCAACTCCAGTAGGCAACTAAGCACCACACAGCCGCTTGCTCACCGTCCCCCTCCTGGTGGGATAGGGGAGAGAATCTGGAAAAAAAATTAAAACCTGTGGGTTGAGATAAAGGCAGTTTAATAGGACAGAAAAGGAAGATAAAATAATAATAATAATGATAATAATAACAACTACTATAAAGGAATATGCAAAACAAGTGATGCACAATGCAATTGCTCACCACCCGCTGACTGATGCCCAGCAGGTCCCCAGGCAGCAATCCCTGCCCCCTGGCCAGCTCCCCCCAGTTTATATACTGAGCATGATGTCATATGGTATGGAATATCTCTTTGGCCAGTTTGGATCAGCTGTCTTGGCTGCGCCCCCTCTCAGCTTCTTGTGCACCTGGCAGAGCATGAGAAGCTGAAAAAGTCCTTGACTATTGTAAGCACTACCTGGCAACAACTAAAACATCAGTGTTTTCAGAATTATTCTCATCCTCAATCCAAAACACAGCACTATGCCAGCTACTAGGAAGAAAATTAACTCTATCCCAGCCAAAACCAGGACCCAAGGTCATACCCACAGTGCTATATCAAACACCCAATTATGGCTCTGATTTAATCTACAGAGGAATGCGACAATGTATCATGAATAATTTCAGAGCCCTGGAGCTAGACAAACAATTCAACAATGCCTTTATAGATGCTCAATTCTTTGTCACATCTGGTGTCATGTAATATTCCATATAATGGCGCTATTTATTGGTATTTGTGCAATCGTGGACCAAAGGATGGTCTCTGCTCCTGAGACCTGCCAGTCAAAATGGGCAAGGATACAGCAGCATGGACTTGTCCACCTTTATTCATTTCAGGGAATAATTTACCTGATACCAGGACCATGTTGGTTTACTGAATTTGTCTGTGGTTTCCTGAAGAGACGAGGAATTGTAATAGAATTATGCTATTACTGTTTTCCACTCTGAATGAAATTGTGTGTGGAACATTAGTTCTTATGTACTTTTCCTGCTTATATTTACCCATCTGAGCCTGAATATGTAGTTTAGGCTGCAGGACCACCTGTACACTCTGGTAATCACTTTCTTCAACCCAGAAGGTGCACTGAGAGGTTTTCCTACACTGATCCAAGGTGCTCAGAGGCTGCTTAGACTTCAGGTAATTCATAAAATATTTGTTATTTTTGTTTGCAGCTTACCATGAATATATTACCTCTACACTGTATAAACCAGCTTTCCAGACCATTTCCAGGTGCAGTTTCAGTGCTGAGACTAATACCTGTATTGCAGCATCACCTCTCAGCTTTGGAGAATAGCCTTGAGGATGATATTTCCTGTGTTTAAATAAACTCAGGATTCAGCAGTGTGCCTCCAGGAGTTGTCTGGCCCATGAGGAATGAAGACTCTTCAAGTCTTTAAAACCTTCTCTTGCAGTTTTACAAAGATGGACTTTCAGGGAGGCAGTTGTCTTTTCTGATTTTAGGACTTCTTCTCTAAACTCGGAAGCATTTCTGAAACTGGCCAAGTGAGTACTCAGGTGGCTTAATTTGCAAGACTATGATGCTGCAGGACTGCAGAATTTGCAAAGAAGACATGGCAGTAAACCTCAGTGTTTAGGAAGCCTGGAACACTGAAGAGAGGCAGGAAGCAATAGGGAACATTTGGTCTGCAAATCTGCGCTGGGAGTAAAAGAGTAGTTCCACAAAACTGGTGGAAATGGGGAGCATGACTGAAAGAAGGACTGCTATAAAACAAGGCAGAAGGAGAAAGAACAAATACACATCAGTCATAATTTAAGCAATGGTGACAAGATGGATTGAGGATTCAGGCTGAAAAGAAAAAGGATTAAAATACCCAACAGCATGGATGTTGTATGTATGGAAGATGAGATGCCATAAAAGAATAATAATTCCAGAGATGAACATTAGATAAGCAGGCTATTTTTGATGTGTTATTAGAAACCATATCAAAAGAAAAATTCTGATGCAAAAGAAAATTTCTAATGTATCCCATCAGCATCAGGCTGGCAGGCACATCTGATATCAGATAAAACTAGCTACATGCATCCAGCTCTCATACATAGAAAATCACATCTGTGGAAAGCAGTAGCTCTGCTGTGGAAAGTAGCTGCTCTTCTTAAAAAATATGTGTATTTTTAATGCTTTCAATGCTTATATGTAAGGTTGTATGTTTTGATATTGTAGATAAACAATCCTAATGGCTTTTAGCTTGCGTGATAAAGTGTATTTGAAAAGGGATTGAATACAAAGGATAGACTACAAACAGAAAAATGAAAGGCTACATTTGACCCAGAAATTTGTGCAGAAGATAGTACAGTGAATTAGAAATTAGTACTGTGAATTAGGAGACCTGATGCCCTGGTGCACTGAGGAACTGCTGAACAACCCTCCCTGTTATTCTTCATTGTTTTCCTTAAAACAAGACTAAACAACAGAATTGAAATATTTAATAGAAAATTAAATCTTACAGAAAGTGGAAGCATGAGAGAAATTTTAGCCCCTGCTCAGATTTTTCAAGTAGGCCACATGCTCTGGCTACTAAATGCTAATTTAGGAATTGATTGCAGATTTCAGCATGTAGGCTGCCACCAGGAGTCTGCAAGTACAGCAGGAGTTGTTGAACAGTAACACATGTTTTCAGCTAAGTAACATCATCTTGGGTTTAACAGAAGCATTACAAAGGTTCATTTTTGCTTGATATCAGTGGTAAGAGGGGACAAGAGTAACAGAGGACCCTGTCAGGCATTTATGTCACTGACTGGTTGTTTAAAAACAGAGTATTTTGCTTGGGGTGTACCAGTACCAGGAGTGATTGCATCCCATAACCCACCTGAAATGTTACATTCTGGCCCCCTCCCCACTCCAGTGTAACAGGCTGAAAGCTCACAAACTGAGAAGCATTTTAAATGCACTGCTCTTCCTTCTGATTGAAAAGCTGTTCGTCATTATAACTGCCATCTCTTAAGTTAGCTGCAACAATATGCTGATGAGAGGTGTTCTTTCATCTGGCATTAGCCAAAGGAAATGACTTTATGTAGACATTAATCTAATGACAAAGGAAATGCAAAACCAAAGCACTATCATCATGTTCAAGGGAATGGGTCACAATCCACCCTGGCTCAAACAGGTTCACCCCAGAACTGTTTCATACCTTGATACAGCCAAAATCATCCTACTGTAGAAATCTAGGGACAGTCTGAAAGAATCAGCAATGATTTATTTATTTTTTCCCCACAGGTATAATTACCAGCCAAACACAATTTCAAAACTGCGTACAGGGGAAAAAGCTATCTATTAGTTTCAAAGTTGTTCCATCTCCGGCATCCCTTACCCTCACAGACTATGATATCAGCCTGAAGTGGTTTTGCTGAGGTTGCTGAGGTTTTCCTGGTTTTCTGTCTCCTTTTCCTCCTTCCATTCTCCTCCCTCTTCTGGAGACATCAGAGTAATGAGATAATTTAACCTGATAATCCAGGTTAAACTCTCACGGGCTTTTTGTCATTGTCTTCATTGGGGCCAGACCCACAGGACCTGCAGCATTGACTGGTGTTTGCAAGATAAGTAGAGGTGGCGTTGGAGTAGGACAGCATACTGGGACTTTTCCTTGCACAGCAATAGTCTCAGAACACAGCAGTCTCTGCAAGATGTGTCACCAGGTAATGCCAGGTGGTACAACTAGCACACCCCTACCTACAATGTTTGCTGAAGTTACTCCTAGGCTGTAGCTCCCACAAACAGGTTCTGTGCTGAGAAAATGCATTTTGTGCTTGCTCTTTCCACAGTTTTTGCAGTTTTCCTCACTATTCTGCATGCTCAAAAATAACATAGTTTCCAACTGTCTGTGCTCTGTCAAGTACGAGAACTGCCTCCAGGCAAGATGGACCCCACCCACTGGCTTATCTACAATGCAAATACTGCTGAATCCTCTTAGAGAGTATGGAGTTCAGGATGCCTCTGCTTAGGCATCTTGGCCCAGGCACTCTTGAAAATCAAGGCCTACCGGAGTCTCTCTTGCTTTCTACATCCTTGTATAGCCATATTATTGGGCTCTGGTCAGATTCATGATGTTGGTGTGCACTGTTTTGACAATTACATTGGAGAGGAAAAAAATTTTGCAGAAGGCAGCTCTCAGTTCTCCAGGAAAGATATAGATTGTCTGAACAAAGCCACGCTTGGTGGCTTTCCCAGCAGGAGGGACCCAGGAGATCCCTCTTTGCCGCATGTGATTTTAATCACTCTTTTCTCATGTAGCTATTGAAACCTACAGGAAATTCCTAATGAGGTGACCCCTCAGTTTGGACAAGCATCATCTTCTTTGACTTTTTCAGCAGAATGAGTGTAAAAAAGCTGGAGAAGAGAAGGCTGTTCACAGTACTTCCTGGCTGCATCGTTGAACTTTATCTGCCATGTAACTTTCTTGTCTACAGTAAGATTATAGAATCATAGAATCATAGAATGCTTTGGGTTGGAAAGGACCTTTAAAGGTCATTTAGTGCAACCCCCCTGCAGTGAGCAGGAACAGCTTTAACTAGATCAGGTTGCTCAGAGCCCGATCCAACCTGACCTTGAATGTTTCCAGGGATGGGTCATCCACAATTTCTCTGGACAAGCTGTTTCATCACTCTCATAGTAAAAAATTTCTTCCTTCTATCTAGTCAGAATCTACCCTCCTTTAGTTTAAAAACATTATTTCTTGTCCTGTCACAACAGGCCTTGTGAAAAGATTGCCCTCATCCTTCCTATAGGCCCCCTTTAACTACTGAAAGGTAGCAATAAGGTCTCCTGGCAGCCTTCTCTTCTCCAGGCTGAACAATCCCAAGTCTCTCAGCCTGTCCTTGTAGGCGAGGTGCGCCAGCCCTCGGATCATTTTGGTGGGCCTCTTCTGGACCCGCTCCAACAGGTCCATGTCCTTCTTGTGCTGAGGGCTCCAGAGCTGGATGCAGTACTCCAGGTGAGGTCTCACCAGAGCAGAATACAGGGGCAGCATTACCTCACTTGGCCTGCTGGCCATGCTTCTTTTGATGCAGCCCAGGATACAGTTGGCTTTCTGGGCTGCAAGCGCACATTGTTGGCTCACGTCCAGCTTTTCATCCACCAGTACCCCCAAGTCTTCTCTGCAGGGCTGCTCTCAATTCCTTCATCCCCCAGCCTGTATTGATATCGAGGGATGCCCTGACCCAGGTGCAGGCCCTTGCTCTTGGCCTTGTTGAATCTCATGGGGTTCACATAAGCCCAATTTCTGAGCTTGTCCAGGTCCCTCTGGATGGCATCCTGTCCTTCAGGCATGTCAACTGCACCACTCAGCTTGGTGTCATCTGCGAACTTGCTGAGGGTGCACTCAATCCCACTGTCTGTGTCATTGATGAAGATGTTAAACAGCACTGGTCCCAGTATGTGGACACCCCCAGGTGTCCCCTGAGGGACACCACTCATCACTCATCTCCATCCGGACATTGAGCCATTAACCACTACTCTCTGGCTGTGACCATCGAACCAATTCCTCATCCACCAAACAGTTAATCCATCAAACCCGTATCTCTCCAATTTAGAAAGAAAGAGGTTGAGGGGGACCATGTCAAAGGCCTTACAGAAGTCTAGATAGATGACATCAGTAGCTCTTTCCCTGTCCACTGATGTAGTCATTCCAGCATAGAAGGTCACTAGGTTGGTCAGGCAGGATTTGCCATTGGTGAAGCCATGCTGGCTGTCCCGAATCACCTCCTCCATGTGCCTTGGCATAGTTTCTATGAGGATCTGTTCTATGATCTTCCCAGGCACAGAGGTGAGGGACAACAGGTTGGTAGTCCCCAGGGTCCTCCTTTCTATTTTTTATAAAAATGGGCACAATGTTTCCCTTTTTCCAATTACCACGGACTTCACCTGACTGCCATGACTTTTCATAGAATAGAATCATAGAATCATACAAACATTTAGATTTAGAAAAGACCTTTAAGTTCATTGAGTCCAACTGTAAACCTGACACTGCCAAGCTCCACTAAACCATGTCCCTACTCATCTACATGTCTTTTTAATACCTCCAGGGATAGTGACTCAACCACTTCCCTGAGCAGCCTGTTCCAGTGCTTGACAACCCCTTCTGTGAAGAAATTTTTCCTAATATCCAGTCTAAACCTCTCCTGGTGCAACTTGAGGCTGTTCCCTCTTGTCTTTTCACTTGCAACTTGGGAAAAAAGACTGGCAGCCACCTTGCTACAGCCTCTTTTCAGGTAGTTGTAGAGAGTGATGGGGTCTCTCCTGAGACTCCTTTTCTCCAGACTGAACAAGCCCAGTTCCCTCAGCTGCTCCCCGTAAGACAGCTCCCTTCACCAATTTCGTTGCTCTTCTTTGGATGCGCTCCAGCACCTTAATGTCTTGAGGGGCCCAAAGCTGAAAACAGCATTTGAGGTGTGGTGTCTTCGGTGCCAAGTACGGGAGGGATGATCACTTCTATAGTCCTGCTGGCCACACTATTTCTGACACAGGCCAGGATTTCTTGGACAGTGGCTTTGCAACTACATCAGCCAATTGCCTCAGGACTCTGGGATGCATGTCATCAGGTCCCGTAGACTTATGCCTGTTCAGGTTCCTCAGGTAGCCACAAACCTGATCTCCTCTTACAGTGGCAGGGACTTTGCTCTCCCAGTCTCCATCTTACAGTCCATCCACTTGAGAGGTGTGGGAAGAGAGATTGGCAGTGAAGACTGAGGCAAATATGTTGTTAAATACCTCAGCCTTCTCCTTGTCCATTGCTACCAGTTTGCCAGTTGTGTTCATCAGGGGGCATACACTTTCTTTGACCTTCATTTTCTGGCTGCCATGCCTATAGAAGCCTTTCTTATTAATCTTTGCCTCCCTTGCCAAGTTCAGCTCCAGCCATGAATTGGCCTTCCTGACCCCACCCCTACACAACCGGACAGCATCCCTATACTCTTCCCAGGATACCTGTCCCTGCTTCCACTGTTTGTGCATTTTCTTTTTGCCCTTTAGTTGGACCAGCAGGTCTCAACTCATCCATGCCAGTCTCTTGCCTTCCTTTCCTGATTTCTTACACCTGGGGATTGAGGATGTAGTCCCTTCCAGCCTTAGCAAGATGGAAGCAGCTTAAAAATTTGGAAGAACAGGACATTCATATAAGCTATGACACCATTCACTTTTCCACATATTGTGTTGTTTTCGTGGGTTGGGGAAAATACTTGGAAGAGCCATCAACACAGACTCATAAGAGGTAACTTAAAATTGTCTAACCTGCCTTCTGGCTTTGTCACCCTTAGAGCAACAGCCTTGGTGTGGGTTTGGTGTTGTCTTCTTAACACCTAGATTCACAATGAACAATCAAACAGCTACTGCCAGAGTGTCTGTACAACCAGCATTGTGAAAGACAAAGTACATGTAAGGATACTTCATGTAAGCATGTGCCATGACATTCAGAAGACAAAACAAATAAAGGGGCACCAGAATAGAACACATCTGTCTGTCTGTCTATGTCTAAATTTCTAAGAAACCAAACAGCAACTGCTGATTGGAAATTAGATTTGTAGATCAAGCAAGAAACCAGCTTTAAGACCTGACTAAATAATTTTCTGTCAGTTGAATTACATGAATGTCTCAAACCAAATCAAGCAGTGTTGAAGAGAGACAGCAGCATCTGAAGTGGCCAGGAGGCATAGTGAATGTTTTGAAAGTCATACAAGTGTCTCATATAATAATGAAAATAATCAAAGGCTACTCAGCTAGAATAAATTTTTCCTCCAGGAAAAACACTACTGACAGAACTAATGGGCTTTAGAAAAGCAAACACAAGCCAGGACAGTGTATTTAAAAGGACTGTTGGTGAAAAACAATATAATTAGATCTTTGTGTTTGCTTTACAGTCACAGATTATTGCAATTTGCCTTGCTCCCTGGCTTCCTGGGAGGTAAAAGGAAGATGAACAGGAATAAATCTCCCTCTGGGCCTTGGTATGTTAGCCAAGCCAGTCTCAGTCAGACATTGCTCATTACAAAGACGTTAGCTCACCCATGGACATGAGAAGGATGTATGACATCTGCTCTTTATTTAGAAAGAATATATTTTGATTTATCAGTCCTTTCATTTTAACTTCCTTCCTTCCTTCCTTCCTTCCTTCCTTCCTTCCTTCCTTCCTTCCTTCCTTCCTTCCTTCCTTCCTTCCTTCCTTCCTTCCTTCCTTCCTTCCTTCCTCTCCCTTTCCTCTTTTATTTAATATTTTCTCTGCAGTGAATTACGTCTAATCCCCAAGCAGCATGACAGCGTTTATAGAAACAAATACAAGCAGCTATTTAAACTCAATAACTACATTAATGGATGTATTGGGTCTGGCTGAGATGGAGTTAAACTTCCCCATAGCAGCCCTCATAGTGCTGTGCTTTGTATTGGTAGCTAGAAAGGTGTTGATAACACTCCAGTGTTTTGGCTACTGCTAAGCGGTTCTCACACAGCATCAAGGCTGTCTTTCCAACATTTCCCCCCCGACACAAGTACGCTGGGGGTGGGCAAGATCTTGGGAAGGCCCATAGCCAGGACAGCTGACCCAAACTGACCAAAGGGATATTCCATATCATATGATGTTGGCTCAGCAATAAAAGCTAAAAGAAAGGAGGAGGAAGGGGGGACATTCTTTATTTACATTTGTCTTCTGGAGCAACTGCTATACATACCAAAGCCTGGCTTCCCAGGAAGTGGCTGAACATTGCCTGCTGATGGGAAGTAGAGAATAAAATCCTTGTTTTCTTTTTTTTGCTTCTGCACGAGCTTTTGCTTTTATTTTTTTGTTAAACTGCCTTTATCTTCACTCATGAGGGGTTTTTTTCCCCATCTCATTTTCTCCCCACCTGTCCTGCTAGGAAGGGGAGTGATAGAGTGGCTTGGTGGCACCTGGCATCCAGCCAAGGTCAACCCACCACAATGGACTTTGAAAAAAAAATAGCTCATGCATTTGTCTCTGCTGCAGAACCTTCCTCTGCTCTACATGTTTCCTACCTGATCTAAAGAGTTGCCAATGGACCCCTTTGCACTGTCCCTCCATCTTTCCCCAGAAAGGTATCACTTACCTCCTTATGTCAGAGTAAGTGCTCCTGCAGTCTGTCTGGGAAGGAGGTGGCCTACCAAAGACTATTTCTGATGCTTTTTGTTATCAGCGGAATGACCTCAGAGGGTTGTTTTCCCATGGGCTCTGGGAAATGGCCCCAAAAATGAAAGTATTTGCTCCTCATGGTGGGAATCAGCCCCAAATGAAATGCAAGGGAAACCTCTCCCTGCTGCAAAGCCTGTGTAATACCATGTTTGTAAACATTCTCATTCCAGCTCAACAATCACCTAAAGGTCCTTTTAAAGAGGTATCTTATGAGTAGTACTGTGGCTGAAGCTGTTGGGACATGCTCAGAATCAGCATGTAGGGTCAGACACAGACAGCAGCAGACAACAGAAGCCTTGTGTCTTTGGGAAAGGATGCAGAATATGCTGTCATTTTTATAAAATACAGGCAAAGAGAAAGAAGTTACTCTCCTAAAGACAATGGAAGCACATTCACACTCGTGTGGTATGTGACTAAGTATTTATGAAGTAACAATTAATGAAACTACTACTCAAGGAAAAGCATACCTTGAAACAGGAAAGATTAATGTTTCAGCATGGCCTTGAGGTTGGGAAGTGATAGAGGTATTCAAATACTGAAAAAACTCAGTTAAGCAAGACCCCAGGCCTCAGGGTTACTGTTACTCCCAGAACAGCTTACCCTTGGGGAATATATTTGGCAATACACAAGAGAAGAGGATTCTTGTTTCACTCATGTAAGAAGCCAAAAAAGAAAACATTAAATTAGAAGCTTTATCTCCCCAGACAGCATCCTGGCCAAAAGATGCCTAGAAGAATCAATTGATTGATTGGACTTCTCTGTGATTTTTGCCTCAAAGTGATAGATTTTACTCACAAACATGCAAGAAATTTGAAGTATTGGGTTACTCTTTGCATATTTCAGGAACTTCCAGCTGTATTACAGCTGCTCAACATACAGATGAGCTTCCATTTTCTGCATGTTTCGGGAGCAGAAAAGGCATAGAATAAGATCTGTAATGTGCTGTTCATAAAAAAAAGAAAGGGAAGAAGAATCTTCTGATGGTAAACAGCCTACAAGAAGGAGCAGCTTTTCTCAAGGTTCTTAGTTTCATTTTTTCATCCAAGTTCTTGTATGTGTCAAGGCAGAAATTGTTTCTGCTCTCAAAGCTGAGAATAATACAGGCACAAGTACAACGTGCCTCCTTTCATTGTAAGACACATAGATGTGCCTCTTGCAGCAATTGTGTAGCACTCGCATGTTGATAGACATGATGTCATGGTTTAGTCCCAGCCAGCAACTAAGCACCACACAGCCACTCGCTCACTCCCCCTACCCCAATGGGATGGGGGAGAGAATTGGAGGAGTAAGAGTGAGAAAAACTCCTCGGTTGAGGTAAGAACAGTTTAATAATTAAAATAAAGTACAATAGTAATGATAATAATAACAATATAATAATGATACTAGTACTAATAATATACAAAGCAAGTGATGCACAATGCCATTGCTCACCACCCCTCGACTGATACCCAGCAGTGATCACTGCTCCCCGGCCAACTCCCCCCAGTTTATATACTGAGCATGATGTCATATGGTATGGAATAGCCCTTTGGTCAGTTTGGATCAACTCTTCTGGCTGTGCCCCCTCCCACTTTCTTGTGCACCTGGCAGAGCATGGGAAGCTGAAAAGTCTTTGACTAGCATAAGCAGTACTTAGCAACAACTAAAACATCAGTGTGTTATCAACATTCTTCTCATCTTAAATCCAAAACACAGCACTATGCCAGCTACTAGGAAGAAAATTACCTCTATTCCAGCTGAAACCAGGACACATGAGCTCAGCATATTACATATGGTATCAGTTTCTAAGGATTTTTACCTTCATCCTCACCATTCAAATGCAGGAAGATGGGTGAAATATGTTACTGTGTCATGTGTGCATTGTAGGTCAGGTTTCATCTGTGAACACCACTTCTATCCCAGCCCAATATCAATCAGCATGGAATAGAATCATAGAATGGTTTGGCTTGGAAGGGATCTTTAAAGAACACCCAGTTCCAACCTTGCTGCCTTACGGAGGTTGGAAATCTGTAGATCTGTTAAATAACACTAACCATAAAAAGATCATTTCAAAGCCATCTTCTTCGGTGGATTTTTTAGGGGGGCAGATGTAACATTTGTTTGTGATTCAGTTTTCCTTACTGGAAGAGGGGGAAAGATTCTGCCATGTTTCACGTAAATGCCTTCTGATGAGAATCGTCTTTTTCATTTGCTATCTCAGCCTTTGAAGAGATTAAAATGTCAATAAAAATAACAGTGATTACATCAGCAGGATCTTTGCTGCCTTGAGAGAGGAGACACTGAGTGGCTGGACTGGAGCTGCAGTCAAGCCATTGGAGGTGGAGCAAACAGCTAGCAGAGTTAAAGGCAGATACAGGCAAATGCATTACAAGGCTGTCCTACCTATAGATTGTGCTAATTAGGGAAGGCTATCAATGACATGGAAGTGTGTTTTTGTACAGTGCTTTATAATTGCTGTGGATATATGGTCTCAGTGAGGAACAAGTCAACAATAAAGTATTTTAATCCACAATCATTCCTCTCCCTTGCTTAACTGCTAAAACACCTGCGTTAGATAAATAACTTTTTTCTGCCTGACTGTGGGATACTAGAAAGCACTCAGAAGATATCCTTAACTTCACCTGAAAACCTACCACCTTTGACAGCAGGTAAACTCTGTAGATCAGTAAGCATAAATCTACACATTTCATTGACTTAAAAATGGTTATTGGGTTGTTTTAATGAGCTGAGAAATTGGCCTATGCCACCCATGTGAGGAATACAAAGGTGTGAGGGCCAGGAGAGCCTGGTCTACAGTCAGAAGATTCTGTGGGTAGCTGCAATAGCTGTTGAAATGGTGAAAACAGAGTGGTCGTAATTATACAAGAAGAAAAAGCTTTTTCTAACAGCTCAGACATCACTGAATGTTGGTGTTTACAAAGTTATTACATGTTAGCTCAACTGTGGCAGCACACTTTATTTGTGTGCGTATGTTCTTGAATCATGTAGATAGATTAAGGTAAACAATGCTATTTCAAACGTCTTTACTGAAATTTAGGCTAAAAGGTTTCCCTCATACTGGAGTGGGTTTAGAGGGTGAGCTGCTGTGACACATCTCACATGGGGAATGCATGAAGCCACTATACTGAAGCTGTCTGTCTGGACATGAGTTTCCCATGGCTGTTTCCCAGTTCCCTCTGAAAGACGGCTGTCTGTCACACCTGTGTTGCTCTCTGCCATGGTGGGGAACAGCCAAGCAAGACATGGAGAGGTGGAAATATCTATGTAAAACAGTACTGTGACACCTAAGTTGGAAGGAGCCTTGAGCTCAATGCAGTACTCTGGGCCACCCTGAGAAGGTGGCAGGATATACTCCCACTCCCATAAAAGACAGATCTGTGACAAGACAATGTAATACATTTATCTAAATTAATAAAACTGGCAGGAAATTATGAATTGAAGGTGACCTATGGAAGTGAAGTGACTGACTGCAAGGAACCAGTCAGCGTTAGCTGACTGCTAAAGCAGGCTCAAGCAGTTAGCATGTTCACATTCAACTTAAAGCTGAAAAAAAATTGTCTTAAAATAGAGAGCTTGAGAGAGAAGGAATTGGAGCAAACAATGCAATGTGTAGCAGCAGAAGTCTGCATTTCATTCCTGCATTTTTCTTCAGGTAAATGTGTGTGTGTCACTCACAGCTCTGGCCAGTCCTCAGTCCCAAGACAACCCTGAGAGTTTGATTGGAGGCAGCTGTTTGCTGAGTGAACAGAAGTTATGCCTTGGAAGTAGTGGTGCTGTTTTCTAGCCTGTCGGTGGGTCAAATAAAGACAGCTGGGATGTGAAATCTCTGAAATCTCTTTAGCTACACTGAGCAGTTTGCTGCAGTGTCTGGGGCTGAAAGTGGAAAATGTGAGTAACCCAGAGGATTTCACAGCAGTTGCAGATGCAGTGGGAGAGCACACAGCAGTCAGTGAGAGCAAAGGAGAGATGTGACAAAGCTCCCAGCAGGTGCTCTTGTAAAATCTTCTGCCTGTGACCATGTCATATCACATTCTGTTTCCAGAGCACAGAAAATTTTTAACAGTCAGCTAGCATATGGTGCTCAGAGGATGGGCTGTTCCTAGGAAATTAACACCTTTCCAGTGGTTAGATACAGGAATTTTATGGAGAGGGGTCTGGCAGGGAGGCCAGTGGAAAGGTTTTAAGTGCAGGAAAGCCTGTGCTTTCTATGCCAGATATAGAAAGGCTGATATTTCTCATGAGCTCATGGGCTTCAGTATTTACTTTCTGCACTACATTAAGAGAGCACCTAATGGATAAAGCACCAGACAGCAATCCGGAGGACATAAGCTCTGTTTTTAGTTTGATTAATTGTCTAGCCAAGGTCATGAGGCTATGTCTTCATCTGCTAGTCAGTGGTGTTTTTTCTGGGTCTTCTGGAAGTATGTTGACCGCAAATTCCATTGCAGTGTGGCAGCACATGTGTCCAGACAGCTGGATTTAACCCTAGCTAGCCAAGGTCTTACTGGGATAGATCTGGCTTGCTGATGACCAGAAGTAATTTCAAATAACGAAGGATGAGTACTCATGTGACTATTTCCCACTAAACAAAACATGAGTATTAACATTGCGCTACAGCTGTGGTACTCGCCTATCGCTCCTCCTCGTGAACTGCTTAGGTGTTTGAGGGTGAAAAAAACCATGTTTCTCTTTATGATGACTCATGTGCCACCCCTCAGAGTGCTAGCATTTGTTCAAGTGCACAGTAAGAGTGTCTGCCACTAAAATACTCCTGTCTACTAGACAAAGGACGGAACTGAATCTCAGGGCACAGCCCAGGGAAACAGCTTTTCTCACACAGAGGGAAAGTACAGTTTTAAATGTGGGTATCTGCATTCAATTCAACTCTAATTCAATTAGAGCTGATGGCATTTTCAGTCTGATCATATTTCTTGCTTCTCATGCATTCAATTCCAAGGAAAATCTGGGCAAACAGGGCACTGAAAGCAGATGAATGAACCTGACGAATGAGGTCAATTTGTAACAACCTCTTGAGCAGATGTGACAGAAGAGCTTTTTATACCAAGCCTCTGCAAATGTATCATTTCCAATGACAAAGCTGAAGGGACTAAATAAGAAGACGGAAAATGATTGGAAGCTACGGCTGTGCCTTCTGTGTGTGCATGCGGCTAAAGACTTTGTATCACAACACTTTCAGAATGGTACTCACCACTTCACCTCTCTTCACAGTTGGACTCGATGACCTTTAATGTCTTTTTCAAACTAAACAATTCTATGATTCTATGATTTATTTCTGGTCACTCACAAGCCACTCCATCTACTTGTCTCTTGATACAAGTAGATAAGCAATGGAAAGCTGATCCCCCACACTAGGAAAAGAGAATAGGTTTTTACTCTCAATTATCTGGAACTGGCCATGAGAAATAAAATGAGATGAAGTAGTGAACAAACAGAGACAGTTCATTAATGACTCTATGAATCCAAAACCTCATCCACAGATAGGACTGGATGCAAGATTGCAAACTAGCATTTTCTCATTCCCACCCCCCTGCATTATTTCCCATTTGAACAGATTTTTGTTTCAAATACTTTTCAGCTTCTTTCAAAATAGTTTGGGTCTCTGTTGTGATTGCCTGTGTTAGCTCTTACTCCTTTTTGCACACTTAAGGTCTTGAAGCAAGCCTTCACTTCAGCAGGTCACAAACTTTGCAGTATTATTCAGATACACAGTATGTGTGGTGAAAATAGACCTTTTTCAGAATTGTTGAAGTTGATATGGGTTGGCTTATGATATACAGCTACTCTCTGGTAACTTGCTCGAAGGTGGGCAGTTGACCCTGATCCATGCCACCAATCAGCTTGAATGCTCTAAGCTGCTCCTTGAACCATATTTGTTGGATTGATGGGGTTGCCTACCTTGGCACTGAGAGAGGAATCATCCTCTTGTGTTCCAGACCTTTGTCATTGCTCTTGCTTTGCCCTGGTAATCAGAATTGCTTTGCTACCCCAGACCTTGCAGACAGCCTGGCTACATCATGTTCCACAGCACCTCCTCAGTGTTGCCTTCAAACCACCTGGTATCCTGACTGCAATGTGGATTGAACTCAGACCCTATGTTAATAAAACACCTGCATGTGTCAGCAGAAGCCTTTCTGAAATGGGACGCCTGAGTAGCTGCAGGTCATATTCTTTCCTGCACTCCTTGCACTTGTCAAAAATTCTCCTTCCTGCTGCCTGCAGACCTTCTAACAAATCCCTAAGCCCTACAAGGACAATTCTTACCCTAAATGAGACCTGTGAGGTGCCCCGCCCCCAGGTTCTGGCAGAAGCTGTGCCCCCTGCAGGCAGACACATCCACCTGCAAGTCCTGCCCCTCTTCTAGTCACGTGGTCTGCTTACTGCACCTTGTTTTGCCCCCAGGAGAAGCCGTTTTGTGAAATGTCATTCCCCAGGTGTTCACAGGCTGCCCTGAGATTGCCTAGCAGCAGCTGCCACCCCGCCATGTTTGACCCATGATGATATTACTGCAGGAAGTCCCCTCCCACTAGAAACATAGGGTCCACCATGTTGTTTCTGCTGACATTTGTCAGAGCACTCTTTCCAACCAGTTGAAAAGGTTCATGTCCCAGACTTGGCTCTGAGAGGTCTGTGAAAATTATGGTTATAGCTCTTCATAAACTCTGAGAACACATCAGTGCATCAAAAAGTATTGCACACTGTAAAATAATCCACACATCTTTGTTCTGAGTGTCATGTTAGAATGTTCTACAACTGCTGCATTTACTTCATTACTAGTAAGAACATGATGAGCATTGTACTGCTTTAACAGACTGCTTAAAACCTGATTTAAAAATTATTTTCTCTGGTCAGTCTGTAATTTCTGAGGTGTCTGGCCACCTTCTAAAATTATTTTACAAGCCTGGGCTGTTTCAGAGTTTGTTTTACCTTTTGCACTGATAGTTCAGGCATGCTTGACTAATATGTCTGTCACTGTTAAGATGCACTTAACACTATTGTCATATGTGGAAAACCACTGCATATCTATCAAGTCTGCCTGCCACTGTGCATCCACCTCTGCCACAATCACCTGGTCTTCTAAAGTGGTTTCTTGCCTCCCTGGGTCAACTTTAAGTGTCCTGGTTTGAAAGCCAGATTGCCACTTGCCTTCTGTTCAGACAGTTTATATCTCCCAAATTTCCCACCTTCCCAGGAATGCAGTAAATGTCTTTTAACAGAAGTGGTGATGCAGGCATGTCTAGAGACCCTCTGCTACTACACCCACATAAGAAATGCAACATCTGACAATCAGTTGAATTCATATACAGATGAATTTTATTAACAGCATATGAACGGAGTTTGCCAAATTTCTCCAGCCTTATTTTCCTGAATTTCAGTGTCCTATGTCCATTCTCCTTTCTGTGATTGTGCCAGGCCCTGGATGGGAATGTGAGCAGGTCATGGCACATTTCAGACTTCTGCCTCCTCAGAGAGTCAGCTGGAGCTTTTTGAAACTTTCTATAAGGTCACTGACCTAAGTATAAGGAAACATATTTAGCAAAAGCCTGCACCTCATAGTGGTCTTACAGGTAGCTTTAAGATCCCCCTGCAACTGTGGGAAAAGGGAGGTCACCATCACCACGTGCCCTGTCTGTGTGAAACTTATTGAAAATTTCACTTTCCATTTCTCAGGACCATTGGCCAGTTCTTCCAGCCTGTGTGGTCGGTGTCAGAAAGACTTTAGTGTCTTTTTGTTGTTGTCCGCACACACACATTCTTCTGAAGGTGGCATTTTTTTCTGGTTTTCCATTTTCATTCACAGCATTTCCTGTGTCTTGCATCGCTGTGCAAAACTCAAAGTCTGCCCAAGTCAAACTGTATGGTCATGCAGCTGGGCTCTGGCCAGATGCAGGGGCTTCTTGGTTCAGGTCATAGGACTGGTTTCTTCTATGCTTATTGCACGGGTTGCACGGGGGACCCCTTGATTGGTCTCTGTGGATGGATTCATAGCCCTCAGTCATGTAGTACCTTGTTTGTGTCTCCCACTCTTGAAATACCCCCTGCCCTCCTGCCCTTCCTCCACCCCAAACCTGATAAGGCTTGTTCAGCCACCTTGTAAAGCAGGGTGGGGGCTGAACCTGTCTTTTACTTTTGTTTGATTGTTTTCTATTCATATTTAAACTTTAGTTATTAATTTCCTTAGCTTTTATTAAAAAGTATTTTCTACCTTTTATACCTACACTCTCATGAATATATACATGTATATTTAATTTATGTCTTTATGTATGTATATACTTATATATTTGTGCTATATATAGGTATGATGGAGTCAAGAGACAGACAATCACACACCAGTATGAAAATATATGGGGCATGAGAGTTAACAAAGTGGTGGCCGCGGGCCATAAAATTTTGGCTGAAACAGGTGGAGCCTTGCATATTTAGTGGGTGGGGCTTTCCTGCTCTGAAGTCCTTATAGGGTAAACAGGAAGGGACATCTGGTGCTGCCAGCCAGTCACAGGGCAGCCTGTGAACACTTGGGGTATGATGTTTTACAAAATTGTGACACTTGGGGCAAAAAGAGGTGGAGCAAATAGACTCCATGACTGAAAGAGGGGAGGGACCTTCGGGGCATGTGGACATGTAATATCTTTATCAATGATCTGGATGAGGGGATTGAGTGCAAAGTCAGTAAGTCTGCAGATGACACCAAGTTAGGTGGGAGTGTTGATCTGCTCGAGGGTAGGATGGCCCTGCAGAGGGATCTGGACAGGCTGGATTGGTGGGCCAAGGCCAGCTGTATGAGGTTTAACAAGGCCAGGTGCTGGGTCCTGCACTTCGGTCACAACAACCCCATGCAATGCTACAGGCTTGGGGAAGAGTGGCTGGAAAGATGCCTGGCCGAAAAGGATGTTGGTTGACAGGCAGCTGAACATGAGCCAGCAGTGTGCCCAGGTGGCCAAGAAGGCCAACAGCATCCTGGCTTGTATTAGGAATAGTGTGGCCAGCAGGAGCAGGCAGGTGATTGTGCCCCTGTACTCAGCACTGGTGAGGCCACACCTGGCATACTGTGTCCAGTTTTGGGCCCCTCAATACAAGAAAGACATTGAGGTGCTGGAGTGTGTTCAGAGAAGGGCAAGAAAGCTGGTGAAGGGTCTGGAGCCACAGGCCTTATGAGGTGCGGCTGAGGGAACTGGGGTTGTTTAGCCTGGAGAAGAGGAGGCTGAGGGGAGACCTTATCGCTCTCTACAGCTACCTGAAAGGAGGTTGTAGGGAGGTGGGTGTTGGTCTCTTCTCCCAAGTAGCCAGTGATAGGCCGAGAGGAAATGGGCTTAAGCTGTGTCAGGGGAGGTTCAGATTGGATATTAGGAAAAATTTCTTCACAGAAAGGGTAGTGAAGCATTGGACCAGGCTGCCCAGAGAGGTGGTGGAGTCCCCATCCCTGGAAGCATTCAAAAAATGGGTAGATGTGGCACTCTGCGACATGGTTTAGTGTGGACTTGGTAGTGTAGGTTGGACTGGATGATCTTAAAGGTCTTTTCCAACCTAAATGATTCTGTGATTCTATGATTCTATGTGACTGGCTGCACGGGGTGGGGCTTATTGGGTAAGAATTGTCATTATAGTACTTGCATACAATTGTCTTACCTTGTTCTTCAAACTGTTAACCTCTGATCCTAACTGCTTTTCAAGCTGCCTCTTGGGGAATTAACATATGTTCATAATTTCTAGAAGCTAAAATCTACAAAATTCCAAAGGAGTGCAAGACAGAAGTTGGCATTCCTTTCTGGGACACAGCTCATCTGACCTACTTAGCTACTGCCTATGACTTTAGGTTGATCATAAAGTGAGTCTAGTTCACAGAGAGTCACCTACTCTCTAGAAATTTAAAGTTATGTAAGGTGAAACATCCTACCCCTGGGAAACTGCCCAGCAATAAGAGGTTATTAACACCTCCACTGCAGGAAAAACTATGAATGAGTTGTAGCACTCTGCCAGAAAATCAAGAATACCTCCAGGATACAAAAAAACTGTAGAATAGCAAGCTGGTATGATTTCAAGAAAGGCTTTAAGCTGTCAGAGTTTATATGTCAGGAAAACTCTCAAGGACTATTCTGCTGAGTCTGGCCATGCAAATCTAATAACAAATCCTGAGACAACTTGGTTCTTGTGTAGATTTATTGGACATGACCAAGCATGAGCAGCTACATTTGGTTTGGGCTCTTCAGGTTGTCTCCTATGACTCCTGTCACTCAAAGACAATTGCAGAACACTCAGACCAAACTAACTATGTTTAGCCTACAAGGTAGGCCCAGTGAAGTCGCTTGGGATTCTTCACCTGCTTGAGTTTGGCTGAAATAGGACCCAACACTGATTTTTCTTGTTCTATCTCTCACCTTTATTAGCTTTCACCTAGAGCTTAAGGCAGAAGCTCAAGCACACAACTAAGGGATTTTCACAGGATTTTAAGAGCAAAATGGAGAAGACAGTTATGCTTTTTTTTTGCGTTCCCCAGTCCTACCATATGCTGTGTATTCTAAGGAAATTGATGGCATGCCTCTTATCTTTTAACTAATGCTTGATTTTTCTTAAAATCATGCAGCTGATGAATGCCTGCCAGGAGGCAAATTTTCTTCTGCAGAGTGGTGAGGAATATTATCCTTGTGTTGAATCATAAACCTCTAATGTATCCCAACAGACTGTGATCCAGCTATCGGCAGGGCATGGGGCAGAGTCTCTCTTTTTGGTGCCAGATCATGGTTTGAGGAGGAAATACATGCTCTGTAAAGGACAGGATGTTTCCAAATTAAGGTTTTTTTATTTTTCTGCATGCTACTGCAGAAACATATCTATGAAATTGAAGTATGTGGGAAAGCACACTTTCAATCTCATGATCTTATTAAATGTTTTTGACAGAATGTGGTCTCTTGTTGCTTCCTGCATAAACAGACCAAAGATCATTAGAAGGGAATGGGTTATATGAAGCCGTAAAAAAATTATGATGCACAGTGCCATGTCTGGAAATAAGCAACTATAAATTAAAATTACAAGTTCTCTCCTGAAATGAGAGTATGAATTAGAGTCCAAGGTAAGTAAAGCACTGGATTGAGATTTTTCAGTTGAGCCCACTAAGATATAAGGTCATAAATCATGGACGCCCAAGCTATCCCTCATATAAAGAGGTCCTGATAAGAGAGAAGGACTGAGAACTAAGCAGAGAGGAGTGAGAGAAGACCCACAAGTAACAAAAGGAAAGCTCAAAAAGAAGCTATATGACTTTGCTGGGGAGAAAGATTGTCCCTTTACTGTACAAATAGAATGGTTTGATGATTCCCTGATGATTCTTATGGTATACCACTGTGTGAAATTTTAATGATGGTCTGCTTATGATGGGATAGATTATGCTCCTTCACTAAGGGAAGCACATTGTGGAGCACACAGTACTGCCTACCACTCTACTCTAGCACATTTCAGTAATGTACGTTAATTCCTCTGTGCCTGATCCTTCGCATGAGAAAGGCCTATCACTGCAGCAGAGCTTTTTGTTCATGTAGAAAAGAAAATTCTCACACCAATTAGAGTCAGACTCCTAGTGTGTGAGGTCTGTTCACAGCACCTCAGAAGGTGATACATTTTGGAGAAGCATCAGTTATACAGGAATAGTCACTTTCAGAACCCAAAAGCCATGACGTGTGGCCAGGCATACTGCTGATCTGCTTGAACCCCTTCCTTGGAATGGTTCAAGCTTAAGCCATGCACAGAGAATTTGGAAGTCCATCAGTTTCGTTTGTACCATACTTCAAACAGATAAGGGATGAACATTTTTCAGGTTTTTCCCTGATGATCAGAAGATTTATCTTTGACCCCTCATGTGTGTCCCTTGGCCTGTTCTTTTGTTTTGTGTCTTGATTTGCTTCACTTCCAAGAAAAGAAAAATAGCTTTCAAGATCAATAATAGTAACCTTTCAAGAGCCTACTGTGGCCAGAACACTCTCCTCTCTGCAAAGTTTACTGCTGGGCATCCCCTGTTCCTTCCTGCCATCCCAGGCCTGTGACCTCTGAAAGCCCTAACACCATTGGTTGTATTTTTTGCTGCTGGAACACCTGTGGACAGTGGCTGTTCTCTAGCTTTCTCTCCCACATGCAGATGTGTCAAATGGCTGTGACTTATGTCTTCCTTGGTTACGGCCAAGCCTTTAATGGTGTTTTTCTCCCAGTGGGAGACCTCAGATCTCCTCTCTGCTATGTGGCTTTGTAGTAAGTGAGGACTCTTTGGCCCAGAGAGGCAGAGACTTGCATTAGGGCAGATGTGCTGCAAAATCACCTCCATAACACCTGTGTAGCTCTTCTTCTGCCTGCTCCCATTTTAATTCCTGCCCCATTCCCTGCACACATCCAAGCTGCAGGTATGGTCTGCTCACCATATAGATGGTAACACAGTGCTGAGAAGTCAGAGGAAGCTGTCTTCTTACCTCCCAACATCCTCAGCAGAAGGGAATTGCATGCCTGTGCTCACACCAGAGAATAAAAGGCACTTTGTGTTTGACCTGAAATGTAGTGAGCACCGTGAGGTGTCGAATCTTGCAGAAGGTTCCAGCCAGCTGGGCTGAGTGAGACCAGTGCTTCCTAAACATTTTGATGTTTGTGCATACCCCATTGTCAGCACTGGAAGGGTTGATTTTCTTCCCTTTTGTTTGACTTCCATAATAGTATCCTAGTCTCAGAACTGAGTCATTTCCCTATGAAGGTGGAGAAGACCTCACAGTCTTTGTAATGCTAAATTTTCTTCCTTTTCCCCCTGATTTAAAATCTCCATTACACCCTCTGTGCTCTGCCATTTTTGTTCCAGTGGAATAATTTCATCCCAAGATGACTGAACATGGTAATTAGAAGTATGTGTTGGTAAGCAAAGGTTGCTCAAGATGTCCTGTCTGTATCCACCCGCCTGTGGCTCAGACATAAAAGCACAGCATTCAGAAAGCACATGACACTGCTTCCATATCACTGTAACCACAGTACACCCTGTGCAAATGAACACTGTTATCTAGTGAGACAACAGTTCTGCCATTGCTCCTCAACCAAGTTCTTCTTTGACCTAAGAGAGGTCAAAGGCAAAGCCAGAGCAGAAAGCTGAGATGTGGAGAGTTGATCAGACAGATTTGGACAGCGAGTGCATTCAAAAAGGTGCAATCTGTACCTCCTCTTCTGATGAACTGAGATAGGCTAAAGTGTGCAAGCAAAAGAGTACCCACATGTGAAGTATGTGAGACAGGAACATGAAACCAACTAGTGATTCTGTTGGACCCATCAGGGCCTGATATCCACACACAGTTCCAGGTCATCCCATGGTTGCTGTGAGATAGAATTGTCTGGGACCTCAGCCGTGGGATGGAGTGCATGATGAAACATGGGATAATGTTTGTTTTCCCTTTATACCCCTATGTGCCCATCATTCTGCAAAGCACTTTCCTCCCTCAGGCTAGAAGTGACCAACTGAGGCTACCCATGGATCTTTGTCAGCCTCACAGTGCTTTCCACAGGCTAGAGTTCTGCTCACTTTTCAGCTTCCTGGTGATTGTCTATTTCTATAGTTGTACTGATTAAATGCCTCCTTGCAGCTCACCCATGGCAAGTCCCATGCCCTGCTGTGTTTGTCAGTGGGATGCCATCCAGCCTGTGTACCATTCATAGTAAGGTTCTATTAGATGACCATTTCCTTCCTTCCAGACTCTCCCTGCCCATGCAAGACTGGATATGATGATGGAAGGTCTTTCTATACCAGTACAACTACACAGTTCAATGTCCTTATACCACCTTCCTCCAGCTTCTTCTGGATGGTTGTTGCTAGGCCTCCAGCACAGTTCACAGTCCAGCAAAACAGCTGTTGTAAATTTTACTTGGTCTATAAACTCAGGCAAAACTTAGGTTCAGAGGCTTGTGGATCAGATACATGTTCTTAGGTTCCAATTTACTCTGTTGTGCAAGACTGAGCAAATGTTTTCATTTGTATTTGTGGGACATATCTCAAATATAATACCCTTCCACTTTTACCTATGGGAGTACTACATCATTGTGAGAAATGTAGTTCAACTAGGGTGTGCTACCTATTCTTTTCTCTTCCTGTTCAGCAGGGTACTGACAGAGTCTAAAGCTGGGTCTGAAGGGAGAAATGGACTGCACCTCATGGAAAAGACAATATGAAGAAGTCAGTATGGAAAAGATAGTGATAACGATCTCTGGCAGACAGAACAATTGTACTCAAAAATTCTTCGCAGGTGGCATATACACAGACACAATCAACATGTGCGGTTCTCTGAAGAAAATTCAGTCATAACTGAGAAACTTGAACTGTTGCTTTGGGTCCATGTCACAATGGGAAGAAAGAACTAGTGAGACTCAGAAGTTTGCTCATTGGTCTAGCACCCTGTTTGTGTAATGCCTTTCACTTAGTAAAAGTAATCTGATAAAGATAAAATTTCCTCTATCTAACTGAACTGAGAATTCTTCAAGGGCAAAAGCTGCATACAGCTGTATGCTCAGATGGAAAGATATACACACAAGCAGCTTGCTTAATGATTTGTATGTTACTTGCAAATTTGCTGAGATGGTTTCAATTTCTCCAGAAATGTACAAGTGAATTTTGGGGAAGTCAGACCCTAGCAGCTCCAAGACCCAGCAGATCTGTGATGCATGGAGTGAGTAAAGGGACCTCTAAACTAAAAACCCAACACTGTAGACAAATATAGGCTCTGGTGAGCCTTTGGAACTGACAGAAATAAGGTTGCGCTATTCAGCACAAAGGCCAAAGTGTGCAGCAAATAGATTCACTGCCCTGATGGTAATGAGGATTATGAGCTCAGTCAGTGAGAAGAGATGCTTATCAACCTGTACTGACCAAGAGCAACTCTTCCCTTTTTGCTTGCCATCCTGCTTCCTCATTAATTTCAGTTGCTTCATATTTTTCTACTTTGCTGTCAACTGGGTCCTCATTAGGTCTATGCTATGTATTTTTTCTGCTGGAAATGGAGTGATAATAATGAGAGATACTGCCATTTGATTTCAGTCTCTCACTATGTAATGAGTCATATATTCATGGAGTACTTTTGCTTCAATAGATAGAGGTGGATTGATTTCTCTGTAGCATTGTTAGCTTTTACACCCTGGAATTTGCAGGAACTTTATACCATGATGCTGCAGAAAAGGTGAAATTCAAGAGCTTCTTTTACTATGTACAATCACTGCTTAGTAAGGATAGTTACAATTCATGAGCTGGGTCTATTCAGAACTGCTTGTCAAGGTCTGTGCACAGAAAGCTGCTTGTACAAGTTGTAAACAATATTTCACAGCCTTAAACTTTCTTTTTATTGTTTTTTGGAGATACAAACTATGTTTACTTCAGACTCTTCTCTTAACAACCCCCCATCTGATATAGCTGGGTACCTTTCCTTTGATTTCATGGGCTTTCCACTGTCTTTTATATGACTTGGAATTTAGAAAATACAGACATTTCTCTCTGCTGACTCACACTCATTTCTTTAGCTGTCTTCCAAGGATCCAGTCAAAGATAAGATCAAAATTGCTTTTGTTGCTCTATTGAAAGCCTTAAATGCTAGCCTGGATTAAAAGAGGTAGTCTTCAATTCTGTAAAAAACACATTCTTCTTGAATATTTTGCCCTGAAAAACTTTCCAAAGACTGACTTTGACTCTCTCAAAGTCTGACAGTTGGGAATAATACCTGATGGGACAGTCTGTCATTTATGACACCTTCCTGCTTAACAGAAAAAAAAAGAACAAGCATTTATTTGAAACTGCAGATGAATGGATATGGTCATTTTTATGGTGAATTGCTGTCAGTTATGTTCTCTTTTGATCACTTTAATTTCCTTTTAATAAATAGCTTTCTCACTGTGGTTTCCTTTTGCAGGTCAGAAAATTTCACTGTTTATTTCATTCTTCTGTTTTGTGATTCTCTCTTAGGCTATTTTACCTTGAACTAAATTTCTCTGTGAAAGCTCACTTGCACCAGGAACAGAGGAATATTTATTATTCAAGCATTCTGAAACATGCTGGCTCCCTTTAATTTCTTAGTTGCAAACACACTTTTGTCAACTCCATGGGATCATTTTTTAATATGTTATGATCTCCATTTTTGGTTATCATTTAACAAAATGTTTCTAAGCGTACTGAATTTTAGAGGTGTTTTTAATTGACATTATGCATAGCCTTTTTTTTTTTTTTGAATACCCAAGCAATTTAGTTCTGTTTAGTCCTGTATGTGACTATTAATGAAAATAACTCATTACACAGTTTTCCAGTTTATGCCAACAACCCCTAAAAAGCTAAGTGACATTTTTGGATGTTGAAGAAAATTAAATTTTGAAAGAAAAGGAAAAAATATCACTTACTACACAAAAATTGTTCCCTCCAAAATAAATGCTTCCTCACCAAAAGCATTTTAATTAGAAATGTGGCTAGTCTGACCCATTGATAAAGGCCTTTCCCCTGCTCTCACCTGTCTTACCATTTATCTCTCATTATTCACACTACAGCATACTTGCTTATGTCAATAAATGCAATCTTAGAAAAATCTCCTCCTGAAAGAGGTGTGGATGAGTCATTGGCTTAAATAGGACTCCCTGACTCACCCGGTAGTACTCTGGTGATGTGCACAGACTGAAAAGTAGAGCCTTTTCCCAGGAGGATGGGAGAGGGCAAGAGTGTTCTACCTGTGGGAGACTAACTAATGGGAGAAAAGCTGGAATAGGAAAGAAGAAAAAAAGACAAAGAAGTTGAGAAAAATCAGAAGCTTTTCTGGAAAGAAAAACAAAAGTTAAGGGTATAGGAGGGAAGAACAGTAGTGCAGGTGAGAGGAAAAGGCCAGGACATGTACAGGCCTGGTGAGAACGCCAAAGTTTAAGCAGTGAGACCTCACTCCCTGGTGCTGCAGGACATCCTTCCCTGTCTATCCTGGAGGCTTTGAAAAGCTATAGGGAGCATAAACAGAACAAAACAAGCATACAACTGAATCCCTCAGAGGCTGACCATCTGACCTTCAGATCTGCTCCTCAGGTGCTGGAGTAGACATCTGAGATTCCAGCTGGACTCTTCTGAAACCCTGACAGCATTAAGGCATTTGCCAGAATACCCTCAGTTTTGAATGATCTGCCTGAAGCACTGTGGGCTTCAACTCTCAGCCTGGCTCTGAGGGTGTCTCCCAGGGTGTAACCCAGTTTGCTTTGGTTTGTCTTCAGCAGTGGCCAGCTGTCCAGGTACTGGTACACGTGTATCTGTGAGACTGGAGCCCTAAGCGATCATGACAAAGCACAGTAATACCTCTGAATACATCCCTCTTGAGGAAAGCAACATGGGCTTGTATACTGCTGTTTGGTGTTGTTTCATACCATTCAGTTGGTTCTTCTCTAAAAGCAGCTTACACCTCTGGAAAGAACTGACCTTTCCATATTGTATGTGGTGTTCAGGTTTCATAGAGAGGCTGCAAGCATGATCCAGCTCTGCTCATGACTGTCATAAACTTGCTCTTGCTCATTTAAAACAGGCATTCCTGCAAAGCTTTTCATTTCCTCATCCATTTAGGGAAGACAATGCTTCTTATTTGATTTTTCTTCTTCTGAGTATTCCAGCTGTGGGGAATTTAGTAATTCATAGACTTTATTTTGTCCTAGAAAAGATGGGTTTGGAGTTGTGCTATTATTTGCAGAACCTGACAGTTCTCATCTGGAAAATCTTTTTACATTTCTTGACATCTGCTTTCATACTCATACAATAGTCATTGCAATTATGCCCTTTTCAGCTATGATTCTAGCAAGTGTTTATGCATGGCTTTGAAACTCAGCTGGAAGCATGGCTAAGCTGAAATATACAAAATTTCATCATTCTCCAAGAAATTGCAAGACTGGCTTATGATATGCAACTTTAGCAGATATGGGGCTCGTTTTATCTGCCTTATGGTTTTAAAACTCTTGTGATATTGTTGAGTCATGCTATCTAGCTCTGTGCTACAATCCTGAGGGCTAGAGAATACTGTACTTTGTGTGGAACTGGATTTTTTGGGGGGAGTATTAATACATCTTCAGCAGCCTTAAAAGAAAACATCAGCTCTCACAGAAGCTGTCAATAGTGTTCAAATTTCCCTTCCAGGTTTCTCAGAGATGGCACTGAAACTGAGGCTTACCTGAGAATTTGCCTAATAAAGCCTGGTCCTAAAAGATCAAACAAGAAAAAGCTTGAAAAAAGCAGCAAAATATATTTTAAAAGTTCTTACCTCAAATGTTTAAAGTGAGAGTCAGCAGATGGGTATTTCTAGAAATGGGGTTATCTGTGTGTCATTTATGATTGTGTCTGTTCCAGGACTGGGTTTCCTTAATTACACTGAGAAAATACTCAGATCCTGTATACCCTATTTCTCTATCAGTAGGAAACCAATCTGCAAAAAGACCCAAATATCTGCTACAGATCTCAAAGGGGCAATACTATCCCTTTGAAATATTGGTTTGCCTTCCAGGGGCCTGTCTCTCTCCTGCCTGTGGATCACTGGAGACACTTCTCCTTGCAACATTTCACTTAGTCCAGGTTCATATAACTGTTCACTGTCCTGGGGAATGGGCAGACCTCCTGAATGCCTCATCACTCACTCCTGTCTACATAAGTCTCATGATTTACTGGTCTCTGTAAGGAGTTCTGCATGCCCATGCAGAACAATAGCCGTTTGTAACTGCTTTGCATAGTATCTATTTAGTACAAAGAGTATAGAGAAGGGGAATGATCAGAGGTCTGTGATGGCTTTGGGAATGAGTAAACAGACAGCTACTACTAAGAAAAATAATAGACTTCAACATGGAAAAAAGAAAACTGAGAAGGGATATGACAGGGGTCTGTAAATTCTTGTGTGGTGTGGAGAAGGTGAATGGAGTTTGACAATTCACTATCTCTTTCAAAACAGAAGGATTGGTTCTTTATAAAAGTCACCATTAATCAGTATAACTCCTTGGCACAGGATGCTGTGACTCTTAAAAGTTCACACAGGCTCAGAAAGCAACTTGACAAATTCATAGAAAAGAAATTCATTGGGGTCTTTTAAATGTAAAAACACCATCTTTGGCTGGGGAAGTCCTTGAACTGCAAAATGGTGTCAGTTAGGGAAGTATATAAAGTGTTGCTGCATGCTTGCCCTGTTCTGCTCTCTCCAATACATCTGCTGTTGTCTAGTGTTACAGACAATCTGGGCTAAATGGTCCTTTGGGTTTTTGTGTTAAAAGAAGAGATTGTGTGCACAGTGTTGGAAAAAACAAACCCTACGATTTCCATGGTGTTGCAGCTATCCTCAAATTCCAGAAGCTGGATATTATTTGTGGTGGAGGAATATGGTGCAATATTTTGCTCTCTCTTACCATGCTGCTGATTGTGACTATGTGATTGTTGTTTGCTTAATAAAAACATGACAATTGCTTCATCCCCTCTTCAAACTATATGCAGGTGGAGAGATGTCCTCATTATCCTGCTACCTGAACACCTTCCAGGCCTGCACAAACTGACATAATTAATGACTGGGGGACGTCTGGGAGAAGGGTTGCATCTGTACTGTTTAGGCAGAGTCTGTAGTGTTTCTCTGTTCTGTGTTTCTTTTGGAGAAGGCTGGCCACAGAAGCTGCCTACCATAGGAGATTTGTGGTTGGTGTGCTCTTTGTTCTTGCAAATGCTCACACTGGATTCTTATAATAGAGACATTTAAAGTCTTCTCCCACGCTCACAGAACTCCTTTGAAAGACAGGTTGATTTTGCTTTTTCTTCATTAATTAATGTGCCTTTAAATAAGTCCCTGTTTCGTGAAACTCAGCTTTTCTTCTCCTGTTATGCCTTTTGATGTTTCTGGTTTAGTTTTCCAATTGTTCCACTGCTGCCTCCAAGGATTAAGACTTGTATTTACTTTTTAATTTCTAATGAATTCAGGATTTTTCTCTGTGTATTTTAACTGCATTTTATCCTTTCACCCACCATCCTATTTTACAGTGTGAAAGGGTCTCCTTTGCTCTTGGAGCTCCATTTATCAGTCCTTTTAATCAATTGATAGTGACTAGGATATGCATACACACCAGTGAAGTACTTGATCTTTCTGACTTATGCTACTCAGCCTTCTTGTCAAAGGAGCTTTAAGGAGCCATTAACAATGCATAGAATCATAGAATGCTTTGGGTTGGAAGGGACCTTGAGAGATCATCTAGCCAAACCCCCCCTGCAGTGAGAGCAGGGATTGAACCTGTGACCTTGGCATTATTAGCACCACGCTCTAACCAACTGAGCTAACTGGCTGCCAATGCATGAACAAGATGGTTGTCTTATACCCTCTACTTTGTCCTTTGGCTACTCCAGCTGAGAGGCCTGTTGTTTGTATGCATGTAACAGGGTGCAGTCCAATGTCCTGAAGCTTTTACAGCCTGATGAAGGCTTGTGTTAGATGGGGAAGCCATAGATAACTGGTCTCTGGTTGATTGTCCATTAAAGAAGATAACTAGCCCTAACCCCTGTGAGGACAGGCTGGTTGGTAGTTTGGATATCAAGTTCTCCTGGAGTGGAAGAAGCCAGAGCTGAATACCTATGTACCTCTGAAGCCATGCAAGTACATGGGGAGTGACACAGGCACAGTGAGTTTATATTATCAGAGCCAAGAAGTCCATCTTGCTGCCCCATCCAGTGCCTTAGTCCCTGCATGCCCATAGTACCTTGCTGCTGGGTTAGTTTGGCCTTCTCATGAGAGCAGCTTGAGTCTGTCCACAGCCCTTACAGGCAGACTTAAAACAAGGTGAACCAGTCTGTGCAGATCACTACAGTGGTCCAGAGCTCCACAGGGTACCACGGTGAGATCCCATCAAGGCTGAACAGCACTGAAATCTAGTAGAGGTGGTGGGCATTAGGACCACATGTCTAGTGCTCTGGGCATCCCCTCACAGAAGAAAAGTCTGTCCTCTGGCAGGGTTGAGTATGTCTGTGCTTCCAGTAAGCAATCCTCAGAGCCTGTGTTGGGAAAACCTTTCTTTGAAGAGGAGTTGGTGTACCTTACAGTCAATGTTATAAGATCAGAGACCAAACACAGAGATCTCCAAACCCTCCTATGGTAGATTGTCCCTTTCTCTGTTTTAGGAGCTCACTGATGCCTACTAAGCCTTTGTGCTGCTCTAAGAGCACTGGGAATGTATGCTGACTTATCCCAACTCCTGTGAGGATGCCTTGCCCCAGTAATCAACTGCCATCACTTTTTGCACAAAGCACTTAAGGTATGTCCCATAGTAGAAGCCAAACTTATGCTTCTCATGTTACCACTGGTAACAAGCTTCTGTGACACTTAGGAAGGTTCAGTCAGCAAAACCATGAAATTCATTTTTTAAGCAAGAGGTCTTAACTCAAAAATATGTAAGTACCTCCAATCTTTCTGCTTTTTCTTGTACTTGGAAGGACTTGAAAGTGAGCTTAGTACATAGTGAAGAAAACAGAGGTAAGTACTCCATAAAGATGAAGGCTGCTTTGGATACATTAGTGCACCCTCCAGGGTGCTCATAACTTAGAGCAGTCCTGCTGAAACAGGGAATTCTCCATGGAGTCTCTCTGCTCAGAAAAAAGAGGCAGTTTTATGTACCTCATTAACATGCTTAGAGAAAGATTTACATATAAAAGTCTGCCTTGTCCGACAGAAGCAACACAAGGTGGTGATATATTTTAATGATGAAAACATCCAGACACAACCTCCCCAATGTATCTCCCCATAAATCTTCTTCATATTTACAATCTATTAGATCATCCAGGAGACAGAATGAGTCATGTGAAAACTTCTCTCGCCAAGTGATTGACTCCAAGCAGAGTAGGTGAAGAGTCCTAAAAACAAACCCAGGGAAACAGAGCATGTTCTACAGTTAAGATCTCCTGACAAAAGAGAGTGATTAAAGGTCAACATGAAATCTGGAAGGCTTCAAATCAAGAAAGCAGAGGAATCTATATTGCACTTTGTTGGCTTGATGTGTGAGAATCTTGAAGGGATACATTTAATGTCGTAAGTGTATAGGGCCTGAAAGCCAGCATGCACTCTGTATTAAGATTGCTTTCATCTTCTTGTGCCTTGGAGGAGTGATTATCTTTCATGCCCGCCTTATTTTTCCCCTGTTGAATGAGCGTCCATGGGAATGAGAATTAGTTCCCCACTTTTGTTAATGCTGTACGAAGACCTACCCTGGCTGCACGAATTCCTCCTGCACAGCCCAAACCTGAAGTAGCTGGCCAGTGGACAAGGGCAGTTTTATAGCTGACACTAGAACGTAAGTGTTGTTCACAGTCTGTGGGGCTTGAAGACACTGGCAGTTAGAGAAATATTCCTGTACCTCTCAGGACAAGTATAGGGGGGTTTATTCCTTCTTGTGCTCTCCAGAGATGTCTCAGATGAGCAGGTTCAAGCTCAGCCAGTTCTGCCAGAAGTCACTTCACTGTTGCAACATACACATCCTTGAGAACAGCTAATGCAAAATTTTCAGAAAGTTTTGCTGAAAAATTGCAGAGAATTTTCAGTGTGGGTAAAACAAAACAAAATCCAGAAGAAAACACTGCTTCCTGAAGACTAAATTCCTTCACCTTTTTTTCCCCTCTCTTTTGTGTTTGGCTGGGGTTTTGTTCGGTTGGTTGTTTTTGTTTTTACTTAAAGAATGAGGGATTTCCAAAATTATGTTCTTAGCGTTCCTTTGCAGCACATTTTTCTGTGTCAGTTTCTGAAAAATTCTTTTGAGAATGGATGGTACTTGTGAAATCTCATGCAGTAAGTCAGTTTTGAACACAGTCCTTGCAGAAATAGATGGCTGCTTTCTTCCAGCTGAAAAATTTCTTTCATGTGTTTCTATCACAGCAGAGATCATTTACACTTAACAAGCAAACAGAAATGTACAATTATGTATGTGAACTGCTGATAATGTTGTAAACCTGGGAAGGATCATCAGTTTGAGATTAGCCCCTTAAATCCCATGACTTAGTGGGCTGGAGGGTTGTTGTTGAAAATCTGGGGAAAGAAAACAAAGAAGGTTCAACACAGTTCACATGCACACACAGATTTTGACATGTTGACAGCTTGCTCTTCATTGCTTATAAAGTTTTTCTTTTTCTAAGTGGAATAAAGTGGAAAGATTGATGCAGCCATAGCTTTTTCCTAACAATTCAGTGAGCAGAAGTTTGTGGTCTGCACCTTCACATCACTGGTAGGAGGGAGACTGAAGATGCTGATGCCTGAATGTGCAGCTGCTTGCAGAGGTTTATCTTGCCCACCCAGATGATTTTTCTTTCTCATCCTCTTTGTCAGGGTAAAGAATTGCTATTAATCATACACTGGATGAGATATTACAGAAGTTCCTAGCTTCCTATCTTTCAGCACAGATGGCATTTTTTATGAAAAAGTCGATAAATATCTCTGCTGACCCCAGATGAGGATGTCCAGGAAGGCTGGACTGTGTGTTTGGTGTGCAGAGTCTTTATGTTCAGAAAACATCAAATGAAAACCTCAAAAGCTTTTATTAAGATACATTTCCCCTCCTCTTTGTATCCTTCTTTCTTTTATTCACTTGTTCATTATTTTTTTTGGAAAAAGTATTTTAATTACTCACTAAATCACCAGGGGGAGAGGGGAGGCAAAGGTTCAGGATGGGGGAGTAGAGTCCAGTCCAGCTGCTTTGGCAAAACCTGAATTCCTTTAGGTTTAGTAACCAGATTCTGCTCTGCGGCAAAGCCGCACTGGTGAAACTACAGGCTAGGAAGCCCATCAGCAAAGATTTGACTGTCTTCTTTAGAAATGAAACCAATGTAATGATTGTCACAGTGATAATTGCCTTTAAACTAATAGACTGTTGCTACCATTAGCAAGGGAAAGTGGGCACAAACGGTGAATTCTTTTTTCATATTAGCTGGTAAACAACTTTGAGCAGCTGCTAATAGAATATTTCAAGAATTTTTTTCATTAACAGGCTGTTTGCTGTTGTAACCTGGACCATCATACTTGACAAAGTGAGAAAGTGTTGCCCAGACTCCTGCTTGAGGGCATAAAAGATTTTTAACCAAGTAGAGGCTGTCAGCCCCTGTAATTGATAAAGGGCTGCAGGTGGGCAACAGTGGAGTCTGTTCCCAGGTTGGTTTAAATTTTGTATTGTGGTGGCTACCCTGTTCCTGGTCCATAGTGAGGTCAGGTGTGTGTGGTCTGTACTGCAGTGAGAACTCTGGGTAGACAAACCTCCCCTTGGTCCTTCAGAGCTGGTTCAGGTTGTTCAGCAACACACACTAAACTGACCTTTGCAGCCCCAGGGGTTCAGACAGGGCTGTAGTTGTAAGGTGAGACCCCTTGGTAAAGCAGTCTTGCTGTTCATGCTTCTGGGTTAGCCCTCTCCCCCAAAAGTTGTCTACTCTATGCCTCTGACCAAACTGCCTCCAGTCCTCTGTGATGCTTTATGAGAGGTGACACTGCTTGTCGTGTGTGATGTTCTTGTGCTGCTGAGAGCTTTGCCTCAGGTGACACGGGGAGCCATCTGCCCTGTTCCCACTGACACTGGTGGGGAGTGGCTGCTGCCAGTGCCTATGATATTCAGAGGCAAAACCTTTTGTACTTCCCTTTGGAGCAGGGAGAAACTGTGCTTCCTGTGCTCTCAAACCACTAGCTTCCACTGTGCTGACCCCACCTCTAGGCTCAGTCCACAGCTCACATTAGCAGAGAGTTGAGAAACAGCCTTTGGGAGTCTTACAACCAACCAGCCATGGTGTTCCTTGGTTGAGAGCAAGAAATTTTGCAGCTCAAATGCAGCTCTTTTTTCCTCAGCAGGATGATTTCCATTCAGGATAAAGCTCTGGCTGGGAAAGATGGGAACAGAAAGAGTTTGTGCATCCCAGGGTACCAGGCCGTGCTTTATGGGGGATTAAGGTGGGTGAACATATCAGAAACTTTAACACAGCAACTCTAGTTTTATGTCAGGTGTCTACCATGGAATAAATTACCTCTATTCTTTGCTGTTCAGATGAGTCCCTTTCCTTAGGCTTGCTGCCATGGACATGGTGTGAGTGCCCACATCATTATCTTTGGTTTATGTGCAAT